>NC_059129.1:71889453-72514453 GCF_020740605.2 Lemur catta | reverse complement strand
TTGTGCCTTAGAGCAACACATTGTCACCTGATTCCCTCTTCTACAGAGGAGAACAGAAAATTAATCCTCTCTAAATTCCTTTCACCATCTCTGACATGAGAAAACTACCAACACATTTATCAAACCATCTGTCCTCCTCAAGACTCAGTACAATTCATCAATGGCTGTTTCAAAGTATCCAACAGAAACACAGTCCTTGGTGGGGACACATGAGGCAGAAGCCAGAGCTCCTGATTGAGGAAGCTGGCAGAGTCCCAGCTCCAGCAATAATGACCAGGACCTTGAGGCTAGTTCCCCCACCTACAGAACTTTTGTATTAAAAAAAAAAAAAAAAATCCCTCATTCAGCTAGGTGCTTATGTTTCTACATGATGTTAAAGTTTTTATGCTTCTACAAATTTCTGTGTGAAATATAGAGTATGGTAGAATTCTTTCCCCAGATCTAAATATGAATTCTTCAATGCAGTCTAATCTTTTTTCTTTTGCCACATCATTTTATGTGCTGATACTAAGCTGTGGTCAGCCAAAACCCTGAGCTATATTTTACACACTCTGCGGCAAAGCAAAAAAGTCTTTGTGTTTTATCAAAGATTAAAAACTGATGGATAGAATTTATCAGCATGTTATCTATATGATGTACTTCCAATAATAGGTTTTCTTATTTGTTTGTTTACTCTCTTGTTTAAGAGAAATAAAAAAGAATAGCAAAAGCAATGCCTATTGAAAATAAGTTATAATTTACGGTTTAAGAATTGAGCTGTGTTTTGGTGTTTGCTTTGTTGTGTTTTGTTTTAAGTGACTATGCCTCCAAGGTGCTCCTGAGGCTTGCCCCAAGCACGATGTCTTCCATATATATACGGAAGATCCTTGAAGGCTGAAAGGAAGGTAAAATATTTTATAGTATGGGGAAAATTTTATGTCTAACCAGGAATATTATTTGGAAAAGTATGCTGATTGGGGAAAGACATTTCATTTTTCCACATCTGGGATATAGTATGAACAGAAGGAAGGTGGTAATGAGGAAGTCCCACGACTAAAGAGACAATAAGTAGAGAAGCTTCACCTGAAACCCAGAGTTTGTGCTGACAGATATGGTTAGAAAGAGAGGTTTGAGTCATGTTACGCTGGAAACAGAGTTAGGACTTGGCATTGAAGGGCCACTAAAGACGTCTGTAAAGAGAAGTGACGTGATCAAGTTTAACCACTGCCTAGACCTAACATATTATTTAAATCTATAAGCTATTTTTAGAGCAGTTTTAGGTTCACAGCAAAACTGAGCAGAAAGCACATAGTTTCCATATACTCCTTGCCCCAACACTTATACAGCCTCCCCCACTATCAACGTCCAGCACCGGAGTGGTACATGTGCTACCATCCATGGACCTACATTGTGCGTCATTGTCACCCAGGGTCCATAGTTTATAGTAGGGCTCACTCTTGATCTTGTACATTCTTAACATATTACTTTGCCATATTTGTTTAACTTTTTTTTTTTTTGCTTTAAGAAATAAAGTATTATATATCCAGTTAAATCCCTTTTGTACTTCCCCACTCCATTCTTTTTGCACGTGTATGTGTGCCTGCAGGCACACATACCCACCCATTGCCCTCACAATCTTTGTAGAAATAAACAATATTTTAAGGAATATTGGGGAATGCTTCACTTCATTTTAAAAAATAATTTTACTATATATGCATGTATAGTACAGTATAGTACAGTATATAATATAGCATAGTGTTATGATTTCTTAAAGATTTAGTTGACTTTCTCAATTAAATGTGTTTAAAGTTGGCATAAAGGAAATCATACTATACATATAATTTTGTAACTTGCTTTTTTCACTTGACATATTTTCATAATCAATCTGTGGTGATAAATATGAATATAGTTTTTTTAATTTAAACTATCATACAATATTCTATTTGCTATAATAGCTACATCAAGATTTATTGATTTTTCTGCTGGTGGATATTTAAATTATTTGCTCTTTTCTGAACTTATAAACAATACTACAAACAATACATAGTCCTTGTGCATATATATGTTCATGTGCCAGAATTTCACTAGGTTATATACACAGGAGTAGAATTTTAACATTTTAAGGTATACACATCTTCAGTTGTTCTAGCTATTGACAAACTATTCTCCAATGTGGTTATACCTGTTTCTACTCTTACAGTTGGCATTGTTAAACATTTAATTTTTGTCTTTCTGATAGTATGAAAAGTGACTTGTCTTAATTTGCATTTTTCTGATTACAAGTTAGACTGAACATCCTTTCAACTGATTGCTAGCCATTCAGTTGTCTTCTTCCAAGAACTTACCTGTTAACCTTTGCTTGTATTTCCACTAGATTTTAAATATTTTTCTCATTGATTGTAGGAATGTAAGAGTTCCCCAGGTATTCTGGCTACTAATCTTCCATCTGCTGTGTGTGTTCCAAGTATCTTTTTTTGGCTGATGCCTTATTTTTAATTTTGTGTATGGGGTCTAATGTTGCACAGATTTTTAATTTTAATATATTGCATTTAAAAATCTTTTCTTTTATGATTTATGTTCTTTGTGTCTGCATTTAGATTTATTTCCATAGAATAGAAATGCAATTATTTGATTTAAAAAAATGACTATAAACATTTCAAAACTTGATAGAACATCCAAATTGTTTTCCAGAATTGTTGAAGAGTTAATATACCCACCATCAATGCATGAGAGTAACTTATTTACCATCTTCTTGTGATGGTTAATATTATGTGTCAACTTGGCTAAGCCACAGTACTCGTTTGGTCAAACACATCCAGATGTTGCTGTGAAGATATTTTTTTTACCTGAGATTAACATTTAAAACAGTAGGCTTTGAGTAAAGCAGATTACCCTCCATAATGTGGGTGAGCTGCGTTCAATCGTTAAAGGTCTTAAGAAAAGGACTGACCTCTCCCAAGGAAGGGGGATTCTGTGAGTAGACTGCCTTTAGATTCAAAGCCCAATATCAACTTTTTCCTAGGTTTCTAGACGGCCTGCAGATTTTGGACTTGTTAGCCTCTACAATCCCATTGACTCAATTGCTTAAAATAAATCACTTTCTAAATACACACATTCTATTGGTTTTGTTTCTTTGGGGAACCTGAGTAATACAGTTCTGTTACACAATTTTTTCTTTTCTGTGTAAGTTAGGTACATACGCAGCTCAGTGTCATTGTTTCTGAGTCTAGTTTTTCTATTAGGATCATGTTTTAATTTCAAGTATAGTATTCACTTCCTTTTCCTTTGATCATCATTTTGGTCTTTCCCTGCAGTTGGCTGACATTTCATTTGTTGGACTTCTTATAAAACCATGTGCCTGTTCATAAAGATTTTGTGCTTAGAAATTTCAACCCATCAGATGTCTTCATATTATTCTGAATTGTCAGATCACTGGTATATGCAATCAATTTGCTAGAGTACATTTATGTTTTATAATTTTCCAATAAGCTAATGGTAGTATTTAAATAAAACAGTACCTTACAAGAACAAACCAATTTCTAATTATTTAATTTAAAGTGTCTGTTTGAATATGGTTCCAAGGGAAATTTTTGCCTCAGTAAAGACAGCAATATAGTTATTTTCAGGGTTACAAAATATTTCAAAAACAAGGGTTTTATAAAGCAGCTTTTGTAACATTTTGTATGTGGTCGTATCTATGGGAATGTGTAGAACAAAATCATTTTCTGATCTATATAAACTATTTTCCATTTTAATTTTATGCTTTCTTTAAAATATAGTTTGAGAGACATAATGAAAATTTCAGTAAACAATCTCATGGACTGAAAATGGGAAACTTGCTATTGTTCCAACTTCCACAGTAACCAAACCAGCTTTATTCACATTCTACACCAATAGCCCATGCCAGTCATGGGACAAAATAATTGCTGATAGCAACAGAAATATTTTTAAACTACCCTCTTCTTTTTATTCACATCTGTTCAGCATTTGAATGAATTTTCATTTTGTTTTAGAGAATGTGCTTAACTGTATATTAAGTAGCTAGGGTCTGTGTGTGCGAATGAGTGAGAGAACAGCTGATACGGAGTATGTCATGGGACTGTAACATTATAGAGCTACACTGCCCCATGCTGGTCTTTCCCTCGTGGGATGAAATGTAACAGGACTATGAGTTTCCCAAACATAAACAGTACACATAGTTGTCTACCTTATCATTTTCACACCATAATATGTCATTCTTTAAAATATATGCTGGCATTAAAAATAGGTACTTAATTCCTGGGCTTGATTGTATTACACTGAAAACTGCCTTTTGATTTTAATATTTTTTAGGACCATATTTCCATAAGCTACTTTTTATTATTATCTCCATGAAGTGCCAAATATAATAGATGCCCAGAAATTTTTAAATAAAAGTCTCCATAAGACACAAAAATTTAAGAGAAAAGAGCCCTTCTGTAATTGTAATCCTATACTTATTTCTTCCTCTGAAGGAAAGAAATTTCTTTCTGTGAGCAATATTTTCTCCTTAAGAAATATGGTCTGAATACTGGACTCAAACTTCACTAGTCTAGGGAAAATGTATTTTTCATACTTCAGTTATTACTGCTTTTTTTCCTAGTAGGGATCCCTTTTGAATCATAAGTTCATTTCCCCAGCCAGGTTTGTGCCACAATTTGCTGCCTTTCCCAAGCAAAAGAGCTGAACTTGAGTGAGGTCATTAGAAGTAAGAATTTCTTGAAGCTACAGCATGCTGAATGCTTTTTAAAGACATTTCCCATAGAGTGTGTCATATCACAAGGGTAGAGCCAGTTATTACCCATTTTTTATTTGCATGTGAAAAACCCAAAGCCAAGAGGGGTTTCTCCACCACAGGTCTCACAGCCGAGCTGTCCTTGATTCCACTTTCCCTCACACCGCACACCCATTCCATCAGTAGGCCTTGTCAGCCCTGGCTTGAAAATATATCCCAAGCCCAACTCACTCTTACAACTTCCACTGCTGCTACCCCAGTTCCACTGGAAACTTTCTTCAAAACAACTGAAGAAGCCTCTAATTGGTCTTCCTGTGAGCATTCCAACCCTCCAACTATCCAGCGCCTAGATAGCAACCAGAGAGATCGTTCTAAAGCATAAATCAGATCAGATGTCTCCTCTGCCTACACATCCTCCACTGGCTTCCTGTGACCTTCAAGGCTTTTGTGACTTAGCCTTGCCGATATCTCTTACTTCACCTCTCTCAACTTTCTCCCTAATTCACCATACTCCAGCCAAATTGACTTTCGTCCTGTCCTTGAAACATGCCAACCTTTTTCCTAACTCAGGGCCTTTGCACCTACTTCTGCTTGTTTTGGTGTTTCTTTTCCTCCAGATCTTTCCAGGGCTGCCTCTTTGTACTCAGTCTTTGCTCAACTTAAACGTTACTTCCTCAGAGAAGCTTTCTCTTCCCTTGCTTAGCAAAGCATCTCCTCCCCATCCCTCTGTCACATTGTCCTATTTTATCTTCTTCATAACACTGATTGACATTTGAAATTATTTTATTTATCAATTCATGTGTTTATGTTTTCACTTCCTCTATATTAGTTATCAATTGCTGCATGATAAATTATCCAAAACTTAGCAGCTTAAAACAACAAGCATTTATTCTCTTGCATAGTTTTTGTGAGTTAGAAATTTGGGAATGGCTTAGCTGGATTTTTCTGGCTCAGGGTCTCATGTGAGGTTGTAGGTAAATGTCATCCAGGGGTGCAGTCATGTGAAAACTCGACTGGGGCTAGAAAATCTGATTTCAAGGTGGCTGATATACATGGCTGGCAGGTATATGCTGGCAATCAAACAGCGGTCTCAAGTTTTTATATGTGAATTTCTCCATAGGGCTGTTGCAACATCCTTAGAATATGGCAGCTGAATTCCCTGAGAGCAAGTGATCCAAGAGAAAGCAAGACAGAAGCCACAATATATTTTATGATCTAGTCTTGAAGGTAACACATGGTCATTCCAGCATTGGCCTATTGATTACACAAGTCATCCCTATTCAGGGTGAGATGGGACTAGACAAGGGCATAAATACACCATGAGGCAAAAATCACTGGGGAGACGTCTTAGATGCTGGCTATTACACCCTGGAAATCATGGACGCTCCATCCTCTTCAACAATATCCCTACTGCACAGGAAAGTGCCTGCCACTCAGTGTTTGATCAATAGTTGACTAATTGGTCAGTGAAGAATTTGTGTCTTGGTTTCTGACTTTATGTTCATGCATGTGTGCATGTAAAAAATACTAACTGGAAGTCAAAGAAACTGAGTTCCTTTCTAGCTCTGTCCTGACTTATTCATGTGCCCTTGTATAAGTCACTTAACCTTCATGATCTTCAATAGCTTTATCTATAATAGGAATTATATCTGTCCTGACTCATTCCCATATTTGTTGTAAACATTGTGTAATGGAAACAATTCAACTAGAGTTCAAAATAACAGGTTCTAAATGCAAATCTTGTGGTTTTTAAATTGTGTTACATTAGTCCTAATTCTTCACTTCTTTGTTGACACAACAAATAGCTTATATTAGGTAATCTATAATGTTCTTCTAACCCTGAGATTCTGCAGTCTGTATGGCTAAAGCAACAAATGACATGATGTGATTTGAAGGCACTTCAAGAAACAGTCTGGTTTAGCTAAGGAACGTTATTATTAACATTATTGCCAGAAGAGTCACAATACAAGTTCAATCTGTCATTAAAGCAGCTGTAAGACGTTCTTACTGCGGAGACGGGGAGGCCAGCATGGTAATGTCACAGTGGTTAGAAAGGGCCCAGTGGACAGTTGGAGGTAGATTGGCAGTTCCCGGCAAAGCCGACTTCAGTCAGTTACACTGTTGCTATCACTTCACAGGCTCCGCTTCAGCTGGCTGAAACCTTGCCAATGGCCTTTGAGGTTTCTGACTTGAGGGTCCAGAGAATTCAAGAAAATGTGAGAAAAACTTTTCACTAGGGCCCAAGAGGGCACCCTCATGCCTTTCTAGAAATGAAGGGAAACCAGCCTCAACTCCAAGTCGGCCCTGATTTGTGCATGCTATAAATGCAGACTTATTTTGGAATTCTGGTCAGGCCCGCTCAGTCCCCGCATGTACTCACAGACCTCAGCCAAGAACACTTCCCCTCCTCCCCCAAATTGTAAAAAATCTACAAAGGCCATCAAATCACTAAATGCAAAAGACTCTTGCTAAGACTCCTTGCTCATAAGATTTCATTTAAAATTCTCTGTGCTTTTGTTTTTAAACTTGTTTAATAGAAATCAGTAAGAATTGAGGTGATAATACCTGTCATATTTGTGCTTTAGTCATGTTTGTTCAATGTCATTTTGAAAACTAAGATTTGTAAGTTTTATAAAAACAATTTTTTAATTTGGCATATCTAGGGACAGTTTAACTTTGAGATCTCTCATTAATTACTTTTCTTACTAAAAACAGCTTCAACTTAGACAATCATACACCCTTTGATCCTCATGGTAGACTATACAATTAGGACCCTATATTATATATATGTGTGTGTGTATATGTATACATATAGTGACAGAAACTTCTAAAGGAATTTTATTGTTTGTATTTATATGAATACCACATTTCCCATGCTTCTAAAAACTTAGCAACGTCTTTAATTCGTGTTTAGAATAAAATCTAGCATGTAAAATTTGGAACAATGATGTAACTGATATATTTGAACAAACATCTGTAGGGTAAGACAAAGTATAATTGATTTGTTTGTGGAACTAGACCATTTGAAGTAAAGTATGTGGATCTTAGTGACTTATTTGTCAACAATTCTTATCAGTTGTAGCTAGTTATAATAAGCTTAAAACATACAAGCATATTAACACAGCTCTGGGCATAGGACCCAAAAGAAAACATGAAGATTTAAAGCAATACAAAAACAGTGCTACCAATTGCACTGCATTACCCATCTTAAATTTTTGATGCTTAATCTGTCAAAGCCACCTTGAACCATGTGCTAAAGCCACCAAGGGTGTTAAATGAAAAAATCCAAAAGGATTAAGAAGTCATTTCTGCTAGAGAGAAACACATTTTCTCAGCTGTTCTGGTTTCTATAAGGAGGGATTTTTCCTAAACACACCTGCCCCTTTTTCTGTCCCTTTACTCCCTTTCCCCTGGGAAGTAGAGTAAATTGTGCGTATTGAGTTCAGTTTCACCCTCCATCGTCTTTGGGAGAGAGAGGCCCTCTGCTCCTTCATCCTTCTGTCCTACCTCTGCTCCGCATGCTGGGGGACTCATCAGGCTCCAGGATTACAAATAGAGCAAGTCTCTGTGAGAGCTAGTTAGCAGGACTATTTATCTCTCATGAAGTACAAACTTTAACTTTGCCAATATTTGGGTTTCCATCTGTCAATCTTTATCTTATTTCTCAAGATCCTAACAGTGACCAACAAACCAATTAACAGAAATGTCTTGGCAAGTTACCATACACCTTCATATTCCCCAAACCCAGCCTACGCTTGCAGCTACATACCAAATTTGAAAAACAATACACACACTAAGAAAGTAGTTAAGGTTGAGACTTAATAAAATGCTCTTGATACCATGTTAAGTGAAAAAAGAGCCATGTAAAAATTTCTATATTTTAAAAACTGTGTTAGACATCCACATAAGTCCATTTTTGCAAGTTCAAATGTATTTTTATTTACTTTTATGATTTTTTTATGTTTTAGTTAGTTCTTTCCCTCCTTAAATATGTCTTATCATATTTTTGACCAAATAGGTGTCCTGAGCAGAGACCTTTTGCCTAGCACACAAGCACAGCAATTTGTCTATAAAATATATAGCTCTTTTCTATAAATGCTTGAATTTAGATTATCAAATGGAAGCTTTGAAGTGATACGAAAATTTTATTTGGCCCAAAACCCAATTCAGAAAAAAAAGACGATTTTGTTTAGACAGCAAAATAGTTGTTTTATAATGAGCAAATACAATATATACAACATTCAGTCATTTTTATCTGGTCAGCATGGACAGAATGAACCTCCTAGTCTTTCTTCCTTTTCTGTATTTCTTTTATTTCTTCACCCCACATTTTATTCTACACTTTGAAATCATGGTCAAAAGTCCCACTTCCCTAGTGACAGCCACTGTCAGGGACTCTGACCTGAGTTAGACAGAAATCAGTCTGAGATTATGCCGATTTTGAGAGCTTCCTTAATTCAAGCACATAAGTGAATCCATTAGAATACTACTCTTTGGCTTTGCTATTTTTAAATATTCTTGCAATTAGATTGATATGTATATCATGAAGCTAGGCCACTCATGTATACCTTACTGAGGGGGACCGCTCATTGCTATTATATTGAAATGAACAGAAAACTCATTTTCTGAAGGAAAATTTTATATCATTAACTTCTTTAGTGTTTCAGTTAATACTAAGGTCTACATTTATTACTAATGCTGTTTTTAGTCTATACTCAGTCTACAGTCTAGTTAGAAATGTTCACTCTCTTTTTGTGGCTACATATCTTGAATCCCTGTGTGGGGAGAGAGAGAGAGTGTATGTGTGTGTGTGTGCATGTGTGTGTGTGCGTGTGTGTGTGCGTGTGTGTGAAGAATAGATGTGAATTGGGAATGCTTTAATTCATGCTCAGCATGAATGCGTGTATCAAACCTTTTCAGCTACTTCCACAGTCCACCTGGGCATCTAAATCTACTTTCTCAGACTTTACTTGAGAATCATGAGAGACTCATCATTTGCTTTCAAAGCACTTCTGCCTATTGAGTTCCTCAGATAACAACTTGATTTATTCCTTAAAAGCCACTACAGCTATCTTTTTCTTAACTTTTCAGGATATAACAAGGAGCGACGACAGATCTACAACTTTATTTAATACTCGTCCTCTGAAACTACTTAAGGATTTTGAAATTACAGCATAGACCAAGAAAAATTCTTTAAGGTGATTTATTTCAAGAGGAAATGAGCAGGATATTGTGAGACTCAGCATGAAATGAAATAAAAGAAAGGGGAAATGAACAAATGGAAGATGCTCTCTAGATTAAGCAGTGAAAGTAGAAACAAGGTGATGAAGACCTTTTATCAGAGAGTTAAATGATTTTTAATTTACTTGGACTATAAGGAGAAACATGAGGTTCTTTTAAAGCCATTATCCATTTGGTTCACTGTGCCAAGATTTTCATTCGTTTCTTTCTTTCTATGATTATTATTTGTTATGCAAGGAGTATTAAAACAACATTAAGGGAAATTCTGCACATGAGAAACACTGTTTACTGTTATCCTAACACACTGAACGTTTTTGTCACTCCCCTGAAGTGTCCTCTTTTATCCTCAGACCAGATTGGGTGCCCATTTAAAGCTCCCTGTATTTGTTTTCACAAATTTAGCCCGGGACAGCATAGATATTTTACTCCCTATGGTATTGCTCAGCATTTAGCATAGTGCATAACACTAGTAGGTATTCAATAATTTTTTCTTAATTTTTAATAATTATGGGTACATAATAGTTGTATATATTTATAGGGTACATGTGATGTTTTGATATAGGCATACAATGTGTATTAATCAAATCAGGGCAATCAGGGTACCATCAGCTCAGGCATTTATCACTGCTTTGTGTTAGGCACATTCCAATTCCATTCTTTTAGCTATTTTAAAGTATATCCTAACTTATCGCTGATTACAGTCATTTCATTGTGCTATCAAATATTGTTCATTCTTTCTAACTGTATTTTTGTACCCATGAACCATCCTCACTTTACCCTTCCCCCTTTGGAATAAAAATGAATGAATAAATAAATGTTATTCTTAATTATTCATCCTTGAAACCCACATGTCCACAGGTCTTACTAGTTTGTAGATAAGAGTGACAACATTTAAATCACTAAACAGAATTTCAGCTTTAAGCCTTCATTTGCTCATAAAAGAGATCCTGGTCCCTAAAAAGTACTTCTTAAATATTTAAATTCCCATGATTCTCCCTGGGCTCTGCTGCTCCAAAGAGCAGCTCTCTGTCAATCTTACCAGCACCAAGGCTCTCAATGCCACGTGGAAGAAGAAAACTAGCTCCTCCCTCCCTCCCACTTTGCTACACTCAGTTATGAGGGCCCCACAGCAACACCTGGGCTCTGACACCTTACAAAACTCAACAGGCACACAGTTCCCTTCCTCCCTGTGGTGAACCTGCGCTGCAGATCTGAGTCAACGGATTAGCCTCACGTGAGCCAATTGATTCCAACAAACTAGAGAGGAAGTGGTGTTTCTAGCTCAGGTTCCAGCTTTTACATCCATGTGTTTAGGAAACCTGTTTCCTCTGCAGTCTCATCTTGATGGACACATACATGATATGTTGGGGTTTTTTTTCCTTATCACTGTAATCTGCAGAATTTCTTTTTTTACTCCCCTTAATGTAGCAGTCTGTAACCTTTTTGGCACCAGGGACCGTCTTCATGGATTTTTCCACGGACCGGGGAGTGGGAGGCATGGTTTTGGGATGATTCAAGTGCATTACATTTATCGTGCACTTTATTTCTATTATTATTACATTGTAATATATGATGAAATAACTATGCGGCTCACCATCGGTTGGGTCCCCCTGCTAATGTTATCTCTGGAAGATCCTGTATCCCTTTTAGAGTATCCTCATTCAACTCTTCTCATTTTAAATTAGACTCTCATATTTCTTCTTCCCCACAGCTCAGGCTTAATCTTTGGCCTCTTGAGAGGTATGATCTGCTCTTTTACTCCTCCCATCCTGCTTCTGTGATCTGTCATGTGGGAAGAAGAAATAGGAAAATTGGCATGGGTCAGACATAGCCAGCTTCCTGGGGATGGGGGAAGGTAACCCCAGAATCTACTCCTTGAGGTCTCCACCAATATGAGGGTCTTTGCATACATGTTAGGCACAATTTCTTAGGGGCACTCTTCTGCTTCACCATGACCTCTCTTTTACTGAGGAACCCTTCAGAGAGGACCAACCACATCCTCTAGGCTACACCAGAGATCTATGCCTCCAAACCCTGCTCTGAGTAGGACATCATCTTGTCTGACCAGCAGTTGCCTAAACAACTTCATATCTTCTGCCTCTTCCTCTAAGTTTCATGCACTTTCTTATAGAGACATTGCAATTCCTGAGGTCCTTGTGTAGATCCCATGATGGATTGGGAGCTTGTCCCCATGTTCTTCCCATGTATCCTACACCAGGGTTGTTGTATACTCCACTGATTCAGTTGCTCTAGTAAGCCTTCTATCTGTCTTATAAAATCACCAGATGAGAAATAAGCACCAGTCTTCATGTTCACCTTTGGCCCTCTAATTCAGGGGAAGAAGCCCCAAGTTCTCCCTCTCCTCTGTCTTGGCAGATGTGTTAGGGTGGCTCTGCCAGCTCTACAACTTAATAAGCATTTAGTCAAGGATGAGATGCCTGCTGTCCCCTTCTTCCAATTCACAAGTTCCTCTTCAAACTTCTCTCCCTCTTCTCTTTTTGAGAGGAGAGCTAGCTGTCTATGAAAATGCATGCTCCCCTTTCACAGTGTGCATGTGTCTGTAAGAGACCATAACCCATTTAGGGACTATGTTTCCCAGCCCCACTGACATGCAGGCAGGACCATGCAACTTGATCTTATCAAATGGAATATGAATGGAGGTGATGTAACTCCTTCAGTCTCAGGCTTTTAAGAAGCTGGTGACTTCTCTCTACTCTCTCTTCCTCTTTCTGGCAGTTGGAAGCAGAGGACTTCGATCCCCTGGGATGGTCAAGATATAGCCTGCAAGGAGCTTTGGTTCATAACTGACTCCACAGAGGAAAGCCATCTTCTGACCAATAACACACACATGGATTTTACAGAAGAAATAAACCACTGTTGCATTAAGCCTATTCTGTTTTCTGCTCCAGTACCCAGAGGTGTCCTAACTAGTATACCTATCTCTATGAAAGAAGGCAAAGAGTTTTAAGGTGGTAGCTGGAGTTTACTAGGTCAGTTCTGGAGCTTAAGAGGCCAGACCTCTCTAAATGAGTTCTGGGGTACCTAGATAAAATTGTTGGGTATTTTCTTTAAAATATGGGTCATTCACTGGCCTTTATTTCATCAGATTTGAGCCTTAATATTATCATCATTACAATCATTATCATGACCTCACAGTTAAACTTTACATGCCAGAAACCATTTTTATCATGTTATATGTATTAACTCATTTAATCCTCATGACAATCACATTTTACAGATGAAGGCATTCCAAAACAAAGAAGTTTATGAAATCTGATAAAGATTATATCAGGAACAAGGGCAACCAGGATTCAAACCCAGACAGTCTTGTTCTAAAGCCCAAGTTTTTAATGACTAAAGCATACAGTCTGCAACTTCAAAGTACTCTCACAGGTTCCAGGACTTCGAGAACAGTCCTATTTAACATCTTCTATGCATATCTTTATGTGCTTACATAATTCACATTTCCCTAGACCACATGCAGTAAATATACACATAAAAGATGCAGTGGAGAAATAGACTTTCTCCATTTAATTCAGGAACCATGTACTTCCAAATGGCTGTTATTTTCCTTTCTGCTGTCCAGTTGCATCTGTTCTGACCACACCTTGAGTCTCTGCAATAGATATGAGGCTGGCCTTCCTTCTAGACCAATCATTACTGATATGAATAGGAAAATGGTCCTGCTCTTAACATTATTAAAACTTCCTTTTTAGAACACAAAACAGAAAGTTTTTACTTTCTTTATATTACGCACACACACACACACACACACACACACACACACACATGCACACACATACATTGTTCAGCATATTTATGTGAATTTTTGTTTTTCAGCTTCACTCCAAACTTGGCACAAGTGCTTGAAAATGGACAAAGGCTATGGAAGAGGTTGGATTTGAAGAAATCTAAGTGACATTTGCTAAATATTATACTCAAAATGATCCTACCTTTGCCCCCTTCCCCCATCCCTCACCCAAACATCTCTCAGAGTCTCTGCAAGAAGCTTGTGCATCACAGCCCTCCCTCCTGTCTCTTTGGGAACTTCCCAGTGGCAACATACACAGCCCTTATGCCTTCTACGTCCTCCCATGTCCCATATTTATTTTGAATCTCAGTAATTGGGATTCAGCCATGAACTCCAATATGTTAACTATTGCCTGTTCTGGGAAAGCTATTCAAGTTCTCCTAGAAATAGAATTCCCAGAAAAACACCCTCCCTAATCAGTCCATCTAAAAAATAAAGAATACTTTGATAACCTGAATTCAAAACAGCTACACAGCTAAAGTCCTTACTCTGGAACTATGTCTGTGATTTTAACCTGAAAGTACAGAAAATTCTGTGCTCTGTTCTTTCTTTTATTGTTATTTCATGCTTATCTTCCATGTATCGACATTCTCTTTCTAGTTTTCAATTTAATAGATTTATTACATTATACAGTCTAAAAATAATATGCTTTAACTATTCTTTTATTGGCAAATATTTAGAATTTTTTAACCAACTTCAGTTTATTTTCACAAAGGAAAAAAATTACCACCATAGTATCTTTGAAAAGATAAATTATTGAAAATAATCCTAGTTCTCTAGGGAAAAAATTACCTTTATGAAGTAATATTTTCCTACAGAATCTCAGAGTATCAGCTAGTGGCTTCCAGGCACTCTAGCCTCATCTATAAAACTATGTGTGGTAAATGAAAAGTTACCTATTTGTTAATAATAAATTTATGAGCAAGATTTTTAAAACTCTGTTTACTTAGGAATTCTGGACCCTCTGAAAAGGCCAATAATTGTGAAAATTGCTTAATAATCCAAATATTCCTAGAATATTCAGTGTATTATGATGTTTGATTATTAACCTTAACATTGGCAAAGAAGGCAATGATGGTTTTTGCAATTTATTGCTGTTACTACCTTCTCCCCCCACTCTGCTGTGGTTTTTATGTTGAGTAAATGTGGGGCCTGGATAAATGCAGTAGGAGAACTGGGATGAGAGGCCGCATGGAGTGCACAGGGGGTGGCCCCTGAGTCCAAAGCTGGAGTCTGAAGTCAAAGGTGACTGCGGAGAAGGGGGAGGAAGCTGAATCTTCTATGTATTGCATTCGGAGAACAAAGCTGTAAGGACCTAAAAGTTGTATCTGGAAAAGCAATGCTGAGAGCAAAGTCTCATGTGAAAGGCATGGGGAAAAATAGGAGAACATGTAATAGTGTCAGAATTCCAAAGAATGAAGAATTAGTCAGGACAGTAGATTCAAAACAGTATGTATAAGAAAGGACTTTAAGATGGGAGCTGCAACTGAAGAGGACCGTGGCCAGCCCTCTATTAACAAGTATAATTACAGACCTATGAGAACCTATTTACATAATAGTAACCTGCAGGTTATAGAAGATCTAAAAATGCTTCCAAATGATCAAAAATGAAATATTTCATCAAATATAAGATGCTATCTTGTGTAAGATGCATCCAAATGTTAGAGGATTAAAATGTGAAATAAGTTGCAGCTTAGAATCTATGATATATGCTAAAGTGAATTGTCTTCCATATAATTCATAAGGCTGAGTATTTTATTCCACCATGATTCTCTGAAAATGTGGAAATGTGTAGTAAATTCAACAGCTATTTACTCATTCCTCAGATTATTTAATAAATCTCTGGAGTGAAACACACTACACAATAATATCTAAAGATGGAGATTTAAAGGGTTACATAGACCATGTTTTCTCAGGATGAAATTATTCTATAGTCCCTAAAAATACCATCTACAGTGTTATCTTAGTTAGAATGGGCTAGACCACAGTGATTACAAATTGACTCTCAACTCTCACCAGTGTAACCCAATAAAGATTTCATTTTAGCTCAGCTCACAGTGCAGTCTGATGCCTGCCGGAAAGCTTTCCCTTACCTTGGAGCAACACCATTGGGGCCCTGAGCCTCCAGGGCTACTGCAGCAGGAAAGACACACAAAGAAAGACCAAAGCAGTTTGCACCCTTGGACCAAAACTATCCCTATAGGGATTGGTGAAGTATTTCATCTAGGCCAACTGCCAGGGTATGTGGGGCCTGTCGGGAATCAAAACGGATACTTCTAAACACTGTCTCTGTGACAGTAGTAGTTAATCCAAAGGCTTTGCTTGAGCAGAAATCCTCTAAACACCATGCACGTTTTCATCAAAAGCAAACGATCTATGAAGAAGTCACCTGACTCTGTGATTGACATCTGTGTTTCAATACTTGCCTTCCTCAATATATCTTTTCGAAAATCAGTATTCATAGCATCTTCTTCTAGCTTAATATTTCATAAATGACATGCATCTCCAAAAAATAGCAAATACAAATTAGTTAAAATTACATTAGGCATAAAAATTACTTTTAAAATTCTGTAGACATAGTATTTAGAACTTTATCATAACAACTATGCACAAACTCCCCTTTAGATCTCAAGTTTTAAAGATGTAAACATACAGCACACCAAGTCACAGTAGGCATGACAAAGCTGCTGCAGCCCACAGGCCCAGGGAGTGCCATTTGTGTGTGCTGGGAAGAGTGATATGGTGCAGGGCCATTTGAAAAGAGCAAGGCAAACTTACCTCTGGAGTTGTGGATATAGCAGCCCCGAGTGGGAACCTGGAAAAGTATTCATTTCCATCTTTATTGAAAAACATTATCTGCCATGAAACTGTAATTAACTCTCAAGAAGGGAGAGACTGTCAAGTATAATAAAATTAGAGGGGATTTTTGTCTGAAATATTCTGTTTCGAATGAGGTGAAAATGAACTCATAAAAGAATTTAGCTGCTGCCCTGAAAATGTGAGTAAGCATAGAAATAAATGAAAAAAGAAACACAGGCCCCAGTATTTTGGAACAAGGCCAGGAAAATCGAGATTTTAACAGCAGAGAACCATTAGAACTTTTGATGCTTCACCACAAGACGACCAGGAGGGGCGGAAGCTTCCGCACTCCTAAATTGCTTCAACTACTTTTTATTACTCTCTCTCTCAAGTCTGGTTATAAAATAGTGTTACTCGTTTTTAACAAATGTGCCAGAATTTATGCATCAAATGAATGTTGTTTCAGTTGGAATAGTCATCTTGAGAGGCTGTGGGTTAATTTGATTGATATTATCATTGTCCAAATATTTTTGAAAACTTCTCTTTTGGAACTACCCTCAAAGTCAGCATCACATTCTTTGGAATGGTGACAAATCAATGTCCTAAAAGGAAGAATCTGATTTGAAACCACCAAATGCTATTTTAAGTTAAGTTGATTGCCTAAGGGAAATTATTGAGCTGGTTAATATCACTTTATATTTTAGGATATATATATATATAAGAAGACAGTGAATATGATTTTACATAACCTGCACACAGTTATAAATGATGCTTTGCTAAAATGTTCTGAGCAAAGATACCTAGCATTAATGTTATAGGTAGTTATCAGTCAATGGAAATCTCTATGATGTCTACTATATTTACTTAAAATCCTTTTTCTTTTTTTTTTTTAATCACACTTTTCATTTTTCAGGTACAAATTCTCTGAGCATTCTAACCAGATAATACCAAATGATGTACCTATTGAACTTCCAACCATTTTTTCAAATTATGTCATTTTGTACTTCTACTATCTTATAAATAATCACATAACCAAATTAAACATCATCATAATCTAATATCCATTAACATTAAAAGCTATTTGGAAAACTACAATAATTGGTGTGATACTTTTTATTTTTATTTTTTATTTTTAATTCAGGATACTATGGGGGTTCAAACCTTTTGGTTACGTGTAATGCATTTGCCTCACCCAAGCCAGGGCTACAAGCGTGCCCTGCCCCCTACAGTACGCTCCACTTCCATCTGTTGTGAGTTTACGCCCCCACCCCTCACCTGACTAGCACCCATTGAATATTACTACCATGTAAGCACCTTAGTATTGCTCAGTTAGTACCAATTTGATGGTGAGTACTTATGGTGCATGTTTTTCCATCCTTGGGATACCTCACTTCAAAGGATGGGCTCAAGCTCTATCCAGGATAATATAAGAGGTGCTAGATCATCATTGTTTTTTATAGTTGAATAGTATTACATGGTATACATATAGCACATTTTATTAATCCACTCATGTATTGATGGGCACTTGGGTTGTTTCCACATCTTTGCAATTGTGAATTGTGCTGCTATAAACATTCAAGTACAGATGTCTTTATTACAGAATGTCTTTTTTTCCTTTGGATAGATGCCTAGTAGTGGGATTGCTGGATCAAATGGCATTTCTATTTTTAGTCTTTGAGGTATCTCCAAATTACTTTCCACAGGGGTTGTACTAATTTGCAGTCCCACCAGCAGTGTAAGTGTTCCAATCTCTCCACATCCACGCCAGCATTTGTTTTTCTGGGACTTTTTGATAAGGGCCATTCTAACTGGAGTTAGGTGATAGCTCATTGTAGTTTTGATTTGCATTTCACTAATGATTAGAGATGTTGAGCACTTAATTATATGTTTGCTGGCCATTAATCTGTCTTCTTTTGAAAAGTTTCTGTTCACGTCCTTTGCCCATTTATTGATGGGGTTGTTTGATTTTTTTCCTTGTTGATTTTCTTACGTTCTATATAGATTCTTGTTATCAGGCCTTTATCGGATGTGTGGAAAGCAAATATTTTCTTCCATTCTGTAGGTTGTCTATTCGCTCTAATGATAGTTTCCTTGGCTGTGCAGAAGCTTTTTAAAAGCACGAGATGAGAGGAATAGATTATGGGTACTTAATCAATGCCAGGCACTCAGCTAGACTGAAAGCAGAAGATAATAAGGGCAGAGGTCGGA
Organism: Lemur catta; assembly: GCF_020740605.2. Classification (NCBI taxonomy): domain Eukaryota; kingdom Metazoa; phylum Chordata; class Mammalia; order Primates; family Lemuridae; genus Lemur; species Lemur catta. Next base: position 72,495,662 of record NC_059129.1, on the reverse strand, counting down.
GGGAGCCAAGCCAAGTGTGTAGCTAGATCTTCCATCTTCCTCTTACACCACAGCACAGTGGGCTCTCTTGAACCAGGCTGGGACAGACTTCCTCAGTTCCCTTCTTGTTGTCCCACAAACCACATAGTGACAGCAGCCTCCCACTGAGAAAATGATGAAAGAAGACCTGCTTTCCCACCACTGAGGTAGCTGAAACACAGGCTTGATGTCCCAGTCATAGCTGCTGGACACCAAGAGAAAAATCTCTGTGTATGGGGTGAGGAGGGGAAGGCATGGCGGGGTGGCTTCTGCAGCACCAAGAGGAATTCCCACTCCTTTCTTCCCCAGATTGTGATTTGAGGAAAACCAAGAGAATCCCAGAGTTCTGGCACACATAACTAACCCTCCCAGATAAAGCATATAAATCTCATTATTTTTAATAGATATATAATATTTCATATTGTGGTCACACTATGATTTACTCAACCATTGCCCTTTTAGTAGACATTCACTTTGTTTGTAGGTTTTTACCATCTTAAAAAGTCTTTAATAAACCCTGTCATACACTTGTGTTTATACACTGGTAATTTAATTTCTCTTGGGAAGATTTCTAAATTGGGATTGCTAAATAAAAGTGTATGATGTTTTAAATGGTAATAGCTATTGCCAGATTAATTTCTTAAAAGGTTTGAGCAATTCACACTCCAAGTAGCTATGCAGAAGGGCCTACTTTCCTAGTATTCAATGGTGCTACCTGTTTTTTTTTTAAGTTGCCCTTAGCTGATGGGTGCAAAATCCCATCTAATTTTTGTATATTTTCCCTGATTCACTAGTGAAGAAGAAAATGTTTGTTGCCAATTTTTTCTTTATTACAACTTGCTTTTATTAGTAGCCATTTTGTATATGAGAAATAGAACTTATTCTGATGGCATTTTGATTGCATATATTTTCCCCAATCCATTGTTTTGTATAGGGTGTGCATTTAAATACACACACACACACACACACACACACACACACACACACAGAGTCATGCACCAAATAATGATATTTTGGTCAACAATGGACCTCTTATACAATGGTGGTCCCATAAGATTATAATATTGTACTTTTTATTTTTTTAATATTTTCCATATTCTCCATTTTGCTCAAGTATTTCAAAATAAATTACAGCTATCATGACAATTCATTTCAGTATACATTTAAAGAAAAGAATACTTTTCTACATAACCACAGTACCATTTCCTACCTAACAGTTAACAGTAGTTCCCTATAGTCAGATTTTTCTAATTTTCCCCAAACTGTCTTTTATAGATGTTTTTATTTTTTTTAATTTCAGAATTTTATGAGGGTACACACATTTTGGTTACATGAATTACTTTTGTACAGTTTGAGTCAAAGTTATAAGTGCGTGCAGATAGTGTACACTGTAAGTACTTTTTCTGTATTGAAATATGTCTGTATACACAATGCCACTGTGTTACAATTGCATACAGTATTCAGTACAGTAGTATGCTGTACAGGTTTGTAACCTAGGAGCAATAGTCTGTACCATATAGCCTGCGCATACATAAAGTCATATACCACTTAGGCTTGTGTAAGTACACTCTATAACATTTGCACCATGAAATCGCCTAACAAGGAATTTCTCAGAATGCACCCCCATGTTAAGTGATTCATGATTGTATATATATATATTCATTCATTCTAATTCAGTTAAATATAACCATGTTTTCATTCTGTTCCCTATCTACCTTAAAGTCTCTCCTTTGACCAAAATTATACAAATATTCTTTTATATATTCTTTTCTTTTTCTTTTTATATTTAATTTTTACATTTTCTGTGTATTAAAATTTCATTTGAAGACAGATTCAAGGAGGAACCTTTAGAAGCTAATCAGCCTTTTAATTTCCCATAGTTTCTACCATCTCTTTAGGTCATTCCTTCCTCCCAGATCATTCCTTTCTCATCAAAATATTTCTCTTAAGTGTTTCCATTAATATATTTGGAAATAATAAACCACTTTTCTTTTAAAATAGTGAACACAAAATTTGTCTTGACTTTCCTCCAATTAATTAAAATAAATGTACTTCAAGCACTGTCTATCCTTATCTTCTGTTCATCAAGTGTTGGGAGAAACACTGGCTAAGACACAGACAGGGGTATATGTGACATGGAAGTGCCCACTTCCAAACTTGGTGGTTGGATGTTACTTCTCAGACTGAAGCTCTATGGGGTTTACAGAGTTAAGCTTTATATTAAGGGACCAATTTTTCATACACTAATTATCATTTAAAATTTGGTAGTGGGAAGGGAAGTGACAAAGAATGTTGTTGGGGGTGGAGCTTGTCTCATTTGTTTTTTGTGGGGAAAAGAAACCAAAATAAAAGCTAACTTTTGTTTCCTTCTCTTCCCCCTCCCACCCTCCCCCATTTGTATGTGGTTTAGAGGAAGGAAGTGTTCAAGAGAGAAATCAGCTTCCTAAAGTTTTTACAACCAAAAGACTTAGGGGATTGAATTTTTCTTTTGCTAAAATAACAACTGCAAACGGATATTTATATAAAGACTTAGGTCAAACCTAAGAACTTAAGAGTTTATTTTTAGATTTCTGCTTGGCCAAGGGGGAAATATGGTAAATGAACCTTATGTTCTTAAATGGGCATGCAGTTGAACTAAAAATATTTCAGAAATCTGATGGAAGACACTTAAGAACATTAGCTTCCATAGGTATTATTAGAAAGTCCTGAACAATGACAATATTAGTATTGGATTTTTCTTCCTTTTTGTTTTCTCAAACTTACTTTCAGTTTTAGCACTCATCGTCTCTCCATTTTTGAAGATACCAAAACAAAAAGAATAAAGATTAAGGAAACATAAAGAAATAGAAACTCCAGTAGCTTTAGCTGAGCAGATATTAGAGTTATGCTCCCCAGGGTGGAAGCCACCAGCGCCATGTGGCTATTGAGCACTTGAAATATGACTAGTCCAAATTGAAGTGTTCAGAAGCCTTAAGTACACACCAAATTTAAAAATGAAGTGTGTAAAAAAAGAATATAAAATGTCTCATTAAAAATTTTATATTGATTATATATTGAAATGGTGGTAGTTTAGATATTTTGGTTAAATAAAATGTATTGTTAAAATTAACTGCACCCATTTCTGTTTCCTTTTTTAAATGTGACTACAAGGAAATTTAAAATTGCATACGTGGCTGAGAAAATCTTTCTACTGTACAGCACTGTAGTAGAACACTGGAATTGTGAGCTGGGCTCTGAAGTAAACCCACCCGGGCTACCGATCTACCAACCAGGTGACCTTGGGCAAGTTATGTAGGCATTCTATGCTTCAAGTTACCTGTACACATAAAACTGTGAATGATAAAAATATTCCCTATCTCATAGGGCTGTATGAGCATTAAATGTGCAGAGCCCAGTGCAGTGCAAGAATTCACTAAAAGTTGATTCTGCTATTCTTACTTCAAAATCTAGAAGTGTCATTTTTCTGCAGGAGAGAATCTCTCAATAGGAACAAAAACATAAGTTAAAACTCAGAAATCTGCTGAAGTGGGATGCCTCCCCTACCCTTCTTCCCCATCCTATTGCAGACAATTATTGCATTGGAAAAGAAATCAAACTATTCTAAAATAAAATATTTTCAAAGATTTGTAGATTCCCTATTGGATATTTTTTATCCTCTATAGCTGGGCCCAGTTCTCTGAGGAAGCCAATGCAATTGGACAAAACTACAGTTGTTTCCTTTTTGTGGTATATCTCATAGAAAATAAACAACTGTGGTAACCGAATCTGACTTCTAAGAGCATATATCTGATACTCCTGATATCAATGGACCTAGCTTGAAAATAATAATAATTACAAGGCATATCTTGTAGATATTGTGGGTTCGTTCAGTCCCAGACCACAGCAATAAAGCAAGTCACACAAATCTTTTGGTTTCCCAAGTCACACAAATCTTTTGGTTTCCCAGTACCTATAAAAGTTACGTTTACACTACACTGTTATGTATATACACACAAATATATATATGTATACATAGACACACACATGTGTCTACAATAACATTACATCTAAAAAAAACAATGTACATACTTTAATTAAAAAATACTTTATTGCTAAAAATGCTAACAATCATCTGAGCCTTCAGCAAGTTGTAATCATTTTGCTGGTGGAGGGTCTTGCCTTGGCTACTGACTGATCAGGGTGGTGATTGCTCAAGGTTGAGGTGGCTGTGGCAATTTCTTAAAATGAGACAACAATGAAGTTTGCCATATTAACTGACTTTTCCTTTTCCAAAAGATTTCTCTGTAGCATGTCATGCTGTTTGATAACATTTTACCCACAGTAGAACTTTCAAAATTAGAGTCAATATTCTCAAACCCTATCACTGTTTTATTAAGTAGTTTATGTAATACTCTAAATCCTTTGTTGTCATTTCAACAATGTTCACAGGATCTTCACCATGAGTAGATTCCATCTCAAGAAACCAGTTTCTTTTTCTCCCCTATAAGAAGCAACTCTTCATCCATTCAAGTTTGATCATGAGATTGCAGCAATTCAGTCACATCTTCAGGCTCCACTTCTAATTCTAGTTCTCTATTTCCACCACATTTGCAGTTACTTCCTCCACTGAAGTCTTAAACCCTCAAAGGTCTCCATGAGGGCTGCAATCAACTTCTTCCAAACTCCTGTTAATGTTGACATTTTGACTTCCTCCCATGAATGACAAATGTTCTTAATGGTATCTAGAATAGGAAATCCTTTCCAAAAGATTTTCAATTTGCTTTGCCCAAATCCATCATAGGAATCACTATCTATGGTAGCTATAGCCTAGAAAATGTATTTCTTAAATAAAAATACTTTAAAGTCAAAATTACTCCTTGATCTATGGGCTGCAGAGTGGATGTTGAGTCAGCAGGCATGAAAACAACACTAATGCACATCTTCATCAGAGCTCTTAGGTGACTAGGTACATTGCCAATGAGCACTAACATTTTGAAAGTAATCTTTCTTTTCTGAGCAGTAGGTCTCAACAGTGGGCTTAAAATATTCAGTAAATCATGCTATAAACAGATTGCTGTCATCTGGACTTTGTTGTTCCATTTACAAAACACAGGCAAGTAGATTTAGCATAATGCTTAAGAACCCTGGGATTTTTGGAATAGTAAATAAGCATTGGCTTCAACTTCAAATCACCAGCTGCATTAGCCCTTAACAAGAGAGTCAGCCTATCTTTTGAAGCTTTGAAATCAGGCTCTAGCTATGAAAGTCCTAGATGGCATCTTCTTCCAATAGAAGGCTGTTTTGTATCCATTGAAAATATATGGTTTATTGTAACCACCCTCATCATTTATCTTAGTTAGATTTTTCTAGATAACTTGTTACAGCTTCTATATCAGCACTTACTGCTTCATCTTACACTTTTATGTTATGGGGATAGCTTCTTTCCTTAAACCTCATGAACCACCTCTGCTAGCTTCAAACTTTTCTTCTACAACTTCCTCACTTCCTTTTAGCCTTCATAAAATTAAAGAGAGGGCCAGGAGCGATGGCTCACACCTGTAATCCTAGCACTCTGGAAGGCCGAGGCGGGCAGATCATTTGAGCTCAGGAGTTCGAGACCAGCCTGAGCAAGAGCGAGACCCCCATCTCTACTAAACAAAATAGAAAGAAATTAGCTGGACACTAAAAATATATAGAAAAAATTAACCAGGCATGGTGGTGAATGCCTATAGTTCCAGCTACTCAGGAGGCTGAGGCAGTAGGATTGCTTGAGCCCAGGAGTTTGAGGTTACTGTGAGCTAGGCTGATGCCACGGCATTCTAGCCCAAGCAACAGAGTGAGACTCTGTCTCAAAAAAAAAAAAAAAATTAAAGAGAGTTAGGGCCTAGCTCTGGATTAGGCTTTGGCTTAAGGGATGCTGTGATGTGCTGTGATGTTGTGGCTGGTTTGATCTTCTATAGAGACCATTAAAACTTTCTCCATATCAGCAATAAGACTGACTTTCTTACCATTTTTGGGTTCACTGGAGTAGCACTTTTAATTTTGTTCAAGAACTTTTCCTTTGCCTTCACAACTTGGCTAACTGTTTGGCACAAGAGGTCTGATTTTCAGCGTATCTTGGTTTTGATATGCCTTTCTCACTAAGTTTAATCATTTCTAGCTTTTGATTTAAAGTGAGAGATGTGCAACTCTCCTTTCACTTGAACACTTCAAGGCCATTGTAGGGTTACTAATTGCCCTAATTTCAGTATTCTCATGTTTCAGGGATTAGGGAGGCCTGAGGATAGGGAGAGAGAGGAGGAAACTGCCTGTCAGTGGAGCAGTCAGAACACACACAACGTTAACCAAATGTGTTCACTGTCTTATAGGGGTGTGGTTCATGGCACCCCAAAATAATTACAATAATAACATCAAAGATCACTGATCACAGATATAATAATACAACAGATATAATAATAATGAAAAACTTTGGAATATTGTAAGAATTACCAAAATGTGTCAGAGACACAAAGTGAGCACACGCTGTTAGAAAAATGGCACCGATAGACTTGAACAACACAGAGTTGCCACAATCCTTCAATTTGTGAAAAGCACAGTATCTGCGAAGTGCAATAAAACAAAGTGCAATAAAACAAGATAGGCCTGTACTTCTGTTGAGCTTTTGCTACTTATTAAGCATTACTCCTGAGTGCATTTCATGTTTTGTCTCATTTAAATGCATGCAACAGTTCACTGAAATGGGTATTATTATTTCCTCCATTTTGTGATTAGACAGGATCTCTAAGAGGTTAAGTAGTTGTTGGAATTCACATAGTTGCTGGCAGCGCAGGGATTAGGTCTAACCCAGAACTGCCTAAGGACGTATATTGCTGGGGGGTCTTATTATTTCTCAGACAGCTGTCAATAGGTCTTCACAGCACAGATCACAGCCCTGTGAAGAGAAGGAAATGCTCTCAACCTGTAGCAAGGATATTACATAAGTGAAAAAGAAATAGTTATTAGGATAATTATATTGTTTCTGCTAGAGCATGACTTCAGATTATTTTCATGATTTCTTAAAATTCACTAGGTATGATGTTTTGAGGTAATTTTACAGCACATAATATGACACTGAGCCCTTAGTTTGTGCTGTTTAATGATTAGCGAATGAATAAGCATAGGCACGTATGTGCCACTAGCCTTTCCCAACCAGTGCTTGTCATCTGAACCACAGAACACAACAATGTTTTGAGTGTTATTTACTCAACTTTCCCAACTATCTACATAGCAAATACCATTCTAGATCCACTGGAGAGAAGTTGATTCATTGCAAGCAATGGATGCCTTAGGACAATAGGGCTTAATTCCTTCTTGGAATCTCATAGGGAAACACACTTAGATCCATCCATGGTTTTTGAGGGCTCCCTTGGCTCTTCAGTCAGGGTTGTCAAACTGCAGCCTGGGCCAAATCTGGCCACATCTTGTTTTTATGAGACCTCTGAGCTAAGAAAACTTTTTATATTTTTAAAGGTTTATTTAAAAATACAAAGAATATACAACAAACACTTTTAGGGCCTGCAATACCAAAAATATTTACTATATGATTATTTTCATAAAAAGTCCTCTGCTTTGGGTCATAGTAGCTATATGCCCAAGTGGAGCAAGGGTTAACTTACCTGTTTATACTTGAGAAACCCTTTAAGACTTGTGGTCCCTAAAGACTTCCCTACCAATTTATATTTAGATGTGATATTATTACCTGTTCTCATTTGTACGTTGGGCATCAAAGCAACAGCCTTGCCAGCCTCATCCCCCATGAAAGGCCCCTCTCCAGCAGCATGGCAAAGGAAGTGATGCCTCGGACTCAGTGACATGAGTTCCAATTTCACCTCTTACTAGCCTTTGCTTAGTAGGAGAGAAAGTTAGGTGTGTCAGAGTTAATTTCCTCAATCACCAGTCATTTCTACAGCAGACTCCTAGCAATAATGCTTCTTAGGACACACCATGTGTATTGGTTATCTATTGCTATATAACAAATGACCCCAAAATGTAGTGGTTTAAAAAACAACATTTATTATCTCACAATTTTGTGACTCAGGAATCCAGATGTGGCTTAGCTGGGCCCTCTAGCTCATGTCTCTCACAGGATAAAATCAAGGTGTCAGCTGAGTGTACAGTCATCTCAAGATTCAACTGGGATAAGATCTGATTGCACGCTCATTCACCACTTGCTGCCAGGACTCAGATCCTTGGCAGCTGTTGTCAGAGGCTGTCATCAGTTCCCTGCCATATGGGCTTTTCCATAGGGCAACTCACAATATGGCAGCTGGGTTCATCAAACTGAGCAAGCAGGAGAGAGCAAGAGAATGCCAGCAAGACAGAAGTCACAGTCTTTTGTACACTAATTTCAGAAGATATTATCTTATCATCTTTGCTATATTTTATTCAATTGACAAAAGTGACTAAGCCCAGCCCACACTCGAGGAGAGGAGAGTGCACAATGTCAAGACCAGGAGGTAGGGCACACCCAAAGCCACCTCGGAAGTCTGGCTACTACACCATGAGTGTCACATGGTAAGAAGTGCCTAGGATGGAAACAGATTGGCATGGGAAGACCAGAGAAAATGCAAAACCCATTTGGAGCATATAGGTGTCTCAAAGAGAGCATGTGCTGAACATCACAGCTCTGCAATAAAACTAAAATAAACACACCCCCTTATTCTGTGACTTACAAACTATATATTCCTGGATAAGTTACTTTATGTCTCTGAGTCTTTGTTCAACTGTAAAATGGAGATATAGAAACTACCTTGCAGACTAGCTGTAAAGATTAAATTAGATAACATATAGAAAGCACCCCACACAGCACTTGGCTTATGGTATAAGGTTAATAATAATAGTTATCATTGTTTTCTTCCTTACCTATATGCTAATGTATCAAGCTAACAGTCAATACTTTTAAAATCATATAGCTCTGTACATAAACAATGGCATCGAGAAATGACATTTCAGTGAAAACAACATTGCAATAAAAATAATAGCTTATATTAGTTTAGCACTTTGTACGTAAAAAGTGTTTTCACAAGCTTTATCTTACTTGATCTTTACAAGCTGTGTGAAGACAGTTTTGGGATTTTTCTAAGTTCATATCTGTAAAATGCAAAAACTAAGAAATGGAAAGGTTAAATGAATTACCCAAGATTGCACAATAAATCAGTTTATTAGGACTGGGATCTCTGAAAAGATATGGGAGGGGATCAAAGGTATCTGGCTGTGGTGAGACAAAAAACATGCTGAAACCAGGAGTACCAGTGAGGCAGGAGACCACATGGTCAGGAATCTAGAGAGTTCCACACCCAAAAGAACAGAGCATACCCATGAGTCCGCAGCCAGGAAGGCAAGTGGCAGTCGGAGCTCGGGGCAAACACATGACATGAAAAAAAATGCACTCAGAGAATAATCTTGTTGCAAATGCAGAACAAGGCAAGGGAGGGCCAGGCCAGGCTGATTTTCAAAATTTTGGTCAGGTAAATTTATTTCATTAAATTTATTGAGAACTATAAAAAGAAATCAGAAAAGCAGTCAGGAACCTATAAATCATGGGAGAATGTAGGAAGCAGGTAGAGGAAAGCAGGAGAAGGATTTAGAATGGCACTGACAATGTCATGGTCCACTAAGGACTTCAAATGAACTTTAAGTAAATACAGTGATAACATAACCACCTATACTATCTGTATAGTTTAATGGTGCACCCTCCCCACCTTCATTTGCTCCCCACTGTGCATACCAGAAATGAATCAGATAACAACCTGGGCACCTCGTGGGCATTCTATATAATACTCAAGACACATTTTTGACAGGAAATATCATAGCTCTACAAGTTGTGCTGTTTAGAAATAGCATTTTCATGGAATGGTTATCCACTAGTATTCATTTGGAAAACAAAATACTTCAAACCTATATGTCAAAAAAGAAACTTACTCCTTTCTCCAGGGCCTTGACCTCAACGACATGCCACCTTAGCAGAAAATTCTTACAATCCTTTACAAAATATGAAAAAAATAAAATAATTTATTCTCTGTAAGAGAAATATACTATAATCTGATTTAACGCCATGACCTAAGTTAAATGAGAAAAAAAATACCTAATTCTCTTAGGATAAAAAAACAATAAGAGAAATGAGTAGGACTCTATCTACCTTAAAGCCTTTGTGAAAATGAGATGGGATGTAAACAAACACACATTTTCAAGACACAATTGCTTTCCCCAAATCTAGGAAAAGGGAGAAACTTATAAATTACTCACCTCAATAATGAATAGCAAATGCATTACAGGTGGTGAGGGGTCCTAGAGGAGTCAAAAACAATGGGGACTTCTCAGCAGAGGGCACATTCACGTGGGGCTTTGAGAGACCAGCAAATGTGAAGGGAGGACCTGGAACATGGCAGGCAGCTCAATGGCTGGGGCACTACTATATGCAGAGGGACATTGTCTTCATCTGTCTGGGCTGCCATAACAAAATGCCGTAAACTGGGTAACCTATAAACATCAGAAACATATTTTTCTTGGTGCTGGAGTCTGGTAAGGTCAAGAAAAAGGCACTGGCAGATTTGGTGTTTGGTGAAGGCAAAGATGTTTGATTCATAGACGGCACTTTTTCTCTGTCCTCACATGGTGGAAAGGGCAAATGAGCTCTCTCAGGTCTCTTTTAAAAGGGCACTAATACCGTTCATGAGGCTCTGCTTTCATGACCTAATCACCTCATCTCTTAATAGCATCACCTTGGGGGTTAGGGTTTCAACATACAAATTGTGGGGAGCAGGGGTGCAAACATTCAGATCAGAACAGACATTGATAGAATGGTCTAGAGAAGCAAAGATGTTAGGCTCGAGGAGCTAATAAGTCGAGACTCTTTATTGATGGCAACCTAGTTCCATACAGACTAATTTTAAGTGGGGGAATGTCGAGATTAGTCTTGTATTTCAGAAAAGTCACTTGGAGTCAGAGAAAAAGATGGAATAATGAGGGAAAAGGATTTTAAGCAAAATAATTTATTCCCAGAGAAGTTTCTAAGAAAAGGCTGTACCTAATCAAAACGATCTAATTTTATGCATACTTTTCCACTGTATGCTTTGTACCTGGTTTCATTTTTAACCCATTGTTAGTGATTCCTGTTACAGACACATCTATTTTAGACTAGGAACTACTTTAATTAGAACCCAGGATTATGAGTCCTTTTCAGAATGCAAAGTATTATGATTAACTTCACTTATTCACTAACTTCCTAATGACATGCTGCACTGGGGTTTGACGGTCCCGGTATTCTTTTGTCATTTATAGTTGGGTTTGTGTTCTGTTTCAGAAATGCTAACTGAAAAATAGTATGTCTTTATGAAAATAATGAGCCATAGAAGAATTTTTTACCATTTGTTAGTGGCATCTGCCAGTCTGTTTGGCAGTGCATAACAATAAATACCCTCTTTCTTGCTTTGTGAAAATGACAAATTTAAATGTGACTCCACTTTAAAATGCATTTGGAAGGGAATAAGATACATATCATACATAACACAAGAATAATAAAGCATAAGAGAGTTCCACCTGACTCTTATTTATACAGTTTTTTGGACTTCTTTAGTAGCAAGAAAGAAAAGATAAGGAAATTACCAAATGACACACAATAGACAGCTGACACTCATAGAGTTGAATATGCAATTCTGTGGCATTAGGGAATGGGGTGGTTGTTTTTGTATGTGTGAAGGAAGAAATAGTGGCACAGTGTCTGGAAAACAAAAATACTGTCATGGACCCACAGTTTATGCCCCAGATGATCCTAAATGTTTTCTTCCATTTTTTTCCTCAATTTCTAGAACTAAATACCAATTATTGAGGACAGATGCTGTGCAGTAGTCATTGGTGCTGTTCATCAGTGTTTGGGATTTTCTCCCCAAGCACATGGTTAGGCTGTATGTTCCTGTTCCCTTTAAGTTAAAAGTACCCAAATGATTCACTTTGGTCAGTGACCTGTAAAAAAAAAGTGATGCGTGTCTTACCCGAGGAGAGGTTTTAGGACGTGGTGGCTCTCTTATCCCAGTGGCATCTGGGCATGTTCAGGATGGTGGCTCTCCCTCAGTTTGGGTGCCTGAGTGACCATCAGAGACCCCTTGATGACTTGGTGGACATGTAACATAAGCAAGAAATGAATCTGTATTTTTATGGCAGCAAAACCCTTATCTTGAATAATACAGAGATAGTTACCTAGACATGCATGCTACCACAGCAAATAAGCCTCAAATATATGGTGGTGGCTGAGGGCTGGGCAGTGGATGGCAAGCAAATACCACTAGAGACTGGAAAGATGGTGGTCTGTGTTATGTCGTAAGCACTTGGCAAAACCGCAGCCTGTGGTAACATGGAAGCCAGAAAATGAAACCCTAGAGAAAAAAATTGGAAAACAGTGTGAGTGATGTGTATTGATTATAATTGACTATACAGTCATGCATGATGTAACAATGCTTTAGTCAATAATGAACCACATACACAATGGTGGTTCCATAAGATTATAATACTGTACTTTTTCTATGTTTAGATGCACAAGTACTTACCATTGTGTTGCAATTGCCTACAGTATTCAGTACAGTAACATGCCGTGCAGATTTGCCGCTCGGAGCAATAGGCTGTGTAGTAAGCTAGACCATCTGGGTTTGTGGAATTACACTCTCTGATGTTCGCAGGAGTATAAAAAATGATGCATTTTCCAGAACGTATCCCATTCCATCTTTAAGTGATACATGACTGTATTTGATAGGGCACCACAGAAAGAGATGACTTCAGAAACAATCAAGTAGTGTGCAAACATCAGTAAAAGAAAATAGGAAGTGTCCAGAAATTTGGGAAGCTGCAGGATTAGTGAAGGCCACTTCATCTCTTCAACAAATTAAAAGATAAAACCAAAGACTTTGAGGCAAAGGCCAACTGAAATTCTGCCTGTTGACAAGGGTCATATCAAGGATGTTACGGGATGAATTGTGTACCCCTCAAAATTCATATCTTGAAGTTCTAACTGCCAGTAACTCAGAATGTAACCCTATTTGGGGATACAGCCTTTAAAGGGATAATTAAGTTAAAAATGAAGCTGTTAGGATCAGGGCCCTGATCCAAAACAAGTGTACTTATAAGGAGAGAGAAACACCAAATGTGAGAGTTAATTTTATGTGCCAACTTGAGTGGGTCACAAAGTGACCAGATTAAACATTGTTTCCGAGTGTGTCTGTGCCTGTGTGCATGTGCTTCCGGAGGAGTTTAGCAGTTGAATCAGTGAACTCAGTGAGGTTGATTGCCCTTACCTGCGTGGTTGGGTATCATTCAACTTGTTGAGCACCTGAGTAAAACAAAAGGCAGAGGAAGAAAGAATTCATCCTTTGTTTTTCCTGTCTCATAGCTTGAGCTGGGACATCTCATCTCATCTTCTGCCTGGAACTGGGATTTACATCATCACCTTCTCTGGTTCTTAGGCCTTCATACCTGGATTGAGTTATACTCCCAGCTTTCCTGGGTCTGCAGCCTGCACGTGGCAGATCATAGGACTTACCAGCCTCCATCATCACATGACCCAATGGCCCAAACAGATAGATAAATCAGTCTTTTATTGGTTCTGTTTCTCTGGAGAACTCTAATACACCAAGAATGTACACACAGAGAAAAGGCCATGTGAGGACATAGCAAGAAGGCAGCCATCTGCAAGCCAAGGAGAGATGCCACAGGAGAAACCAAACCTGCTGACACCTTGATCTTAGCCTTTCAGCCTCCAAAACTGTGAGAATATAAATTTCTGTTGTGTACACCACATAGTCTGAGAAATGTCGTTATGGCAGTCCTAACAAACTAATACAAAGAGTGTGACCATCACACCGCTGAATGCAATAAGGTATGTCAGAAAAATAAACAGTGAATGTTTTCAATTGGACCAGATATCACAGAGCCCAAAGTCCTTACAATTAAGTAAGGGAAAGAGAGATGCATAGGATCAAAGAAGCATAGAAATATGGCAAATTTAAGAAATATGTCAAAAAATGTCTTCGTGTGTCCACTGACACATCTAGCTGTTGAAAACAACTAGAGAAGAAGCTGCATTACTCAGTTTTGCAGAAAGCAAATGACATATACAAATCATTCAACTGAGGAAATTTAATAAAGAAGCAGTTTACAGAAGCATGTCAGAGTTAGGGTACACATTAGGGTTGATGAGATACTCAAGAACTAGCAACCACAAGAAACCTTTACCACCCCTAGACCTAAAGGACAAAAGGACAGCACTGTATGGTGGGATCCTGGTGAGGTCTGGAGCTACAGAAGAAAAACCATCAGACAGGAGCTGGGACCACACAGCAAAGCAGCCACTGCAAGGACTGTGGCAAGGCTGGGGAAGGAAGCTTTAGGACAGGGATTAATACTGGGACCTCTCTCTTAAATCCTGCCCTTCAATGTCCTACCTCTATCTCCCACACACCCAACCAACAAAAAATCCAGAGGAAAAGGAAGCCTGGGTAATGCAGTCCATAGAGGTCAACTCCTGGGGCACAGAATAAGGCAAAAAAGGTAATATATTTGATGGGCCAAACAGAGAATAACCAACACAGAAACTTTACACACTACATCTTTAAGAAAGATACACCGGCAAAGAAGAAATAAGCCTTGACTGACAAAGAGACTTACTTAAAATGACCCAGGGGACCCAATCTTCTGTGGCCCAAATTTAGAAAAGCTTCTCATCACTCACAATCAAGCAATGTTGCCCATCACCTAGGGACCATCACTCCTGCCCAGAAGGTTCTTATAGTTTCTATGGATCAGTGATTACCTCGTGTCTCCCTTTCTTTCCCTTTCTGAATGGGAGTGTTCCTTAAGTTATACCGTTCTTGCTTTACCCTTGTATATCGGGAGTATAGGAGCAGGTAACTTGTTTTTATAGTTCACGGATCTCTGGATCATGAGCAACCACGCTGGCCCTGCACGGTGCTGTGATTGAATAGCTCTTCAGTCTTTTCTACCTCGGGGAGGCAGTGGATGTACATATTGTGGGGGAAAAAAAGAGGACTGAATGTTTGTTGACCGGATAGATGGCTGATGGTAGTCATTGGTGCTGTTCTGGTTCTCCATGTATTTTCCCACCTAACTGAATATAAATGGTGACATGGTCTAACCAATAAAATGTGGACAGAAGTGACATGTGTCGCCTCTGGGTGGTGTGGCTTCTGGGTGGAAGCCTTAAGAGCTAGTATGTAATTCTTTGCACTCTCTCTTTTCCTTTGCTTTTGGCACAGCCACCTGAAAGTTCAAGATGGTAGCTCCTCCATCAGATGTGTCACTGAGGGCCTACATTAAGCAGAAGTGATGACTGTATATCATAAACGATACACTTCAATTGTTTTAAGGCACTGAGCTATTTGGCTGTTATTTGTTTTTACCCCATGCCACTGTAGCCAAACCTGACTGATGTGTTCTGACAGTGAACTAACAACTGTAGTTTACACTATGTTGTAGCAAGTTCTAAGGTGGAAACAATAACTTTAGAATCCTTAATAGTAATATCTATTGTCATTCTATAGGGCCAGCTATGTTGAGTGTGAGCCATATGTAATTTGATTATCACCGTCTCCTATCCTCCCCATGCCCAGTGAAAACCTTCCCTGTCCTATACATTCTTGGAGCTTCAGTTGGTGGTTGGCTATAATGTGAACTGAATGGAATCATAATGGCTAATAACAAGTGTTTATTTTCCTTTCACCAGTATTCAGAGACATCCTCCAAGGTTTCAGCACATTTTTCGGCCTCAAGGATGCTACAGTGAGAGCAGCCAAGAAGATATGATACCTGCTGTCATGACACCTCCCTTCTAGCAGGAGGAACAAACAGCAATGATGTGAGCAACTCGGCACTTTCATGGGGAAGGTGGAGGAGACTTCTCTGGAGAGGTAATATTAAAAGTAATAATTGCAAAGATGTGGAAACAACCCAAGTGCCCATCAATACATGAGTGGATTAATAAAATGTGGTATACGTGTACCATGGAATACTGCTCAACTACAAAAAGCAATGGTGATCTAACACCTCTTATATTATCCTGGATAGAGCTTGAGCCCATCCTTTGAAGTGAGGTGTTACAAGGATGGAAAAACAAGGACCACAGGTACTTGCCATTAAATTGATACTAACTGATCAACACTAAGGTGCTCACATGGTAGTAATATTCATTGAATGTTGGTCAGGTGAGGCGGGTGGTAAACCCACAACTAATGGAAGCTGAGTGTGCTGTAGGGGGAAAGTCATGCTTATAGCTCTGGTTTGGGAGAGGCAAATGCATTACATGTAACCAAAATGTTTCTACCCCCACAGTACCCTGAATTAAAAAAAAATAAAAATAAAAATAAATAAATAAATAAATAAAAAGGGGGCAAGTGTGGGAGGAGCTGGATCAAGCAGCAGCTCGGGGGAGAGGTCCTGATGATGGAGACAAGAGGGCAGGGTCGGGATGCTTTAAGGTGGATTTAACACATCTTAACGATAAAGTGCATGAAAGGAGGAGGGAATCAAGAATAACTATAAGATTTTGGCTTCAACAACTGGATAGAAGTTGGTGCCATTTAACTGAACTGGGCTAGATGTCAACTAAGGTGCTTTGATAACATTTGCGTTTAATTGTGGCCTTCAGTGCCTTAACTCAGGACCACAGGGGATTACAGGACTAGCAGAGGAAACACTTTTGAAATGTTGCAGGGAGAGTGCCTCCTTCCTTTATGAAAACAAAAAAGAAAAAGAAAGAAAAACAGATTTTCTCAGTTTGGCCACGAAAGGAGAACCTCCTCAGGGCATGAGGTGACCTGACCTTGAAGCTTTAATCTTTTCCCACTAGATTTATCTTCCCCTAGGTAAAATCTTATTCTTGACTCAAAGCATGAGAAGGGAGGGGAAATCCTGATTTCTTTATAATGCTCAGTCCAAACATGACCAGCTGACCCTTCCCTTGGTATCTTTGGAGCATCTCTTTGACACAGCGTGAACTCTGAAATGTAACTTTACTGAAGTAAATAGATGTAGGGCATAGCATGAAACTCAATTTTTCACTTTAACAAGATATAATTTTTCCTTAACTTGTTGTCCATCACAGTTCCCTTTTAAATTCCTTGTCTGTCCCAGGAGACAAGAATAGTAGAGTGGTGGGAGTCACTGTTGTCTTAGCACATCCACTATCCAAACACCCAAGACAAGACTTCTCCTCTCATCTAGTCTGGTGCCCAAATACTCACTTTTTCTTACACAAGACCTCCTCTTTCCTGGATGACTGATGCTGGGAGTGAACACTTCCCTATCCAGGGGACTGTGGTATCTGCCTCTTTAAGTTCAAAAGAACCACACACAAGCTATACACATGCATTTGCTAGGCCAGGAAGGGGTGGGGTCCTTTCCTTCCTGTCCTTCCTGTAGCCTTTTGGCATCTCAAATTAGTCTATGTCAAAGGCTTTCTCTTTATAGATACCTGGTGGTTAAGAGCTCAAACTCTGGAGAAACACTAGGTTCCCAAACCTTAGCCATCCTGCTTACTAGATGAGTGTACTTAAGCATCTACTTAAACTCTCTGAGCCTCAATTCTTCATATGAAGACCAGGGATAATAATAATACCAATCTCACAGGTTTGTGAGGATTAAATGAGGTAGCATATATAAAAAGCTTACCTCAGTGACTGGTATTCTCAATACACATTAGCAAAATATTTCTATTATTATTATAGAAATATCATCATCATCATCATCCCAGTTCTTATTGAAACCAAAGCACACTACAGTGTTTACAAATTTTTGATAGTATCAACCCAGAAATAGAATGCTTAATTTTAGTGCAAATTATGGGGAGCATACATGGAAGATCATCAATAAATTATTAAGTGTCTTTCTGTATTCTCTCTGTTAGTCTAACAATATATCTTTTTCTTATATACTATAAATAAAAATTAAATCCATGATTTCTAAAGCAATACCTTTTAAGTGTTTAAGGTGCCCACTTGATATTGAATCTATTATTTGTTGGTATAAATTTTTCCAAATGCTCAGCTAATGCTGTGCCTTCCAGCTTTATTATAATATAACTAAGAGTTGCCTTTTTCGTAGTTGCCACCATGTAATATCAAATGAGCACACTTCTGTTATAAGGTCACTATCGAGTAGTTGTTTGCAGATTTTTCTTAATAACAGTGCAGTTTTGTTCTAAACCTATATGATTCATGAACAAGTTTGAAAACAAAAAGACAGAAGATGAACCATAAACCCTAGTGCTAAGAGAGAGAACCAGGCTATTCAAACAGGTAGACCCCAGGCATCTCAGAATTATGGTCTTCTGGGTCCTAATCATTATTCTCAGCAGAAGGGAGAATTAAAAATAGTTAAATCTCTACAACGGATAAAGAGGCAGTTTACACAAGATCTTTCTTTTTGGGTCAAAAATAGACATATAAGTAAAAGCAAAGAAGCCATCAAAAAGTGAAGATCCACTTGAGCCAAAATAGCCACTTTTGAGTTCAGCTGTATTTGCAGTAAGGCCCACTGATGGACCCAGTCATTCTAAAATAGTCCTTTATTTTATTCATTTTTTTTCTCCTCAAAAGACAAAGAACAAAACAAAACCACAAAACAGAGGAGACGAGTTATATAATCTACACACTGGAAGCCTAACCATTTTTATTTCTTATTGCAATTTGAATTGGAAAGGAACACTAAGTCCTAGAACATGGTAATTCATCTCCTGTTTCTTTGTCTGCAGCTACAAGTAGGAGATAGTTCAGAGCCACTGCCAGTCGGAAAATACAACAAAGCCATATTAGCTTCGGATTTGTTTACTGGCAGATCACAGGCAACTTCCCTCGAAGCTCAGACATCCTGTTAGGTCTTAGAGGCTCCATCCAGGCATACCTAGAGTACTTCAGAAAAGAAAGGGCGTCCGAAAGGCCTCCTCTTTTTGTTCTGTGAATATGTCATAGTTGAATTCAGTTTTGAAAATATTCTCCACCCTTGTTTGTTTCTTAATGCAGTACCAAGATGTAATTTGTATGGAAGCCAAAACGAGAGACATGCTGAATATGTGAATACTGAGGAAGTGGTTTCCTTAGCAATAACAGGCATGTGAAAGTCAAAACTTCCTTTCCTTCTCATGTGACCTTTTTTCAAAGCAATTCAGATAGAGGACAATGGAATTGAATTCCAAGCACCCACAGTGTTCATGAATTGCTAAGCAATGATTCACCAAGTACCCAAATTACTCTAGACTGCTTGAGCATTTTATTAGTGAAATTGCTTTGTATTTAAAATTTCCTTCCTCACTTTGTACATCAGCTGTCCTCATTCCTACAGGCCACTTTTCTACCACTTTGAGAAAACAGAGATATATAGAGCAGTCCTAAATAGTGATTAGTATAAGGACTTTAGAATATAAGAATGTTAGTAGTGAAACATTGCACGCAATGGTCATAACTATTTCCTTCCTTTGGATACATTATATGCCAGATACTAGATAGAAAAGTTTGTTTGATGAAGTTTCTTATTTATTCAGAATAAATAATATAATTGAATTTGGGGGAACTTGTTCAGTTATATTTTAGAAACTGTGAAGTTTTCATTCATTCCAATTATCAATTTATCATGACCCACTCATCCTAAAAAAAGAAAAAAAAGTGCTACACTAGGCTTACAAATTACATGTTCCACTTAGTCCTCAAAGGTGGTAACTTATTTAACAATATACTGGCAAGCCAGGGCCTTAAAGTGCCATGCTCTTTTGCCTTTAATTAAATTACAATGTTCTTGAGGAACATAGACAAGACTGTCCTATGAACTCTCTCTTTTTAGTCTGTGAAAAGTGAATCTCAAAATCACTAACATTGCTTAACTTCCTACTGTCAAAATTCTATGAAGTGACTCTACAGTGAATGTTGCTAGACAGCTGTAGGACCCAGGTAGCTATGGGTCTGTGATCCTGATGTTTGTGCACCATAGGGTTGTATAGTGGCTCTCATATTGGGTTACTGTAAGTATTTCTAAAGTATATAAAGCAACTGGACAGAGTAGAAAGGAACTGTAGCAACCCGGCTGAGAGGTCATGGTGATGGAGAGAAGAGGGGAGGGTTAGGATGTTTTAAGATGGATTTAACACATCTTAATTATAAATTGCATGAAGGAATGACAGAATCAAAGATAACGCTAAGATTTTGGCTTCAGCAACTAGGTGGAGGTTGGTACCATTTAACTGATCTGGATTAGATGTCAGCTAAGGTGCTTGGATAATATTTGCATTTAATTGTGACCTTTAATGCCTTAACTCAGGACCATGAGTACTTGCAAAATTACAGAACTAGCAGGGGAAGTGAGTGTTGCACAGCAGCTACTCAAGAAACAATAGTTCTGTCCTCTACCTGTCTCTTCATTCTGACATTTTACAGTCAATTTACCCTAACCTGTTCTTAGTTTAATGGCTCCTCTGGACTCAGATGTGGTCCAACATAGAGCCTTCATAATCAAGTGGGGTCCAACCATTATCTTCCTTGATAGTAAATTAGAAGTAAATCCTAATAAAAGTATAAGGATCCCCGGTAAATTCTCTCTCTGAGTACTTTCTACGGTGCTTGTGAGATTACTTAACAAAGACAATCTGAGCTGCCCAAGCAAGCAGGGTAATTTTCCACACCCTCAGACAAAGAGTGGATATACAAAGTTTGCAATGTTCTCATTTGCCGGGCACATACTGCAGTCTGGTAGCAAGAGAAGTCAGGCTTTCGGGAGGTTATTTCTCAACCTGGACACATGCCCTACAGTGCGTGTGCACTACCTACCCTCAGTGAAAACTGGTTCTCATTTTCAGTGCCATCAATCCTATGAGCATCCCCCCTTTTTTCTAACCAAGGCTGGTTCTGGAAGGTGGGCAGAAGCCCACACTGCTGCTTCGACTAGTCCTGTTGCCCGCCACTACAGCCAGAGTCTCTGAGAAAGTACTTGACTGTCTTTTGGAGTAGAATAGTCAGGGTAAGACAATGGAAAATGTTACAGAGTGATTAGTTGCTTGCCAAAATATTTTTAGTGCTTATTTCTGGTTGACTCAGCTGGTCAGGGAAACGTGACTCCAGAAATTAGGCATGACCTTGTCTAAGTCCCTTATCTCTCTAGACATTGGAAACTTGGATTAAATCACAGGTTTTAGAACTATGCTCCATTGAGCTTTGGAGTTCTGCTATGTTAGGGGGCAGGGGCAGTTGATAAAAGAGACATCTAGCAGATGGGATTCTGGGCATCTGGACTCAGAGAAACTTTGCTTTTATCTATTTTTATATACTGATTTAATTTATTAAAAGTGTCCTGTGGCAAAAAAGAAAAATTAAAGACATAGGCTAGATGTTTTCAAATTTCCTTTGAACCTGATATTCTATCTAGAATTTTATAAATACAGATTTGTAGATTATAATTCATACAAGAATCAGCTGTTAAATACAAAAAAAACAACAAAAACATGAACCACACACAAACTCGGTTTCATGACGAAAGACTATTCTTTTAATCTTAGCCAGAGTTTTATAAATGTCTATCTTTGTCCAGAGGATATTGGGAAAGATATAATAGATAATTCAGGGTAAGTCTGTGGCAATTAGTAGAAGAAAACAACAAAAAAGGACAGCACAAGCATGAGGTTAACATGCTTATAAATCTATATGACTCTCCCTCTAACTTAGGAAGAAAAAGTTCCTAATACCAGCAATGCATGTTGGGCTAACACATTCTTACCTATTTTACTAATTTTATTTGACCTTTGAAAATGTTATAGGCACCACTGGGTGTTCAAAGTGAGGATCTTAAAAGGAAATAATTCTTTGTCCACATCATTGAGTAACATTAGGAAGAATCAGAGCCACAAAGGAATGGAGGCAATCCTCTTTGTAGCTGTGGAGTGGTTCTATCAGTAGCAGCTGGAGTCACTTTCTCTGGGCAGCATATTTTTAAGAGGTGAATTGTTTGATACCTGTTTCCCATTATTCAGTGTCTTCAGAAAAGGCTGGAAGTAAGGCATCCAGTCTTTCTGGCATGGTTTTACCCCTATTAAAAAGGCTATTATTGAACTGTTCAAATTGGGATGCTTTGATTGTTAGCACGTTCAGTAGGCTGTGATTACAGTAATTACAGACCTGTGAAGGTCAAATTGACAAAACTGAATATAAACTGAAACTGAATATAAACTGGGACAACTCACTGCACTAGTTCTTTATGCACTCTTGTTGTTGTTGTTGTTGTTGTTCTCCTGTTGTTGTTGTTGTTATTGCTGTAAGAAAGAGTTGCCAAGTGGTAAAACTGTAATAGAAAATAAAAATGAAAGTCATCAATTTCACAATTTGGCTTTGACTACTTAGAATCACCATTCAAGGAATGAAAGTGGATGTTCTATTGTACTTTCAGGTCCAGGTATATTTTTGACTCCATTACCTTCCTCCCTAGTCATGGTCTTGACTTTGTGGTACCATGTATCCAGGCATCTTTTAAAGCACATCATAAGTCTTCAGTGTTTTAGAGTTTTTTCCTTATTTTCCTTTTTGCAGGAATGTGACACTGAATACAAAATGGTCAGAAACATTTTTTTGTTTGTGCAATACTGTGAAATATTTAGCAGAAATAGCTCCCATGTAAAGGGAACCCACAAAATTATATAAAAATAAATGAACTGGTCTTCCTTTAATTGCCCAGCCAAAGACCAGAATAAAATTATTTCTCAGGTACACTAACTAGAAACTAGTCTTTATTTTCCTTTGTCCTTATTGATGGCTTCAAGCAATAGTTTAAGTAATAATTAAGTAAAAATAGAGTCTATTATCATGTATACCATGTGGAGGAGATGAGAAAGGTAGAAAATAAATAAATAAATGTAAATTAAATATAAATCCTTTCTATACAACAGATCATGCTGTTTGTGTAGTGCCAGGAAAAAGTTTAGGGTCAGGACAAAGGCTGTGTCTGAATGAAGCCAAAATAGAAAAGCCGGATGGAAATTAACCAATTCACAAAATCCAGATGTTTTATCTACTGAAAGCCTAACGTGAATTTTGGCTGTCTGAAATTTTCATGTTTCATCCAGACATCCAGACATTTAGATTCAGGTAGACATAGTCATAGTCTCACATGTGTAATTTTATTGTAATTTACCATATTGTTCAAAATCTCAAATGTTCTCTGGATTATAACAAGAATAAGAATAGGATGGTATAAGCTATTTTTCATGTTTCAGTAGAAATGACATTGTTAAAGGATAATGTTTTTAAAGGATAAAATGATGACTCTCATACAAATATAAAATGAACATGTGTCAGAGATTTTATAACCAGTACAAAGGAGAATCCCAATAACAGCAAGAAATTTTGAAGGGAAATTGCAAATGGAAGCAAAGTGGGTCTATTCACAGGGCAATAATCAATTATATTTTAGCAGATACAATTAATTTTTGTTTCTACAGATAAGAGTCATTTGCATTATTATCAGTTTTCTGCAACTTTCAGAGTTGTAAAAAAGCACAAAGACAATGGAAGGCAGAGATAACCCCTAAGAGTGCATTAAATAGGACACTTGCTAATCTTTTTTATTCCCATTTCAAAGTCTTTCATAATTTTTCATAAAAGACTTTGTTTACTAAACTAAAATCATTCATTTATACAAATATTTCTAAACTCTCATGATACTTTTACTTAATATCACATAATTTACCACTTGCTTGGACACTCTTAATTATATTATTGATTCTTGCATGTATCTTGCCTCTATGTTGCAACTCTTTGTTTTAATTATCTCCTATTCACTCGGTTGGTGAGGGAGGAATTCCACTATAGCATTAATCAGTGTAGCCAAACACAGAACACTCCACACTGGAAAGATAAGAGCAACAACAGTTTATTAGTCACACATACTTTTTTTTTTTTTTTTTTTGAGACAGAGTCTCACTTTGTTGCCCCAGCTAGAGTGAGTGCCGTGGCGTCAGCCTAGCTCACAGCAACTTCAAACTCCTGGGCTGAAGCGATCCTACTGCCTCAGCCTCCCGAGTAGCTGGGACTACAGGCATGCGCCACCATGCCTGGCTAGTTTTTTCTATACATATTTTTAGTTGTCCAGATAATTTTTATTTCTATTTTTAGTAGAGACAGGGTCTCGCTCAGGCTGGTCTCGAACTCCTGACTTCGAGCAATCCACCTGCCTCGGCCTCCCAGAGGGCTAGGATTACAGGCGTGAGCCACCTCGCCCGGCCTAGTCACACATACTTAAAGACTAGGGGGGAGGACTCCACACCACACAGGGCGACATGGGGTCTGCACTCTGGAGCAGAGTAAATGACCAGGACTGTGGAAGGCAGTATCAAGGGGATGGGGTGGCCTGATTCCCTTGAGAGTATATGAGTGGCTTGCTTGAACAATTCCATAGACTTTTAAGGAATTGAAACCTGATAGTCAGGTATAATCAGGAACTGCACCAGGTCTGTTTGATAAGGAGGGTTGTTTGGCTAGGGAGACCTTATGCGCAGGAGTAGAGTGGGGAGGGAAACTTATGCTTAGGCCATTTGAGATCCTCCAAATTTTACCAGCTGTCAAGGCAGCACATGATACGGAGCCTTAATTTTAGGCCTTGCGCCATATTTTTAGGGGCAGCAACTAAATTTATCTGTTGAATAAACACTTTGTTGAGTTTCTATTATGTGCCAGGTACTGTTCTAGGCTCTAGGTATGCAGCAATGGAAAAAAAAATTAAAAGATCTGTTCCCTACATTCTAGGGAAGAGTCAATAAACAAGAGAGACAAATACTTAGTATGAGAGATAGTGATAAGGGCAATGAAGAAATTTGAATCAGGGGATGGAAAAAGAAGTGTAGAATAATGAGGGTAGAATGCTGTGTTGAAATTTTAAATATGGTGCTGGGGAGTCCTTACTAAGAAGATGACATTTGAGATAGGACTTGAAGAATTGAACCATGAGGATACCTGGAGAAAGAGCTTGGATATGGGGAGAACAGGATTATAGCCCTGCAGCAGAAGAATGTCCTCATGTTCAAGGAAAGCAAGGGGTCCAGTATGGCTAGAATGTCATAAGCTAGAGAAAAAGCAGAAAGTGATAGGGGTTCCACTGAGATACATGGGTAGGAGCATGAATTGTGCAGGGCCTTCTAGCCTTTAATTTTTACTGAAAGGTATGGGAACTCATTGAAGGGATTGGGAAGGAAAAATGGCCCATCATTTGACTAATTTTCTCTTTTGTACCTCAGAGGCCCTATCAAAGTCCTGAGCATATAAAGGCTACTCAATATCATGTTTAGTTAATTATAAGGAGAGCAACTCCTTTGTTCACTGCTTTCTACAATTTTTTACCATTACCACAATTAGATGTACGTGTCTTCCTGCCCAAAATATTTGCTCACTGCAAAGCAATGGACACTCAGAAAATTCAGCTTATACATAGTTGAGTTTTTAAGCCAAAACCTATTTCTTCACTAATCAGACCTGGGTCTCTCTGACACAAAACATGGCAGAGGTAGTACAAACACTTATATACAATGGGGAATACATTCTTTCCCTGCCCATGTGAATTCTAGAATATCTTGCAGCCCTCAGCCCTCTACCACAGGACAAGGAACATTTGGACTTTAATATGTTAAACACATTTTGACTAGCTTTTATTCTTCATAAATTTTGTTTCCATAGCAGAAATATATTTCAAGCTGTATAGAATTTAGAAATTTATACCGAGATGGACTCTCAAAAATTTTCCTTCTATGAACAAGTTCACACATAAAAACAATAGATGCTATAAATTCTGAGATCAGTAACTTGACTATATATTGTGCAGTTTCGACAGACAAGATTCATAATTTAGTTCAGTCATGACTTTCCTGAGTAAATATAGATCTGCTACTCACATAATTACCCAGTCTTCCTTTCCCCCACTTGGTCATGGATTTGATGTTTTTGCTATTAGCATTTAGAAAGAGTGGTTCGTATACTACAATAAAGAGTGGGATATAGAAAGGGAAAACTGGAGAAATCATTTCATCTGCTGCAGGAATGCGTCATTGTGAACTCTGAAGCTCATTCTGTTTGATTTCAACAAGGTATCATCTCCAAATCTTATATTATTCGGAAATATGAAGTCACAAGGGGAAGTCCCAGTGATGTGGTAAGGGACACAAGTAGTCAAAGGCTCACACACATCCTTTGTTATACACTTCACTCCAGACACATCTGAAAATTCATCCCTCACACCTCTAACTTTGCCTAGAAAACACCACTTGTTATCAGGATTCAACTCAAACATGACCTACTCAAAGAGTTTCTTCCTCTCTCCTCTCCTCATCCCTCCCATAATCAACAATGCATTCATTGTAGTCCATATACATTTTTATTACTGATGCTATGTACTTCTAAGTCTGTTTCTCCTACTAGATGGGAAGCAATTTAAGGGCAGTGACCACAGTTTAATCATCTCTTTGTCCTAAACACATAGCACAATGCCTGAAACATGTAGGATGTAAGAAATATTGTTGATGGTCCAATATTGTCACACCCACTAGATCCAACATGATGCTAATGGAGAAGGAAGCCTAGTCCAGCTCTATGATTTGAGAAAGGTCATTCTTCTTTCTTAGTGGCAGCTCCATTACATAACAGAGCCACCACTAATGGCAGCAGAGTTTGGTGTATAAAAAAGAAGTGGCATCACTAGCCTTTAAATAATTCTCTGTTTCAGCATTATATTACAAGGTATTCATTTAATGGAGATATTCTCATCTTCTCTTCTGTACCACTATCGTTAAAAACCCATCACATGTAAGGGATGGGGTCCTTGAACTGGATCCAAAGATTTCCCAACTTTCTGAGGCTCTAAACATTAAGTTGAAATTTGTCGTTGGTGCAGACTCTTGCTTTGTGTAAGAGAGAGCCCATTTTGCTGGGCCTTTTTTAGTCATGTACATGTAATGAACTTACTTAGCCACTGTTCTCAGGGAAGTGCTGAGTGGAGAAACATTCAAATGCCCATACTTTTGAATGGGATTTTCACATACTGTATTCTGGTTTTTTGTTTGTTTGTTTGTTTGTTTTTTAAGTAATTGTTGACCTCTTGGAGGATAGTATGACACTGTTGGGACCATTATAATATCCAATAATGTTTTTTGCT
This sequence comes from Lemur catta, assembly GCF_020740605.2. Classification (NCBI taxonomy): domain Eukaryota; kingdom Metazoa; phylum Chordata; class Mammalia; order Primates; family Lemuridae; genus Lemur; species Lemur catta. The sequence continues at coordinate 72,468,458 of NC_059129.1, read as the reverse complement.
TCCTCTTATGGTCCCAGATATAGGGGGTGGGGACTCTATGTTCTAGGAAGAGAGGACCTAAGAAAGGACCTATATAGCGTAGGGCTGCGCGCCACACTGTGGCAGCTGTCAGGGGCAAGAAGAAGGAGAGACCAAAGGGGTCCTTTGGAAGATAGGATACACTCTGACAGTGGTAGTTTAAAGTGGTTTTTCATTCTTTTTTTTTTTTTTTTTTTTTTGAGACAGAGTCTCGCTGTGTTGCCCAGGCTAGAGTGAGTGCCGTGGCGTCAGCCTAGCTCACAGCAACCTCAAACTCCTGGGCTCAAGCAATACTCCTGCCTCAGTCTCCCGAGTAACTGGGACTACAGGCATGCGCCACCATGCCCGGCTAATTTTTTCTATATATATTTTTTTAGTTGGCCAGATAATTTCTTTCTATTTTTAGTAGAGACGAGGTCTCGCTCTTGTTGAGGCTGGTCTCGAGCTCCTGACCTCGAGCGATCCACCCGCCTCGGCCTCCCAGAGTGCTAGGATTACAGGCGTGAGCCACCGCACCCGGCCGGTTTTTCCTTCTTTATTATAAATCCCCTCTCACACCTTAGATGCGTTCATGTAGTTTCTCAAACACAATAGCTTTGGTTTGGGCAATAGAAGGATAGTGGTGGAAGCCTGGAAGAGTATTGAGATGTTTGGTGGGGCATGGCCTTTGAGCTGTGGTCCCTGGTAAGAAGTGACAAACAGGAGCCCCAGGAGCTGATGCAGCATTTAGACAGTCCCTAGGATTGCTCAGAGATGTTGGGGAACAGCCCTGGGCTTCCTACAGTCACGCAGACTGGGAACTCAGTTCTTACTTGACTATCAAAAGAAAGGGGAGTCTTAGAAACTGAAGAAACCAGAAGCATTTGGGGGACAACAGATGGCTTTTCAAAAGAAGTTTAAGGCAAGACTAAAACAGGTACACACTACAATGTATCTTCTAAGGAGCAACGGGTTTTCAGTGAGTGTCTTATGATGACCTTTGAATCTTTATTCCCTTAGACCTAAAAGGCCTCCAAGGCTCACAGATGCCTCAGGGAAGCTGAGAGTCTAGTCAGAAGGGAAGGCAAACAAGGAAGAAGGGGACACAGGAGGAAGAACACAGGAACAAACGGGAGCGTTACCCTCCATGGTGAGAGAATCCTTCAGGGATGTCACGCCGGGTGGGTTAAGAAGCGAGGTGAGAGTCACTACAACCAACAGGTAGCGGGGCACTGGCCCTGGCCAATCAGCGTGCGGTACCAACCCATCAGCATGGACCTGAGCAGCCAATAAGAAGGCCGGAACCCACCAGCTGCGTGTCAGTGGGGCGTCCTGCAGACACCAGGGGTCTCCAGTCCTCCCTACACGTTGGCCTAGATGCAATCGCTCTAAACAGGAGACTTCCTAATAGTGAAAAGCGCCCAGACTGTGGTGAAGAATGTTGCTGAAGGTGAATTTGTGCATCGGTGGTAAGAAATTCTACCTCTTTGGCCAGTCCCCTTCCCCCATGTGCCCTTTTTATTAATACCTCCCCCCTTCTTTGCTGGGCTCATTTATGAACTATTTTTCCTCTCCTCTTTTTCCAGCGCGTTCTGCAGCATGCACTCAGCTCTTTGGAATTCTGTGGGTGGCAGGGGTTTTCGCCTCCATTTCATATGCTCAGTGATGTGAAAAGACAAGCATGAACTCTGACACTTACTTTTTGCTAACATTTTGATGAAAGGACAAGTGATAGTCACAAATCTTAAAACAGGTGGCAGGGGAGATGTGTAAGGCATCTTATTTGTTAACTCCAGCAGCAGCTCCTTTCTCAGATCATCCCAAAATGCTGGCATGTGCCCAACAGCCCAGTTTGGAGAGAATCCTATTTTATTCAAACGCCAGACAGAATAGGCGAGGAACGATGAACGGTTCATTGGATAAATACTCACTCTCCCCCTCATCTAAGCCCTGGGTCTGTCCCGCTTGCACCCTAGTCATCTTTGCTATTTCTCTCTTTCATTAAATTCCTTTGAAGTTGTGGATTATTTTTTCTGTCTTTGAAAATTCCTTCTGGCTAGTGGATTTCAGAAGTGCAAGTGCATTAAACTTTTCCCTCCTCTTTTGAATTAATACTGTACTCCACGTTTTTTTTTTTCTTTCCATTTTTGGGGACCGACCACTGTGTTGTTTTATATTGCATTTTCATTTCAGAACTGTTTGAAAATGGAACTCATGCCATGCATGTGAATATTTTGCCTCCTCTTAGCTGATTTAATCAGCATGGATACCATTATTCATGCAATTACATGAATAATTTATTTCACTGTTGTAAAAGTTTAATAAAAGTTTTCTTGTTTTTATCAAATTCCATGTTGCTCTCTGTTCATTTCATAGCAGCAACATAATCAGAATATAAAGCAGCTCATATCAGAAAGTAATGAATGGCATGGACTTCATAAATAAAAATAACTTGTTTTTTTTATTGCCATTTTATCTATAATTAAACAAGATTTTATACATGTAGAAAATATGGTAGTTCTGTACATCTAAGCATGACCAGCACTAACCCATCCATGCTGCTTGTGGATTACAAAAACACTGAGATGCCCAGCCTTGGTTGTACTACCCAATAGAACATACTGTTCTTGCCCATGCACATCTGTGTGTATGTGCATGACCCTTCCACCCATTATGTAATGCTATATTAGTGACTAATTCCTAATCCAGGATGATTGTCATTTCTTGCATAAATAGAAGCATTAAGAACAAATATTATTTGTTTACAGTAAATTTGTTCACAGCTCCAAATTAGCCACTTTCAATTAGAGAAATGACTCTACAAATTAAAACTGTCTTAATAACATTTATATGTTTTCCCTTAATGTGAAAGCAGTAAACCTTATAAACAAGAGCCATCAACATTTATAACTACAATAGTAAAGTCACATTATAATCATACTGTGTATGCTGAAATTGCAAGCATGCTCTTTTCATGTAGTCATGTGATAAATTCCTGAAAGTTAAAAATTCGATCAAGATGGATATGAAAAAGCAAGAAGACATTTATCTGTTAAAGGATGAAGGCATATACGACATAACTACAGAGGAAAAAGTGTTGGTGACAGTCCATAAAAATATCCATCGGCTGACACAGACCCACAATCTCTTATCTTAAACTCTTGGAAACAGATACGTTTTAGAAATCAGAATTATGCCATTATTATATAATGTTACCCAGGGGCCTAAAATTAGAATAGCACCTTAAAATAAACTGTTTAGTCTTTCCTCAAAAAAATTATCAATGTTCTCTCTATGTGGCATATGGGTTAATTGAGGACTATAAATAATTTTGTGTCAGTTCATATTAGGTTTTGTTGTTAAATGAGTTCATATAAGCTTAAGTTTTGTAGGAAAATTAGCCACTTTTTGCTTTTTCAGATTATGATTTTGTACCTTTATATCAATAAACATTTGTGAGCTCCTGCCATAGTCTGGGCACTGTGCTAGATGCTGTACCTAAAAACAAATATGCTCTTGAGAAGAATGCAGTCTAGCTGATGGGAACCTTAAGCAAACCAATATTTCCATGTTTGTACTGGGTGCTAAAGAGAAAAAAAGAGCATCTAGATAAAGCTGGGGACTTGGGGAAAGTTCCTAGAGAAGTTGTTATCTCTATTCATATACAGAATAGTTTTCATAAACAAACATGTATAAATATTTTAAACATTTCCAGAAGAATTGTACTTCCATACTTACTCTAGAAACCGAACCATAAATACAGCACACAAGTTACAAACCCTCAAAATCCCCTACGGGTAAAAGTAAAATTTTATTGGATTATACTATAATAGAAAACAATTTAAAGATTTCAATGGTTTACACAAAAGAGGTTTATTTCTTACTCATGGTACACACAGATTGTTCTCTATGTCTTCTTTTCTGTGGGATGTTCACTGAAGGATCAGCCCTTACCTAGGCGTTTGCTACTCTTACAGTAGGGAGAAGAGAATAATGGCAGAATTATGCAATAGTTCTCAATCTATCTGCCCAGAACTGACACATGTCATCGCTATTCACTTTGCACTGGCCAAAGCAATGCACGTGGTAAGACCTGATATCAGGGAAGCACAATCTTCACATCTGGATGGTACATGGTAGTGCTGAAGGAACAGGCAGCAGATATTGACATTAATACAGCCTTCCACACTCAGCGTCTTTATTCTATGTTCCACATCCTTCATTGACCAGAGGCCCTGTCTCTGAGTCAGCAGTGTATTCCCTCTATATTGAGCAAGTAGTAAATCAACTCCATCAACTAGTGAGAAGGCTATTCCTACCAAATGAGAGAAGGCTGTTTCTATCAAATGAGAAATGTGCTTCATGTAGAGAAAATAGGAGTGTGGCATAATAGAGGTTGATGAATATACTAGAGCATGAGAATTAGAGCTTAAGAAGACATATTGATAAACAAAAAATAATTGGGTCCTTGACAATGGGCAGAAAAGTCTATCACCATAGGTTAACAACAACAACAACAAGTGAAGAAAGAGGTCATTCAACCAATTCTGGAATGTATTTTAAACTATTTCAATAATTTAACTGAAAAAATACTTCTGCAAATAGCTATTTCAAATATTTTCTTTAAGAAATTAAATGCACTGTTGCATTGGATGAATGCACTGTGATCATTTAGAAAGATTAAAGCTGGAAAATTTATATACATATTTGATAACCTGGAAACATTTGTTTTTAATCATGTGTCCACTGTATAAGAAGCATAAAATAAAATGCAAGGATATGATAAAGGATTAAGTATCTATTCACAAGATCAACACATAATAATTTAAAGTAATGGCTTTTTGTCTATGGGGTATTCAGTGATCCTTGGAATAAAAAATAGTAGCAATTTTGTAAAAGAAAATAAAACCAGTAAATATATTCTGCTCTCTCTCTTAACACAATGACTGTTTTGGTCTTCCTAAAATCATAGAATTAAGGAAATTTTAGAAGTTCTAGAAAAGATGCAAAAAAAAATGACTTTATAAATATATGTATAAATTATATATAATACATATTAATATATATAAGAAATCAAAGGAATATTAAGTAAAAGGATAACTAAGGGATTAAGATACTAATTAAAAGAATATATAGGGCTACATAAAATTTTATTTTCATATACTTATGAAGAAGGGCATCTACCCATTATAGTATTTTTTAAAATTTGCTTCAGAACAGAATCAAAAGAAATGGATTTTAGTTGAATGAAAAGATTTAAGATCTCAAAGAAGTAGTGGTCATATTCATATTTATTTGGTCATAGTAATTTCCCAAAATAATTATTTGAATGTTATCTGACACTAAATACCTTTATAATTCAATTTATATGATTATGATTAAGTTACACAGCTCTGTTTATTAATACATGATGACTAATATCAATCCTTGTTGTTGTTTGCAAACATCAAAAATAACTCTAAATAATTAAAGCAGAAAAAGAATTTATTATAAAGATATGATATTCTGTTTCCCACTCTAACAAAGAGAACAGGCCAGAGCAGTTGTAAAATTATGGTTTTGTGGGGTTTTTTTATTAATACCATTAGAGTGCTGAAGGTAAAACCAAAATCTAAATTAATTAAATTTCAGAAAGAAGAATCCTTCCTATGAGAGAAGAAACTCCAAATCCATGGGCATGTAAGGAGGAGGAGCAAATCCACCATAGACAGAGGTAAGGAAAAACTAGCCAAAATTTTAATATATCTTCAATAGCCACATGTGGCTGGCATGGTAGGTAAGAATTCCAAGGAAGTCCTATGAGAGTGTGCTTCCACACCCATTCACCAATCATCCCACAGGTCCTTCACTGAACACATACAGTAGCCTGTTAAAGAATGGGAGCAGAGAAAGAGAGCAGAGAGAGATTCCCATACCATAGGCTTTAATGCATGCATAATAGTGGTGCTCTAAAGCCTAAAAAACAGGAACTAATTTGAGAGAGATTTCCTCTAGTGTGAATCAAGTACGCAGAAACCAAAAGCTGGAGGCACAACAGTAGAGCCAAGAAGTATCATCTCCAAGTCAACCAGGGCCTTTACGTGAATGCAAGACAGTTGCATTCATTCCACTAGCTAAGGGCATAGCAGCAAAGTATAAATACATCTTGTGAGCCTTAGAAAGTCAGAAGCAGGGATGAAGAGTCAGAGAACATCACAGGAACCCAAAAATCTGGGTGGCATAGAAAGATAATCACTGGCATGTAAAACATAAAGATATCTCCAGAATTGTATAGTGCTCAGATACACTAGTTCCAATTCCTCTTATAAAATATTTGAAACCTATGGTGAACTAACAAATCTAACAAAAACTATAACAAACCTCAGACCCAGCTCAACCATAGATTAAATTGCTTTAGCTTTATCACTTGCAAATAGTCATAGGAATGATCATTCCTTTTTCCTGATTAAATAATATTCTCAATATTTTTATACACAATTTCTGGCAAAAAAATTAAAAATTGTGTGGCATAAAAATGAGCAGAGTAATGTGACCCATAATCAATATAATAAATAGTCAACAGAAGTAGACTCAAATGTGACCAAATGTTAGAATTAGTAAATAAAAAACTTAATATAAATATGTTAAATATTTTTTTCAAAAAACTAATAGAAAATATGATTAACATGTGGGAACAGATGACAGGTTTTATTTCAGTAGAATACTGAAAATTTATGCAAACAAAAGTAAATTCTAGGATTTAAAAGTACATAGCATTAATAAAGAATTCATTTGATGTGTTTTATAGCAGCCTATAAAAAGCAAAATAAAGGATCAGTGACTGCAGAGACAAATTAATTGAAATTATCTAAACTAAAATGAAAAGACAAAAAAAATTTAAGACCTGAGAAAAGCATCCAAACCCTGCAGGACTGTAGCAAATGGTTGAATGCACATGCATTGGATTCCTAGAAATAGAAGAGAAAGAAAATGGAGCCAAAGAATATTAGAAGAGACATTGGCCAAGAAGTGTCCAAAATTGATGAAAGATATCAAAACCACATATCCAGAATAAAAAACACAATTAACTTCAAAAAGGATAGATAAATACAAAGTCAAGCTTCTGAAAATCTTAAAAGCAGCCAGTCACACACATTCATGGATGCATGTGCACACACACAAACACACACACAAACAAACACTATATTCAGGGAAAATAAAACTGAGAATTTTGGCAGACCTCTCAGCAGAAATAATGGAAGTCAACTGACAATGGCATGACATCTTTAAAATGCTGAAGGAAAGAAGAAAACTGTCAATTTAAAATTCTGTACCCCATGAAAGCATTCTTCCACAATTAAAGTCAAATAAAGATATTTCAAGACAGATAAAACTTGAGGGAATTTAGCTCTAGCCAAAATTCACTTAAAGAAATATTGAAAGAAGTTCATTGGATGGATCAGACAATATCTAAAAATACATTTCATAGCTCATGTCACATGATCACCTGGTATTCCATATTGAAATGTTCAGTTTCTGCAAACCAAAGAGCCATTTTTCAAAAGAAGAGTAATATAATGATGAAGGGTCATGACTTTTCTCCAGCCCCTCTGTTGTAATTTTTGTACTACCTTACCCCAATCCCCATATCTCATTCTTATCTGCCATAAACAATTCAAGTATCATTAAATCCATTGTGGAGCTGCTTGTAATGTAGCCTGAACTAGATGAAGATGCTTTTCTTTGTTCTGGAATGTATTTCTTGCAAAGATATCCCAAAATATATAATTTAAAAAAACTATAGTTGAAGCAAATAAAATATATCTGGTGAATTTTAGCACACTCTAAAGTAGTAATTCATTTACTAAATATTCTGTTGTGGTAATTCATTACTGAGTGCCAAACCACCCCAAAATTTAGTGGTTTAAAAAACTTAACAGTCATTTATTTTACTCACAAATCTGCAACTTATACAGGGCATGACAGGGAAGTTCATCTTTTTTCCACACAACAAGAGATGAAGTAACAGCTGAATAATGCACTCCCAAGATGGTTCAATCACATAACTGGCAAGTGGGTGATAGCTATTGACTGGAGATGTAGGTGAGGTATTAATAGTTAATTGGGGGCCTCCTGTCTCTTACATGGGCCTTTCTATTGGGCTATGTGAGCCTCCTCACAGAATGATAGCTCAGTTCTAAGAGCAAGAATTTCTATAATACAGCACATGGAATCTGCCAATCTTTAAGGTATGGTTGGAAAAACTATTACAGCATCACTTCCACTGTATCTACTGCATAAAACAGTCACCAAGCCCATCTCTCCCAGAGTCAAGGGACAGGGGAAAGACTCCACCTTTTAATGGGAGAAGTGTCAAAGAAATCTGTGTCTATTTTTAATCCAAAATTTGTCAACCAATGCCAGAATCATGTCTCTCCTAAAATTGATAAGAATGCCTTAACCTCATGTTATAATAATGGGAGGGTCTGAAGACACCCTTGCCACAAACCATCTTGCCTAGTTTGGTAAGCTTTGGGTATGGCTGTTCAAGCTGTTACAAATACACCAAATCTTCCCTTTTTCCAAGCTAAACCTCCTTTAATTGTCCCAGCTGGAGGTACTGTATCCTTCTCTAGATTAATTCTCGACATCACTTATTGCTCTACCACTCTTGGCATTTATCATACACTATTTCATGTGATGTGTTTGAGTACATCTTGCCTCCAAAATTTAGGATCCTGGAGGACAGAGGCTATGAGACAGTGACCATATTTCCTTTATTTTCTTTTTTTTTCTTTTCTTTTCTTTTTCTTCTGTTTATTACAGGGCCTGGAATGGTAGTTTATACATGGCAGTTGCTCAAAAAAATATCTGTTAGCAATTTCAAGAGAGTGTAGTGAGAATTGTTTATATAGTGTTGAAACTCCTATATTTCATTAATTCTAAAATAATCTTTCTCAAGCTTCACTAGGCAAACCGTGTTCTTTCTTGGTTTTCTATAATTTAGTAAACTAAACAGCATTTCATCCCAACGATAACTTTCAAAATCTGATAGACTTCATTCAAATCCCATTTCAGTTTTTGAGACCAAGTTTGAGTAATTAAATAAGCAGTCATTGAATATGTACAGATCACCAAGAAACCACCCAAATGAATACAACGTGTCTTTATTTTAATAGAAAATAAAATTATAGTTCCATTATGTATATATAGCTTGTTTTCTGTTTTAAAAACTTATGAGTTGATTATGTGGAAATAACTTTTATAAATATAAAGCACATTTTTTTGGCTTTCTTCTGACGCACAAAAATTAAAACTATAGAAAATGATATGACTTTAAGCTGAAAACACCTTTTTTTTTTATTCTGCTAGGAGAACTAGGAGAACAGGTAAGTATGGCCATGTACCATCTAGCATTGTGTTAGACAGGCTAACATTAGTTACATTAAAGTACACCACCAGATCTTAGTCATATGACACTAGTGTATTTCTCACTCATCTAACAGTCCAATATGGATATTTATAGCAAGGTAGTGATTGAGGGACTCAACCTTCCACCCGTGTTTCTTCAACAGATAACTCTCACGGTTTATCCATAAATCAAGACTAGAACAAAGAAGATTGTGTAAGGAAATCAAATTCATCCTCAAAAAAAATAAGTTGTCACTTCTTTTATCCTTTTAGCTATTAAGCAATAAGCTAATAGCTGAACATTAACCACTGGAGCTCTAAAATGAAAGACTGGATGAAAAGAAAAACTATTAGTGAACATTTCTGGTAGCATAGAATTAGCTTATTCTTTGTCCATATCGTTGTCTTTGGCTCTTTGCCTCCACAAAACTTAAAGTTCTACTAAGTAACTGATTTTATTTTTCTTTTGTCATTTTCAAATGCAGAACTAAGATTCTCTGTTGAAATCAATTTCATATCACTTTCTATAAAAATAGTTCTTTTCTGCTTAAAGATTTGATTTACTTTAATAACTCTAAAACCTATAGTTTTCAAACTGTGATGTATCCCATGTGAAAAGTAACTTTGAGTTCACTTTCTCATCAGTCACTGGAGTAACTTCATTTAGACTCAATGTTTATGATTTTAATGACAAAGTAAATAGATACCATTATATCATCACATAAAATATCCAATGGAGATTTTCAATCAAGGTAGTGCCATAAGTTCATCCTATGATGTCCTTCTCTGCTCAGAACATGTGCCAATAATGTTTAAAATTTTTTTGAAGAAAGCCAAAAAATACAACATAGGTTTAAAAATATGATAATTCTATGGTTCAGAAACAGCAGAAGTAAAATGAGATGAGCAAGAATAAATCATATGCTTCTTAAAAACACACTTTCAAAGTGACACATACACAGTGCATTAGTTTAGGTTCTCCAAGAAGCGGACACCAAGACAGGATTAGATGTGCAAGAAATTTATTGGAGGAAATGTCTGTGAAGAAAAAAGGGGAGGGTAGTGTGGGGGAGGGATCCTTCAGACCATCATACAGATCTGACCCCTGAGAGGGGCAGTGGGGAAGGATCGATTAGGAAAAGTCTTAAATGGCAGTGCAGTTCCAAGGCATTTTTTACACCATAATTGGGAGTCCTCCCAAGTCACCTGACTGTGAAGTTCCACATGTCATAGAAAGGGGCCTGCAGTAGTTCTCCTAATGTGTTCAGTCGTTGCCTGCGAGTAGCCTGAGGGAAGTGGGGCCTCAGCATGAGCACCACATGGTGGATCCACAACAGCAGCTGAGGTGCCTGATTGATTTTGCTCCCTGAGCAGGTGAGCTGAGCCATGCATTTTCATGGTTACCACAAACAGAAAGTTATAAATAAAGGAATGGGAAATTTCTATCAAGCAAAACCTAAACAAAAGAAAATGTAAGAATGTTAATATCAAACAAAATAGTTAAAGGCTAAAAGCATTTAAAAGAAGGAAACTAAATAATAAAGGAACCTCTATTGGCTTTGCACTGTCAATTTAGCTAAGCTGAAATTAAACTTTCCAGAATTCCCTTCCGTGTGTGTTTCCAGCTTAGGGTTGGCCTCAGTAGAAATTTGCATGAAATTTGGAAGGCAGAAGTTAAGTAATAGCCACTTTTGTGCTCTGCAGCTCAGCTGTTGCAGCACCTGGGGCAGCAGCTGGGCCCAGAGCTCCTCTGACTCTTGCTGGATGCCCTCCCGCAGTTTCTGTGACTTCTGCATCAGTATGTGCATCTCTGTGGCAAAGGGCACCGGCTTCCCCTGCAGGTAACCGTATCATGAAAGGTGGAGGACTAGAGGGAGGGAGACAGATAGAGTTTCCAGTGTGTCTTCTAGGTTTTCATCTTGTCCTCAAAGCTTCCAGTTTATCCTTGTTCTCCCCGTTTCACGTCCATTTTCCTTCCTGACTGTTGGCCCTGCTGTCTTCGGGCCCAGCACCAAAGAAGATGCAGCACAGACAGTTTAAACAGAATCCACAGTTGCTTACGGTCCAAGCCCCATAGTAAATCCCTTCTTCAACATTTCTGCCAATGGTTCTGATTCTCTGATCACACCCTAACTGACAGAGGAGAATTATCAAAGACAAGGGAATGATTATGAAGAATAACAAGGAGAAACCCACCAGATCACAATCATGGTATAAGAGTTTAACATACTTTCATTAGAAACTGAGGAATCAAGTAGGCAGGAAATGAATAAATGTAGAAAAGATACTACAATATCAACAGTATACTGAACCCAGAAAGTAGAAAGAATAAATTTTCAGTGCACATGGAACAATATTGTTGTCAAAGTAGGTTTCAGTAAGCTGTAAAGAAATTATATTATACAGAACATGTTCTCTGATAACAATTATAAATTACCAATAAAAATATAGTAATATATATATATGTGTGTGTGTGTGTGTGTGTGTGTGTGTGTGTGTGTGTGAATAGAAACTAAATCTCCTAAATAATCCCTGACTCAAAGAGGAAACAGTAAGGGAAATCACAAAATTTTTAGAATGAATTTTTTTACATATCATATAAAAATGTATGTGACAAAGCTAAAATATAGTTACAGGTAAATCTATAGACTTAAGTGCATGTATTGAAACAAAACAATATCAAAAAAAATTTTAAATATTCAGTGTATTCAGCTCAAAAAAACTAAAAAAAGAACAGTAAACCCAAAGAAAGTATTAAAAGGGGAAATAATTAAAATAAGAGCAAAAAATAATAAAATGTGACACTAAGAAACAACTGAATGGATCAAGAAAACCAACTAGAACCTCCAGAAATACTATTTATGAAACAGAGAGAGAGATGATATGATAAGCTATAGTAGAAATTCAAAGAAGACTAACTACAGATTTTAAAAAGATTTTAAAACTCATATGATATACTAGGAAAAGTTTTTGGCAAATAAATTTTACAACTTTGATGAAATGGATAATATTTAGAAAAATATAAATGACTAAGGAAAACTCAAAATGGAGAACCAAAATAAGGCAATGAACCTTAAAGAAATCATATTATTAATAGTTACATTATTGTTAGATTCCCACAAAAGACCTGAGGCCTAGATTGCTTTAGCAATAGCCCTGAGTCCAAGGAAAATTTATTATTGCTTTATATAAACTGTTGCAGAAAACCACAAGAACAATAACAACAAATCTACAATCAGTATCAGACAAGGAATATGCAAGGAAGTATTGAGCAATCTCCCTTACAAACACAGATGCAAAAACACTAAATAAAATACAAGCAAATGTAATTAAGCTATCTTTAAAAATAAATATATTATGAACAAGAAATGTTTACCCTAGGTGTCAACATATTTCATCATCATTAAACCTGTTATACACCACTGTAACAAGGAGAGAAATAATATAATCATCTAAGTAGATGCTGAATACATATACAAATTTTTTAATTGTATTTATAATAAAAAATTTTAGTAAACTCAGAAGAGAAGGCTATTTCCTTAGCCTGATAAGAAATAGCTATAAAAACTTAAAGCAAGCATTGTCCTTAATTGTAAAACTTTAGGGGGATGCTTTTATTTGTATTTGGTTGTTTATTTATTTATTTATTTGTTTGTTTTTAAGACAGAGTCTCACTTTGTTGCCCAGGCTAGAGTGCCATGTTGTCAGCCTAGCTCACAGCAACCTCAAACTCCTGGGCTGAAGCAACCCTCCTGCCTCAGTCTCCCAAGTAGCTGGGACTACAGGTGCGTGCCACCACACCTGGCTAATTTTTTCTATTTTTAGTTGTCTAGATAATTTTTTTTCTTTTTTCTTTTTTTTTTGTTTGTTTTTTACTAGAGGCAGGTTCTCACTCTTGCTCAGGCTGGTCTTGAACTCCTGACCTCAAGTGATCCTCCCACCTTGGCCTCCCGCAGTGTTAGGATTACAGATGTGAGCCACTATGCCCGGCCTAGGGGCAAGCTTTTAAATGATAAACAAGATAAAGGTCACTATTAGCACCATTGTATTCAACATTTTATTGGAAGTCATAGCCATTGCAATAAGATAAGAAAAAGAAAAAAAGATACAAGTATTAGAAAGAAAGATATGACTATATTTTTATGTGCAGGTGACATGATTGCATGGAAAATCCATAGAAATAGACAGACTATTTTAAATACTAAGAAGTCAAGAAAGTTTGCTGGTTGTGTAACCAATACACAAAATAAATAGCAATTCAATACATGAACAATAGCCATTAAGAAAGTGTAAAAGAAGACAAGATAACATTTAAAATAACATCAAAACCTTTCAATGCCAGGGTTCTAACAAAATATTAATGGGGAGACTATGAAGTAAGCAACAATTTTCCCCAAATTCATTTATAAATTCAATGTGATTATAACCTAGCTCCAAGACATTTTTAAAGAAATTGACATAATTACCCTAAAATTCATTTGGAAAATAAATGGCCAGAAATAGCCAGGACAATCGTGAAGATGAGTATTAAATGGGAACCTGTCTGATTATATATCATTTTCTATATTTATAATGATTAAAACAGGTATTTATTAGCCCAAGGATAAACAAACTGACAAAGAGTATAGAATACAGAGATCAAAAATAGACATAGATATATTTAAAAAACGTTGTGTAACAGAAGTGTCATTACAAATTATTTGGGAAATATGAATTATCCAATAAATGATATAGCAACAATTGGTTTTCCTCATGGAGAAAAAAAATCATATATCAACTCTTACTATACAGAAAAATAAATTTCAAAGTTAATCAATATCTAAAAGTAGAAACTAAAATTTTTAAAGAAAAACACTTCTATGGGTTTGAGGTAGAGGAGAATTTCTTAAATGAGACTCAGTGAGCCAAAAATCCCTAAAAGATTGAAAAACATGACAACATTAAAACTAAAAATAAACCTTATTCATGTTCAAAGACACCATGAACAAAATGAAAAGCAAAGTACAAACTGGAATACGAAATTTGCAAAGGCTCTGAGTTGTGCTGTTTAGTTTACAGGCAACCATATTTGATCCTTTTTTTTTTTTAACTTAAATCAACAACTGTATTTGGCAAGTGGACATTGCATTTCTATGTGACTAATTTCTTAATTTTCTCCAGGTTTTAAAGCCCCCAACAAATTTTTTTAAGTGACAGAGTCTCTCTGTAACCCAGGCTAGATTCCAGTGACAGTGCGATCATAGCTCACTGTAACCTCGAACTGCTGGCCTCAAGTGATCCTCCTGCCTCAGCCTCCTAAAGTGCTGGGATTACAGGCGTGAACCACCATGACTGGCTTTAAACCTTAATTTCATATATACTTTTAAAAAATCTTAATATCCTACTGAATTTATGTGGAACATAAGTTTTCATTCTTCTTCTATTGAAACATTTTTATAGTGTTACCTCAAATAACTTCTGTCGTTTCTGAAGTATTCAGTAAATGTAATTCAAATGAAGTATAATGCTCCAGACTTAGCCCTTATGTTAACAACAATGAGTACTGTATCAGTGACAACCTGTGAGCTCTGTTCCAAGCCACATTAAGTGCAAACAAAGAGAATCCAGGCAGGAGTTCAGTGTGAACTCTGGTCCTGAGTGGCATCCTTAATCCCAGGCTCACTTCATCAGGAGTGCACCTTTCGGTTACATTTTCTCTCCTATCCTTGTTCCTTAATTATTTGGCAAAGACAGTTTTCCAGACCAGTAGTAAAGATTTCTTTAAATTAACTGGGGGATGATAGTGTTGGGAACACGGGGAGTCTAAATTAATAGCACTATTACATTCCCATTTCTAGTACCATATGGCTAAAATAAGCTGAAGGGAAAAGAAGCATATGGTTTATTTCTTTCCCTAGAAATTTCGATTTAGTAGTGACATCCTTGGAAACAGTTTGAAAGGAGAATTAGTGTTTGAAGAGCCTGAAAGAAGTTGTTCTATTAAATTCCATTGACAATGAAAGTGGAAAAGGGATCTCATCAAGTGCCTTCCCCCACTGTCATCACAGGAATAAACACGGTGTCAGAGAAACTGGGTCACGGAGACAAGGGAATCCTTCAGAGTGGAGTGATTCCCAGCACCCTGTGACATTTACAAAGGATAAGGTAAGTGAAAGGAACCATCAACAAAATTTCTAAACTTCCACTGTGCTTCAATCTGAGTCACAATGGAATGACTACTTTCAGGTAAGTGATTATAAGAATAAACCATGTTCTATGCAATTCAGAATATGCTGTCTCTAGGTTATTTTTTTTCTTTTTGCTTGCCTACATAATTATCACACCTGTATGTTTTTGGTGCCAATACAAAGTTTTGGATTAGGATAGAGGTAAGGAAATTTGCTATTTGTGTACGTATTTGTGTTCATTCATCTGACATTCTTCTGACTGTCTCTAGAGACAGTGTTGTACATAGAAACTAAGCAAGTTTTGGAACCAGGTGGACCTAGGTTGAATCCTATTTCCTCCACTTACATATCCTGTTCTGAACATGTTACTTAGTGATTCTCATTTTTCTCATCTGTGTAATATAAATTACAATACCTACCAGAGAGTAATTCTAAGAATTAAGGATTGCTTAAATGCATAAAGTATGTGGCACATAGCAAATTATTATCTCTACTGGGTAGAGAAAGCTAACAATGAGCTGTCAATTTGTCAGTATTCTTACAGGTCTTTTAAGTCTTTGTGGAAATGCTAGTATCTGAAAGAACTGAAATGTGACTACAAGTAGATATCTAAACTCTTGAAAGAAAACATTCCTTAAGATATGCTTAATTGTTTTGTCCACATTACACTTAAAGTATGTGCTCATCATAATTAAAATTTATTGAAGCTATGAAATTGGTTTAAGTGCTGTTTATATGGATTTTTACCCAAACATATTTACATATGTCAACAAAAACATAAAACCGAACTACACAAAAATCTTCTGAGTCTTGTGAAATATTGAGTATATTCTTGATTGGAAATCTAGAATTCAGGGAATAAATGGGTTTTGAACTTAACTTTGAAGATTTAATCCCAGATCCGCACACAATAGATTAGAAGATAAGATCTTCATCAACAGATCAAAGCCTTTGGTTGAGAGAAATCCATTTCTTTTATTTATTCAATTATTTATTCACTCAATCAAGAAATACTTATCAAGAGCCAACCAGATTTTAATTAATCCTATATTTGGTCACTAGACAAGGAGCTCATAAGCCAGGGGCCTTCCATGTCCATATCCGTCCATCACCCAGCTGCCTGCCTCCATTTAAGCCTCTCCTAAGTTACCAATTCCTTCGTGAAGTTGAACTTTTATATAAATCCAGCACACTGTCCTTGCCACCCCTTTATCTAATCACATAATACTTTGAAAACCTTGAAGTCATTCCTTCATAGACACATATTCTTTAAGATAGTAATCACTCATATAAATACCAAAATAACTCACCAACCTAGTCAATATTTTCTGGGCATTGTGCGTTATTTGTATTGACAGCAATGATATTTTTTTAAAAAGAAAGAAACTGTTAACTTGCTTATTATAAGATAAATAATTCTGCCACATGAAACTTGTTTAGTTTCTTTTGTGATAAGAAATAAGAACTCCTTAGCTGTATTTATCTGTGAAAGGCCATAGTCTTTGTGAGAAGACAGAATGACTGGACATAGGGATTGCTATGCTCAAAGGCCCCTACGGCAGCAAGAACAGTCAGAGAAGACAGATGTAGGAGAGGGGAGATTCAACTATGAGCACTGGGAGATGGAAATGCGACTAATGGAGTGAAGTAGAAGAAACTTGTGTCAGTTTAACATGTTCTTCAGTGCCATCAAACCCCCTGAACTTAAGTAAAATTAAAAGATTAAAAGGCAACAAAAATAATACAAATTTTAGATTGCCACGAAGGAATGAAATAAAACTCACCTATAGGTTTAGATATAATTCAGCAGCCAAAAGCCTCACTTCTATTAATATCAATCCCCCATTAACCAGTGGTTGCCACTAAACAGACAGGATTGAGGTATTGAAGTCTTAGTAGGGTAGACTCTCTTAGCATCCAGATTTCTTTCATTCTTTAATATTATAAAGATTAAAATGATGAGGCTAAAACTGAGTGAGCCAAGTCTGTTGCCTACCTGGATTAATACACACAAAAATAATATGATACCTACTCTCCAAGTGGCTAAACTGTCATCATGCCAATGTCTTTTGGTAGTAAAGGCAGTTCCACAGTGTTTGGTGGAATTTTGTCATTTGGAACTAACAACTCATAGTTCCTCAGCTCCAATGATATAATGGTGGAGAATAATATCTTCACATTTTCAATTTAATAAATGCTTATACTTTGAATAATGGAAGGATGTGGAGGTGGTTTAGGCTCCCAGCCCAGCCTGGTCAGCTTTGTTAACCTATCATACTCCTGAATATAGATTAGAACCATGCTGATGCAATATAAAGCCCACCTCAAATACTGTCTTTTGTAACAACTGCTCTGGGGAGGATGTTTCAAGACTATCAACACCATACACTTAACTGCACACATAGATGGACATATTCTTACTCACAGACAGTTCATAGTTAGCCTAAGTTGGTGAATAGGATCACCAGCCCTTACGGGCAGGAGCATTTTTTATCATGATGCCATAAATCACTTCTAGGAAGTTCCCATTTTGTCTTGAAATACAAAACTCAATGGTATAACACAAATTTCCCCCTTGAGCAGGTATTGTCTGTGTTGCTTTGATGATTTCTTTTTTGGATGATCTGTTCAAACTGATATTCTGTCACATCTACTGGGTCTCAAGGAAATGTCCTCTCTATCACTTGGTCCCCAGAGATGTCTTCTTAGCTGATGTCTGGCTTTTGTGAGGCAGCTCAATGGTGGAGTAGCTCTCAAATCTCCTCTCTGGAAGAGCATTCTCTGCTAAGCTATTCAGTGCAAATCCTTCTTTGGTTAGTTCTAACCTCCAAAGGTTTCCAACTACACACCCCAAAATTTACTGATTATCTTTCTGATCACCTTCCTCATTGATATATTAATCTATTATATTTGCTTACTTATTATTACAATAGCTTTTAGTTTGATGTCAGTATCGAATCACTTCTTAAAACTTATTGAAGTCTGACATCTATACAAAAAGTATACATATGATAGACATACCACAATGTCATATGTTATATGAGTTTTCACAAAATGAATTCTCCTGTGTAACCAACACCCAGATTAAGAAGCAGAACATAACCAGCACCCCAGGAGCTTCCCTGTACACAGGTAACAATTATCCTGATTTCCAACAGCACAGATTAGTTTTGCCTATTTTTGTACTTTATATAAATGCAATGATGCAGCGTGTATTATTTTGTGTACCTGGCTTTTTCCATTTAACATGTTTGTGAGATCCATCCATATTGCCACAAGTAGAGACAGATGTTTTGTTTTCATTGTTGTATGGCAAGCTGTTGTGTGAATATCACATTAACTGCCATGTGAGTTGTCTTTCACTCATGCTAGTTTTGAGCCCGGGGCCTCATGAAGCATATGTAACTCACTTGTCTCTACCTTGGGAGCCGTATGAACTATTTTTCAAGTTGCATATAACTTACGCACAGAAAACAATAAAAAGTAACAAATTTTTCATTAAATTAGAAAGGATCATTTTGTTTTTGAAGTTTTTATTCTATTTTCATAATAAAACACTGTGGCCGCAAGGAAAAAAAATTTTTTTTCTATTGTGGCAGTCAATGTGATATACAACAATTTGTTTTCCCATTTTACTGTTAAGGGCAGTTAGATAGTTCCCAGTTTGGAGCTATTATGAGAGTACCACTATGAACATTCTAGTGTGTGCATTTGGTGACTATACATACACATTTCTGTTGGCTATATCCCTGGAAGTGGAATTGCTGAGTCATAGGGTATATAGATGGCCGGCTTTTAGTACCATGACTTTTGAAGTTGCTATAAAATTACAACGAACTACACAAAACTACATAAAACAGAGCTTGTTAGGAAATAATGGGTTCACATTTCCAATTTAATACATGTTTATATGTTATTTGCTACATACTAGCCTGCACTTTCTGTACTTTATAAGTTTTTATTTATTTTATAACCCTGTTAACCATCCTATTTGGCACATAGCACAACCAGTGAGTGGCAGAACCAGAATTTGAATCCAAGAAGCCTGGCGCTACAGTCTGAGATTGATTTTTTAAAATATTTCTAGTCAGCACTAGCAAAAATTTGACATCAGTTCCTTCCATTTCTGGACACTTCGACAGATAGGGTGTTTGTTGTCATGGGGGTTAGTGCTTCAGTGCCCAGGGTGTCCTCCTTGAGTGTGAAACTCTTGGATATTTCTCAGTCCTGAGAGTTCCATATTTTTCTTTCCTTGGATCCTATATACTGGCTTAATTTTTCCCCTTCCACAGAAACTATCTGAACTTCTGGGGAGGTTCTCTCCTCTCCCCACCCACTAGAAAACAGAATAATTTCACAACTTCTTCCTATACTCCCACAGCTTTGGGGAATTTCTGTACCTTAGGATCGGAAGACATACACATGTTTCCTTCTCAAGCTGACATTCTCATCCTTGCCCTCTGCTGAGGTCCACTTGCAGTTGTTGTCCCTTCTCAGGGAAAGATGAGAAACGGAGAAGTATATTCTCCCAGCATTTATGATTCTTTTATTCAAACCACAAACTCATTTAGCACTTACTGTGGCCCAGAAAGTGCTAGGTATTGTGGCAAACATAAAATGGAATCAGAAAGAAATAATGATCTTAAAAAGCATAAAGTGTAGTAGAAGAATAGGATTTCACACAAAAAGTGTGGTATATGAAGTATAAGGGAGGAAGGGAATGAGATTAAAAAGTTTTAACAACTACCAAGGCATAAGCACTGACCAATCAGAATGCACGCATGTGCAGCCAATGGCAGGGCTATGGCAGTGAGTAGCCTCTGAATACCAGCCCAACATGTCTGAGGGATGAGTCTAGATAGAAGGCTGTAGCTGGACAATGGGACACTTCAAATGCCAAGTGATGTGCCTTGACTTTATGCTCTAGGCCCCACAGAGCCAGAGAGCAGTTCTGAGCATGGTTATGATACAATGGAGCTATGTTTGGGGTTTGTTCCTCAGCCTTTAGCCTACTAGCAACCCAAAGCCATAGAACAAAGAGATTGTTCTTTTCTATTCTTGTAACTTTATTTCTCAACAACCTATGACCCATGCACTGGCTTATAATTTTTTCACTCACTACGGCTTGCTCAAAGTCCATGAAGACCAGATCTGGTTAGCTGTGTTTGGACGTTTGAAATATTTCAGGGTTATCATCCCCCAAGAAGCAGATAGCCAGCTGAGCGTTTGACTTGTGTGTGCCAGAGAACAACTGAAATAAAAAGCTCACAAGCAGATGCACAATATGACTGGAATGTCCCTCTGCCGGCTGGCTACTCTGACACTTGTGCTTCTTTTCATAATGTTTCCCACTTTTGAGGCTGCTAAGCCAGCCAAAAAAGCAAAGGTTAAGCTGGGGGCTGGGCAAATCCCAGTGGAGTGAAACAAATGGAAGAATGTGGAAAGATGTCTCAAAGAGACACATCTTTTGAATTAATATCCATCAGCATGTCCCCTTTAGCACCATTATTTTTGTTGTATTTGTTCTTTTGAGAAAGAGTCTGTTAATTTCTCCCATATGATCTGAGCGCTGTTTCATCCACCAAGGATTAATCAGCTAAATTTATCAACTCGGTTTACAAAACAGGATTGAAAAATCTCTTGGCTCACTGTTTGCAGGGAAGATGGGATGGTAGGAAGTATGTAGGCACTAGTGTTAGACTGCCTGTGTGTGACTTCTGGCTCCACAATACACGTGCTGTGAGGTCTTCGGAGGGTTTTTTAATCATCATTTTTCTTATCTATAAAATGAAGATAACGTTAACTACCTCATTTAGGGTACCGAGGATTAAATGAGTTGTAGTGTATGTAGAAAGAACCTGATAGATATTAAGCATACAAAAAATGTGAGTTGTTTCTATTATTATTGTTGTTGTTGTTATTGCTTATATTATCCTATATTTTTCTAGGTCTCTTTCTATTTTTTTTGTTTGTTTGAAAATGTGAGTTGTTTCTATTATTATTGTTGTTGTTATTATTGCTTATATTATCCTATATTTTTCTAGGTCTCTTTCTATTTTTTTTGTTTGTTTGTTTGAGACAGAGTCTCTATCTGTTGCTCGGGCTACAGTGCCGTGGCGTCAGCCTAGCTCACAGCAACCTCAAATTCCTGGGCTCAAGCAATCCTCCTGCCTCAGCCTCCTGAGTAACTGGGACTATAGGCGTGCACCACCATGCCCAGCTAATTTTTTGTTTCTACATTTAGTTGCCTAGCTAGTTTTTTCTATTTTTAGTGGAGACAGTGTCTCGCTCTTGCTCAGGCTGATCTTGAACTCCAGATCTCAAGTGATCCTCCCGTCTCAGCCTCCCAGAGTGCTAGGATTACAGGCATGAGCCACTGCTCCCAGCCTATGTTTCTATTTCTCAATTTCTCAGCAGTAAGGAATAGATATACTTTTGTTAATGAAGCCTTACTATGAGCCACAAACTGCTAAAGATATGTATCTCTCCCAATTGTAAACTACCAAAAAAAAAATACTGAAACTATTAGAAATGTAATAGAAGGTTAGAGATTTTTGCATATTTTTTCCTCTACGATGACAGATCTCCATTAAACCCTTTTTCTAATTTTCTAGATAAGCTAGTCTGAATGAAAACAACTAATACTTCTCCAACCATAAAAAGATGTCTTTTGTTTTTCTCTCTTTTTTTTTTTTTTGTTTGTTTGTTTGAGACAGAGTCTCTCTCTGTTGCTTGGGCTAGAGTGCCATGGAGTCAGCCTAGCTCACAGCAACCTCGAACTCCTGGGCTCAAGCAATCCTTCTGCCTCAGCCTTCCAAGTAGCTGGGACTACAGGCATGCACCACCGTGCCTGGCTAATTTTTTCTACATATTTTTAGTTTTCTAGCTAATTTCTTTCTATTTTTAGTAGAGATGTGGTCTCGCTCTTGCTCAGGGTAGTCTCGAACTCCTGACCTCAAGCAATCCTCCTGCCTCGGCCTCCCAGAGTGCTAGGATTACAGGCATGAGCCACCACACCTGGCCATAAAAAGATATCTTAAGATCATTAAAATACTTGCTAGTTTTCTGAATGAAAATATTTAATCAATAATATGGATTATTCCTAAAGCAATAAAGGTGAGGGTGTTATACTTACTTGGCTGGACACGTAACTCTTTTCCCTGACTACTACTTAAGGTATGCTTGCAAATGTGTGCTTTGCAGAGAAAGAAATCTTCTCAGAAGGAGCAGCACCACTGATCAAATGTGTACTTCACAAGTAGTTACAAATACTTGTTATAAAAGGGAAAGGTGCTCAGATGCTAAGAAGAGGGGGAATCCTTGACCCGGAAATCATGTGAGTTGGATTACACTGTTGACTTTTGAAATGACTTTCTGTTTGATTACAGCACAATGCCCCTGTTTTTTGCCTCATGTTGGTTATGTGTAAGAGGGGAATGATTTCAGTTTTCCTTACAGAGACCCTAAGGTATTGGAAATTATTAAAAATAAAATAAAACTAAGAAGTGCTTTGAATTACACAAAGCAATCTACGGTTGAGCCTGGGGAACATATTATGCACAACAACAGATGGCACTCTTTGTTAGTTTCAGTAAGATCTGCATGACCACCTAATTGTTGGGTTATTTTATAAGGAAGTAGGTCAGCAGGAAGCACCAAGCTGGGGGGAAACACACACACACACACACACACCAGTATGTGTGTGATGATCAATTCTTTGAATTATTCATTCTCATCATTGATTGCTTAATTGAGTAATATGGATACAACATTTCACAGTGCCCTCCAGAATTTGAGATGTTAGGGCAACAAGTCTTTCTGTCTTGGAAGGATTCATTTGAGATATACAAAGTATTCTGTATACATTTAAAGACAACCCTGGGTAGAGTGTGGTGGTTCACATCTGTAGTCCCAGTACTCTGGAAAGCCAAGGCGGGAGGATTGCTTGAGGTCAGGAGTTTGAGAGCAGCCTGAACAAGAGTTAGGCCCCATCTCTACAAAAAATAGAAAACATTAGCCGTGTGTGGTGAAGCGTGCCTGTAGTCTGAGCTACTCAGGAGACTGAGGCAGGAGGATCCCTTGAGCCAAGGAGTTTGAGGTCGCAGTGAGCTATGATGACACCAGTGCACTCTAGCCCAGAGGACAGAGTGAGACTCTCTTTTAAAAAACAAACAAAGAAAGACAAACCTGCCAAGCAGCCTCTCACCCAAATTTATTTAAAGTTAAAGAAAGTGAAAATACAATGAAAGGAAACTAAGACTCTTATTCAACCTGTGGCAGCAGGATTTGAGAGGGATCTCTGGGAATGTCAAACAATTGGTCAGAGAGAGGAGGAGCCCTGAAATCAGGGGAGCATACTGGGAATTTCAGTTTTTTATATACTACAACTTTCCAGATGGACAGAAAGTCAGCAATTGAGGTTTAGGAAGACTCATCATAAGCAGTAAAATTGTCAATTAGAATATAAGGTATTAATTGGGCAAGAGCTGGCATAGTAGCTTGTCTAAGAGTACTCCTAGTAGAAAAATCATGGTGCTAAGATATACTGACATACAACTTTGCATAGAAAAATATGGTTATTTAAGTGTGAATACATACCAAAAATAAGCAATATTTGCAATAATCTGAATATGGTGCAATCGAAGGAAAAGGGAAAAGGAACATAATTTTCAACTTCCATATTAAAAACATACCTCTTAAAGTTGTTCTAACTACTTTAGATTATGTTTGTCATCTTTCATGGAGTGCAAGAAAATATTTTTTCTATGAAATAGGCGTAGAAAGTTAGAAGAAGAATAAAAGAAATGAAAGTGAAATAAGATTAAAAGAGATGAGTGATTAAAAAAAGACATACAAACTAAAAATGTAATTGTAACTCAAAATTCTACTCATAGACAAGTACCCTTAGAGGGACTCTTCTATAGGTGCACCAGGATTTATATATGTGAATGTTTACAGTATAGGAATTTGTAATAAGAAAACTCTGATAATGACCCTAATGTTCATCAATAAAATAATAGGTAAATAAACTCATTTTTGAACACTTAAAATATTCAATAGTTGAGTTAAATCCACATCAAAAGCAATAAGTCCAAGAATTTGCACTGTGGAAAATCAAATCAGAGATTTTAAGAACACACCTGAGTAGTTTTTCCAGAAAGCAGAGGAAAATGGAAAGAATGAAAATCTTCGGAAAGAAGACAGTAGTCTTGGAAGATAGAATCAAAACTCAACCCAAGAGTTACAGGTAATCTCAAGAAAAAGAAACACAGACAATTCAAATTGATGTGATGATGAAAAATGTCCCAGTTGGAAAAAAATCAACACTTTACATGAATAACACCATTAAAGGACTTGAGTATTAAGATTAAAAATCATGATCATATTCAAGGCAAAAATTCATGGAAAAAAATGAAATACAATTACATTGAGTTATGTTCTAGGAAAAAAAAAAAACTAAATTCAATGACTAAGAAAGCTTATTTTAAGCATCCAGGAAGGAAAACAATTAATGATTCCTAATAAAACTGAAGCACATACTATTTTAAGACTTTATTCTAAACAAACAAAATTGTAGAAAACAATGCAGCAATATATTTTAGGGGAAAATTGTAAGGGTAAAAGTTTCAAGAATTGTGTTCCCAGAGCATTTGACCTTCAGGTATGAAGGAAACAGAAATAATATTCTCAGGTTTGCAAGAGCTCAGAAAGTAAACTATCCTGGTGTGGTTCTTTAAAGGTTAAAGTTATGCTCCTATTGACCAAGAGATAAATTCTAATGAAGAGGAAGTCATCAAAATCAGTGAAACAGAAAGGTAAATCTCAATAACTATTAATATGGTTATAGAACAGAAGGCAAATACATAAAGTAAAAATATTAATTTAATGGCAATTACCTGGGACTAAAATTGTAGATTATATTAAGGGAAATACAGAAGTAAAGGAAAGACAAAGCAGAGAAGGAAACTGAGCTAACTTCCTCATTTTGTATGAAGGGAGCCAAAATCTGTCTTTTATAATTCTGATTGTTAGAAAATATAAATTAAAGTACAATTTTGAAAAACGCAAAGGTAATCTTTAAAACAACTGAAAACAAAATGATTATCTTCTAAAACAGCGGTCTCCAATCTCTTTGGCACCAGGGACCACTTTCATGGAAGACAATTTTTCCATGGACAGGGTTGGTGCGAAGGGGATGGTTTGGGGATGATTTAAGAGCATTACATTTATCGTGCAATCAAAGCTCTCTGCTAATTTGTATTTGCAGCCGCTCCCCAGTGCTAGCATCACCGCCTCAGCTCCACCTCAGATCATCAGGCATTAGATTTTCAGAAGAATCATGAACCTAGATCCCTGGCATGTGCAGTTTACAGTAGCATTCATGCTCCTATGAGAGTCTAATGCCACAGCTGATCTGACAGGAGGCGGAGCTTATGCTGTGATGTAAGCAATGGGGAGAGGCTATAAATACAGATGAAGCTTCTCTGGCTCAACTTCTGCTCACCTCCTGCTGTGCGGCCCAGCTCCTAACAGGCCTTGGACTGGTACCAGTCCACAGCCCAGGGGTTGGGGACCACAGTTCTAAAATACTAGAGATTGTAAAAGCTTATAAGATATATGCAATATTACTAAGAAAACAGAAAAAAAAATCACAAACCAAGATAAAAGACATGTGAGCAAATATATTAGTTGTAATAATATTTATGAATAATTGTAGATTCCCTAATAGAAGACAAAAATAATTCAGATCCAGTTTAAAAACATTGAATTACATGATATGTTACAACAAAATGATATAGGCAAGTTAAAAATAGAAGAATGGGCAAATATACATCAGACATTCAAAAAATAAAACAGGAAATACTAATATCAGAAAAGGCAAAAGGCAAAAATATATCAATGGTGACCAAGGGGTCACCTCCAAGAGGGTTACATATGAATAAAAATACACTTCACAAAGAAAACCTAATCGTAATGCACTTTATAAACTGAATAGGATAATATGTTGATAAAACAAGGATGTTAGAAATATTAGAAATGTGAAAAAGAAAGCATCTTCATACAGGAAACTTTAATACACCTCTCTCAGCCCCTGATAAACAGATGTCTGATTAATATGTATAATTAGTAAGAGTGAATCTACAAATGTACTGACTTGTCTATTCTAAAAACTGAAAAAATACATGCATATATATTATTTTCAAGATTAATGTAACTTTTTACAAAAATTTAACAAACAGTGCCATAAAGAAAATGTTCAAATGTTACCAAATCAGAAATTATAGGGGCTGCATTCTCTGACCACAATGCAAAGAAACTATTTATTTTTTAAAATTTAAGCAATCAAACAACACCCAAACACTTTGAAAGTTAAAAATGCTTTCCTAAATAGCTATTTGGGAAAGAAAAATCAAAGGTAAAATTACAGACTTGTTTTAAAATAATGAAAATAGGACCATGACTTATCAAACTTTATGAAATGTGACCAAAAGCAAATGCAATATGTGGCCTGAAATATTTTTTGTTTTTGTTAAAAAAGAATTTTAAAAAAAATCAAATTTAACTTCAATTCAAGACAGAACAATGTGAGAACCTAAAAAAAATAAGATAATGAAAATATTTAAAATCAATATATGAATGAATGTATGAGAAAATGGTAAAACAGTAAAATTAACAAATAAACTATAGTACTGAATTCCTAAAGGCAAAAACAAAGCACACTACAACAGGACTGGCAAAACTAATCAAGAAAAACAGAGTAAGCAAATAAATAAAATTAGAAGAAAGAACACATAATCTTAAAAGGATTTAATAACAGATTTAAAGATTATTTTAAAATATGATTTTAAAGGTGTTAGTACAAGTTTATTAGCTTAATATTTGAAATTCTTCATGAGGATTCAAAGATAATGAAGAAAACAGTTGTCAACCAAATCTGAAAAGACCAATATTCACTGAAGAAATGAAATTGAAAAAATTTTCAATAACTACCTTCAAGACAGCTGCAGGGCCAAGAGTTTTGGGTTTTTTTGTTTTTTTTATCAAAAAGCACTTTTCAATTTTCAAGAAATAAATCATTCCTACTAGTTATACTCTTCTTGCGCATAGAAAAGTAATAGGAAACATGTTCCAACTCACTTCACAAAGCTAGGATCACCCTCACAGCAAAACCTAAAAATAACTATTATAGAAGCAAAAGTTCAAATAAAAGATTAGTATATTTAATTCATGTATATTAAAATAATAATTTACCCTGAATATTTAAGGATTGCCCTAAAGAATGTATATATATAAACCTTAATGAATACATCACACCAATAAGTTGCAAAATAAATGCATAAACATCTCAACTGCTCTGAAAAATAATTTGACAAAACCTAACAAGCAAGTTTTGAGTTTCAAAACTTGCTTAAGAAGCTTAGAATAAAATGATGCTTCATTGACATAATAAAGATTATTTATTAATTGTTAACATATAGCAAACATCATATTAACAATACACTAAAGGCATAATAAACAAGTCAAACATATATGTTATTACCAATATCACTTCCAGCTGTTCTACAAGTGGTAGACAAAACAAACAAACACAACAGAAACATAAGGTGTATTTGTTAATTTTTTAAAAATCTATTGGAATAGTACATTATTTTCAGACATATGATTGTTTACCTAAGTAATCTAAGGAAATCAACTGGAAAAAGTAGTTCAGTAAAGTGATCAAATGCAATTTGAATACACAAAAATTAATCATGTTGCTAAAAATAGTATCCAATCCAATATATAATGAAAAATATCCCATTCACAATAATAACCAAAATATTATGATATACGATTACAAGAATAATCTTTAAAAGAATTATGTGGGATTGGTACAATGAAAATGATAAGAGTTTGTGAGAAGAATAAAAAGACTTTCATGAAAAGAACATACCTGTGTCTGAATGGGGAGAAAATAGCTTTAATGTAACCCATCAAAGTCCCAACACAAATCCTTAGAATGTGGATGTCATAGGAAGAGTATATTTTCAAAGCAATTGTACAGTTTATCAGAGGAATAAATGGGAGAATCTAAAATTTTTTAAAAATTGGAAGTTCAATAGGGGAAGCCTGTCCTAGTGTAAATAGTGAAAATAGATATAACAGTGGTATAGAACAGATAGACCACAGCCAAGTCTAGTAGATTAAACTACAAAACAATGATGAGAGTAAAAAAGCTCTATGTGAAACAAAGGTGACAGCACAAATGAGTAAAGACATAAAAGACAATTATTAACGGTGTGAGATAATTATTTAACATATTGAAATAAAATAGTTTTTCACTTTATACCATAAAAAAATAAACTATAGAATTATTAAATATTTTAATGTTAAAAACTGAAACCACACACAAAAACACCCAGGAAAAATGTGAGTATTTAACAGATCTTAGAATGGGAAAATGCTTTCTAACTATAAAAGCATTGAAAGAAATGCCCCCTTCAAAAACAGTATAAATTTGACTATGGAGAATAAAATTTGAAATTTCCCTACAACAAGAAAAGGCATCAAACATTGAAGTGAAATTTCTATCATTAGGAAAAAATAAATATAATTTTTTTCTATGAACAGATATTTCAAAGAGGAAAAAGGAAAGGAAAGATGGAGAGGAGCAAGGGAGGAAGGAAGAGAGAGAGGAAGAAGGAAAAGATAAGGAAAAAAAAGAAAAACTATACATGAGGGGAAGGATTAAATTACTCAATTTCAAATACTTTTGTTTTAAAGACAAGATTTGTCACTTACCAAATCAACAAAACTTATTTCCAAAGTCCAGTATTGTTGAATGTGAGATCAGAAATTGGAACAATTTTCTGGAAATCAAGTTTGGCAACCTACCTCAAAGATGAATATCCTTCAATTCAATAGCTTTTCTTTTAGCCAGTTATTTTAAGGAAATAATTAAGGAACATTTGAGGGCAGGGACATTCATTGCCACATTACATCTGCATTTAGTTAAATTTAGTGTTACTCACCTGAGATGTCACAAAATACCCTCAGTTGTTAGGTGTGTCACAAGTAATTTGTTACTACTAATAGCAAAAGTACAAAACCTTGAACATTATTTAATAAATTAGGGTAGAGTCAAGGTTGTCTCTGCACTGTTACTCTCACTGTTATTGCAATGCACTTTATGAGTGGGAAAGAAAGTGACAGAACAATGGCAAATGTCCAAGGAGGAAATGTATAAACCAGAGCCTTTCTTATTTATGTGTGCAGCAGAACTCATCGGCTTATCCATGTTATACATCTACGTATGTTACAGAGGAGAAAAAAACAGAATCACTTGTAGAATTAACTTTGATGCAGTCATTTAAAACACATGATTCAGCCACTGTATACCTTGATTTGGAAGAAGTTTGATGGACTGGGTAAATGTTCACAGTATGGTAGAGCCAGAAGGTGGGATTGGACATACAGTGACCCCTGGTTTATGGAAGAACTAGAAGGAAGTTGCCCTATGTTGTAAGTGGTGGTCTCTTATGATATTTTTCCTTTTTACATTTTCCTGAATTCTCCAAATTTTAAGTAGTGAGCAGATATTACTTTTATGACTAGGAAGAAATTATTACCAAAAAATATAAAATTATAAAGAAGTACAGAACATTTACAAAGCAATCTGTAACCCTTTTTCCCTCCTGATCCCTACACAACTTAAACCATACAACAAATATCTACAGACAGGGACTTACGCCTTTCTGATTAAGCTCATAGAATCAATTCTATCACATCCTAAAAAGAAAGCCTCTGACAGTAAAAAGTAACTTGGTAATCAGCATGTCTTCATCTAGCCTGCCAAAGACAATTTTGTGGCAAGATCTTTAAGCATTACACATCTAATTAAAAGCTAAAATAAAATATAATCATAAAGTATCACTTCATCCTTCATGAAAACTTACCTTGTTCTTTGAGGAAAAGAGTAATAAAGGACAAATAAGTACACTTTGGTTAACAGTCTTCATTCTTATTTACAAGCAACCACATGAATGCCTTCTCTAGGGAGGCAGAAAAAAGATGCAATGACCTTCATTGAAATTCATAAACTAACCAGAAGAAAGCATATTTTTTAATGCCCTGAAGAAATTCTTCAGGGTTGTGAGGTTAACACAATAAAAAAATGCTGCCCTCCTTCTTGTTGTTGTTTTCTTAATCCAAGAATCTTACTGAAAGACTGCAAGTTTCACACTGGGATGGTGGGGAGAAAAAGACTTCTGCCCTGTGTACATCCATCTTGTCCTAGAAGTGCCCTTCTGATCACTTGAGATTCTGAAGGGCACATAAAACATTGAAATAAGTGCATTTTGTGTTTTCATTTATTTCTTGGGAGAATAGCAGTCATTATTAATGTATGTTTGTGACAGATCATTGGATTCTCATTCCCAACAGTTACAAATTACTAGCTAAAATATTCTTTTGAGGAATATTTTTTAAAAAGCCATTTTCAGATAACTTGCAGAAGTACATTTGTTTTCTAAGAGTCTTACTGTTCCAATTCTGTTTTCTCAAACACCATGAATAGCTACCTTACGTTTCTTAATTTTTAAGTATTATCTTACATCACAAAAATGTACTAGAAATATTTCTACTTTGAGGGGAGGGAAATAAAATTTCTATTTGCCATTGCTTGAAAGAAAGCACATAAACAAGGGCTGTTTTCTTTTTTAAGTTTTGGAGTTAAAGGTGTTATTTCATTTCTCCATAAATAATTAGACATTTAAAGCAAGATTTCTCAACCTGTGTACTATTGACATTTTGGGCTGAAAAATTCTTTGCACTGGAGAGCTCTCCTGTGCACTGTAGGGTGTGTAGCAGCATATTTGGCCTCTACCCACTAGATACCAATAGCACCCTCCTGCCCCCAGGTGTGACAACCATACATGTCTCCAGATATTGCCAAATACCCCCTGTGGGGCAAAATCTTCCTGACTGAGAACACTGGTCTAAATTATATCATTCACAAAGTGCCACTACATATTACCTATCTTCTTTATCTACTACAAAGTTTTCAAAAAGTAAAAATTCCTGTCTTTCAAAAGTTGGGAGTACTTGCTATTATATTATTTTTCCAGTCCTTAAATATTCTGCCTAGAATAAGTTAATAAGCAACTAAGATTTTCCATATCCTTCAAAGGGAAATAAACAACTGACCAAAAACTGTAATTTAGATGTCAGTGGTAACTGTCACACTGAAATTTCATTTCACTTCTCTTTACATTATTTCCTTGTTTTCACTTAGTCATGAAAATCATCTAAATTATTTTATCACAATGAATATTCAAACATTTGGTTCAAAAGTCCAAGTAAAGAGACTTTCAATATGAAGCAGATAATTTAATATAATTCATTTAATGCATACATTTTTTATTTATAAACTTTATAATAACTAATGTAGCAATAGAGGAATGAAGGTTTCTTGATCAGTTACATACCATTTACATAGATTTTTTTATTATTTTAATTGTAACAAATTTATTGGAAACATTTCAGAAAATACAGAAAAATATGTAGATTACCATAATCATTGAGATAGTCATAATTAACATTTAGGTGTTCATCATTCTAGATTTTATTCCATTTATATGTAATAAATATACCCTATGCTATATCCTTAACAGGTCACAATATATACCCTACCCAGTAAGAATTAATGTTTGCTGGATGATACCGTAAGGGCAAAATTTGCAATGATAGATATAGTTAGCTTTCTCCACTATTTTTTACAGCAGTAAGCACATGATGTGTGGTTATCTATACATCATTCTACTTTTCAGCAATAATCACATTCAGCAATTTTTCTTTCTGTTTCTCTAACTCAGACTTTAGCAATAGTAAGAGAGAAGGGAAATTCAAATACAATTAGGGCTTATCTTAGTTTTTTGCTTTCATTCTATTCTATATGTCATCTACATATAGATGTCTAAAGGCCTGCCAATTTTTCTTCTAAGAATTCTAGAGGAAGGAAGAGGGGGCTTACATTTTTATGGTTACCTCTTATTTTCCTTCACTTTCCACATGAATCCATTGAAACAAAATCAAACGAATAACAACAATAAAACATAGACAAGGCCATTTATGTGTTTAGAAGATTTTAACTAAATTTGCACTTGAATCTTGTTAATAGAAATCCTCTCTTGACATCTATCCTCACATTCAGGAAATCATGAACTATTTCATTCTTTCTTCAACTCACCTGAGAGAGTTGGAGAACCAAGTGCTTGACAATTATAGGATTTCCAGCCAGAAGAATCCTGGTAATCAATTATTCTAACTCTTCAATCCAAAAACGAAGTTGAGAAAACCACCAGACTATTCCACTTTTGTATTTATTGACCACAGTTTAAAGCATGCATCAAAGTAGTAGAATGAGCACTGAGAGTAATGGGGAAACTTGGGGACCTGGGGCCATGGACCCATCTTACCTAACTGGTTAATTATCTCTTGATCACTCATAGCCTTTTCCATTATCTATAAAATGGAAATAGAATTTATACTAATAAAACATTGGTGACCCACGTAAGGTCACAAGCAAATCATGTTTACACAAATTACCTGCTTCTATTCTCATAACAATACAACAAGAGATGGTTATAACATCTTTAATTATTATCATCCTCATTTAAAGGCCCAGAGAAATTAGTGGTGCGGTGTTGAAGTAGTGGAGCTCAAACATGTCTGTGAACCGAAATGATACACCAAGCTGCTTCATCATCTCAAGAAAAAGTTACGAGGATTTAATGACTTTACATATGTGAAGGTGCTTTCCAAATAAAAAAAATATGCATAAAAATGCTTATCATTGCTGTATTTATTTACAGAAAACCTTGGAAAGATGCCACCTACATGAGAATGCCTTGGTTAGAGTTCAGGTAGTTTCCACAAACATCGTCTTCAAATTAGGATTAAACATGATATCTGACAGTAATTTTTCAGTTCTATCATGTTTTTTAATTATTCTGGGCTTGCTTTTCAGATCTATCTTGTTTGTTATCAACTGGCAGTGATCCAAACATTTATTTAGCCTAGTCTCTTACACACACACACACACACACACACACACACACACACACACACCTTTTCTTCCTCCATGGCTTCTGGTAATGATATTTTTCTTTGTCTATGAATGCTTACAATGTATTCTTCAAGTCCAGCAGGTTGATGTTGATTTCTCTTTTACCCAAGATGAACCAATTCTAATAGACCCCCCCTGGAGCATTTCACAGTGGGCCCACTATTCTCCACTTGCACATAAAATGAACTATGAATTATATCTGAAAATTTAAAGCCCCACAAGCTCAAAAATGTTAATTCCTCAAAATCAGCTATGTTCCAGATTTCTAATTCCTTTTGTAACTTTCCACGGAGTCTTCTCCATAATTTTCATTCATTTCTTAAGCTATGAAGCTCACAATTGAACACATTTTCTATAGAGTTTTCCTGTGTGCTGAGTCAAACAGTTTCAAATGATACAATTACCTCATCAAAAAACAAACAGGCATTTAACAAGCATCTCATGATACTCAATCTGCCCTAAAATCTGTAGGATCCAAAGGCACAGTTGTTCTCAGGCACAAAAAAGATAATCTATTAATACTATATTATAAATTGATTGTGAAGATATAAAACAATTTCACTATATATCCTTTATATTTGCTTTCATAAAACCACCACATATATTCACACTTGGGACTTAAACCCCATTTTATCCTGTGGTAAAGACTGTACAATTATGGTTTCCCAACATATATTGATACCCTATATTTATTTTTAATAAATTAATGCTAAGATACTTTCTGTAATATTGATAATTTTCATCAAAAAATATTTATACTCAGTTACAAAAAATCAAATAACACCACAACCCACCTGAAACCCAATTGTAACGACCCTCCTAAAAGGTAAAGTATTTTAATCATTTGTGCTTCTAGTTTCTTCTAGTAGAAAACTAAACAATGAACTTATTGTTTGAAAAAAGTATGGAATTTAAATAATGAAATAACTAATATATTTCTATATTGGTTATGTATTTATTATTTATTTATCTGCTTGACCCTCAGCTATATAAAATTAGCTATGTGAAATAAGGTCTTAGTTTAGTCCTTTCAGTACTACTCTAATTTTGGTACTTATTGTATTATTTTCAGTTTTGTTGGTTGTAATTTAGAAATATCTACCTACATTTCTCTTTCTTGTCCAGTAAGTTTTATCCAATAAAGTTGGATAAAACTAAATTTTGTCCAATAAAGTTTTCTGACACCCCTCTATGTGGCATCATGCCTTTACCCATCCCTCTGCTTTTGCTCCCTTCTTTCCTTCTTTCATCCCACCTTCTCTCAGCTTTACCAAGGTTGTGCAATTTAAATTATGTGAGCTAATATATTTGCTTTTATGTTTAAGTGAGGGTAAGCTGAGTTTTCTATCACTTATAACTTAAACCCTCCTAACTCCACTGAGCATCTCCTACATGCTGACTTCTGGCCTGGAAAAGGGATGCTACCATCTACTTTGTGCAAACTACTCTATTTTAAAAGGATATTTTTAACCTATAAGTTCTAGTTAATTACAATATATCGTATAAAAGCAAAAATGATAAAGTTCTGCAACAGTATTAAGACAGTATCTCACTCAGGAGAAGTCTTTTAAAAAAAATTTTAAGTTTAAAAAATAATGTAATACATTTTCCTGGTCTAATACCTCTATTTTTTTCTACCTCTCTGAAAAAGGTTTTGAGATCTTTCCTATACCGGATGAATCAGATTCCTATTCCTCTGTGAAGAAAAACCACAGCAATATCCTTCATATTGTCCTCACTACACATTCTGGTTAAGTTATGTTCAGCTCTTCATACTCAAAACATGTCATTCATTCATTTATACTTTATCTCATTTCAGAAAGCATTTTAGATAGCTTACATAAAATGCACACATACAATTATATGCTAATAATGTATAAATGAAAAGTAAACCAAGGCAAGGTAAAGATTATATTTATTACAAAATTACAGTGGAGGAAGCCATAATACCTTGCTAAATCGAGCTGTAAATTTAGTTCTGAGCTTTCTGATAGTTGAAATAAAAATATGTTACAAATATTTAATTTCAAAAGAAATACAATTTTTTCTAATGCTTAACTCTAAGAGAATTTTTCCTTAGGGACTGTGGCCCAAGATAAAATGGGGAAGGGAGTCTATTGTGTCCATCACCACTGTTTTCTGAAATTTTCTCTGTTACTCCATATGCATATAAAAGATTCTTGCCACAAATATATCACATGATGAGGAAACTGCATGGTTGAGTTCAAGAAATCAGAAAAATACAAGTTTTGTAAAAAGCGAGTTAAAAGGATCTGATGTTGTGGTTCACAAAAGCATTTTTTCCCTCATGCATGTTAGAAATATAAAGAAAAATAGAGCTAATTATTTTTATATTCCCTCTATATAGAGATTATTTCATTATTCCCAATAACATCATTTTCATATGAATGAATTGGATTCAGTGAATTGGAGAGAAGTCATGTGGAAGTCTGATTTGTCCAAGATACAGAAATTCAGAGGCATTTTAACTATTAGAATTCAGAAGATATAAATGCAGTTACTTGTCATACTCATTGATGAAGCAATCTTAAGATGACAGTTTCTTAAATGTAAAAATACAGAGAAAATAATATTGTGATTAGTCATATTACCACAGATCATGTGAAGCAACTTAGAAAAGACCATATGTCTATATAATTTTTTAAAAATTGCCTTTACAAATGCTAAAACTAACCCCAAAGTCACAGTTTCTCTACTAAACATTAAAAAATGTGTTAAAACTGATAGCTTTCCAACAACTACAACTCTTTTGTTTCATTCTGGACAACTGATGAAGAAATCACTGATGAAAAACTTTGAAAACATCACTCAGTAAATGAAACATCACGATAGTGGAGTCACAAATGTTAACCAGACACTTGATAAAATATTAATTCCTTATATTAAATAGGTAAGGACTTATTATCAAGAAATTATAACAAATGCTGGTTTTGACTTAAATATACTGAATAAGTCACATATATTGGATTCATGTTGATCCCTTTTTCCACAATTTTTACTCAAAAATGAAATATGTAGAGTTAATTAGTTGAAAATAACAACTGCTGGTTCAATTAAATTCAGCAAATTTCACATTCTAGTGTTACCATATGTACATTTGTTTGAAGAAATAATTAAACTTCTGTACTAGGCATATTTTGGAACAAAGTAAACAAATTACATTATGAAACATGGAAATATGTCTAAAAATACACATTTACCTTCCTCTTTGAAAATTAAGCATAAAATCCATAAGGGAATCTTTAATAAATGCCTGTAAAATTTTAAATTCAGTACTTGATTATATGGGTATAAATTTGATCCAGCCATTAACTTCCAGATAAAACTATGCACATTAGCAGACATCAGATACATTAATTTTTTTATATATGTACATTGAAACTTACATAAGTTTTTAAACATTATGAACATGAGAATATTAAATTGGACATTATAATACATAGTTTTTTGAGGAATATGTTAAGAGTAATCAATAGTGAACAAAAGTTCTCAAACTTTTCCTATCCAGAATTCTTTCCTAAGTATTCTTATCTTCTCTCCTAACACCTTCTCCATTAAAAGAGAGAAAAAAAGAAAGAAACCCTGAAAGTACTGCTTTGCTCTAGAATCAGGAGACAGGAGTTTATTCAGATCCATTTTGAGGGAAAACTGATAGGATCAAAAAAATTTTCAGATGGAAAAACCGTGCAAAGGAAATATTAACAAGCTGCTAATCGGCAAGTATCAAGATACTTGCCTGTAGAAAAGCAGACAATAATAATGGCACATTGAAGACTGCTTTACACCTGGCACAACATCTTGGTTGGATCTTACAGCACGGCATGAGGCAGGCAGAACTGGGCATATTGCCCTAGTATAACAGAGTTAGTTACTAAGAGATTTGCTCAAGGTCAATACAGAACCTGGATCTTTTGACAAAAGTTAGTCTTAGGGCTCATGTTATACCCTGAAACTAATGTGGTAAGGCCTGGTGAGTTTCAATCACAAAAGCAAGGTGGTAATATAGTGCTTTTTTTCTCGTTTGATATCCCCTCCCTTCCTTCCTTCTTCCCTCCCTCCCTCTCTCTCTCCATTTGGTTCATAGGATTATCCAATGATCCAATGAACCAGATCATCCTTTAAAAAATAAATTTATCAAAATAATTGATGCAGAAGAGACATATGTGTACAAAAATTTTTAAATGCAAAGTTTATTACCAGAAGAAATAAACTGAGCATGACAACTATTTAAAATACAAATAAGTATAATTTTATTTTAAGATAAGCAAATATGTGTCACCAAATACTATTTTCATCATGATGTCGTCCACTTTCAGTAAAGAACTCAATAAAGTTTATAAACTTCATTTGAACAATAACAAATGAGTAATCCTATTTAAATCAAAGAAACAAATAACTATAGAGTGCCTATTATTTGCAAAGTACTGGCCAGGCGTGGTGGCCAGTAATCCCAGCCTGTAATCCCAGCACTTTGGGAGGCCCAGGCTCGAGGCCAGGAGTTCAAGGTACTGTGATCAAAAGATTGATATAGAAGATACTCTGTGTGACTTTATTATAGAAATAAAATTCACAGTAAAGATGATTTACATAAAGAATTCTTACATTTTCATTCTTGGGGGGGAGAGGGAAACAAGGCAGCACCAGTGACAGTCTGCGTTTTAGAGCAGTATAGAAACTAACCTGTTTCAGATACCTGATGTTCTGGCAAATTTATTCAGAATACAGACGCTCAGGACTGTGAATGCACCAATCTGAGCGCCGCCTGATAGAGACCTCAAAGCAATGTTCAAAAAGCAAAGGCCTTAAATTAAATAGTTAATAGCGCTACAGGGTGTTTGTTCAGCTTTCTTTCATACACAAACTTTGGCCAGGAAACGCGTTTAAATCGAGGGTAGAGATTTAGATGACCTACAAAAGTAGTGTGTCCATCGTTCCCATTTTCGTCAACTCCTTACAGTACTTTAAACACCGAACCTCCCTCGACAGACCTGGCGACACGGCTGAGGCCAGACTTAACTCGATCTGGGCGCCAGGATCAGGGTCGCACCGCTGGGCTCCCTGCGGTTTGTTCCTAGGGAATCAGGGCGGGTGTGTTGCCGGAGGCGCGTTCTATTGGCTACACTGTCGGGGACTGGCCGGGCTTTCCGACACCTGATTGGGCGGAACTGCCCTCTTTAGGCCGAGCTCATTGGCGAGGGCTGGAGCCAGGGGGCGGAGCGGGTTCCCCAGGATTCTTGACCTAGCGCGCTGGTCCGCGGAGCCGGGCACCGGGCGCGGGACCGGACCTGCGCGGGCGGCCGCGGAGGCAGGGTCTCCTCGCCGGCCGGGTCTAGGGGGCGAGTGCGGGGCCAGGGCTGGTTGCCGGCAGCGGCTGCGGGAGGCAGTCCCGGTTTTTCCCCAGCGGTGGCCGCTCCGAGACAGCATCTGTCAACGCTCCTCTTGTCCCCTCCTCCTCTGGCCGGGCCGGGCTGCGCTGGCGGCTGCCGAGAGGACGCGGGACCGGCGTGGTGAGCCCACCAGCTGTCAGGCGAGCGGCGAAGCGGCCCGAGGGCTTCGAGAGGCACACAAAGGACACGGTGGGCGGCGGCGGCGAAAAGCGGTGGCAAATTCGGTACTGCAACTCCGCTCCGGCTGGGTCCGAGGCCGGGGAGACAATGCGGCCGGCTCGGCCCAGCGCGTCTCAGAGTGCGGGGCGCCTGCGCTCCCCGGACCCCAACTTGATCGTCCCCCGGCTCGCCCAGCCCCCTCCCGGGGAAGGGGCGCCCCCTCGCTCCGGCGGCCGGAGAAGGAAGTCGGTCCGCGGCCGCCGAGCCCGGCAACTTGCGAGCCGGGAAAAGTTTGCGGCGCCTCGGCGGGGCGGCACGGCTTGGCCCGCCCCTCGCGTCCGCGGCCACCGCGGGTGACTTTCTCGGCTCGTCGTCAGCCGGGGCCGCAGCGCGGCCGGCGAGGACTGCGAGGAGGGCCGGAGTCCGCCCGAGGGTTCCGGCACCCCTGTCTGCGGGTGAGTCTGCTCTGGGCGTGGTGGGCTCGAGAGGTTTGGGGCACCTGGGCTTGGGGAGGATGGGTGGAGAGAGCCTTTAATACTTTTTGGAGCTGGCAGGGAGAACAAATAAAAGTGCGGTAGCTTGAAAGGCATTAACAAGCGACTGACTGGTGAACCGTATCCGTGGGAACCTTATGGGGCCTGTGCTACCGGGAGCCTGTGCAAGGGGGTTAGAGGGGTGGAAAGGTTAGAAGGTCGCGGACCGGCTCTGCCCGTAACTGGCTCAGCTTGACCTTGGACGAGTGACTTAACCACTTAGATCTCCTCGTGAGTGATATGTGGGGCTACATCTACGTCATTTATGATGTCTTCTAATTTTTAAAATACATCTCCATTAGAGATTTTTGTTGGGCCGCAGCTTGTGCACGAGTTATGTAGCTGTAGACCAGGATATGTTTACGTGCGCCTGGATACACCTTTCGTGCTACTCAGAAGTAACTTTTAAGTCTGGCGGTTTAAAGCAGAAATATTTAGAGGCTTTCATTAGTAAGAAATAAATTACTTATTGCTTATTTTACTAATCTTAAGACTGGTCTACTTTGCTCTACCATTTGGAGCCCTAGGGGCCAGGGTGGGGACAGAGAGCCAAGCCTGACGGTCAAGTGGCAGGTGTCCCCAACAGCCCCTTCCAAACCCAGTTTAGGGGGAGAACAAGGCATTTATTATGCATAGGAGAGGGTGAACTGGGCAGGTGTTTGTGTTTTTGTTTTTGTTTTCTGTATTGCTTTTTTCGACTGAAAACTTTTTTTGGGTGAGGAAGTGGAGGAGGGTACTTTTATGACAAAGAAGGAAAAGAAAATGTCACAACCAAAGTAAATCTTAAACTAATGTAAATCTTCCTCACAGGAACAGTAACACATAATTCAAGTACATCTTGATCTAATTTTAATGAAGGATTGAAAATAGCTACTGTGTTCAGTATCACTGACGCCAAGACAGCTCACTTACATAATCTGCTTTGTTGGGATGTGTTAGTAGCATGTATAATTTTTATAAATAATTAATGTTAAAGGTTTAGTCAGGCAATGGTATTGAAATATTGTCATCACACGTTGTATTGCAAAACAATGGAGTGTTAACTTTTGGTTATCATGATAACCTGCATTTTTTCCATAAAAAGTAAGATCAAACATTTTTTTGTAACCAAAATTCTCTTAAATGTTGCATGCATATTTTGTCAGTAGTGTATACAGGAGAAATTATTAATTACGCCATTCTGTAAATGACAGAGCCCTTTAGTTTTCTCACCATTTCCTGAGAGTGCCTTCTAGATGTCAGGTGCCCCACTGAGCATTTTCTCTTTTCATGGAGCTTATAGCAACAAAAGTTGACTTAAAAAAAATATATATGAGTGCATAAATATAGATACTAAAAAAAATTGCTGAATAAAGTACCAGAGAAATACTTAAAAATCCATCATGTCCATCCCAAAGAGAATTATGATCATGCTTTAGTGAAAAGAAAGAAGGTATCGAAGAAAAGAACTGGCAGAAAAACAGCTTAGTTCCAGTATCTAGCCTGAAAGTTTATACTTTAAAATAGGGACACACATTTGGAAAGAGACAAAGGCAAGTGATAGGGTTTCTAGGAGAAAGATAGCAATATTGATTTAACATAATACATTTTATGACCTAGTTTTGTTTGAAGAACAGAAATGTTTGAAAAGGTATATTTCTTAAATAAATAGTAGCTGTTTGCATTGTGATTGGATATCTAATTAAATGGCCTAATCATAACTATAATATTTCACTTGAGTGCTGCCTAATTTGTAAACTCATTTTTAAAATAGCATGAAATAAAAACCTTTCAGTTCAGTTGCATGAAGGAAAGTGTACTTTTTGAAATCAACTAAATCTGCAATGAGAAAAATTATCATCGATCTTAAACCAAATGTAAATTAAGCACTGGAAATAGCATCTTGCTAAGAAGGTCTTCACTCTAGATAAGCACTGGGTGTATAAGAGGTCTAATGTAGACTGCAGTGAGATATAATGTTATTCCTGAGGGCCCTGTGTAATAGTTATTTGGTGACATCAGGAAAATACTAAAGCCTCAACATTTGTAAGCCTGGCAACTTCTGGAAAGCCTAGTAGCCTTATTAAAAAGTGACTACTCAACCTAAAACCTGCCACTGGTATTTGAACAAGCTGTTTTTGTAGAATAAATATGTGTTCTCCTCTGTGCAAATTTGTTAGTTGGGCAAGTTTTTAAGAGGTTAGAGCAGTGTGTCTCAAGGTGTGATCCTTAGACCCCCTGTATCAGAGTCGCTTAGAAAACTTAAAACTCCTGGGCCCCTCTCACACTTACAGAATCAGAATTTCTATTAGCAGAATCTAGAATCTGTGTTCCAACAGGCTCCTTCCAAAGTGAGAGTTAATCACACTAAATTTTAAGAATTAGTGTTATAAGAGTTTTCTTGCCAATGTTGTAATGGCCAGTGTTGCTTTCTTCTAGGAACATTAAAAAAATCTCCCAGATGCTCACTGCTCTGATCACTTCCCCTACAGCACCAAACATGTTAGTGTCATCTCTTAGTTGGGCCCTGTGGCTAGGGACCCCCTCATGAAACGTCTCTGCAGGTAAATCAGTACATGGTATACCTCCTACAAGCAGAGTTAAGTCTGTTTAGGTGCACAAGGCTCAAGAGACCACAGTTCACAGACCCCACCTATTAATGGGATACACCCACCATCCTCACCAGCCTGTTGGTGATTTGTGGGAGTGCCATTCCCAGCCTCTTCTCTCTCTTCAACTAGGAGGATAAGCAAAGGATTGGAAATGGACCCTAAGAGACTGAAAAGGCCTGAGAGAGAACAGAACAAGAATGCTGGGTAGAGAATTGTCCCCTCAATATCCTTTAGTTCTCACATTTAAAGACTTCAGTCCTAAAGACGATAACTTGACAGGCAAGTGTATGTTAAACCCAGGCACTCCTAGTGTCTATTATCAAAACTTTCATCTACAAACTCATATAATTCCTCATAACCTCTGTATCCATAAAAACCCCAGCATATAAGTGAGAATTTTCATGCTTATTGGGGGGAAAAAAAAGGGCAACTGAACTGAAAGGTTTTTATTTCATGCTATTTTAAAAATGAGTTTAAAAATCAGACAGCACTCAAGTGAAATATTATAGTTATGGTTAGGCCATTTAATTTGAAGTTTTCTAAGTGATTCTGATACAAGGGGTCTAAGGACCACACCTTGAGACACACTGCTCTAACCTCTTAAAAACCTGCTCAACTAACAAATTTGCACAGAGGAGAACACGTATTCTACAAAAACAGTTTAGGAAAGAGATTCAAAGCACAGGCTGAGGAGTCAGCAGACCTGATTCCAGTCCTAGCTTTGCAATTTACTGCCTGGGTGGCCTTGAGCTGTATTCTTGACCTAAGCTTCAGTTTTCTTATTTGGAAAATGTGAATAATGGTACTTGCCTCTTGTTTTGGTACTTGGTACTTGTTTTGGAAATTATGTGAGATTATCAATTAAAACACCATCAGTTAATAACTCACACAGTATATATTCAATATGGCTTTTAGATTATTGTAGTAACTTTTTCAAATTTCTTTTTTAGCCCTGGTGAGTTGCTGTAGAAGAAGGAAAAGAGAGGAAGACAACATGGGAAGAGATAAGTAGCTCTGGACACTATGGAAGGTCTCATTAGTAAGTAGTAATTGTTGAGCAGAGGGAAAAGGGATAGGAGACGGATGCTGACTGCAGCACCAGCTAATAACTTGGGTTTCATCACATTCTTCCCTGGCTCAGGTGCTGTCTCTGCTGTCCTCCTCCTTTCTTGTACTACCTTATTTAGCACTTAATTATATGCTTTCTTGACTCACTTAGAGAAACACTGACTATGTGGTCTGCCTCAAAGTTTTACTCCTGTTTTTGGATTTTAGTATCAGTGATCCTCAACCTTGCAGGGGCTTAAGGATGGCAACAGTCATCTCTCCCCTTGGAATCTAGCTTTTGGAACCATTGAGGGGAAGAGATTTCTATCTGTGATCCTGTAGGAACAGATCCAGAGTTCAACTCCAAATTCGCTTTTCTAGAGAAATACATGTCACCAAGACCTGGTCAGAGAGGCCTCTACCCCTAGGCTTTTAACACATCCTTTACTTTCTAGAGCTACTTATACTTGTCAAATACTTTCTCTCATATTAGCTCACTTGTTCCTTACAATAGCCCTATAAAGTATTATTAATTTATTAGATAGACTCCTATGAAACACATCAAATCTTTTTCTCTCCTCACCTCCATTCTCTCTTACACACCTATTGCTAGGTTAGTCTTTTTGTTCATCACATCACTTTTCTAAAATAAAAATACTTTAATTGCTCTGTATTTGTTCCCCCATCAAATTGAACCTCTTCTGCCTGGCTTATCAGGTAACCTTATAACCAGGGTCCCATCCTACTCTAAACTCTCTCTGCCTAGTTCCAGGAATGTGGCAGACACCATACATTAGCCTATATTGCTTCCATCATTAGTGATACCTCCTTTCCAACCACCCAGATTCTACTCATTCTTCAATTCCAACTCCTTCTTGGAGGCTTCTTAGATCATTAACTTAAAGATCTCACCTTCCTCTGAATTCTAGTGGTAGCCACAGTTATTTGGTCACAGTTATAACCTGGTCTTAAAGTCTTAATGGAGAAAACAATGTGTGATGGATTTGATAACAGAAAAGAAAGCACTGAGTTTTAAGACTTCTACTGAGGAGCTATGTGAGCCAAGCCAGGTTGCCCTGTCTGGATCTGTTTCCTGATCTGTTGATGGAGAAGATTGGGCCATATAATCTTGACAGTCATTTCTTATTCTGAGATTCTAGGACAATTTGACCTTGCTTATGTGAGATAGATTTGAGGCTTTTATTGAGTTTTTGGATGGAAGTGTCAGTAATGGGCATTCAGTGTCTTCAGGACTTATTCTATCCCAAAGATTTCTAATGCTAAACTTGGAAATTTTTAAATGCCATGTACCTTCTCTGGCAAGCTCTTGAACCACAGGAATTCAGGGAAGATTAGTGGGGCATGAGTTAGGTATCTGGATGATACGTATTATGGACAATAAAGCATTATCCTTGGGAATGCCTTCCTATGGTATGGTAAATAGGATCAACTACTGGATAAACCCTAGTCTTAAGGATTTATAATTTACTTTGCATTTCTTCTTCATTAGTGCTAGAAGAATATAGTTATGTTTTCTTTTTAATCATTTCATAACTTAGAAAACATCAACATAGTCAAAACTTTAGGGTAGATGCTA
This sequence comes from Lemur catta, assembly GCF_020740605.2. Taxonomy (NCBI): domain Eukaryota; kingdom Metazoa; phylum Chordata; class Mammalia; order Primates; family Lemuridae; genus Lemur; species Lemur catta. The sequence continues at coordinate 72,423,463 of NC_059129.1, read as the reverse complement.
GATGACTTTCTGTAATAATTGATTGGAGACATGATGTGAATCTGCATATATATGTACATGTAACTTGTGCATATTACACTTAAACTAAGGATACTCCTGAATTATGAGGTGCTGTTATACATTGACCAGACTTAAGAATATCCCTTTAAAGTGTGTTGACATTTAATTGACCTTTGAAATTTCATTCTGTTAATCATACTCAAAGTGCTAAAGCTATGGTTGACTGCTCTGGTGTTTTTACATTCATTCGTGCTTAGCATATAAATTCTTCAGCATAATTGCTAGTTATTTAGCAAGAGTTTCCTTTCTTCTCTGAAAATGTGAGTTGTGCTTGTATTTTTGTGCCTTTTTTTTAACTTTGCTTCAGGCTGCATAGTGTTAGAGGTTTGAATTAAAATGCTTTCCTGTCATTAGTTGTATGGGGTGTGGCTTCTTAATATAGAAGTAATAGAAATTTCTTGCTTAAATGAAGCATACTTTTCTTCCTGCAGCAGTTAGAACTCTTTAAGGTACAGTGCTAAAATTTAGAAAAGCTTAACACTTCAAAACTATATATTTTTTTAACATAAATTTTTGGAAATCTTTCAGTTGCATTTATGTAGATTAAAACTGTCAGTGCTAATACTTTTTATTAAACAAGGATTAAATTATCTATTTTTAAATAAAAACTCTTAATTATGTTCCTTGAATTGCTATGAGTAGAATTTTATTATAAACAAAATATTTTTTTAATTCAAATATATTTATTTTAAAAATCTTAACAGTTTATTACTATCACCTAGAGAATGTCTGCTAAAATGTTTAAAAATTTCTGGATCTTAAATTTTTGAAATCAGTCTATGGGAAGAATTTTTAATATGGTTAGCTGTCTTACAAGTTTTTAAATTGATATTTCTAATGACCAGGGAAAAGTAGCTAACCTCTTTGTTAAATTTTGATATAAAAATAAAAACATGTAATTGCTAATTTCTGGTAACTTATCTTTGAAACTTCAGACATGTTTTTGGGACATTTTTACCTTAAAAATAGTTTTTAAATAGGAAAATTAAAGTTTAAACCAGAGTTTTCATTTTCATTGGGTAATTTTATATTTCCCAAATAGGTCCATATTCAACATACATTCTGCTCTCTGTTTATAATAAGATTTGATGTCATTATATCATTTACTTATCCATACATTACAAGCATGGTAAATAGTCCCTTTGTCCTCATTTTCTTATCATCATCTCTCCTTCAATATTGTCCTAGCTTTTTTCTTCTTTTTCTGTTCTCATTACAGCTGCCCTTTTCATTTCATTATAGCCCTAACTCAAATGAAAATAAGTTTGTTTCTCACAAATATTTAACTTCAAAGGCTATCCTGTTTTTAGAATATACAGTGGAACATCTTAAATCTATCCTTTTTTTTTAGAATATACAGTGGAACATTTTAAATAATGTTTTCTCAATAATACTAAAAGAATGCAAATGACTGCAGTTGCACAGTAGTGGGATACAGGATGTCCTATAGTGAAGGGGAACTCTTACACTTCCATTTTGTAAGATGTGGTTTCGGCAGATAAATAGATGTATTTCTTACTTAATACTTAGTGTTTCAGGACCAGAATTGGCTATATACAGAAGTTTTAGATAAAGCCTGCTTCCTTAGGAAATCTTTGTCAACGCTTGGTAATTCTACTGGACTGATGGATGATACAGTGACAAAGTTAATACATTTGCTGTTGTTTTCTGTTTGAAGTCTCTTTTGCTATTGTAAAGTGCTTATTGTCATTTGAATCTGGATATATGTATTGAAAGATGGTTTGTTTTCATTTTATTTAACAAATTGTTATACTTTTATGTTCCAAACACTGGGACATGTTTCATGTCCTCTTTATGAATATTAGCTTATTTAATCCTCTTAATTCTGTAGTTACAATTATCTTCATTTTCCAATTGAGAAAACTAACAGAAGAGTTTTATTTTGTGGTTGATCCCTAAATAGGGGAAGACTGATAAGTATAGGCAGAGTGGATAACTTAACAGTAGTACTAAGAAGCAACAGAAAGATGTGCAAGAGTTTTCGAAAGACAAGTCTACTCAGAAAGGACCAGCTGGGCCCAGTCTGAAAGAGCAACATGCCCTCCTTCCTCAATTTTAAGTCTTTGGGCTCTAGAAGCAAAGGGCAAACTTAGAGAGAGGAGACACTCCTCGGGTTTCAGCTGCCTGTTCAGCTGGTGAGGTGGCCATACTGGCTCATGTGATTCTCACAGGGCTGCTGTGAACCTTTATGTCTTACCTCCTCCTAGCATTTCTTGGCTGACTCAGGCTTTTTTTTTTTTTTTTTGCCCCTGGAGGGTTTAACATCTTTCTCAGCTGGAAGCTTGGGCATTGCAAAAACTGTGGAGGATTTTCTTCTCCAGCCTTAACTTTATCTTCCTCCTTGCCCTTTTGGTATTCCTTTGAAAATATTATCCAGTAGTGTTTATGTATGTGTGTTGTATGAAATTTAGAGATTGATGTTAAGCAACAGAATTCAAGGACAAAGCTATCTTTTCTGTTGGAATTGGATGGAAGAAGCTAAAAGTAGGAACTATGGAGAAAGGAGAAAGACATCATGGAAAAGAAGCGATATATTGAGGGGGAAAAAGATGGTAAAAAAGTAAAGGGAGACAATTACTGATTTGCTTCACACCCACACCTCCTCCCCATCTTCACAGTAACAGAGGCAATGTCACTCTCTTTTGCCTGATATGTGCTTCACCAGGGAGTTGTGCGTGGCATCGTGGGAGTGGAAAATTTCTTCCTTTTGCATTTTGAGAATTGGGTGTGCTGCTTTAAGATGCCACTGGTATCTAAGTAATGTTTGTTTATACTGGTTATTTTTCTCTGTAGCCTTTGTGGACGGGGCTTATAATACAAACAATACTGTTAGCAGAACTGCAGGTACTGGATTGCTATGTTTATTTTATTAGTTAAAAAACTGCCAGAGCCCTAGGACTTCTGAGCACATTTTGAAAATACCAGAGGCAATTTTAAGAATAGCTTTGGAGAGAAAGAAAAAATAAAAAGAAAAGCTAAGACTTGCGTGCTTTAGAATCCTAACCAGTGTGGTAATTTTTTTGAATTAATGTTGCAAAGACTCTAAATTAGGATAGTTTATTTCATCAGTGAGATTTTTTTTCAAAAGTGAGTTTAAAGTATTCTTCTTATATATAAGTCTTCTTTTCTTGAGATAATTTAGGTAAAATCAAAGTGTGGCATTTTTATTCCAGGGAACATAAAGCTAAGTTTAGAATAAGAATTCTTTTGTGAATTTAGGATTTTTTGGATGCTGCTTAAATCATCTGTAATGACTTTTCTTGGTCATATCACAGGTCTGAAAGTATTTTCTACTGAGTTATGATTATATTGGGACAGAATAATTGAAATTATAAGCCTTCTAGAAAATCAAAGATAAATGGTCAATCTTAAACATTCTGAAAATTTTATTGCCCCCTGAATGCTCTCTTTTTATCCAGCTCTCTGTAGAAAAGGTAGATTATTCATTAGCATTTATGAAAAACACTCAGTTTGAATAACAAAATGTTGAGCTAATCTAAATGGTAAAATTGTTGATTTGAAGAAATTTATTTTAAAATAGTTGTTCATTTCTTAGGTGGAGACGCATGATCTTATCAGGTTTGGTTAGATCCCCATCTGTGAAACAAAATAAACTAAAGATTTTTTTCTTGATCGATGCATGGCAATAATATGCTGCTCAAACACTTGAGGAATCACTAATAAGTTAGGAACTGGAAAGGGAGAAAGGGAGCTTTTCTATCTTATTTGTTCTTTTTTCATTTATACATTTTTCCCCCACTTGTTCATCCTCTTCTGTAATCAGAAAGTTTTCTTTTCCTTCATTGTTTTCCTCATTTGTGCGTCCTAGATTGCCACCACACCAAGGTTTTCTAGAATTAGGCAGAAATGCAACCTGAGCCTAGAAGCTAGTGGAAACCATCCCATGCTTTCTCAGACTGTCTTTCCTCCCCGGAGGCAAGAGAAGCGAAACAGGAGTTGGTGGTTCCTTGCTATTACTTCTGTTCCTGCCCTGTCTGGCTGACCTGAACTTTTTTACCTCCACTTTTAATGCTTACCTTTGCAAATGAAGTTAGGCCCGGTCACACTGTATTTCCATCATCAGTCATCCCCAGTCGTTCAAATTTAGCACAAACCTGCTGTGAGTACATATTAATTAATACAGTAGAAGGCAATCATGAGTTTTTTAATAACTATTCTTTGAAGTGTTGTTTTTATCTGAGGAGTTTACAGTTATTTTGTTGAAAATCTAGAATATTTTTATGTGAGCAACTGAGCTGCTGATAGCCCAAAATAGTTTAAGTCAAATACTAAGTTGCAGTAAAACTCTGCTAAAGATATCTTTGATTTTGAGGTGAAGAGAGCTTATTTCAAGTTAAGTTGCCCATTCTCTTACAGAATGTTATAGAGGTATTGGAACCTGATTTAAAGATTATACTCTGAATAAGAATTTTTGTCCCAATATTCTGTATGTTATGTCACTGTTTGCCATAGGTATAAAGTGTATGAACCTCTTTTCTTTTGCGGCTTTCCGTGCCAAACGGTATTCCAGACAATTAAGTTCTTCTGTAGAAAGTTTTATAAGCTGGCTACTGTCTACTGTGTCTGTAAATATACTCTCAAACTATTCTGTGGTCCTATTTTTAAAAATGTGTGGGTGTGGGAAGTGATGTTGAATGAATTCAGGGTAATTGGTGGTTCTTTGTATTAAGAAAAATCACACTGGTTAAATGAAATCTGTTTCCATGATTTGTTATGTTTAATTTTTTAAAAAGTTCTTCCAACCCTCCCTCACTCCAATTCCCACTCTACCTCATAAATTCAAGCTATAAAGGAATTAGAGTCATGGGATTTTATAGCTGGAAGGATTTTTGAGAGAATCTGATTAACCCTCTTATTATAGTTGAAGAAATAGATGTCCAGTGAGGTCAAATGAAATCATGTAACTAGTTTAAAAGGCCAAATAACATTTTAGTAGTTCATTTCCATTAGTAGACATTGTTCTGTTTAATCTGCCCTAGCATGTTCATAATCAGAAGGTAATCATAAGGAAAAATAACTAATGTGTATATGGTACTTTCTTGTACATACCTCAGTCACTTGTCAAACGCTCTGTGAGGTATAGGTATCTAGTTTCCATTCATGGAGAAAACAGGCTCATTGAGGGTAAGAAGCCTGTACCTGCCAGTCACTATCGGAACAGCCTAGCACTCTATGTCTTCCCACCTTGGCAGAAACATCGGCTGGTCTCAAAAGAGTTCTCATAGACCACAGGATGAGGAACCACATCTTCATATTATGGCTCTGATTCTAAACTTGGACCAATTATTAACTTTTGTTTCTGTTTCATCACTTTTTAAAGGGAAGAAAAATGCACTTTTAGAAAGCTATGAGATTTTAAATTTTCAAAAGAAAGATGCTGAATAATTATAAATAGGTGTGTTTTAAGAATCTTCTCATCTGCATCTTAAAGATTCAGCCAGTGTATACTGAACATGTACTGTGTGCACGGCACATTATGGGATACTGCAGTAGATACAACAAACAGTGCTTGGGACAGAATCGTGGCCTTCAGGGAAGATGCTTATGCAGTCTTCTGTCCTTCCAAAGATTTACCTAAATAGAGAACTGTTCATAAGAAATGTCCAGGTACAGCCTACATTACTCTTGAGATATGAAAGATATTATTTCTTATGTCTGAAATGGGTCATTTGTTTCTACATATTTGTATTAAAGTATTCACATTAAAGAAAATTTATAAAATACAGAAAAGTAGAAAAAAATCAGAAATTTTTAATATGGTAATTATATCGTAGATAAAGTTTTTTTTCTTGACTTTAACTTGATGGAGTATCTAATGTTGTTTGTCATTGTTTAGCTTTGTAAACTTGTTCTGATGATTACATAATTTCAGAATGGGTCAGTTTCTAAGTGTGTCAGAAATCTGGCTGTTTTTTATGGTGATTATTATTGTTTTATACAGAATGATTAATAAAAGGCTAAACAAACCTTGGCTTTAGAAATGCTTTCTAAAATTTAAAATAATGAAGTAGCAGATTACTTTCTGATCTTTCTTAAACGCACCAAAATCACTTAACCTGCTTAAAATATTGATAGACATATCAACTATGTACAGTTGACCTAAATTAGAAATGGGTTTTTTCAATTGTGACATTTATAAACAAAAAAACAATTATTTTAAAATGTAGTTTCTATTATCAAATCGTTTTCCTCTGAAATAATTTCTCATTACTCTAAATCACATTCAATTTTTATTTTTCGGGGAATTTAATAGCTTTGATTTTTTTAAAAAAGCTCTTTGAATTCTGAATTCTGCTATGCAATCATTATAATGAAATTCATCATAAATTCACCTAATGTCCCTTTAGAAATAAGTTCTATTTCAACGAACCTGGGAGGGTATTTCTTTGTGAAAGGAGTCCAAAGGAGCAGGAGCCCCAGAAGAGGGAAGAGCTGAGCCAGCAGGTGTCTGAGGGAGGGTGCCCAGGAATTGCTGAGTAGGTGCCTAAGGGAAGGAAAGGAGCTGGGATGGGAGGAGTGGGGTGGAAAGTCCCTTATTAGCCTGGAGGATGGGATGCCCTGACCCTCTGGAATCCACCTCCCTAGTGAGAATGCCAGCCAAAGCAGGAGAGGAGGGGCTTCCTGCACAAAGGGGTTGGGAGAGAGAAAGTAGAGTGATAGCAACAAAAAAGGTCTCTGATAAGCTTTGAGAGCGCCTGTCTGGGGAACCCTGGCTTTGATAGTCAATCACTATTACCTTAAAAGGAAGTTTGGGAAATGTATGTAAATAAGATGAATGAATGAGTGACTGAATGAATACTTTTATCACCAAAGAATCTGGATATTTGATTCTACTCTCCTAAGTTTTTTCATTTGCTAACTTTTTATGTCCAATTTACAATGAAAACATAATTTTTATTGACCTATCTCCTACTTATTCATACCTTCCCCTGCCTGATTCAGAAAAGCTTACAATAAACAACGAATCAGAGTAGAAAAGTGAGTGGTGAATGTGATTTCACCCCTCCAAACCTGGTGTCCTGGTTTATGTGATGGTGATGATTATAGATGCTTTATCCTGTTGTAGCAAGGATGAAATGAGATTGTACGTACCATTGTTTGGCATACAACAAATACTTAGTTGAGGTTGTGTCAAAATTAATGCTATAAACTTGAATATATATACTTTAGCTTAATTCTCAATTTATTTTTCACTATCATTTTATTAGAGAATGCTAATTGAACAAAAATATTTATATTCATTTCTAGAGTAGAAGAGATTTTATTCTTAATAGCTATGAGCTCTATACTGTCCAAGATAATGCTTTTCTTTCTAGAATTTGAATTTCTTAATCTTGCATGTTTGCACAATCCATGGGAAATTGTTCCCAGTAAATTCCTACAGTCTTCTTCCATTTTCATTATGAAAGGACCAAGTAGGTCTGTATTTATATTAATTACAAAAAAAAGCAAAGGAAGATTTGTCATTATTGTCATTAGCAAGAAATATAATGAAAATTAGAAGTCCTTGAATTAGGCTGAAAAGAGTGTTAACTACCAAGTATAAAATAATGAATCAGAGAAGGTGAAGATTAATTTTAAGAGGGGAGAATTTTGTTTATACATTTAGGTTACTTCCATTTCAGATTAGTTCTATGCATGTGTCTACAAAAGGAGGTGGAGACTACTTCTGTTTCTTGTTTTTAGGTGTGTTTTCTAAAGTAACAGGACAGGGGCTGAATGCCAATACTATTAATGCCAATACCCAGGACCCTAGGGCCTCAGAGAGATAGAGGGTAGAAAGATGCAGAGCCTGGGCTCTGGGCCCTGTTGACACAGAACATGTACATTCCTAGAGTGCCAGTGCAAACACTTAAAAGCCAGAGGGCATGGAGGTTAGATGGACATGGGAGGAGAAAGAAGGGAAAAGCATCTCTAGTTTTTTAAGTGGGCAGGGTCACCCCTACATGAACTTTTGCATTTCTATGGCCAAAGAGGAGTGAGGATGAATGGGTGGATGGATAGATGGAGTGAGCTAGCAGTGGAAACTTTCACCACCTGCTAAGTGCCAAAATCTCACCATTCAATTTAAAGATGCTGATATTTTAAAATTCAGAGAATTGGGTAGGTAAATGGAGGGAAGATGGGGGAACTTGGGAGGCTATAATATTTTAAGGTATTTTTAGTTATGCATAGCCTAGAGAAAATACATGATTATAAATTCAATTGAGAAGGTTCAAGATTGAAGTTTAGGGTAGCCAGGAAAAAGTTTTAAACTTTATCTGGAGCTGCTCCTAAACTCTCCATCACCAGAAGGAATTAATAATTCAAATAGTTAAAAAAAAAAAAAACCTGATGTGGGGAAGATTATAAAATCTGTCCAGGGTACAGACATCCAGAGCCGTACTTTTGGGTGAGAAGACTTTTAGGGACTTTGTCTAATGGGCTAAAGCAGCCAGGATTCTTATGGTTTTGAACTAGATAAGTCATTTTCTATGGGCATTTCCAGGATTATATAAGAAAATCAGGGTCTAATGCATTGACCACAGTTGTATCTTATTATGCCATAATTGTTTTTAATTTATGATTTTTTTAATGGATTTACTGGTTACATTTATCAGGTCGTGGGATGAGTTTTTAGTCTTAAGCAAACTTAATTTAGTTCAATCCTTCTGAATAAGTAGTTCTGTGCCAGGAAGGTATAGCAAAATCATTTGATAGCTTTTGCAAAATTCATATACCCAGCAACCTTCCCATCTACTGAATAAAAATTGCAGAGTGGATGGGGCCAAGGCAGTCCAAGTATGAGGGGTTGGAAGCAGCTGTCCTGGTCATTCTGTTGCCACCGTCTCACTCAGAGAATCACTGTTCCAAGTGGGACCTGTACTGCTCAATCACCGAAAAACAAGCAAACAGTTGAGAAAACTAAATAGCACTTAACCTGGCAAAATTGTTTGGCATCTTATTGGAATAAATTCACATAGCTTTCATCTAGTTATCTTGCTAAAAATCAAGCCCATACATACAGGCAATAAAGTACTATGCCAATGCTTGTTAAATGCTTTTCCATTTATGAACTCTTCTAACTAAGATCTTACGGTCTTTCGTGCTTTGTTTGGAGAATTTTTTATGTTTATTCATAATGTTCTGAGCAAAAGGCTGGATTTTTAAAGTTGAGCTAAGATTTGATATCTCTTCCACATACTGAGTGAATTATTTGTTTTTTAAGGTTGCTTAGTATATAAGCAAACGTATTAAGTACTACTTACATATTAAGTAAATAGTCATCACTTTCTGTTTTTCTTTTCTTAATTTATTTTTTTTACAGTTATTTAAAAGTACTAAGATTCCACGGCAAGTAGGGGATCTGTCACTTTGAGAAAAATTTATGGGAGTAAGAATAAGAATATTTTCTTTCTGTAAACAGTTACTGGTATACAATGTCTGCACGGGGTGTAAGGCTTGGTATTTATCTGTTTTAATTAAAGAGTACCCTGCCTGTCTATTCGTGGTGAACTTAAAAGAAGTGGATGTCTTGGTGAGAAGTTCACAAGGTTGGTAGCCTTAGCTGAGTTTGGTGGATTGACTCAAGCACTAGTCAGCAGTGGTATATGCATGCCAAGTACTAAGAATTTCTGGAATGTAGAATTGCACAGCACTGATAAAGTTTGCTTTGTTCCCCTATGTGACTTGACCCATTCAGAAAATGTGGTTCCCTAGGAAGTTTTAATAGTTCAAAGTCCTTAGTTAATAAAGAAAAAGGCCACAACATAATTCAACTTGTTTTCACCTGCTGCCTCAAAGATTAACTTTCTTAACCTTAATGGGATAGAGTTACACTTTGCTTTGAAAAAGTAATTTATGGAGCTCTTCACATTTGTAACTTTCAGTAAACATGATGCTGTTTGGTGTGGATTTTGTTTTTGTTTTGGGTTTGGTATCACAAACTACTAAGACTTCTGCAATTTAAGAACCTATGGTAACTTCATCTAAAAACAAATCTCAGGGAAAGGCACACCCTCTTTTCTGTATCAACTTAATCTTTCACTAGACTCAGAATGGTTTTGGATTACTTCAGGAAAGTAGTGACTGATAGAGCTTAACCTTCAGTTTTCCTCATTTATTTTCATAAGAGAATGGGAGTGGAATTCAAAACATTCAAATTTGGAGTTAATGTGCGTCACTCTGTTCCCAGTGATAGGTTCTGTGTTTTTCCAGTGGGAAACTTTGATCCACAAACTGATATATGCCTGTGATATACCTCGTTATTCTTTTCTGTTTTTCTCCTGATTGTTGCTTACTCTTTAAAAATTCAGCTGACTGTACAAGTCCTCCCTGGGAGCAGATTTTAGAACAAAAGTGATGGATAAAAGCAGCTTGTAAGTCTTTTTTTTTTTTTTTTGTCAGAGTGTATAACTTTCCAAATAGATCTCTTGTATGTTCATTTCAGTCTAAGTTCACTAATTGTAGTATTTAATGTTAAATATGTGCTTTATACTGTTAAGATAATAAAGCTTCTATGTTTGGCCATTTTGCTTAAAGAAAGATTTTTAATCACATAATGTGTGTTTGAGTCATATTAAGTAACCTGGCCACTTGGCTGTTTATTTCTGTGGCCAACAGTAATGGATGAAATCCATTTGCATATGTTGTCTTAGTATATCACAAAATTTTATAGAATCTTGGTTGATGAATAATAGACATCCATGAAGCTTCTTGTTTGTTTTGACTTTGAGACATTTTCTAGAATATTTCTGTTTGAATGAGGCTTTAATAATTTACAAAATTGTTGCTTGTACATCTTAGAAACACCTGCTGGGGACCCTTCTTCAGGTTAACCAAACAGAAAGCTAAAGAAGGTATATCACTGTTGACAGTGAGCGACTGTAAACATCCTCGACTGGAAGCTGTGAAGCCACAGATGGGCTTTCAGTCGGATGTTTGCAGCTGCCTACTGCCTCGGACTTCAAGGAGCCACTTTAGGAGCAATTATCTTGTTTACTAAAACGGAATACCTTGCTTTCTCTTTGATACATTTTTATAAAGCTTGCGTAAAAATAGTATAAATCAAATTACTTTTAAACCATCTCTGGACATTTTTAGGAGACTTCAGCAGGGCAGGAGCAGAGGTGTTCTGTGTGTTTATAGAATTTGCAGCATCAAAAATAAGATAAAGTATGCCTGAGAGAAGTGAGAAAATATATTGTAGTATTTTTATTGTTTTTTTTTAAAGTGCGGTAGGAAAATATTTCAGAAATCATTCTACAAAGTGATTTGTCTCGCTGTTTGTACTTGTCTGCAGTTTCAAAATAGGTGTTTTTTAGAGCCATTCACAAAATTTCCATTAATGAGATCAAAATTATTTGGAAAGAAAAAAAGTAAAGGCCGAAGTGAAGCATTAATTCACTTTAACATTGCTTGGATTAAGCCTTTTTTAATTTCCTTATAGCGTCAGTCTTTAAGTAATAAGGTAACAGTTTTCAACTTAATGAAGTATCTAAAATAAACTAATATTGACTAACTCTTATTTGTAAAATCTATTTGTTCTTATTTTAGCTTATTAGGGTATTTTAGACATTTGTTGATATTGTCTTCGTTCTATTGAACTTTGCTTTATGTAATAACTCACGTCTCTTAAAAGTAATAAATGCAACAAATTCTATCCTAAGTATATGAGGCCATTTAAGATTCAGAATCTTATGGTGGATTTCTATGAAGGACCTAATTTCTAATTTGTCCTTTTTTTATAAATCTATATTTTTCTTATAGCAAATTTTTTAATATGAGTATTTATTCATTTAAGGTAGTAGAAATAAGACACTTTAAAAAGAAAACTGACATTCTTTGTTCTCCAAAATGCAGTATTTTCTAAATGTGTAGTATTTTCATTAATGTAGAAATTATAGCTTCTGTTTTCTGTTCAATACCTACTGATAATGTTGATAAAAGGTAATACTGAAACAGTGTGATCATACCACTATTTAAAATGGTGGGCATTTTGTTACCTGGGATAGAGAGAGAGATGTGTAGAAGTGCCTTTAAGTTTCCCTCATACATAAAGCCATCAAGTGAAAAAACTCAATTAGTCATGCCGGGCCTTGAGAGATTAGTCAACTGCCCCTGAAATGCGAGATGGTGTGGGGGGGTCTGATAGGCCCTGGGGTCTGGAATTGAGAATGGGGCCTGTTTTAATAAGTAAACTGAAAACACTTACAGCAAATAGCTCAGCTGTGTCCCAGGGAACCCAACCATATTTTCTAGGTAAATAACTACAAGTTTGACAAAATGGATAAACTTTTCCTAATTCTTTGACCTTCACTTCCTTTAGATTCTCCCCCTGTGTTGTTTCACATCCCTTCCCTCACCCCACTGCCATCTAAATTTTCCATTTTCCACCTCTGGTTATTTTCTTTATGTAAATAGTTATTGGAATTTTTTTAATTTGTAAAGATTACAACATTCTTAAATATTCTTAAACCAACAAACACAAACCTCCGTAAGCCATTGTGGGTAGTTTTAAAATTAATACCTATTATTTATTATGTCTTGTGCCTCATGTTTCCACAGTAATAATCTAAAATGCTATTTTAAAATAATATCAACAGTGTGCTATTTATAGTTGAATAAGATCTGGATGCAATTTTTTTATTTTACAAAAATCTCTAACTTCAAAAATGTACACGATTATATTTCTACAACTACATGGACAAAGTTATCATGCACTTAAGTAAGATAAATTAATATTTAACATAAATTAGAAGATCTATCACTAATTGCTTTCGTGTGTTTTTTTCTTAATATAATTTTTAAAATTTCACATTCATATCTGCATAATAAAATATCAAATATGAACTAGAACATACAATTCTTAAAATAGACTATAGTAGGTCCATTATTGAGAATAAAACACTGTAAACTGTGTGCTAGATAAATGTAACTGAGTATTGCTGTGAAGTTAGTAATGTTTAAAAAATAGCACCACACTGAGTAATCTTCTTAACTACTGTACATTTAGTTTTTATTCATGATTTGCCAAAATAAAAATTGGCACATCTTTTAAGTGGAGATTTCTAAAGGAAGTTATGAGCTTCTAAAAGTGGCAGTGGTGATTCATTTAAATGATACTTGCTCTTCCTGACCTTAAAACTCTGATTTGAACCTGTACTCCATTTTGTAGTGATGCTGTCTATAAATATCACACATGTGTGAAGCCTTTCCTCTACTCCAGAATAACTAAAACCAGGCTCAAGGACTGTGGAGACCAGGGAGCTGTGTGTGAAGGCAGTTGGGTGGACATTGGTATTTAGACCTGCAAAACCTATCTCTGCGCAGATTGTCATCAGAATTGCCTTGTTTCTTTCACTAAGATTTTAGCTAAATATTACCATTTGGGGAAAGTTTTCCTGAGTGGTGTCAGGTTTTGGTGGCTTAATAACACTACTTCAAAGTTGCCAGTTGTTTTCCTGTATCAGAAGAGTAACAGGAAGTTGATTATTTCTCTAATTTTTGAAGTGACTTACTGAAATCTTAAAGATGGTTCCTAGTGAACTATCTCACTAAAATAATGTAGACTTTCTTTGCATAGTACTATACCAGAATAAGGATTCTAAACAGACATGGAAGATATATTTGCTAGTGCATAATATAGTTGTTTTGTGTGTACTGCCAAGCAAATATAAAACTAAGCTGTTGAATCATTTGAGATTGAGTTTTTTATGATTATTATTTTTCCTCTTCATTTTACTCCTCTTAGTGGAATAAAATTTTATTAATGGCAAAAGGCCATTAATAAAATTAATAAAGGTCCATAAATGAAATTTTAAAAATCGTATCTTCTGAATGTGCTTATTATTAGAAATAATAGTCAATGAATTAAATTAAATATTCTTTAATTGGCTTCTTCAGTTGTAATGTATGGACAAATATCTCTCACTAATACTAATACACTTTTTAAATCTGCAGTGTGAATGTGGTGGGCAAGTTCCTAATTTGTATATCTAATTGTTATATAAGCTTAATGATTGCAGTACTTTGAGTGTGGAGGTTTTTTGATGCAAATTAAAACAAAGTGGATTGGGGATTCATTTGGCACAAACACTAAAGCTGAATGTACTATCCCCACAGACTTCAGTGCCCCACATGGTTAGAGAAATTAATGAAGGAACTAAATCAGGTAACTTCACAACTCTGAGTAATATCAGAATCTCTCCACAGCTCTCATTTCAAAAATGGTGCCATGAGATCTCAGGATGTGACATACCTTACTGGAAAGTGTGTTGGAAAATATAAATGTTTAACAGTGTGCTAATGTAACATCAGCTCTTTGTTCTCAGTGCGCCTCCTTGTATGGCCTGACCACCATTTCTGAATTTTGGATTTGTTGTTTTTCAGCTAAAGAATTAAACTCTTGAAAAGAGCAAATGCTTATACCAAATCCTATAAATGAAGGAAAATTTATGTAAAAGCTAAAGAACCACAATGCAGTTAAACATATAAATAAATGTCTCAATGCCATAAAACAGTAGCACTTGCAGTCATGATTCCCAGTCAGTAGAAATATATTTATTTGCAGAATGTGTGCATATTCATGTTTTGTACATAATAGGTCTTTTAAGGTGCATATTAAGGAAGTGATTTTGATAAATTCCTTATTCTTTAATTATCCTGTTAGATTAAAATTTTCTTTGTAATTATAATCTTTATTGAATACTCTTCTAGAAAATTTAATTTTCAAACATTTTTCTTTTTCAAATGCTTTCATTGACTTTCTTGGCAATATCAGATATATAGTTGTCTTTCCCCAATTCTCATTCTACTCTCTTAGCCCAGTAAATCTACATTTTACTTAAAATAAGTTCTGACAATTAGAGATTGAATAAGAAATTAGGAAATTCACACATTGTTAATTCATAAAATAATGTTCAGCTGTATCTTAAAGTAATCATCTACTTTTCTATGTTTTACCTTTAGATTCTGTCTTGATTTTATTGATTTCTTATACCTTGACCCTAAATCTCTGAGTATTTCAAAATAAATCATCATGAGTTGTTAAACATTCTAAAAATTTAAGGCTTTTTTAAAACTAAAATTAAACTTATCAAAATGCAATTTGCTGAAGTGTAATTTCTCTGTTCTTTTTGTGTAGAGTAGAATCTAATCAGGTTGTTGGTACAAATTTAATTCTTATTGAATATGTGTAATATGGTAATTAAATCACCTTAAAAAAATCATTGAGTTTACCACCTGAGACAACAGTAGCACTAGTGCTGGAGAGGTTAGGGTTAGAAAACAAGCTCCCGGGGCCTAGTATAAGCAATCCCATCCCCTGAATCTCAGGACCGGGTAGCTCACTTTTCCTGAAGGAAATTTAAAAGTCCCAGGGTGACTAACACTTTTCTAGCACTATTGATTATTTCTAGGTTAAAGAAGAATAAGAGAATACCAATGAAGGCAGAAGGATTTTTTTTTTTCCCTTAGGAAGAATTATTATGTCTTAGGTTAAGATATTACTTAAGGGCTAATGTGTATAAATTCTGTACTGCCCCTCTTTCGGAGCCTCTTCTAAAGAGGTCCTTGTGATCTGGCTCATGCCCCATCTACTGTCCCCCAGCATAAGCTCCAGCCACACTGATTTGTAATTCTTCAAACAACCTTGTTCTTTTCCTTCATGCCTGGAAACCTTTGCCTTATCTCTTCCCTTTGCATAGATTGGATGCTGTCATTTTATTCACCTCTACCCCCAAACACCTACACTCATGCATGCACTATATATGCATACACACTCATGCTTTACCACTCAATCTACTTGTCATTTCCTCAGGGGAAGAATTTCCTTTTTGCCTGTCTTCCTGCTATGGGTACCTTTTTTTGTCCTGAGACAGGAATCATGAGAAGGACCCCACCATATGAAATTCCAGGCAGCATTCCAGGCAGAGGGGGCAGCAAGTGCAAATGACCAGAAGTTGAATCAAACAAAAATTATAAAATATTATAGCACAGAATAATCAGAGAGGTAAGCAAAACCTAGGTAATGTAGGGCCTTGTAGGTCATAGTGACAGTCAGTTGAAATTGCCTAATAGGCATTAGATTGGTATTTGTTATTATGAAATGTTCTTTGAGTTTTGAATTTAATTTAATTAAATGATAGAATCTCTATCATAGGGACTGACCCTACCAGAATGTTAGTAACATTTTTTTTTATAAAGGTGAATAATGGCTTGCTTCAATAAATATTGAATGCCTACTTATATAAAGAATACCAAGTGTTAGGGGCTGAGGGCTGAAGGGTACAAAGTTGAAAAAGCCTTGATACCTGTGGTTGCAAATGAGAGAGGAATGACATGTTGTTTTGTGGACCAGAGCCCCAGGATTACCTGAGACCAGGCACCCCTCCGTGAAAAGGTTCCATGGGAAATACATGCTGAGAAGAGGAAAAGCAAACAAAATAACATCTTACCACTAAGTAGAGCATCTGCTCCAACCCCTATATAGAATGCTAGTGAATTGGGCTGGAATCATTTATTTCACGCTCCCTCAGCCTAGAGCCCCATATTGGACACTTCTATTTATGAGACATTTTGAAGAAGGGAGATTATCTGAGAAGATAGGTAAGAGGTAAAAATTAGAACCTATCTTAAAAAAATTGGACACATTACTTCTTACTCTTGGGTGGAAGAACATCCACAAGGAGTTCTATGCAAATGGGATAATGACCGTGTCTATGTGTTCTTGAACCTTCAGCTCAACCCAACGGCCAAGAAAATGTTGGTAAACCTGACCCCACCATAGCAGTACTCCTTAGTATGTGTGTGTTTGGAGGAGGATGGAGAGTGGAGAAGGGGGGGGAAGAGGAATGAGGGCAAGGAAGGAGGCTGATATGTACCTACCTGTACACCTCCTAGATGCCCGTAGTTGCCCTCAAACAATTTTCCTTGAAATGGAGTAGACGATGTGCATGTTTAAATAAGCAATAATGGTACATCATGTCCTGAGTTTTAGTCATAATGAAATTTTAAATGACGTTTATTGAGGGTGCTATGTGCCAGACACTGTTCTAGGTGCTTTACTTGTGTTAGTCATAATTTAATTCTCACAATAGCGGTGTGAGGTAGATGCTATCATATTTTTACATATAAGGAAACTGAGGCACAGAAAGGCTAAGTGACTTGCTCAGGGTCACTTAGTAAGTGGCAGAGAATCTAACGTGAAAAATAAGAAGTGCTAAAGATCACATAAGAAAGGACATCAATTTAAGCGGGAAGGGTTGTGGAAGGCATTTGAGCTATACTTTCCTCAGGTTGAGGACATGAAGATGTACAGGGTGTGTTTGGAAAGAAGTGTTTGAGTGCAAGGATGGTGGTGTGTTCCTGGAGAGACTGGGCCAGCTACATTGCTGCCTGATTGACTCGTCAGCAGGTAATAGCAAGCCACAGTCAAAAATTCTGCTAGAATATTGTGGAGGTTTTGAAAATGTTGTGCAAAAATATCTCTCTAAGCTTATGGCAAGCTACACTTTTAAATAGTGTTGAATTGTAGGTTAAAGTTATTATGCAGACATGTTTTGCTTCTCTTGAAAGCTGGAAAACAAGGGACAGCTCATGCTGCATCTGTAAGTAGGCTGCTATCTGTTTTTCTTTCTTTTTGTAGTTGTAAAGAATCATTCATGCCAGCGTAGTTAATGAGCTTCAGCAGCTGTTAAGTGAAATTATATATTCTGTTCAACTAGGGCCTTCTAATGCTGCTATTGTCTCCTGGCCATCCTGTGTCTTCTCTAGCACTGAGATACTTCCAAATCACAATGGCTTGAGTTGTTCTTAGTCCAGGAGATTCTGAGGTCTGGGTTAGACTGGGTCTACAGAGGGAGAAGCTATTTTGCCAAAGGTAGCCATAATAGGATGTTATTTTTCTATACCACAGCTGCCTTCTTCAGCAAGAACTGTGAGGAATCCTAGAGAGAAAGTATTCACAATTTTCTAAAAAGGTTTTTTTAAAAACTAAATTATAATTCATCAAATTAGACACAGGCACTAACTTTCAATTTTCCAAGTAGGAAACTTAACCAGCTTCATAGACAGCTGAGTCTGAGGCAATTGAATGAGACTTGGCTCTTCTTTTCCTTCAAGATGTTTCTTTGTTCCATACCTATCACTCTTAGATCTTCCTGATCAGCTCTTAGGGTATAAGTTTGAAGATTTTTTTAATCTCTCAATCTACTATTGCTCTAAATTCAGACTTTAATATTGAGTCTTCCTCAACTATTTCTCTGAGATGATTGCTTTTTCTAGTGCACTCTAAAAATTTCCAGTTACTCATGTGCCACCAGGAAATCACTCCTCATTCTGATGCCACCAGGCTCCACTCTGGGTCTGTGGTGTGCAGGATGCTGACCGCTCCTGGCCTGTGCTCGGTGGGATCTGCCCCTTGTTGTAGTGGTGGGTCAGGTTATAACTAGATGCCTTTTGGTAGAAAGGAAGTAACTCCGTATTAGAACTAACTGCACACGTCTCTCTCATTGCCCAGGAGTTATGAAGCTCTGTGCTTCTTTATGCACAGAATGTCCGTCTCTCCAAACATCAAATTTTCTCTCCTCCTCTGCTGAAAGAATATTTAGATTTTTTTTCCACAAACATTTCCATCATATATTTACTGAGGAAAAAATATTTGCTCAGCATGATTGGTGTGCTACTTGGAAAAAACAGGTCTATGGCTTTTAGGTTACCATAAATAACTACTGAAGAACAAAGCCTGGTGAAATGTTACTTTAACTAATTAAATGATAATTTAAGATTCAAACATAAGGCAACCAGAGAATAAGCACAGGAAACAAAGATATTTGTATGAATAGATGTATACAGATATAAATTCAACTTCATATTTTTATACTTTCCATTTCTTTGTGTCCCTGATTCCTATATGGACCTTCCATAGATGGCCAGTTGTTTGTTATTTATAAATTTGAGCTGTTTGCACAATAAGTGTTACATTAATCTGATTATGTTATTCTGATTATCTATTATGCCATTAAAACTCTTATAATCTCTCCACTTTTGAAGAGGAAGTTAATTTTGATGAACAGTGATGAGGAGAATATCCTTGAAAAGTAAAACACTGCTTAATAAAAAGAGAAGACGATGAGAGCTTTCCATGTCTTGGTCTCTGTTTATATTGCTAAGGAGATGTTAAAAGTATAGTCTGGAGACTATCCTATATTCTGTAAGTAGAGCATAACTACTTATTAGTAGAAAGAAATAACTGCTAATATATGGGCCACTTCTGAAGTACTGCTTAATACATTTTCAAACACTGTGGTGCCATCTCAGCCAAATTAATCTCTGAACTAACAAGAGTCTATTCTGTGCTTCACAGATCTTCTCAGAGATATGTAACAAATGGTATATATTCAAGGACTGCTGCAGTAATAGTATTTATGTAGCTTGGCTAGAAACATTTGCTCTCTTAACGGTGCGTATTTAAGATGAAGACTGTCCCTGGCATTGTGCAGCACAGTAGGAACGTTGGCCTGCTGACTAAACAAATACGATTGCCAAAGTGAATTATAAAATTCCAGCCTCACTTGCTAGAGAATTTCACTCCTTTTTCTCCCACACAGCTTCCTACGTTTTATTAGATGAACAGTTTTCAACTCTTGCAAATAATTGCTATAGTTTGCTAGTCATTACTACAGCAGTTTCCCACTGTTTATGTTTTAAAACTAGCACTTGGGTGAGTCGCGTTGAAGCAGAACAAATAACTATGTGTGTACATCTGTGCAAATATTTGTCTAACATTGCTTTATTAAAAGTTCCAGTGAACTCTCAGTCTAACTGCTGTACCTTGTATCACTTCTGAGACAATCACATCATCAAGCTACTGTTACTTTACTGAACATGGGTGACTTCATTTCAGTATTTCCTTTAGAAGACTTATTTGGGAGACTCCCTTCCAATAGAGGAAGTGGGTTGATGAGGGCCAGTGTTCTTATTCCAGATCCTTCACATCTCTCAAAAGCTGCATCCTTTGTAGAAAATAGATCTGTATGTGTGCCAAAGTGTAACCCTCAGGGTAGGGGAAGGAGGTCACATATTCCTTGTCTGTTTCAGCAGTAATCCTCCCATTTGGCTGGAGTTTGAGAGGAAGTATTTAACAATGGGATTTTATAAAATTCAATGTAGTAAAGAATGTTTTTATATTTGAATGGATCTAAGGAAGTTTTTTTTTTTCTCCCCCTGATAAGTGGAGGGTGTTTAAGGATAATTGTATCTGTGCATTCGTTGGGAGGATTTGCCTTTTTATTGGACCTTACGGAATAATTATTTTTCCATTTTATCATTTCCATGAAAGGTAATCCTCAGAAGAAAAAGTTGTAGTCTCTTAACTTCATACTGATCTTAAATATTTTGCTTAAGAGGAATTAGTCAGGAAATAACAGTCTTTCAGGAAAGTTTAATACTGTGGTTTTATTCAACAACTAGAGCTCTTTTAATGTCTCCAACCATGCCAGAAACTATGAACTTATTTTCTTTCATACAAGCACTATAAGATGTAGTATTTTTAAAAGATTTAACACAAGTAGCTTCATTGCAAAAGATAGAAGGAAAGATGTTCTTGTCATTATCCCCTGTTTGCTTCCAGGCCCATGTGGTCTCCAAGGGAGCTGCTGAAGACACAAGCTTCTTAGGTCTAGCACACCCAGCACAGAGTGGCAAATGGTTGGTAAGTAGTTACTGTAGAAAGTAAGAGGACACCTTCTGAGAAACTAAGGTAGATCCCTTTCCTCCAAGACCTACTAGGTTTACAGGTGTATTATACAAGAATGGTTTAGGTCTTCATTAGGCAATGACTTATGCCACCATAACACAGAGCAAAAATTATCCTTCTGTGTTTGAAGTGTTTCAATGTCTGTTAGAAAAAATAAGAAGGAAAAAAATAATACCACTAATGTACTTTTTAATTTATCATATAGTTTATTTAGATTTTGTTAATTTCTAGTCTTTAGAAAAGTAACTTTAAGGAGATTTACTTGGTACAGGATCATCATAACATCATAAACTCTTCCTCATGGTAGGAGCATTAAGTTACTTGGTCCACATCCTTATCAAATGGCAGCCCCACCAGTTGGTCATCCAGGCAGTGTTTGGCTATCTTCTGAGTCAGGGAGGTCATTACCAACATCATACTTTGCACATGTAAAATTCATTTATTCTCTTGGTAAATGTTTGTTGAGCCCATTTCCTTGTAAAAATACAGCAAAGAACAATGCAGCCTCTTAAAATAGAAACATAGAAACTGATTGCATGACAGAACCTGTGGTAGGAGTGCTGTTGAGAGTTTTAGAAGATGTGTACAGAGAAGGTCTATAGAGCTTATTGTGAGAATCAGGAAACAGTTCAAAAAGAAACATTTAAACACATTGAAAAACAAGCAGATCCTGGGCAAGTGGATCAGTGGAGCAGATACCCCTGAACACTAAACAGCGTATGCAAAGGGCAGAGATGTGGGAGCCTTCTCAGCAAAATCTGGTGGGCCATGCTGCCTAAGTCAGTGTGAGAAGATGACCATGAGCAAAATCTGTGTCCATGGGGGAATGTGACATGTAAAGGTGGGCAGAGGAAGATGCCACAAATACATCAAGGAGGATGGCTCAAAGGTGCCTCCAGAGGAGGAAGAAGAGGAAAATGAGGCTGGAATATGAAGAGACTCGGAAAGGAGTCAAGGAGGAAGAAGTCAGCAGTATAAACAGCTGCAAAAAAATGAAAAAATTAACCTTGAACATAAGGAGAGGTGTCTTTCCTGTGAAGAAGAAAGGATGGGTGGATGTCAATCTGGGATGCAGAAATGTGCAGGACAGAATGCACTTTATGAAATAGGAGGTGAGGTAGGTCATGCCTAAAGAGGATGAAAATAGGGACGAGGTGGAGGTTCAGGAAAGCTGTGATGAGTATAGAAAAGAAAGCTGGCTTTGGAAGACATTCTGTGCTTCACTGCGGGCCAACTGAGATTAGAGGCCACATATTTGGAGTGGCATGTGTCCACTTGGTGGCATGATTTTTTTCTAGCGTTAAGTTAAAAGTCCAAACATAGGCACAAAGAAGGGAGAATATTGTGCACTGGAAACCCCACCTGAGAAGGAAATGTGCCATTGTTTTGGTATGTAGTACACCATAGCTGTAAAGAAAACATGATGCTGGTATTTTGGTAGATTATACACTTGCCTTATCTAGAAGCAGCAGCTTTCCCCCACCCCAACCCTGCCCCCCCATCCTCCTATCAGCACTCCAAAGTCTTTTTTTGTGCATGATCTCAAAGAATTTGGAGCCCACAAATCTGGCTTGGCTCTTTAGAGAGTTTGGTATGGAATACCTTGTTTCTCTGACTGCTTATGCTTATTTCCCTCTTTTCTCAACCATTACGTATTGACCTGTGCACGTTAGTGCTTAACTCTGTGTGCAGTGGTACCTGATTTATTTGACCCCATTCAAGAATGAGCTAATCCCCACAATTAAATTTTCCAGATAACTGAATTATAGTCCATTTAAAACTAAAATAACTAAACAAACAAAAAAGACAATTTCTAAAATGTATTTCCATTACTTGATTTCTCTAAAGAGAGTAATGGATTTTATTTACAGCAGGTTCCTGATGACTTTGGGCCATGGTTATAAACATTAATTAATGAGCAATGCCTGTTAAGTTCATTGAAGCCTCTGAGTTTTTTTTGTTTTGCTTTGTTTTTTTGGTTTTGTTTGGTTTGGGGCTTTGGGAGTTTTGAGGGCTTATTTCCTTGATAGTTGAGACTAATTGCTAATCTTCCTATGACTAAATAGTACCTTAAAAATAAGGATGTGCCTGACACTTCTCTATCCTCCACTGCACCAAGAACAATGCCAATAGAAGTTCCATGAATACTTGGTTGATTTGTAAAGATAGCACAATTCTCTTAATATGGCTAAAATCAAATTAGCTCTCTTTTGACAGTCATCGGTGTTACTCAGGTTGGACTTAGTTTCAGTTAAAACTCCTTCCTTTTTCACGTGTATTACTTCTTTGCCCCATTGGTACTTGTTTGGCCCACTCCTTGAATTTGAATATCACTAAGACTTCACAAGAGCTGCCACCTTGTCACCTTTCTCTCCCTAGGAAATTTCTCAGAAATGCTGCCTAATTGTTAAGTTAGATTTGTCCTATTGTGCTAATCTTTCATAGTCTTTTGGGGTCCTGATTCACCAATCCAACATAATTACTAACTTCTTCAATTTTATGTCAAATTGGGAAAATCTTTTTTCTCTAGTTTAATTGAAGAAATTAATAAAATTAAAATGTTGCATAGGAAATGTCCAAGCAAGGACAGAGCTGGAATGGCTGACTCTCAACAGTCTCCTCCAAGTTGATATCTGTTAATCATCAGTTCCAGCAGAACACATTTGTTCAGTGGTTTGAGTCTCCCTAATTGTATTAGGATTCAGACTAAATTTCCCCACAAGGAAATCTTGAGAGACTTGGTCATATGTACTTTGCCTAACACATTTTTTCTGTCCATCCAGTAATTGTATAAAAAAGGAAGAAAATAAAAATCAGCACCCACATTAAATAAATACCTGCCTGCCTTCTCTCCAAGCTCCTTCTCAGAAAAGATAAAAGATAATTGCTGATCCAAGACAGAGGATTGCAGACATTTGTTTATTCATCTAATAAATATTTATTAAGTTGTTTCTCTGAACCGGACCCTGTACTAAGAAAGAGTTGAGGAGACAGCTGTGAGCAAGTCAGACATCGTCACTGCCCTCCCAGAAATGTCCATTATTGCCTGGCTCTCTGAGAGGCTGAAGGGTGGGCTGAGAGTGTAAAGCAGCTGTTGTGACTAAGTGGTAGACAGACCACAGCTGCAAAACAGCATGTGCAGAAGTGGAAGCTTTTCAAGTTACTGAGATTGTAAAATCAAATATGGCGTTGAGGTCTAGATAGATTGGGAAACTGGTTGAACTATGTAACAAATAAATCCTAAGATACTGAAATTTGGAGCAGCTTATTTTCTAAAACATTTAGTATTAATAGACTTTTCACCCCAATAATTCCAGTGTGTGCTAGCAATAGCTTTCACATACCCTGGTTAACATGTTATAAAAATGGCACTGTCATTTGAAGTAAATGTCTTTGAATATAGAACTGCCATATAAGAATTTTGATTCTTTTGCTACAGGGGGGACAAAAAAACCTAGCAGAACAATGAGTCAATTTTTTAACTACATTGCCTAAGCCTGATGTTCTTTAGAGAGTTTTCAGAGAATTGCTTATGCAACATCCATCTCTCCCACTGTTTCTCCAGAGGGCTCTTATTAATCATTTTCTGAGAGTCCTTCTTTGTTTAGGTATGTGCTACACCTGGGCTGACTCTTATACTGATTTCTAAGTTAATCATACCCCGTGAACAGATCTCACAAGGACTGTGGGTGGAGAAACATAAGATAATTGGCCCAAGACCACAATTTAACCCTAACTCAGTTCCTTTTCCGTTTCCATTGTAGTGTGTTCCTGTGTCTAAAGTTGAATACCTCTTGTGCCTCCCCAGGAAAGACTGGGGAAAAGGAATGCTCATTCTTTCCTTGGAGCTTCTCCCTGCAGGAGCCTACTTGTAGGTACTCAGTTTCCCTTCCACCCTCCGGGGATCCTGTAGGCCAGAGTGTTTGTGCCAAAACTGAGAATCTACATGCGAGACCTCTCCAGTTGCCCATAGGGAAAGAAATGTTTCCTTTTCTTGCCATTGATGTATTATTTAGATTATTAAGTATGGAATGTCCAATTTCCTTAAATACTAAGTTTGATAGTTGTTATCTCTGACATTTCACTGACTCCACTTCTTTTTTTTTTTTTCTTTTTTTTTCCATGAAGGTACATTCTCATTCTTTGTAACATGCATTTTGGTTTGTGATTATCTTTCAAAAAATTTTTTAGAGCAATTTTTGTGAAACCATAGATGTCAAAAATTTGTGTTATTTTTGAATATGAGTTCCATCATAGAACCAATGTAGCCCAGACAGCTCAAAATATCAGTGAAATGTTTGGGAAGGATGTGGCTAATGAACATACAGTATGACAATGGTTTGAGAAGTTCCATTCTGGTGATTTTAATATTAAAAATGAGCCATATGAGTGACCCGAGACCAAGGTGGACAATGATGAGCTGAAAGCTGTAGTAGAAGCGAATCCATTTGAACCTACGCATGAATTAGCAGCAAGGTTTGATATTACTATTCCAACACTATTGGACCATTTGACACAAATTGGCAAGGTAAAGAAGCTGGATAGATGGGTACTGCATGAATTAAAGGAGCATCAGAAGAGAAATCTTCTCGAAGCTTGCCTTTCTTTGCTGTCGCAACATAAAGGTGAACAATTTCTACACCCTATTGTTATGTGTGATGAAAAATGTATTCTTTTTGACAATCACAAGCATTTGGCACAATAGTTGGATAAAGATGAAGTGCTGAAACACAGTCCAAAACCGAATATTCATCAAAAAAAGCTAATGGTGTCTGTTGGTCCAGCGCTAGTATAATCCACTACACCTTTATGAAACTTGGTCAATCCATTACAGCAGGTGTCTCACTGCAATAATTGGATGAAATGATGAGGATGCTTGTGATTAAGCAGCCGAGATTGGTCAATACCAATCCTCTTGCAAGGTCATATGTCTCAAAAAATAATGCTGCTTAAACTATACAAGCTGGACTTGGAAACTCTCTGGCATCTGCCATATTCACCAGACCTTGCACCAACTGACAATCACTTCTTCCAGGCTTTGGACCATTTCTTGCAAGGAAAAATACTCAATTCTCAACAAGCTGTAGAAAACGCCTTTCATGATTTCATTGCCACTCGTTATCCAGGCTTTTTTGCTGCTGGCATAAGCAAGCTACCATTAAGATGGCAAAACTATGTCAATAGTTTCAGGCACATACTTTGATTAATTCTACTGCTTCTTGATTGAGATATAATAAACTATCTTTTGATTCCAAATCGGACATTTCATATTTAATGACCTAAAATATTTCTCTTTTCCTTTCTATATTTTCCTGCTGGTCTCTTTAATTCTCAGGCTTCTTCCAAATGCTTGTTTCTCTATATAGTAGCTTCTTGTACGAATGCATATTATAGTGAGATGTAGAAACTTGCCTAAATAAAATTAGGCAGATATGGGATGCCAGATATACACACATGACTCACCCCCCCCCCTTGCTTCATTTAGTTTCCTGGTCAAATATAACTTTAGCAAGGAAGGCCTTACTTGACCCCCACCTCCATCTAAAATAGCTCTCCTCGCAAGTGATCACTTAACCTGCTATACTTTCTCTTGGAGCATCTGTCACCACCTGTCAAATTGTATGTTAATTTCTTAATTGATTGTATTTAACTCTTCATAAATGTCAGGGACTCATTGCTACATCCCTATAATTGAGAGCATTGCTGGTACATAGTAAGCCCTTAAATGTTTTTGAAGAAAGAAGCACCTATTAAATTTTGACAATTAAAAACCTTGAGGTTTATCTTAATGAGAGAGTTGGTACTACCATCATCATCATTTCTGTTTTAAAGCTGAGTATACTGAAGTTCATAGTTTGCGGAAGGTCACACAAGTGATAAGTGGAGCCAAGATTCAAACTCAGATCTCTGGACTCTATTTATATGACCCTATAAAAATTGTCTTAAAACAAAAAGATAAATTAGTATTATAAATATTTATTGGTATGTCTTTATAGAGAAAGCATAACGAACATAAAGGGCAATGCATTAAACTTTATCACAAGCAACTCTTCGTTGGGATGTATTCACTCCTTATCAGAATGAATGAGGCCAGGATATCAAATGTAAATGAAGCTTATAGTTAATCTG
This sequence comes from Lemur catta, assembly GCF_020740605.2. NCBI lineage: Eukaryota > Metazoa > Chordata > Mammalia > Primates > Lemuridae > Lemur > Lemur catta. Next base: position 72,396,495 of record NC_059129.1, on the reverse strand, counting down.
AAAGTTGTGTATTAATTAAGCACTCCAGTTTCTCTCCTCAAACTTCTAATATTGAATGATTAATAAAAAGAAATGGCTTACTTGATGTTAGTTTTCATTTCTTTGGCCTAATTCTAAGGTAACTACTCATTCCTCAAGATTTAACTAGTGTTGCTTTATTTCCTCTCCTGTGGGGAGAGAGGAGAGATGGTGAGGAAACACATCTTTCAAGTTTGTAAGTTCTGCTCCTCTCAACCCCACAGATGGCTCTCGCTGCCCTAGAGATACCTGGGCCCTGGTGATTAAGCAACTAGATTTGGAGTCAGTCGGGTTTTGTTTAGACATTTGAACTTTTTCTTGTTTTCCTTGCAAACTCCTCAGCTTTCAGATAGCTTCGAAAGGAAATGTACAATTCTTACATAAATTATATGATAATAGGATTTCAGCTTTTTTCAAAGATTCTTTTTGGTGGACCGTAGATAGAGTAGACTAGGCTAAAATTTTTGATTTTTCAAAGGCAACAAGATAACATGTTCTTTTATCATAAGACTTTTAATCGTAAGTTTATTTTTTCAACTGAAACAAAGTTTCAATTTTAATATGATGGAAAAAATCAAGATCTATGATAAATTTAATCTGTGTGTATAAACACAGAAACAGTTAAAGATTAAGTACTGAGACAAAATAGCAAAATATTTTAATTCTCATTTGTTGTAAAAAAAAATTCAGCACGTTTTTCTTCTTTGCTTAATTCTATTGGGTCCTGGTTTTCATCAGAAGAAAACATTCTGTCATGTTAATACACAATAGCTGCAAAAAACTGCACAAGGATACCACCCTCAGTGCTGCTGAAAAGAAATCATTGTCAGAAGTTTTCTTAAAATGTAAGAAATCTGCTATTCAGGTTTCAATGAATATAATCAGCCACCTAAGAAATTTTTACATTCTTGCTCCTATTTTAAATGCACAATCAACTGTGTGAGGAGCAAATGTCTTTTCTTTGATCTACCTAAAAAGAGAATTACATCATGTATCTAAGTCTCATCAATGTGAGACTAGGTGCTCTCCTGTCCTTGGTCTTAAAAATTGTTGAAACATTAAGAAAATATTAACAAAAAAAGTTATAGGAACAAAAGCTTTTTCAAAGAAAAATGATTTATAATCTTAATATTCAAGCACAGATATTTTAGTTTTTGCCTATTACCCTCCAGTACCTACCCATTTTTGTGCAGATGCAATCATGTGGTATATTGAAAGTAGTATACTTTTTAAAAAATAGTATATTATAAAAAGACATCATATTAAATGACTGCATATTATTGATATACCTCATTGTACCAAATTACTGTTTGAATCGTTTTCATTTTGATTACTAATATTCCTGTATAGTATTTTGATTTCTGTCACTTTATTTCCTTATAATAAATTACCTTAAGCAATATCACCAAGTCAGAAGCAGATTTTTTTTTTTTGCTTCATATAACAGATTTACTTAAGGTATGCCTGCAGTGTGTATATTATGTGTTTAAATCTTGCTAATTTAGTAGTTGCAAAATGCTAAAATTACAAAAATGTAGTGATCTCTATATTTTATTATTTGAATTTCTTCTTTTGGGAGTTATATGCTCATAGCTCTGGAAGGGAAGCAGGTCTTCTTTATTTCATTATTGCATATTGAATCATTGATAGCCAAGAATTGATAAAGATATCACATGATCCCTGGAGAATCAACTTGAAATTTTATATACTGCTATATGAAGTTATGAGGCTGTAAAGTGTCCAGATACATCTGTGTCTCTTCTACTTTTCTAATATTAATTGATATTAATATTAAACTTTTAAAACCAAAGTGTACTTTCATTTATACTCTCTCTGTTTAGATCTAACTCTTGTGTGATTTTGAGCAAGTTTAAGCCTCAGTTTCCTCGTCATATTATATGGGGTTATTTATAGCATTATGATAATTTTCACTTAGCATAATGCTTGGAACATGGAAAGCACTCAAAAATGTTAGCTATTATTGTGAAAGCCTGATTAATCATTAATCCAGAACTTTTATACCATGTGACTTATTCAGGTAATTCAATGGAAGAATCATCTTTGCATTTTAATGAGTGAGTTTTCTTTTTCTTACTATTTGGGGAATTTATAATATTCAGTGTTACCACTAATTGATAGCATTACAGCTGTAAGCATGTTGTACCAGATGTGTTCCCTGAAGCAAATCTAAATGATAAAAGCATGTTATCATCACAAAATACATGTAATGCTTACCCGCATAGAGAATTGTGCAGTTGGTAGTATAATATCATAAACATGATTGTTGCCCTTCATGACCTTATAACCTAAGAGGCAACACAGTGACAAGATAGAGACAATTGCTCTGTCTTTCACAAATTAACAATTGATAAGTTGTAGGAGACTCCTAAGTATTGAGAAGCAAACTATCATAATGGAAAATAACCTGAATAGATTACAGCTTAAGCAAAAGGAAATAAACGTAGGAGCCATTGTGGACCTAAGGTTGAACAGTGTTTCTGTTATAGATAGCATATAGTTGGGTCTAGCTTTTTTATACACCTTGTCCCAACATGCCTTTGATTAGAGTGTTTAGTCCACTTACATTTACTGTAATTAGCAATGTAGTTGAATTTAAGGCTGCCACTTTGCTATTTATTTTCTGTTTGTCTTATGTGTTGCTTGTTCTTCAATCCTTCCTTTCCTGATTTCTTTTGTGTTGAACATTTAGTATGTCATTTTAATCCTGTTGTCTTTTTTAAGCTACATTTCTTTGCATTATTCTTATAATGATTACTGTAGATATTATAATATGTTTCTTTAATTTGTCACAATTAACTTAAAATTATTAATGAATTAACTTATAAAATATATATGTTTATATATACACACACAAGCACACATATGTGTGTGCCTTGCAACACTATATTTCCATTCCTGTCCACCCTTTGTGCTATTATTGCCATATATGTCACATCTATATACTTTAAAACACAAAATACGATGTTACAAGTTTTGCTTAAGCCATCATATGCCTTTAAGAAATTGAGAGAAGAAAAGTATAAAATTGATGTTAAAATGCCCACAGTTATTGAAATAAGTTGTCTCTAAAATCAATTTTATAATTCATTATTATAACTTTATTATTACGAGATTTTCCACTTATTACTTTTTATTACTCTAAGAGGTGAACCCAATATGGAGTAGAGAACAAGAAGTGTTGAGTGATCAGCTGGAGTCACTCACTTGCAGCCTGGATCAAATGTGTTTCAGTCAAATGACAGATCACCATAATCCTGAACCTTTAGGTTTGCCTACCGAAAGGCAAAACAGAAAATTTGAAATTCTGGACATACAAAGATCTGCTTCCTGCATTTAAATCACTTGGCATTCATCTTAATCACTATGTTATAATTCAAGAAAAAGAAAAAAATCAGGCTTGTGCCTTTTCTCATCTATTTAGAATAGGCAGTTTAGTAACTGTATGATAATATAAGTTACTGACTTGGAAAGCCTTGTAAGAGAGTACTCATTTCCTCATAATGTGGAGTTTTTACATTTCTTTCCAATTGAATAAAAAAACAGCCAACAGTGCTTTGGGTTATAGTGACACCTGGTGGTACCAGTTTTTTGGTTTTTGGTTTGGTTTTTTTTTATTGTTTTTGTTTTATAGAATTTTTAACATTTGATCCTGTTTTTTTCCAGATTATTTTGTGTAAGGAATCATTTTATCATCTAGAATGTACCTTAAGAAGCCTTTCCCATCCTGGCCCCGTATCCCTTTCTATAGCAGAGGTACTTGGGCCAGAAGCCCTGATGGAGAGAACAGCTGGTGTCCCTTGCATTTCCACCTTTGGCTTGAGAAAAAAATCTGTACTCTATATACAGGAGAAAACTAATTAGGGCAGGAAGGATAAAGACATTGTTACATGGTAAAATTATAAATATTCATGCCAATAGTATGGTATAAAGTACTTCTGATGACAGGCACTTACTGATAATATGCCTGCCATACCCCATGAGGTATGTACCATATTATTTTATTATTTTATAAAAACTAAGGCTCAGAGAGGATTTTAAGAGTACCCAAGTTGAATCTGTAGGGAAGCCAGAATTTCAAGTGAACCTTATCTTTAATTTGGAGAATGATAAAATTTAAATTTAAATGCCCAACATAATTTTAAAATTTGTATCCATATTGTGTGAGTGCATTATGTTTTTAAAAAATTAATATTGCCAAAAAGGTTGAAATGTTCTCTGATACCCAGTCCCCATCCCCTCTTCCTTTCCCCAGTGGTAGCTGCCACTATCAGTTTGATGTGTAGCTTTCCAGATACACCCCTAACACAAACACACACACCCTTTGTGTTACATATAGAAATGAGTGGTTGCTTCCTTGTGTATTTGATACATCATAGATAGTATTTGGCCAAAGTAGCTTTTTATTAGTAAAACTTATTCATTGGAGGGAGTCCTCTTATTAAACTCTGAACTCATGACATGCTAAGTATTATAACAATTTGATATTCTATAGTGGTGACAGTAATTTCTAAAGTTATTCCAGTATGTCTGTAGTAAATAGTAAAGATTTAACTAAAATATTGGTAGGACTGTCATTTTCCAGGTTAAATTAAAAGCAATGCTAATCATGTACAGATTAATTTAAGTCTTTTAACGAATGTTTAAATTCAGTGACACTGGTCAGATTAGTCATAGTGTCACACACCCATCACCGTGGCTGTAAGCCAAAGTTAACTAACTTTTAAATATAAAGCTCACAATTATTTCTTGGGGCTAAAAGTGTAAGAATGATCTGTAGCTTGTAACCTTGCTTACAGAATATATGGGGGGAGGACTCCAAAAATTGCCTGTAAGAAAATTTTGTTTAAATCCGTTTTTTCCATCACTTTTAGAAAATCCACTTATATTTTCATCCAAGCCCTCAACTTCTATAATGTTAAAAAAAAAGCTTGATATTTATATACTTAAAAGGAAACCAATATTAATAGACAGTAAAATAAATATGAAGTCATTATAACAAGGTTATCTCTTTTTTCTTCTGGGCACAATAACTTAAATGAAATAATAAGTGCAAAAAAAAGAATCAAGAACCCAAAGAGTTTTTAAGGAAGCTGTGATTGAATAGGTTACATCAGACTGACTGGTCTCGTAACTTTTTTTGAATCTATTCATAACATTCTGTACAAAGATGTTATGAACTTCTAGCTATTCCCTCACACTATAGCATTTACTTAATTTTAGAATTAAACAGGTTAATTTGAGCTACAATGATAACTTGAGACAAAATCACTTCAAACAGATTCAAAGTACAGCACCTTGGGATCAGGGAGAAGAGAGCTTCCCCCCGGAATGAACATGAGAAGCTTAATTAAAGAGGGTGTGGATTTTCTCAAAGCAAAGGATATTTTTATAAAACCATAGAATTTTTGAGTTAGATAAATCACCGTGAATTTTATGACTATATTCTATAGTTTTATCTACTGTAATGTCACATTATTGTTGATTTCCCATATATTGTAATATTATAGTGAGGTATTCTATGCTTGCAATTTTCCTTCAGGATGCAGGGTAAATAACAAACTAGAGTAAGATCCTTTACTATAAATTAAGGAGGCTTAAAATAGAGCACATACTGTTATATTTTCATTTTGATTTCCTCATAGTTGTTCCTGGAAGTTTCCATAAAGTTCATTCTTCCTTGAGGGTGTGTTTGGTGCATTAATGGGAGGATTTTGTTTGGATTTTGTTTTCTACTAGGGGATGATGATTCCCTATTAAATGTTCATCTCATACACTGAGCAAGATGAAAGCACAATGGAAGGTAAATGACGAATATTAGACTAAGTGAAGAAGGGAGCAGGTAGCAAAGTAGCTTATGGAGAAAGATAGAAAGACGCACCGTCCCGAGGGAATTTTCCTTCCATCTCTAAAACCGACCGTGGTAGGGGACCTAGAGCCTGACTTTAAGAATTTGTAACAGCAATAACTGAGCAGAGCATGAGCAGCAGAGAATTCTGGTATACAAGATACAGTAAGCTTCAAATACAGGAACGGTGTTTTTTCTCAGTTATGGCTATTTTAAAGGTGATACATTTTAATTTAAAAATGAGAGTTGGAGAAAGCTACTGTATATCCTGAAAGGTGATGTGTACTACTGTAGAATTTTTAAAATATAAGTTAATGGATACATAAAAAGATTTTTTTGAATAAAGAATGTGCCAAATGTGACCAAATACAATATACATTCGAAATAAGTGTCTTTTCATTCACAACTGAAAATGACCAGGTGCTAGTTTATCAGAGATTGGTTTTACATGTCTAAAATGCCTATTAAATCAAAAGCCCTATTGAAAGAAAAAGAGTAAATTCCATGTTACAACAGTAACTTTTCGACTTCTCTTTGAGTGGTTAAAATCATTTCATATAACTAAAATTATTTTAATGACTGTATTTAGTAAGGGTGTGGTTCTTTCCAGTTAGAACATTTTAAACTCTTACATGATTATTCAATATTCAGACCCAACTTTTAGGGCCATTTCCTTTCATTCTTGTCCATTTTTAAACTGTTTACATGGATTTTCTTTCTCTGCACTCACTATGTACCCTGATTTTCTTCACTTGGAATCCATCAAAAAAATAAATTTAAAAATCGAACTACCTTCATGAAAGTTAACTTCCCAGGACTTAATGCTGTCATTTAAGGAAAGATTGTTTGTAATGCAGTAATTTCTCTTCTTAGCTGTGAGTTCCTTAGAAAAGTAAAGCAGCTTAATCTTGAATTAATGGAGAACTTAAAAACAATTTTTTTTTCAAATGAGAACCAACATTTCCTAATTAAAAACAAATTTTCAAAAACTGAAATTTTTTATTTAAAGATTAAAAGCCAGAATAATCTTCAAATTGTTACAATTGGTCAGGTGTTAGATGGCATCATTCATTCATTCATCATATATTTACTGAGAACCTTCTTTAGTGCCAAACCCTGGCTACATGTTGTGATTTTTTAAAAATGAAATGAAATGAAACATGGTGTTTCTTCCCTAGTAGAGAGATGGTCAGGTAAACAAATAATTGTACTAAGTACTAAGTTGTGTGATCAAGGCATACACAGAGTATAGCGGTGGTGGAAGGACAGAATGAACAATTCCTCCCCAGGTTGGAGGACGGGTCAGGTGTTACGGATGGTGATGACCAGAGGAGGCTTCAGATGAGAGAATACTTGATTTAGGATTTGAAGACTGTACAGGCATTTGCCAGGTAGAGGGTAAGCAGAAATGCAGAAACAGCAAAATAAAGAAGAGGTTTATGTGGTTTAGTCCTTCAAAATGTCATCACCCCTTCAGTTATGACAGAATTCAATATTCACTAAACATGGATTCGTCAACTTTCCAGCCCAGAGCCATTAAAGCTATCACGGGTACTCCTCAGAGCTCTTTCCTTCACCGCCTCTCTTCCTACTCATTCCCTCCTGCATGAAAGGCCTCGTCACCCAAGCCAGACTTGTGAATTACCCATGACTTCTCCCTCTCCTCAGAGCCTCTCCCCTCAACTACGCACTCACTGAGTTCTGCTGTTGTTTTTGTCTTTCTCGCTTCCCAGATTTATTTTCTCTGTGTTCTTATTCCCTCTCCCTAGTTAAGGCTCTCATGGTCTCCCCTAAACTACTGCAGTAGTTATTTTTCTGTTTTCTGCAGCCTTTTTTTCTGTTCATCTGCAGCCTTATGACTAGAATAAATTCTCTAAAGTACAGACATGGTCATCCCACTTGCCTGCTTACCGTCTTTCAGTGGCCTCCATCATTGGGAGATAATGCCCAAACCCCTTGATTATTCAATATTCAGCTAGGACTGAATATTGAATAATCATGTAAGGACCCCCGCCTTTTCCACCCTGTGGTTTCCCCCTACCCCTCACCCACATGCATCTTCGGCTCCAACTCTGCTGAATTCTTAAAAGTCTCATCACACGTTATCTTTGTCTTTCTTTCTCTATTCATATGACTGTTCTTTCTGGTACACTTTAAGCTACACTGTCCCCTTCATTGCCCACCCTTCCAAATCCCCATTAGCACCATCTTCACCTACCTAATTTTATTCAATATTCAAGACTCAGCCTGGCTATCAGCAAACTCAGAAGTGTCTTTTGACCCACTGTAACACTTGCCACACTTACAACAATGGTTTATGTGTCTATCTTGCTGGTTAGTCTGTGTCTTTCTTGAAAGCAAAGATATTACCATTCATTTCTCATCACCCAGAATTTAAAACATTGCTGGTGTATGACAGGTACGCACAAATGTTTGTTGAATGAATGAATAAAGAATATCCTGTAACAGTCTGAAATTATATGTAACTTTGGTTCACAATGTGGTGTTCTCTTAGGTATGGTTGTTCTGTTGTTCTGTTATGTATGGTATTGATGACTTTTTTCTTCACCCAAGCATTTTGTGCACCTTAGATCAATTTAGCAAATGAAGTCTCAGAACCATTTGAAAAGTCATTCTTAGAAAAAAACTTAAGAATCAACTAAGTCCACTCGTGTATGCCTCTGATTATATTTATTTCCAAATATGAAATTTTTAAAATTTCAGCATTATGTTAGCAACTTGAAATACACCATTTTATACATATAATTTATGTTCTAACATATTTACTTTTCGCTCATTCAGTTGAATTTATTAGTGTATAATCCATGATGAAAATAACTAACTTTCAGCAATTAAACTATTGGATGGTTTTCTGTCTGTAGGCATAGTTCAACCATTGTTCTAAGTTCTGTGCAAGAGGGAGGTGGAACAAAGTATTATAGCTCAGAGAGTGAGAAGCTGGATTTCATGTCTTCCCACAGTCAGAAAGGAAATATGTGCTGCCGTTAAAGGAAGGAGGGTAGTGAATCTTTTAAGACAATTTTGAGAAAGCATAGAATATTGAAAATTAAAAGTTAACGGAATCCACGAGTGTGCAAAGCCACAGCTGGAGACCTCAGGAATCCTAGGTTATGCAGAACAGGAAGGGAACAGTAACTGAGCAGGCAGAAAGAAAGTAAGGGTCATGTGGCCTCCCCACCCACTCTTTCAGCCCTACTCCTAAAAAAGCCATAATTTAGTCCCAAGTATACTTTTCTGGTCTTTTCCTGTAACATAATATGGTATCTTGAAATGGTGCTGGATTTCCTGAGGCTTATGCTGCTGACTGCCAACCCCGCCCCAGAGAGCACTGAGCGACAGATACTGTAAACATCCTACACTCTCAGCTGTGGAAAGTAAGAAAGCTGGGAGAAGGCTGTTTACTCTCTCTGCCTTGGATATCAACTAAAAAGAAACGGATTTGGAATATTCCTATACATCTTATCATTAATCCTATCCAGTGTTTGTTTGTGAAGTCAATTCTAAAAGAAAAAAAGTGAATTGACTAAGTCATGCTAAGAAATGTAAAATAATTTGTAAGATTAGTTATCTTCTCACTGTATCATGTAGTTTTAAAAGAAAAAAAGAGATTACCAAATACCCAAGGATAAAAGTTCTGGTAATTGGTATGAGGCTACATTTTGTAGGTTGCTGTAGCCTGGTCTATAAAAGCAACAAAACATTAAGTGCATGTATATTAAGCTAAACAACTCTCCATTAACCTGAATTGCATTTCTACAATGAATTTAGCACTTTTTAAAGCAAAAGTTCTGGCATCCTGGCACTTGCTATTTTATCAGAGATCAGAGGCAGTTTGGAGCCCTATGCTTAAAGAATGGTAAAGATAAACAGTATGAATAAGGCCTGCTTTATAAAGCTAGAATATACTAATAGACTTATCAAGAAAAGATATGATAGGGGGGTAGAGACAAGGGATAGGGTGCAAGAAAAGAATTTTAAGAAAAATCCATAGAACTAACTCCTAAGTTCAGCGTTAACCAGAAGAAACATTCTCTTCGTTTCTTCTTCCATGTAAATCATTCAAATCAAAGATTTATTGAACATCTTATCTAGAATTTGACTTAACCCAAATTTGAGTCCATATCTTGTTTTTTTAATCAACATTAAATAAGCCTTCTTTTCAAAGAGAGTATTTAAATTATATGGTATATTCTTACATAGCAAGCCCTTAAGAGGTTAAAATAATTAACTTAATGCCTGCTTTAAATCTTAAACAAATCTGGACACAATTACTTGAATAAAGAGTCTTGACATATGAGCATATACCAGTCATTTAAACTAAAAGACATTCTATAATATTACTTTAAAAGTATTAGAGGAACTTTAATTTCCCTGTCCTTGCCGAAAGTAGAGTCTAATACAATAGGAATGATTGTTTCATACGAGTCTAACAAAAAATGTGTATAAATACAATGACTTTAGCGTGTGGTTTCAAGGAAGTACTGGAACAAGCTGGCCTTGCAGCAGTGGTAGACACTGTTGAAGTGCTTGCTGGGCAACTCCAGCTTGGTTGAGTCATTAACCTTTTGAGATTTTGCCTACAGGCTATGGAAACCCTCTTTGAAACAATGTTCTACAGTCTTCTCAGAGAAATAATTACTGTGGATATTTGAAATTTTGCTCTCTGCCAGGAGATTCAGATTATATGGGTAAGGGCAAAAGCAGCTTCAAGCAGGAGGGGAATGATGTGTTTGCTCTGCCGTAACTTTTTAGTTATGCAGCCTATATTAAAAGAGAAAGCATTCAGATATCCAGATCTAAATTGATATTAACTTTCAGACATGAATGTAAGTTTTTCAAAGATTATTCAAATATATGTTGAAATTCATTCCATCAGTCAAGAAATATTTATTGAGTACCTACTATGTGTAGTTTTAGGCACAGTTTAGAACAGAAGCAAAATCCTTTCTGTCATGGAACATACAAATATTAATAAACATATAATGTGTCAGGATATACCATCTTGTTTATTCTATGTATCTGTGTAAAATACCTAATTTTTATTCAATGATATTATTGCCTCTTTCAGTCTTTCAAAACAATGTGTATTTAAATATTCTAAAACATTTATTTCATTATCTATGAAAAACTTCAAGATTTGTCTATATAATATTATTAGCCTTTTTGTTTACCATTATTATTCCACCTATGTTCTCATTGTTAACTAGCCTGTTTTGTGATGTGGGTAAGTAGTACAAAAATAAACATGCTTGAGAGGTCATTGTTATATATATACACAAGGAGACTTCAAAAGTTCATGGAAAAATGGAATTAAAAGATAAAAATCTTTATTTCTCAACATAAGCTCCATCAAATTCAAGACTGTTTTGTAAGTGATAATACTAGCCATTTACTCCATCCCTGAAGAACTGAGGGTCCAGGCAATTTAATCATGTTAATGCCATCTTTTTTACATCATTAACCAAAGAAAAATGGGTGTCCTTTAAATATTTTTTTTAGATTAAGCAACCAAAAAAAAGTCAAAAGGAGCTAACCCAGGGCTGTAAGGTGGATGCCTAATGATTTCTCATGGAAACTCTTGCAGAATGCCCTGTTTGATAAGAGGAATGAGCAGGAGCATTGTCCTGGTGGAGAGGAACTCTCTGATAAAGTTTTCCCAGGCATTTTTCTTCTAAAGCTTTGTCTAACTTTCTCAAAATACTCCATAATAAACAGATGTTATCATTCTTTAGCCCTCCAGAAAGTCAACAAGCCAAATACCTTGAGCATCCCAAAACACTGTTGCCATGGCCTTTGCTCTATACCAGTCCACTTTTGTTTTGACAGGACCCCTTCTATCTCTTGGTAGCCATTGTTTTGATTGTGCTTTGCCTTTAGGATCATACTGGTAAAGTCATGTTTCATCTCTTGTTACAATTCTTCAAAGAAATGGTTCAGGATCTTGGTCTTGCTTGTTCAAAATTTCCATTGAAAGCTCTGCTCTTGACTACAGCTGATCTGGGCCCAACGGTTTTGCCACCCATTGAGTGGAAACTTTGCTCAACTTTAATTTTTCAGTCAAAGTTGTGTAAGCTGAACCACTTGAGATGTCTGTGGTGTTGGCTGTTGTTTCTGCTGTTAGTCATTGGTCCTCTTCAATTAGGGCATGGACAAGATGAAATTTTTTCCTCACAAATTGATGTGGATGCCACTTTGGGCTTCATCTTCAACATCATCTCATCCCTTCATAAAATGAGTTATCCATTTGAAAACTACTGATTTCTTTGGGGCATTGTCCCCATAAATTTTTCGTAAAGCATGAATGATTTCACCATTCTTCCACCCAAGCTTCACCATAAATTTGATGTTTGTTAGTAGAATTCATGTTGCTCTGATAGGGGCTCCTTCCAAACTTATGTTTTATCCTTCTTAGTGCTTGAAACCAGATCTTGTTCAGAGATGTTATAATAAGTTAGTACAAGTTTACTTTGGTGCCAGAACATTTTGAAATCCATGCATAGTTTTTTCATAACACACATTTTCCATGAACTTTTTAAAGTCTCCTCATATATTTACTGAGAAGATATTGCTAAGAAGTTATATAATATAAAAAGTTACATGATTGTATCTATATATGTGTGTATGTTATATATACATATGTTATATATATTCAAATTATCATTGTATGTAGTACAAGTAAACTTAATTTGAACCATACTCTGTTCAAGTCTATAGCTCTCTAGATACTGATAAGGATGATTTATCTTTACATTATATTTGTATATTTTTTGCTAAACAAGTACTGTAAAGACTTAAAAGAACAAACCATTTTTAAATTTGAACATCTATTTATATGTCATGTATACCTTATTCATTTATGAATTCATGATCTCCTTGTTTCTATTTGTTTAAGTTAGTTCAGTCTTTGTAATATATATTTTTATGTCTAGTGGTGATCTATTTCTATAAAACTACTGTGGCATAGATTTCTATAAATTTAAATATAGTTCTGCTTTCCTTTTCATTTAAAACTTCAGTGAACAGGTTATTAATCCCAACATTGATTTGTTGGCTTTATTTTGATTAACTTTGTCATTGGAAAAACTATATGGTTAATATATAAAAATCAGCTGTATGCCTATATATCAGCACCAAATAAAAATCTTTTTTTAAAAAGGTAATATTTATATCAAAAAGTATCAAATACCCCAAGGATTAATCTAACAGAAGATGTGTAAGATCTCTACACTGGAAACTAAGTAGTATTGAGATAAATTAAAGAAGATCTGAATAAATGGAGAGATAAACTATGTTCAGAGAGAAGAGGACTTAGTATTGTCAAATGGCTAATTCTCCCCAACTCGGTCTATAGATTCAATGCAGTCTCAATCAAAATATAAGCAGGCATATATGTATGTGTGTTTGGAAATAGATAAGCTGATTCTAAAATTTACAATTCAAACACCAAAGAATAGCCAAGGTAATCTTGAAGAAAATATGGAGAAATTACCCTACCATATATCAAAATTTATTATAAAGTTGTAGTAATTATGAGAGTGTGGCATAACACACAGTGTTGTATTAGCATAACAACAAGAGACACCATTATGATAAAGATACCAAAGTACACTGGGGACAGGATGATCTGTGGATCTAAATATGGAAAGAAAAACAATAAAGTTTCTAGGAAATAAAATATAGACCATCTTTATGACCTTGGAGTGGGCAAGATTTCCTTTAAAAGTTTACAACACCAACCAGAAAGGAAAAAAAAAAGATAATTTGAATTATAATAATACTAAGAATTTCTGTTCATCAAAAGACAACATTAAGAAAATGAAAAGGCAAAGTATAGAAGAGAAGGTATTAGCAACATGTAGAATATCTTATATCCAGAATATATAAAGAATTCCTATAAATTAATAAGAAAAAACAGGCAACCCAGTAGAAAAATGGACAGTCTTGAGCAGAGAATTCACAAGAGATGCAGATGATCAATTAACATAAAAAGTTGCTCACCCTCATTAGTTATCAAGTAAATGCAAATTAAATCACAGCTAAATGCTAAAACATACCTACTAAAATGGATAAAATTAAAAAGACAAAAAAAATCTGGTATTGGCAAGGATGTGTACTAACACTGCCCATGAGAGTATAGGTTGGTACAACCACTTTAGAAAACTGTTTGATGGTCTCTGCTTATGCTGAACAAATCCTATGTCCCTTTTGTTGTTACCTACCCCACAGAAATTTGTACCATGTTCTCCAAAAGAAATAAGAATGTTTTTTGTATGAACATATTTGTAATAGTCCCAAATCAGAAACTATCCAAAAGCCAATCAACAATAGGATTCATAAATAAATTGTGATATATTCATACAACAGAATACTATCCAGCACTGATAATGAATGATTTACAACTTCACATGAAATTATGAGTGCATCTTATAAACATAAAATTGACCAAATAAGCCAGACACTGAGGGGAACATACTATATGTTTGTATTAATACTAATTTGAAAACAGGCAAAGCTGTATCTATGGTGACAAAAGTCAGGATATAGTCACCTTGTGGGGTGGGAACTAATGACTGGAAGTGGGCATGAGGCACAGGACTTCTGGGGTGTTGGGGATGTGCCCATTCTTCATCTGAGTACTGGTTACACAGATGTCACTTCATGAAAAGCCCTCAACCAGAAATTTATTTCTGCACTTTTCTAATTGTAGATTATACTTTAACAAAAATTCTCAAAAATTAAATATTAAAAAAGCTATATCACCTGATCTTAAATAAGGCAGGTAGAACTCTTAATCAAACAGTTACTAAGAGAAATGCTTTCTCCCAGATCGTCTTTCTCTCAAAACATACTGACAGCACATGTCTTGAGGAACATTCTCTGAAACTGGCACAAAAGATGACACCATCCATAAGTTCATATAGCAAAGTGACTTTTAACTAAACATCTTTACTTCAAGATACTAGCTACAGTGTATACCATTTTGTAGGACACCACTCCCCTCAAAAGCTCAATATAGCAGTGATCCCCATTTTCTAGCAAGCAACCAAATTACAAAAAGGCCAGAGAAAAAAGGCTGACGTCAAGGCATTCAGCTGTTGCCAGGCTGCTGTGCTGCTTCACTCACATATGTTGCAGGGAAGGAGGTCAAGACACGGTTAGCTGGCTTTCCCACCGGGCCATCGGGAGCCACAGGAGGACCGAAGGAGACACTGCCAGCTTTGGATTCTGTGATGTCTCAGCCTTTCCACAGTCAGGTAACTCAGAATTGGACTAGAAAAATATAAGTCCTCTACCATCATGTTTTTTGAACTAGAGCTTTCCTCAGAATTAAGAATACGAATAGATTGTACATTTAGCATTCTTTTTAATTCTTAGAATGGTTACTGTGATTGAGTTTTTGTCCTTTCCTTGAACAAAAGAATGTTTTGTGATTGTTAAAATTGTCTTTTAAGATTTCCTTTTATGAAGGGAAAAAAAACTCCAAATTCAAACTTCAGCTTGAACTATAAAACCTTTTTATATTCAAGCAAAACTTGAAAATCTTGACTCTGTCACGCATCAAGTCACAGGTGCTAAGAAGACCCCTTTAATGCGTCTCATCGGAGGACCGTGCAGCCCCACAGGGGTGTTTGGAAATGTGTGCCGGCATTTTTGGTTGTCACAATAACTGAGAAATGTCACTCCTATGAAGTTTGGGAAAGTCTCACTCAAAAAGAAATATTTTGACCAAAATAACATTAGTTCCTGCATATTCTTAAAGATTATTTTTAGGAAAATTTGAACTATGTATACTTTTAAGTCTTAAGTTTAACACATATCCCTAGTGTACTATCTGGGAGCCTGCAGGTCTGAAAGAGACAAAAGTGATGATCTTAAAAATAATCATAATTAAACAATAAAATTTACCTCCACACTGACTGGAAAACTGTCTTGTGACTTTAGAGTGACTGCAGACATTTCTGTAACATTGAGTTCACCAAAAAGCCAAGTAAGTTATGGCCTTAACGTGCTTACTTTTTGGTTCAGAAAATACATCCTATTTTAACTTCCAAGTTTTATAGGGTAGACCAGTTATTTCTGTGGTTTGGTAATGCCGATTACTTGAAAATCTGACAATATCCAGAACTTTACCATGTAATTCAGTCACTAGAAAGCTGTGAATTTCTAGCTGTACTAAAAAGCTTTCAACACTAGGCTAAATGCTCCTAGAAAGACAAATAAAACCGCATGTTTTTAAAACCAACTTTGAATTTTAAAATAATTTTTGTGTTGCTAGCCCAGTTATGTGCACGTGCTGAAGGGGCATCTGACTGCCTTCCTGTAGCTCTGGTCAGACACTGTTAGTTATAGTGCAGTCGCTGCAGTTATGCTGGGCCGTTCTAGCCCATCCCACTCCACAAACATCTGCTCGGCTCAGCCATAGCACTGGACAGGAGTAGAAAACAAGTAGATGTTCCCAACCTCAGGAAACTTCTAGCTTTGTGGGGACTACACCTACCATGCTTATTGCTTCAGAGAACTTTTAAAATTCTGCATCATCTAATCCAGCTCATTTGGTGGAATCTGATTAGATTTTTACTGACTTTTCTTTCATAAGTATTCAATAAGTCAGTGCTGGGCAGCAACAAGCCTGGCTTCTATTCTGATAAAAATAATCATGGCAACCACCATCATCACTGAGGATTCTCTACGCTCCAGAAGCCATGCTAGGGGCCAAGAGCAAATACTTCGTGCCCATACTATGTGCTTTTATTAACAGATTTAATCTTCACAATTCAATAATAGGTGTGAATATTATTTTTCAGATGAGAAATCTGAGGTGAAAGCAAGTAAGAAAGTTACCCAAGATTATACTAACAAGCCTTAAAACTGGGATTCCAACTTACACAGTGTGGCACCAGAGATCTGCTTGTAACCATGAACTGAAACACTCAAGTATCTTGTAAGTTATGTATTATTGTTCCAATTTTCCAGGGGAGGAAACTGAAGTTGAAAGAGTTAAGAAAATATAACATTCACTGGGGTTGTTTATAAATATTCAAGTTCTCTCTTTCTGACACCCTCTGAAGTTAGGTGTGGCTGTGTAACTTGCTTTCATCAACAAAATGTGAATAGAAGTGGCAGGGAAGCATTAAGAGCCCACATACAATTTATTGTGTGCCCTTTCTGCTGCGTTGCTGAAAGATCTTTCAAGATAGAGCCCTTGTCACCCTTGATCCTGGAGTGACTATGTTGGACAGCATCCCTTTGCTGACTAGTGTTGGACACAGAAGAATTGGTAAACTTCTGATATTTAGAGCCAAGTTAGAGGAAGGAGAATGTAACCACAACGTAATCTAGCCCAAATTTAGCAATTTCCCTAATAACTTGCCCAAACTGCTGTTGTTTGTTGGTACCAGATATGTGTCTGGAATCCAAGTCTCTCAGACTCAACAGTTCATGGTTTTTTTTTGTTGTTGTTGTAGTTATTTGTTTGTTTGTTTACATTTTTACCTCTTTTTTGGTATTGTATGACCTGTATGAACCCAAATTTAGTTCTTTTGCTTGTTTTTTAGTTTTATGACAGTAATGAAAATGCTTAAAAGATTCAATCTGTTGTCTATGGTTAGTCCAAGACTAAGATTAAGAGCATGTAGAAGAAAAATCTCTGTCATTCTCTGACCCATATGTTTGGTCTAGAGCTTAATATAATGATCTCCAGCTGCATGAGAAATTTTTCTGGGCTTCTTAATTCTGAGATTCAGGTTCTAGCTACAGACTGTCAACAATAATGTGAGCTAAAGAACGCTAATTTGTCCTGAGTATTACTCAGATTTGTCACTGTGCTCGTAGTTTTCATGGTGTGTGCTGGTGCAAGACTTCACGCTTCTTTAGATTAATTGTCACTCAAATACTCTGACTCTGTAAGGTAATCTCATCAACTATATCTATATCTATCTATCTATATATCACTTTATCTATATACACAAACACCAAATTATCCAGGTTCTCATGTTTAAATTCAAAATTGTGGGGATTTCCCACTCCACTAGCTTAGTACACACAACAATTTAGCTGTATACAACTGACTGCTGTGATAATGAACAACAGAGAACCACATGAAATTCTGAATTTCTTTCCTGAGGATTATCTTCCTGAAACCTAAACGAATAGAAGACTCAGAGAACCTTCCTTTTACATTATTTGAGTTATCAAATGACTTATGGGGTAATAGGTGTTGCCCCATAATATGGAAAAAACAAAGAGGAGACTTTATCCCCTTAACTAGCAGGGCTAAGTTTTTAGAGAATTGGGGGTTTTTACTTTGTATTACTTGCTGAAAACTGATTATTTGATTACTTTAACTCTGTAAGGTTACTTTATTTATTTAATCACAAAATTCCTAACTCTTATTTCAGTAACTTTTAAACATTTTAGAGTTTATTTGTTTATAGTCCTGCTTCATTGCAGAAATGACTAGAGGCAAAAAACTTACCTTTAATCTTGACAAATATCTGTAAAATGATACTGAGCTAACTTTTGTGGGGTGAACTATACGATGAATAGATTGTATAAATTTGGGATTTTTTAGTTTTTATTTTGAAATAATTATAGATTTATAGGAAGTTTTAAAAATAGTATGGAGAGATCCCATGTACCCTTTCACCCAGTTTTCCCCAATGGGTACATCTTACAAAGTTACAGTACAGTATCAAGACCAGGAAACTGACATTGGTACTATATATGTGTATGTGTGTGGTTTTATACCATTTTATCACATGCATAGATTCATGTAACCACCACTGCAATTAATATACAGACTGTTCCACCACCACAAAGATCTCTCCCTTTATGGTCACATCCAGCCCTCTTCACTCCACCAGCCCTAATTCCTGGCAACCACTAATCCATTCATCTTTATAATTGTGTCATTTCAAGAACATTCTATAAAAGTTTTTAACAGATGAATTTTTAAAGTTATTTCCCATGTGTCAATTAGAAATTAGAGCATTAGAAATCTTACAGATCTCAAACATATAGATTTGTTTAATATGAGGTTATTAATCATATTAAATGATGATTGGTATAAAATTTGCTTTGAGATACCATTTTCAATCATTCTTTCCTATAATCTAAACACATATTAAACTTTCTTTTAGAGGATGAAGACTTACTCAATGACATGAATAGCTTCAGCACTTTTTGATGGTAATAGGCACTAGCAAATAAAGCTTAGATGAAACATACATTATTGTGCAAAGTGTGGTTCTTCCAACAGACCCTGTGTTTGATCTAAGAGCTATTTAATTACAGCAAGCCTTCAGGTTCTTGTTGTTCCTGTTGTTATGAAAGTTGGGATTTAATATAAATCAAAATATGACAAGCTTTAATTTAAAAAAAAAACCTTGACCTTCCATTTAGAGCAACATGATCTTTCACTTTATTGAGCTTATATGGATGTGTACTATATAGGAGAATTGTATAAGAGATAAATTCCTATAAAGTATATTCATTGCTGTAAACTTGTGATTAGGTCACAGTCTATTATTAGGAACGTACAGGCAGCCAACTGGCAAATGGATTGCCATCCCATCTAAGGAAGAGAGAAAAAACACAAAGGGTAAAATTAAAATGCCAATGCATGCTGAGTAAGCTAATAGAAAGCATGTTAGATTATGTACACTGGTGATTCTCAAAATAAATGAAACAATGGAACCTATTTAAAAATACATGTGTGTATTTATTCTTTGATAAATAAACTAAGGTGGGGGTAGAAAGATAGGGAAAGAATGAAGACTTAGTCCATTGAAAGGGAAGATTATTTGATCCATTTACCTGAAATCAAAACCCAAAATCCTAAATTTTACAAGATCCTCAAATGTTTGGCTGTATTTTCAGGTAGGTGTGCACTCATAAATATTAAATGAATAATTAAATAGGTTATATTCTAATCATAGCTTGTCACATATCTTAAATAGTACTGCTTTAAGGATCATCAATTTAGAGAGAAAATTTGAATAGCAAGCAACAGGACTCTCTTTTCAATCTTGTTCTACACAACATTTTTATGTTCATTAAGATAAAGACATTGTTGGAGTTATGATTAATTTTTTAAAGGAAACAAGAAAATAGAGTGTTACAGTAGATGAATCAGGGTCCAAGTAAAATCTCAGTAGGCTGAAAGGATGGGTAGGGTTGGATGCAATGAAATTCAATTGCTATAAATGTGGAAGTCCAGCCTTTGGAGTCAGACAGCTAACTGGAGTCAGAAGGACTCCATGGGGGACATGCTACTTGTCATCATCACATGAAAAAGAAGACTTAGAACTTTTCCTGACCACGACATATATTACCTACAGAGTGACATGATGGTCCACACACACACATACACAGGATATAATTTCCAGAGTAGAACAAACTGTCCTACTCTATTTTATGTTGGTCAGATTTTCCAAGTAGTTCTGTGTTCATTACTGTTCATTACTCTATTTATACAGTAGAGGTATAAATAAAGACAGACATGTCTAAGACAATGTGTCCATTTGATGAAAGAACTCAAAAATGTATTATCAAAGACTAGGGTGCATTACTGTCTTCTACTAATGAAGAACTAGAACAAGGATAGGGGCTTAGATTTAGGCTTTGCCCAAACCTGAGAGTATGTAACTTGGACTAGACTCAAAGATACAGAGAACCAGAATTCAACACGACATAAGATAGATCTTTTTAGCCATATTTAGGGAAGCTAAAGATGGATCAGGCTCATTTGGAAGCAGTCAGTCCCTTATCACTGGAAATATTCAAGCAGGAATTTCATTAGCCACTCTGGGCATGTGTGTAATCTAAGCAATGAAAATGTTACAGTCCCTTCAATCCTGAGTGTATCAGCAAGTCCCAAGTGCACCACTTATCAACATCTTGAGTATCATTTAACTTCTCTGGGCCTCAGTTTACTTCTATTTAATGGACTGAGAGATGATAATAACTTATAAAGCTGTTAGAAAGATTAGATGAAGTTGAAGAAAAATAGCAGTAGCCTGATTCCAATCTCCCCTCACAATCCCAAAATAACTATAAGAACCACAAGGAGAATAAATAAAACTACATAGGACCTATGACTTAAGCATTGTTTAGAAACAGAAAACACTGCAAACCTCAAGTCACTTATAAGGAAAAAAGAAATTCCATCAAAGCTTCTAATACCTGCAAACCATCACAGCAACTCTGTGGGTGTGGAGAGGAGTTGCATGGAGGGAGGTGAAATGCCTCCTGAAGAAGAGCAGAGGACTTGTATTAAGCACCGACATTACCTCTAATAGGAAGAGGTGAAAGAATACATACAAAAATGTCAAACACAGGTTGGAATTTGGTAGTTCACATCCCTAGCTATGAAGAAAGGTTTGAAAGTGTGCAGGACCTAAAGCCTCTGAGAAGCAGTGCTTCAAGGGGAGGATGAGAGAGAGAGAGAATGTCATACCCCTTGGATATGAGGTGATGGAGGGGAAGAGAAATAAAAGGAGAAAATCAAGGTAGTCTGAATAAGATTGGTTGATTTTACCAAAGTCATTATCATGGTTGTGATATTATACTACAGGTTTGGAAGATGCCAGCATGAAGGAATTAAAAAAAAAAAAAAAGCCTGTGGGATCTCTGTTTTATTTCTTAAACAACTTCATGTGAATTCTCAATTATCTAAAACTTAAAAGTATTATTTAAAAAACAAAGCAAGACTATTGATTCCATCTTCATAAAGGTAAAACCAGTGAAATGAAACTATATTGTTTAGAAATTTATATTAAGGGGTGAAACTGAAGAAAAGAAAGTGATTGCCATAAAACTCAGCCTAGTAGTTTCCTCTACAATGGGAGAAAGAGGTTACCACTGGAAACAATAAGGTGGGGATGTTTCTTGACCTTCAAGATTATTGTGTTTCTCCATATTAACCAGAAATAGAAGAGGAAGGACTCAAATAAGCTCAATCAAAATGAAAAAGAAGACATTACAATTGATACCACAGAAATACAAAGTACTAATATCATCCATGAATACTACAAAAACCTCTGCATGCACAAATTAGAAAATGGAGAGGAATTGGATAAATTCCTAGAAACCCACAACCTCTCAAGCCTGAATCAGGGAGAAATAGAAATTCTGTACACACTGATGATGAGCAGTGAGATTGAAGCAGCCATAAAAAACCTCCCAACAAAAAAGCCCTGGCCCAGACAGATTAACAACTGAAATCTACCAGACCTACAAAGAAGAACTGGTACCTATCCTACAGAAATTATTCCATGACATCCAGAAGGAGGGAATTCTCCCTAACTCGGAAGGAAGGAAGGGAGGGAAGGAGGGAGGAAGGGAGGGAGGGGAGAAGAAAGAGAAGAAAGAAAGAAAGGAAATGAAGGAAGGAAGGAAAGAAGAAAGGAAGGAAAAAAAAAGAAAGACAGGAAAGAAAGAAAAGAGAAAGAAGGAAGAAGAAAGAGGGAAGGAGAGAGGGAGGGAAAGGCAGATAGGAAGGAAGGAAGGAGAGAGAGAAAGAAAGGAAAGGAAAGAGAAAACTACAGACCAATATCCCTTAAACATAGATACAAAAATCCTCAGCAAAATACCAGCAAACAGAATACAAAAGCACATCAAAATGATAATTCACCACGATCAATTGGGTTTCATCCCGGGGATACAAAGATGTTTCAACATATGCAAATCAATAAGCATGATTCACCACATAAACAAAAGCAAAATCAAAGACCATATGATCATCTCAATAGATGCAGGAAAAGCATTCAATAAAATTCATCGCACTTTCATGATAAACACCCTCAACAAACTAGACACAGAAGGAACATACCTCAACATTATAAAAGCCATGTATGACAAACCCACAGCCAACATCATACTGAATGGGGAAAAGTTGAAAGCATTCCCCCTAAGAACTGGAACAAGACAAGGGCACCCACTGTCACCACTTCTATTCAACGTAGTACTGGAAGTCCTAGCCAGAATAATCAGGCAAGAGAAAGAAAGAAAGGGCATCCCAATTGGGAAAGAGGAGGTGAAACTATCCATATTTACTGATGATATGATCTTGTATCTAAAACCTAAAGATTCCACCAGAAGACTCCTAGAATTGATAAATAAGTTCAGCCAAGTCTCAGGTTACAAAATAATGTACCCAAATCAGCAGCATTTCTGTATGCTATTATAACAATGGTCAAGCTGATAGTCAAATCAAGGACTCAGTATCATTTACAACAGCTACAAAGAAAATAAAATGTCTAGAAATATACTTAACCAAGGAGGCAAAAGATCTCTACAAGGAGAACTATAAGACACTGACGAAAGAAATCACAGATGACACAAATGGAAAAACATCCTATGCTCATGGGTTAGTACAATCAACATCATTAAAATGTCCACATTACCCAAAGTGATATACAGATTCAACACAATCCCCTTCAAAATACCAACATCACATTTTACAGAGCTAGAAAAAAATAATTCTAACCTTTATTTGGAACCAAAAAAGAGCCCAAATAGCCAAGGCAATCTTAAGCAGAAAGAACAAATCTAGAGGCATCAGATTTCCTGACTTCAAATTATACTATAAAGCTATAGTAACCAAAACAACATGATACTGGTATAAAAGTAGAGACATAGGCCAGTGAAACAATAGAGAACCCATAAATGAAACTATTTACCTACAACCAACTGATCTTCAACAAAGCAGACAACAACATAACACTGGGGAAAAGAAGCCCTATTCAATTAAAGATGCTGGGAAAACTGGATGACCATATGCAGAAGAATGAAACAGCTTCCCTATCTCTCACCATATACAAAAATTAATTTAGGATAAAAGACTTAAATGTAAGGCATGAAACCATAAAAATTCTAGAAGGAAATGTAGGAAAAACTCTTTTAGACATCAGCCTAAGCAAAGAATTTATGACTAAGACCCCAAAGGCAAATACATCAATAACAACAATAACTAAATAGGACTCAAATAAATCAAAGAGCTTCTGCATAGCAAAGGAAATAATCAACAGAGTAAATAGGCAACCTACAAAATGGGACAAAATATTCTCAAACTATACATCTAATAATATCCAGAATTTACAAAGCACTCAAATCAGCAAGAAAAAACAAACAAACCCATTCAAAAGTGGGCAAAAGACATGAACAGAATTTTTTCATAAGATAGACAAATGGCCAAAAAACATATGAAAAAGTGTTCAACATCATTAATCATCAGGTAAATTCAAATTAGAACCATGGTGGGATACCACGTTACCCTATCTGAATGACCATTATTAAAAAGTCAAAAAACAATAGATGCTGGCATGGAGGCAGAGAGAATAGAACGCTTATATGCTGTTGGTGGGACTGCAAATTAGTACAACCTTTATGGAAAACAGTATGGAAATTCCTCAAAGAAATAAATGTAGACTTACCATTTGATCCAGCAATCCCACTACTGGTTATCTACCCAAAGGAAAAGAAGTCATTTTATGAAAAAAGACACCCACACCTGAATATTTATCACAACACAATTCACAATTTTAAAGATGGGGAATCAACCTAAGTGTCCATCAATTCAGGAGTGATAAAGAAAATGTGATACACACACAGAGACTTACACACACACACACACACGCACACACACACACACTGAATACTACTCAGTCATAAAAAAAGAATTAAATAACATCTTTTGCAGCAACTTGGATGGAACTGGAGACCATTATCCTAAGTGAAGTGTCTCATGAAGGGAAAAATAAACACCACATGTACTCAGTAATAATTGAGAGCCAAACAATGGGTATACATGGACACAAAGAGATGTAAAGGACATTGGAAACCAAGAAGGGGGGAGAGATAAAAACTTACCTATCAAGCACAATGAACACTATTCTGGTGTTGGGCACACTAGAAGCCCCGACTTAAGCATTACACAAGGTAACCTTGTGACAAAAACATTTGTACCCCTTTTATGTTTTGAAATTTAAAAAAAGTTTATTATACTTCTTTTTACTTTAAAATGCTTCATTAAAACAAAAAACTTATGTTTTTAAAAAACTTTATAAGAAAAGGTGCTGACTTGTCAGCCATAGTTTTTTGACCCCTGTTCTAGGACACAAAGAAAACTTTGTAGTGGGTTCCACAAAGTAGAAATATTGCCAAAAAACTGATTTGACCACATGCATAAACTGGAAATTTAAAATTAAACCAAAAAATAAAAGACTCTTCATCTGGAAATTAAAAGATCTTGTATTAAATAATTCTTGGGTGAAAGTGAATAACACAAAATTACTGAATTTCTGAAAAATAATGTTAAAGAAAACACTATATATCATAAGTCACGCTGGAGCAAGCCAAGATGGCCGACAAGAGACAGCTTGTTGGACCACCCCAGGAAGAGTTGAGGCTTGCACTGAGGAGAGCAAGGTATTTACTGCTCAGAAGTGGACCACAGGGATAGACAACAGTGGAGTCAAAGGACACCACCAGGAGGAACTGTGCAGCTC
Source organism: Lemur catta (assembly GCF_020740605.2). Taxonomy (NCBI): domain Eukaryota; kingdom Metazoa; phylum Chordata; class Mammalia; order Primates; family Lemuridae; genus Lemur; species Lemur catta. The sequence goes on along the minus strand of NC_059129.1, from coordinate 72,371,082 downwards.
AGAGAGAAGAGGATAGAAAAGAGAAATCAGCAGCATGAACATAAACCACTGAGTTCCAGAGACCAGGGAAAGGATAAGAGGTCTTCCCCTCCCCACCCTGGTGCCTCAGTCCACACAGGGCTTTCATCCCACAGGGGAGTGCCGTGAGGGACCAGAGAGCCAGCATCCCTGCATCTCCTCTGCCTCCTCCTCTGCATCTATCTCCTCCATTCTTGGCATCCCAGAAAGTAATTTTGGCTTAAGCCAGCTTGTAGCCATGTAGCCACACCCTCCCCATAGCAACTGCCAAAGTGTTTTGTATTGAGAGGCTTGGCTTTCTGCAATGGGGCACATTCCCAGCCGAAGCTACCTCAGAGAGCATAGCCTCAGCAGCTCGGAGAGAAGGGCAGGACCCAGTGCCACCTGGACATGAAGCAGTGCAGGGAGATGGCAGCCTCTCCCCCCACTATAGTAGCCACTAGAGTTCTTTGTGCTGAGTGACTTGAATTCAGCACTGGGGGTGCATTCCCACCCAAGCCTGTGGGACAGCCGCAGTTTGCAATCTTGCCCATAGGCATTTGATGCATTCACCTACTGACAGCACAGACAGCAGGGCAGGGAGGCATAGGGAAGAGGTCCTAGTTCTAGGATCGGGTGGCAAGAGAGAGCCCTTATCCATAGGGAGGGTGTGGAGAAGCATAGGAGAGCAGGAGGCCATAAGTGTGTCCCATCTGCACCCCTGCTAGAGAACTGCCATACTGGAGTGGGCTGTGGCACTGAGGCTGAATTTGCATAAGTACTGGTTTCCATGGCAACTGAATGCCTCCCATGCTACAGGCTGAATCAGAGCAGCTGCCCCCCCACACACACACACCACTCACTTTAATAGAGGGTGCAGCTTGATCCAAGAGTTTCTTAAGCTGCCACTATTCTCCTGGTGAGAGCATCCCCCTGGCGGAATCCTCTGCAGATAGAAAGGCCCACCTGCCTCACATTAGGGTCTCCTGGCAGAAGAGGGGTGTATAATTAGAGAGCCTCCTGTCTGCCAGCATCACGCAGAGATATACGCCAGTGGATCAGACACATGAACATTGGGGAAGCTCGAGAGCTTGTCCTGGGCAGAGAGGTAACACAAGTGGAATGATCAGAGAAGAAAGTACCTGGCCTTGTGGACGGGAACAGAAAAAGCCTGGCTAGGGGCCTGCCTCAGCAATCACACAATTAGGCTCCTCCCATCAGGAGCAGCCCTCCAAACTTGAAGAGATAGCCCTGAACTCTGTATCAGAAGCTCTCCCTAACATCTGGATAAGCAACCTCTGAGCACCACAGAGGCTCAGCAAAGCCCCACACCCAGGCTTTCACACCCCAGCTATGATCTATCTTGCTCCTCCCTCCACCTCTGAGGGGAGCAGGGTCCAAGCAACCCCTGGGAGCTACAAGGTCCCTCCCAAAGCTTGAGGCTTTCCTATATCACAACTAGGGGACCAGAGCCTACCATAAGCATGATAGATTACCTTGGTAACTGGCTCCTCCACACAAACTATAATCAATGACAGTGGGAACAACCCCATAGCTAAACATACTTCCTTCTGTCTCAAGCTATTAGGAAGCAGCTGATTCAAACCCACAAGTACAATCTACCATCTCAGAACTTAAGCTGAGGGACCAAACTCACTACACTCCATTGGGAAGAAGTGAAGGCAACAGGTCAGAGGCAACCCAAGATGTTCACCAAACCTGCTAAAACACCCCAAAGGCAATTCAGGACCAGAACTCCTCCCCCTGGAACAGTCAGGGAACAAGCTTTGGGGACTTGGAGACAGGGCCATAAACCAGTCCTAGCATTCCCTAGCTCTTGACCAAGAGGCCAGAAGAGAAGGAACTAGTGAAAGAACTCTAGAAACATGAAAATCAGAGTGAAAAGATGCCCCCAAAAGAAATCAATAGCTCCTCGGCAATGGATACCAAATTAAACAGTTACAATGACAGATGAAGAATTTCGAATATGGATTATAAGAAAGTTCAGTGAAATACAAGAGAAAATAGAAATCCAACACAAAGAAGCCACAAAATCAATGCAGGAATTTAATGAAAAATTCTCTAAAGAAATCAAAGTATTAAAGAAAAACCAAACAGAAATTCTGGATATGAAAAATGCATACAAGGAATTACAAAACACAGTGGAAAGCCTTAAGAATAGGCTGGAACATACAGAATAAAGAATCTCAGAGCTTAAAGATAACACCTACAAGCTAAACAAATCAATCAAGGAGAAAGAACACAGAAACAAGGGACATAAACAAAGCATACAAGAAATGTGGGATTATGTAAGGAGGCCAAACATAAGAATCGTAGGCAGCTCTGAGGGCAAAGAAGAAAATACACAAGGGTTGGAAAACATACTTGAGAGAATATTTGAAGAAGATTTCCCTGGCCTTGCTAGAAATCTAGATATCCAGGTACAAGAAGCACACAGGACTCCTGGGAGATTCATCATAAAGAGGCAATCACCAGTCACATAGTTATTAGGCTGGCCAAAGTAACCATGAAAGAGGCACTCCTATGAGCAGTAAGGTGATAACAGCAGGTAACCTGCAAAGGGAAACCTATCAGACTAACTGCAGACTTCTCAACTGAAACCTTATAAGCCAGAAGGGACTAGGGACTCATCCTCAGTTTTCTAAAACAGAATAATGGCCAGCCTAGAATTCTGTATCCTGCAAAACTAAACTTCTTTTATGAGGGAGAAATAAACACTTTCCAAGACAAGCAATTGCTAAGGGAATTTGCAAATACCAGACCTGCCCTGCAGGAAGTACTCAGACCTGCATTATACACTGATCAGTACAATAGATACCCACCAGTGTAAAATCACCCAAAAGCTAAAGTCCAGAACCCATATTCCACAATTACTCAAGAGGTAAAATAAAACAGTAAGGGTCTACCCAACATGATGAAAAGAAATCCACCCACAAATATCAATTCTCTCAATAAATGTGAATGGCTTGAACTGCCCATTGAAGAGACATAGGCTGGCTGAATGGATAAAAAATACAAGCCAAGTATCTGCTGTCCAGGACATCTAACCCACAAGGACTTATTCAGACTCAAAGTGAAGAGATGGAAAACAATAATCCAGGCAAATGGAAACCAAAAGAAAGCTGATATAGCCATTCTCATATCAGATAACATAAACTTTAAATCAACAAAAGCAAAGAAAGACAAGGATGGTCACTATATAGTGGTGGAGGGAAAAATTCAATGAGATGACTTAACAATCCTAAATATGTACTCAACACAGGAGCAAAGAGTTTATGAAAAATCACAGCAACAATAAAAATAAATAAATGGGACCTGATCAAATTAAAAAGCTTCTGCACAGCCAGAGAAACTACCATCAGACTGAATAGACAACCTACAGAATGGGAGAAAATATTTGCATGCTGCATGTCTGTTAAAGGGCTGATAACTATAATCTATATAGAACTCAGGAAAATCAGCAAGAAAAAATCAAACAATCCCATGAAAAAGTGGGCAAAGGATATGAACAGAAACTTTTCAAAAGAAGATAGACTAATGATCACAAAATATATGAAAAATGCTCAACATCTCTAATCATCAGGGAAATGCAAATCAAAACCATAATGAGATATCACTTAACTCCAGTGAGAGTGGCTCTTATTAAAAAGTCCCAAAACAACAAATGTTGGCGTGGATGCAGAGAGATAGGAACACTCATACACTGCTGGTGGGACTGCAAACTGGTACAACCTCTATGGGAAGTAGTATGAACTAAAAGCAGACCTACCATTTGATCCAGCAATCCCACCACTGGGTATTTACTCAAAGGAAAAAAAGACATTCTATAAAAAAGACATCTGCACTCAAATGTTTGTAGTGGCACAACTCACAGTTGCTCATCAATCCTTGAGTGGATTAATAAAATATGGTGTGTGTGTGTGTGTATATATATATACACACACACATACATACACACACCATGGAGTACTACTCATCCACAAAAAAATGGTAAACTAATACCTCTTGTATTATCCTGGATGGAGCTGGAGCCCATTCTTATAAGTAAGGTATCACAAGAATGGAAAAACAAACACTGCATGTACTCACCATTAAAGTGGTACTAATCGATCAAAACTTATGGTCACATATGGAAGTAATATTTATCGGGTGTTGAGCAGGTGGGATGGGGGAGGAGGGAATGGGTAAATTCACACCTAACTGGTGCGGTGCACTCTGGGGGGTGGGCATGCTTATAGCTCTGACTCGGGTGATGCAAAGGCAATATATGTAACCAAAGTATACCCCGTAATATTCTGAAATACAAAAAAAAGAAATCATGGGATACATTTAAAGCAATGATTAGAGAATAATTTGTAGCCATATATATATATGTGTATATATATATGTATATATATATCAATAAAAATTAATTAATGAAATACCCAACACAAAACAAAATAAGTGAATGAAATGAAAGTACAAGGAAGGGATTATTACATGTAAAAGCAGAAATTAATGAAATTGAGAACAGAAAAGCAGTAGGTCAATTTAATCAAAACCTTGGTTCTTGAGAAAATAAAAATAGACAAAACACCAGATAATTTAATCTACAAAAGGGGATAAATCACAAATATACAAAATAAGAAGTTACACAGAAATAATTATGATACAATGGGAAGTTTTGTAAAATCATAAATAACTACTTTTGCATGCACTTATACAAATAAATTTGAAAATCTTTAGGAAATAGAGACTTTCTTAGGCAAATATTTGTGACTAAAACTGATCCCAGTAGAGATAGAAAACTTTGATCAATTTTTATAGAAATAGAAAAAAGTTTCTTGCTACCCCACATAGTAGTACCAGGCCCAGATGATGACACAGAAGAGAATTCTACCAAACCTTTAAAGGGCAGGCTATCTTGAACCTACATAAAATGCCTCAGACTATAAGGAATCAAAAAAACCTTTCAACTTCTTTTTATGAAGCAAGTTTAACATTGATATCTTAACCTGATAAAGAAAGTTTAAAAAACTGAAGAATGATATCTCTATGGAGACTGATACAATAAAAATTTTAATAAAATACTGGAGAACAGACTCTGACAACACATTAAGAAATCAAAACACTATAACCAAATAAAGTTAACACTGGAAATGGACTGATTTTAGAAAATAAATTATTATAATTTACCATTTTCATAAGCTTATTGAGAAAAATGATTATCTTTAGAGAGGCTGAAAACTATGGCAAAATGCAACACCCACTCTTAGTAAAAACCTATAGAAAAATAGTAATAAATAGCCCATTTCCTTCCTTAATTAGGAAACACTAGTGGCATTCCCACTGAGGTCAGTCACTAGGTTAGGATGCCCACTATCATCACTGGTATCTGGCATTGTCTGAAGATAATACTGAGTCAATGCCATTAGACAAAAGTAAACAATCAGAAGTATAGAAGTAGTAAAATAAGAAATAAATTATCTGTATTTGCAGATGACATCATAGTATACATGGAAAATCCCAGAAAATCAATGATAAAATGAAATCAAACAATTTAAAAAATCAGTAATGTAGCAGGATGTAAAATTAGCATGTAAAAATAAGTAGCATTCATATACACAAATAAAAAACAGAAGATATAATGAATGCAAAAAATCCATGGTAGCAAATGGTAACAAAAAAGATAATGTAATTAGGAAAAAATGCCACAAGAAATTCTCAGAACCTATGTAAAGAATACTATAAAATACTTCTGTAAGATGTGGAAGTAAGAGCAAAACAATGGGAAAACATCTCATCTTTATTAGCGCATCTCAACATCATCAAGATGTCAGTTCTCCCTGAAGTTAATTTATAAATGTAATCTGATTCCAATAAAAATTCTGTTGTGTTTTGTTTTTACAGAGCTAGATAAGTTGATCATAAATTTCATATGCAAAGTAAACACAGATGAGAGAGATGTAGGCAAAAGTGGAGAACAGAGGAGAAATGAGGTAGAAAAGGAGATCAGAGATATTCAGGGCATTAAAATGTTTCCACCTGCCATTACTGTCTTTGAAGATGGGGGAGGGGGTTGCTAGTCAAGGGAAGGGAGCAGGTTCTAGAAACTGAGACCAACCCTCAGCCTGTAGCCAGCAAGGAAATGAGGACCTCAGTCTTACTACCACAGACAGTGGAATTCTACCAGCAAACAGTGTGGTCATGGAAGCTGATTCACCCCCAGAGCCTCCAAAAAGCAGTGCAGCCCTGATAACACCTTGACTTCATCTTTGTGAAACCAGGGCAGAAACCAGCCATGACAACTGACATCTGACCTACAGAAATATACAAGTACTATGTGAAGACTGACATGAAGAAAACTACCAAGTTTGCTGAAACTACAAACTCATGCTACAAACATGAAATGAAATTAATAAATGTGGTGAGTTCTGGACAAATAATTGATTAAACTACACTGAAGTTATTCTATTTTTTAAAAAAATAGGTGAGATAAAATAGGTAAAAATAGTCAAGAATGTTTTGAAAGTATATTGAAGAAGACTTGCTATTCTCAGATATTTAAAAGTTTTTCAAAGCTACAATAATTAAAATGAAAAAACATTACCTCAGGAATAGATAAATTAGTGAAATAGAAAAAAGAGCCTACATATAAAATTATGTATATGAGAAAGATAATTATAAACCAATAGATAAAGAATAAATTATTCAAGAAATAGCACTAGGAATACTTGGCTAACTATTGGGAAAAAATGTTAGATCTTTACCTTATACCATTATTGCAAAGTAAACTCTAGCTGGATTAAAGAGTTAAATATTTTTAAAAGGCCAAATAGGTGAATATTTATATGATCTGAAAATGGGGGAAAACCTTCTAAGCATTAGAGCAATTTTTAAAAATTCACAAGAAAAAGGACCAATATAAACAAGATAATTAAAATATTACATATAAAAATACACTAAACAAAATATGAGAACAAATAATTTGGGGAAATAACTGCAAACTTACTCCACAGAGAGAATTAATAGTCATAATATGTGAGGCACTTTTACGTAATTAAGACAGACTTTAATAGAAAAATGGTAAAATATATCAAAGGATAATTCATAAAAGAAGAGATTCAAATAGCTAGTGAAATGCTTAAAAATTTCAACACCAAGAATAATCACAAAGTTTCTAAAATAAAAGTTTTCTAACATTGAGATCAATTTCTTCTGATTGAAAAGTTAAGCCTCCATGAAATGGTCCATTGGCTTGCCATAGCCACATAAAATTGAGAATCTAAGTTGGTATGATACATCTTTTGAGCTGCATTTTTTTAAAGCTTTGGACTGTGTCAATGGAGTATAAAATTCTATTATCAACTATTCTTTGTGGGTTATCCTTGAGATTACAAAACATTTTCCATAATTAATGGAGAAAATGGTTCTGTTTTTGATGAAATCTCATGGAAAGATAAATATCAATATGCTAATTTATGCCAGAAACCAAAGAATATGTACTCTGTATCATAATAAATGTTAAGTTCTACAGGATTCAGAGTTTTAAGACCTTATGGACCACTGAGGTCCTCAGATATGACTTTTTGAATCACAGATTCTAGTTTTGCTTACCCTAATTTAAACTAGCATGAATTACCATGATGGAATCTAGGTTGGGTCAGTCTCCTCTGGCCTTCTATAGGGGCACAATCCTGAGGCAGAGGCAGTAGACTACAGTTGTCTTAAGTTAGTTTTAGGGCCATGAATAGACACAATTGAGGGTTCTATTAATCCAAAGAGTGATGAGGTAAAATGCTGTTTTCAACTGCCAATTCCATGTCTGTGAAGCAGAAGCCACAGAACAAGGTGGTGGCATGGTTTCGTCCTTCCTTGGTGGTGGGAGTGTGGAGGTGGTGGTGCTGGTGAGAGAGGAAGAGGAAGAATAGGGAGATATTAGAAAAAACACAATAAAATAAATTAATGTTTTTTCAAGGCTATGTTACACTGGAATAATTTGCTTTTATACTTGACTTGTATAGAGAAACAAATTATTTTTCATGGGCAAGAATAAAATAGTGATCAACCCCCTCTGTTTATAAAAGCAGTTTTCGTAATCCAGGTTTAGTATGATTTATTAATGATATAGTAAAAGCCATCTTAATATTGATTAAAAATCTAGTTCTATTAAAAATAAAAAATAAATATGTAAATAGCTAGGAAACTACTAAATATGAAGACCCGTGAGAGGTGGTAGTGGCTGCAGGGCAGAACTACTCCCAGCTATAAAATTGTGCTACAGAGCTCTTTCATTAAACAGTATGGTATAGGCGCAAGAATAAACTATCAGATCAACGGAATAAAATAAAATCTCCAGAAGTGGATCCAACTACATATAAAAACCTAGTGTATGACAAAAGTGTATCTCAAATCACTGGAACAAAGATGCTCTGTTTAATATGCAGTGTCAGGACTACTGGGTAGTCATTTAGAAAAAGATAAAAGTAGATCCATTCATTCCGTCACACTCAAGAAAAAACTCTAAATGGATCAGAGATCTAAATATAAAAAGTAAAACTACAAATACCAAAAGAAAACATGGGTGAATTCCTCTAAAACTGGTGTGTAAGGAAAGACTTTCTAACTACGACTAAAATCCAAAACACAACAAAAGAAAAGGTTAGTAAGTTTGACTGCATGATACAAATATTTGCAAGGCCTACAAAACACTATCAACTAAGTGAAAAACAGTTGACAAACTGGAAGAAAATAGTCACACCATATATCACAGATAAAGAGTTAATGCCTTAATTTATTTAGAACTTTCTAGAAGTTAGAAAAAAGATCTATCAGAAACCTTATAGAAAAAATGGGCAAAGACTTGAACAAAAAACTCAAAAAGAGATATAAAAATGACCCTTAATCATATAAAAAGATATGCAATTTAATTCATATAAAATGCAAACTGAAACTACAGTGAAGTTCACTTTTCACTTGTCAAATTGATGAAAATTTAAAAGATTGACAATGCATAGTATTGGTGATACAGTGAAGAAACAGATAATGTCACATATTGGATGGATATGGAAAATGGTACAGCCCCATGCAGGGGAATTTCACATTCTCTAAGCAATTATATATAACCAAGTCTCAACACAAGAAGTCCCTCTATGAATTGATCCTGAGCATATATCTTCAACAATATGAAAATACATATGCACAAAGTTATTCATAGAGTATTATTTGTAATAGCCAAGAATAGAAGATTGGTTGAATAAACTATGGTACATACACAAACGGAGTACTATGCAGTTATAAAACAGAATAAGGCAGAGTGCAAAATGCAAAAGAACACATACAATATAGCTAACTTTTGTGTATAAAAGAAGGGGAAATTTTAATGTATATAATGGCTTATTATTACAAAAAAGAAACACAGGAAATACAAACCGGAAAACAGTCAAGTTAATTGCCTACAAGGGGTTGGGGATATTGGATAGAAGGAATACAGGAAGAAGTGACACATCTCCAATTATACCTTTTTGTATAGTTTGACTTTTGAAAGCATATTAATATTCTACATATTCTAAAAATAAAATCAATAAGAATAGAAGGAAGTTCTAAAAGTGAAAGGGAACTAAGAATGTTAATCACATGACATCTTAACAAGAGCAGATATTTTTTTCTCAGTAGTAAATTTAATTAATTACATTCACTGTACATTCCAGTGGCTTATAAACCTAATTTTATTTTAAATGAATACCATAGCCATGTTAAAGGGAAGGAAGGGAAGGAGGAAGGAACCACTAATCTAAAGTAATTTAAACACATAGTATTTACCGATATGCCTTCCTTCTTGGGGTAGAGGGAGAGGAAAAACTGCAAACAAATCCCAACCTCTTTTTGGTAAATGTTTTATTGCGATGGCATAGGCAAAGCAATTCTCAACCTATTTTACGTGTACTAAAAGGCTGAAAAAATGAGTAAATGTGTTGATGCTGTTGGAAGTTTTCACTGTGGAGGAAGGAACATATAAATATGTAATGCTGGAAGGCAAGAAATAACCCTTTGGGAATGGATCAGAACTGGAAGTATTGGTGTGAACTCATGATTTCTAAAATATGTATATGAATGTTTATGTGCACATAAATTGTGCATTTATATATATATATATATATATATATATATATATATATATATATATACATCTGTCTGTTGATATGCATGTGTATACATGTGTGTGTGTTTGTATGTGTGTAGAGAGAGATTTCTTACCTCTCTTTCCTGAAAAAGCCAAGAAGCAAATATCAGAGTAGCAATGACTACTTGGTCTTCACTAAAAGGAACCAAGGCTTCTAGGAGAAATGGCTAATTCTAGGGTTAGACAGGCTAGCTTATTGCTAAGGAAACGGGCTGCCTGTGGCATCCAACACTTGCTTTTTTCCCTTCTTTTCAAATCCTAGGAAGCGAGCCACAGTTTCTTCTACCTAATACTAATATGGTTGTCAGCCAATCTTCCTGGGCTTCCATAAAGTTTATAATGATTCTCAGGACATTAAAGAATCTCCATCAATCCCAGATTGTCATTTATTTTTATTCTGTGTTCCTGCAAACACTTCTATAAAGGCCATTCAAAACTTGAATTTTAATATCCATCTTAATAAGCTTCCTTTATTTGCAATTGGTTCCACATTTCCTCCCTCATATGTTTTTGTTAGACACTATAAGTCTGAAAAGTTTGCTAGAACACAAAATAAATGTCAGAAAGAGAGCCCACAGCAAATTAAACAGCACACATTGCAGAATACGCTCAGTATAGCAAGGTTAAAAACTGGCCAAGAGGGTTTATAATGTGGATGTGCCGAAGCTTATCAGCCCTACAAGCTCACTAGCTGATAACACAGTGGCACTTTGGGCATGGGGAAGATACATCAGAGACAAATGGCACCATAATAAATTGGCCCCCTAACATCTTCCAGATACCCACATAACATTTTCACTACTAATGGGATTTGAGTGAACACTACAGTTTAGATCAGCAACCACGACATGTCCTCCCTGAGCAGCCTACCTGAGGGAGAGTGACCCACTCAGCCAGAATGGCTGCCGTGCGAGGCCAGCGGCCTTCACAACCACCTCAAGACAGCCTGAGTTCTGATCCAGACGGGCTGGCTTTGGGGAAGCCAGATCCCAGCAGTCACCACGGGCCATGCTTCTGCCCTTGGACAAGAGTTAGTGACAGTCAGGAAAAGCAACTGAATAGTCGTTCTTCCCAGTGCTTCAGAAAAGGCAAAAGTGCCTAATTTATAGGCCCAAGAAGGACCCTTTCAAGAGTTCTGGAGTTCTGTTTAGCGTGAGCTGCCTACTCTCTGTCAGGCACTTCTTGCTCCTGCCTCACACTGCTAAGCCATTTTCCTTTTTCTGAGTGAACTTTTATGTCTGCTTCTACAGATTCATTCTGGCACAACAGAAGAGGCTCGCATGACTGCATTGTAAGATCAAGGCACACCTGACATCAATCTGAGTTACATGAAGACTATATTATGACCATTTTTAATGTTTGTTTGCTTAATTTGCTTTTCTCTGGATGAAAAGAAAACGGAGATTCAAAAGCATTATGGAGGGAACATAGATTTTCATCTTCTCCCTCTCTGTCCCTGAACTGCGCAGTACTGTACTTTCAAGTGGCTTCTGGAAAGGGCTTAGATGTGAAGGGCGAGGAAGACCAATAGGAGCTGCTTCTAGTGTCAGCCTCTGAAGCTCCATGAACAGACTGAAAGTTCAGTTGAGGTCTATGAAAATATTAGCAGATGCCAAAAGGCCAGCAGCCAAGATTTGTGTCTTTGTGCAAGAACTGAATAGCTACCAACAGCTAGAAAATTTTTAAAACCTTGGCACTGATGGAAAAGTCCTATGAAAAAGTGAGAAAGAGAAAAATGATTCTGAAATAATTATACTTATGAACTTGTAAAAGAATGTTCTCTACAGATCCTAGGCCTGTAAGTATGTAGATAGCTGAAATTTTAAGACTAGGAGATGACATTTATTTATTTTTTACATGATGGTATTAGTAATATTGGTTGAAATGAATTAGAGCTAACTTGACTTCCTTTAGTAACTGGAAATAATATGCATGGTTTTTAGTCAAAAATTGAAGTTTAAAACAAGCAAATATGTAAACTTGTAAGATGATTCTATTTTTAGGTTATTCAGAATGTTAATCACATGACATCTTAACAAGAGGAGATATTTTATCAGTAGTAAATTTAATTAATTGCATTTAGAGAACTATAATTGGCCGTTCTTAATTATTTTGTGTTTCTGAATAAATTGCAAACATCTGTTTTATGCATCTTTTTAAAAGATACTAGTCAACATAGTAAAAAAATATTTAGGCTGTATAGAATGAATTGAAACCAATGCCAAATGCTAAAAGTGTTTTTCATATAGTGGAATTTGAATTTTTAAGATAAAATATAAGTGAAAAAATATGATTAAGGTAAATATTTGAGATTTTATTTACTGATCCATTTATAAAATTTGTAAATGCTTCAAAAATATTAATACTTAATAATAATTTTCTTTCTTATAAGTAGAATCTATAGTTTAATTTATCTTTATCAGAAATGAATTTATTGCTTTATTTCTATAAGGACAACTTTTCTATTAAATTTGGTATCTTAACAGATAGTTGACTGTAATGACAGAAAAGAAACAGTAGAGGGCAGTTTAGTTCTCTAACAAAATAAAACCGTTTCTAAAACCTGTTAGAAATCAGTAAAACACACAATGAGATTTGAGCTACCTGATAAAGGTTAAACAAAAATGTAAAGCAAGTTCCTCTGCTTCCCATAGGCTAATAAAAGATATCTCAGGTAAATTTCAGCTTCCTTCTGTAATCAATTTATGAATCAATTGGGTACCATATGAAAAACAAAAGTGTTTTCAGATCTGCAAATTACTGGATCCATCATTCAAGAGTATTTCATTTTAGAAAAACTCACACTTAATCGGAAATTGCCTGACCTATTGAATGTATTTGATTTAAATCAGTAAATTCTCATTATCCAGTATTTTTAAGAGGTAAATTTAGTGCTCTCTATATTTAAGAAGTAGCACTGTTTAATATATTTCTTATATTTTGGTTTGAAACCCTCAATTATCCTATGACCTTAGACATATTACTTATTCACTGCCTTCTCCAAAATCACCTTTATTATCATTATTGTCATCATTATAATCATCATTTTAAGGCATAGTTGCTGCTTTCAAGTGGTTTTCACTCTATTCTAATTGAAAAAAATTAAAATAAACATGAAAAAACAACCAATAGAGAAGACATTGCACAATTAAATCTAAATGGTGTTCAATGTGTGAATGATCTCAGGCCAGGCACTACAATTCCCTGGGCCTCAGTTTCTCCATTGTATAAATGAGGTTCTATACCTGATGATCAGACTCTACAACACTGTCATCCATTCTTATTTTGTATTTTGCTCTATTAAATTCAGTTATCTATGACCTAGCTCTTAACAGTTATATGGTGATTCTTAACCTTTTAGAGTTTAAAGACCCACTTGAAAATCTTATCAAAGACATGGAGCTTTTCCCCCTAGAAAATGCTATAATCTGCTGGATGTGGTGGGTCATGCCTGTAATCACAGCCGTTTGGGAGGTCAAGGCAGAAAGATCACTTGAGGCTAGGAGTTCAAGACCAGCCTGGGCAAAATAGCGAGACCACCATCTCTACAAAAAACTAGCCAGGCATGGTGGCATGTGTCTGTAGTCTCAGCTACGCTGGAGGCTGAGACAGGATGACCATTTCAGCTCAGGAGTTCAGGGCTGCAGTGAGCTATGATGATGGCACTGCACTCCAGCCTGGGTGACAGAGAGAGACCCTGTCTGAAAAGAAAATGCTATAACATATACCTTACTCAAAATGAGCATTCATTTCAGGAGGTTCAAGGACCTTCGGAAATCAATCTGGGGGCTCCATAAACACTATGTCAAGAATCTCTGATAAAGGCACAAATTATACAGCTCCCACATGTTTGGGAAGTTATTCCTAGAAATTGTATGTGTGGTTGTTGGGTCAAGATGGGGGATGAGGCTGGAGAGATGGGTAGGCCACACCAAGAAGTTTGGGGCTTTATCCCACGAACAACAGGAAGTACACTGAATTGTTTAAACATAGAGGTGGCAGATATGCATTTTAGACAGCAAAATCGGAGAGCAGAATGTAAAATAAACTGGAGAAGAAAGACAGGAAGCAGGAAAATCATCCGTTTAGTCTGTAAGTACAATAATCTGGGTAAGAGATAGTGAGAGCCTGTTTTAAAACCTTTCCAAAATTAGGGATGTTCCCTTTTCTAAGGTAGGCCTGCTATGATCCTGTGTAATAAATAACAAGACAGCATTTTCTATCACCAAGTGACATTTTGAAACCAGACAAAGGACTATTCTGCAATTCCATTTATTTTCTACTCAAGGCAACAGTTAGATATTAGCAACCTTGCTTTTGTACCCTTTTGTCTATGTGGGGTATTTCAAAAGCTTAAACAGCCTAGGACCCACTAAGGAGATGTGGCAACTCCTAAACAGGAAAACGTGGAGAGCTTTGCTTGTCCTCCACATCCAAGTTCAGTGACAGGTGTTCTGACTGCTTTCATTACATCCCTTGGGGCAGAAATGAGTGGCAGAAGTAATTTTTCACTCATAATGTTATTTGAGGCTAAACCAATGTGGAAATATATCTCCATTCTCTAGTAGCCAAATTAAACCAGCAAGCAAGCACAATTTCTGGACAGGGAGGTTTATCACAGGAATTTAGGGAAAAATAAATGAAAAAAATATATAACTATATATTTTATCTTCTAGGAAATTTGCACACAGATCCTAATATTGCCATACATTCCCAATTCCATTGTTTTTTTTATAAGAAAAGTAAAAAAAAATCATTAGTTAAATGGTGAAGGTGGGATGCAGAGATGTTCTCATTCTTATAAAGAAAATTTGACTAAAGACATCCAAGAAATAAGGCAAGGCCAATGGAATTAGCTAAAATAAATCAGATGCAAGTGTTATTTGATTGATTCTACTCAGAACTTCATATTGTATTCGATGTAGGAAGTGAAGCTGATAGTTCCAAACTATAGAACAAAACCCACACGCCTTATTGGAGGCACTTCACCATCTGGCCCAACCCACCTTCCAGCCTCGTGTCTACCTACTGCGTGCCTCATAGTCCTTAGTGCTTCTGTGACATAATGTCCTCTTGAACTGGAATGTCCTTCTCCATGACTCTCCATCTGGTGAAATCCTACCCATTCCCAAATCCCAGCCCCAAAACCACCTTCTATGTTTAAGCCCTTGTTAGCTCCCTCTGTCTACCTCCTGCAAGCAAAATTAACCGCCCCTCTCTCTGGGCCACCTAGGACTGTGTTCATATATACAGTGCTCATCGTATTCACAGAAGTGGATATTAGTCACATCCTTCTTTCCCAATGCACCGTGAGCTCTTTGAAGGAGACTGGTCTAATTCCTTTTGTATCCCATCCCAAACTCTTAGGACAACATTGGTACGTAATATGAAATAGATCAATATTTCTTAAAGAAAGAAAGGGAGGGAGAAAGGAATTCCAGTCAAAAGGCCATTGTAATAATCCAGACAGAAAGTCTCAGATGAGCCTAAATATGTCAGGTGGAAGTGGGAATGGAAATACAAAATTATTAAAACAGAACATATTAGATTTGATGGGTGATTAAACATAGGAAATGACAGATAAGACCATGAAAATAATTCTGACCAAGTTTTCTGGCCCAAAAGACTGAGAGAACATAGAGGGTATTATAAACATAAGAAGAGTAGGAAAAGGGAAATAAAGTTAATTCTGTTTCAGACTTTTGAATTTGACAAGCAGGGGGCCATTTGTGGACTTTTAGCAGATAGTTGTGTATTCATATGTGAAGCTTTAAGAAAAGTTCAGGTCTTAAAGCATGATAGTGGGATCTATGAAGTGAATAGTATTGAAATGAAGAGGACCAAAAACTGGATTTGGGGTTCTGCCTGTTTTTTAAAAGTTAGGAAAAGAAGAGAAGGAAGTGAAGGAATCTGATGAGACACCAGGTGAAGTGATCCAGAAAAACACAGTGTCACAGGAGCCAAGAAAGGAGACCAAAGGTGTAGAATGTTGAGTCTGAGCCAGAGGAGGACTGATGGAGTCATTGTCATTATAACCTCAGAGAGGGCAGGTCACCAGAGCAGTGGTAGCAGAATGGAGATGGAGCCCATGGGGAGACAGAGTGAGGACAGAGAGTGTAGCCTGCTCTTAGAAATGTTAGCTGTAACGGGGCTGAAGGGTGTTGCCATACATCCTGTGGATGATTTCTGGTTGTCACCTACATTGTCTTCTAATTCAAGTTTCATTAAAGTTTCAACTGCCCACAGCTACTAAGATAATTTTTGTTTGTTTGTTTGTTTGTTTTAATTTAAGAAGTTGAAAATAGAATCTATGTATAGGGCTGGGGTTGAGGGGGAGAAGTAGTTTGATAATTCATTTATACTCTCTCTTAAAGTATATCTTTTAATTCTCAGTACGAACTAAGTGAATTTTTTTTCTAAAAAGCTAAACCCAGAAGACCTTAAAGAGCCCTTTCAACAAGATTCAGATAGAGGCTCCCATTAAATCTAGTTGGAATTGTATATGCTCAGCTGCTGCAGGCTGGGGTTAGGGTTTAATTGTGAGCCTATACACTTGAAGTCATTATTTCTTGCTTGGCTTTCTCCTACTGTCTCTCTAGATTGCAGGCTGTATTGTTTAATGTAGCAAAGGGGGAATTGAAATGTCTGCCTTCCTCGCAGTTGAGCACTTTTTATTGCCTCAGCCCTATTCATAACCGAGGAGGTCTGGGGATTTTAGATCATGATCAGTGAGGCTCGTGGCTCTCTTTACTCAGTGCCATGCCCAGCTCAGTCAGTTTATTCTACTGAATTTCTAATTGCAGACCTGTGTGTTTTACTTTGGTTTTAGCCAATATATTTTAAATATTATTTTCTGAACCAGTGTGGAGTTTATCAAAACCCAGTTAAAAAGCAAGCTGTTCTGAGATCAAAGATATTAATTAAATAATACATTCAGAGTCATCTTACTCTGTCAGTGACTTCCTAGAAATTATACTTGATGGATTTCTACAAAGGAAGTGTTTCCTTCCCCCCGGGAAGAAACAGGAAGCCACAGTGAAAGAAAACTTAAAAGAGCTAAGAAAACCGAGAGAAGAGAACTCTGATTTTAGTAACAGCAGATGAGGTCATTCCCACTGAAAACCTATTTTAAAAAAAGCTGTATTTCGTATGTAATATATTTATTTGGATATAATTTACTTATGCATTGTGTTTATTGCTTACGTACATGTTAATGTCTCCCTGCTAGAATGAAAGCAACAAGGGGGCAGGAATCTTTGTTTTGTCCACTGTCAGGTCCCATGCACCCAAAACAGTATCTAGCACATACTAACGTCCCCATAATTATTTGTTGCATGCATGAATGAATTATCTAAAGACTCTTAAGTCCTGAGAGTGTTTCACTTTGCTACCACAAAGGAGCTCTCTTCAGGACCCTGTCCTTCCACTGCCCCCTTATGCTTTCAGAAGTCCTCTGTCTTCTCCCACCCAGTACACTTCTAATGCATCTCACTCCCCTGGAGAACACAACCCAGAGGAGAGGAGTCCGTTTTCTGCTCTACTCTGTAGCTAAGAGAATCCTCCATGTGTCTTGTGTCCATTCTCATCCCAGAGAGTGGCCATGGGAGAAGGGCTTCTAGGCTTCATGGTTTGGTTGGAAGGGGAGGGAAATAAAAAATGGACACCAATCTTAGGCCTTAATCCCACTGTGAACACAAGCTGGGAGAAGCTGTGGATATTATTAATAGCATGGCTTTTGTAGGATTTGGTGAGTATTATGGGCTCCACACTTAATAGGTAGTTGTTTTGATGATGATGTTGTTGTTCATTGCCCCAGGACAAAAGGTAAATGTTGTAGTATAAAACTGATTTATTCAATCTCAGTGGATATTGTTTACTTCACCCCTGCTGCTTATTAAACAAGTGCAGTGGCTACTGTATTGTACTGAAAGAGACAAGAAACTAAGTTGTAAGTTTAAGGTATGATTTTACCTGTCCCTGTGTAACACACTGGCTGGTAGATTCATAATGGCAAAGAGTAGCAGCTATCAAATGTAAGTGGGGGCAGGAGAGAAGAGAGGAACTTGCACTTTTTCACCTACAAAGACGCTCCTACCCCCCCTGTGGTGACCAGGGAAATCACTCCTTGGACCTCCTTTCAAGAGACCCTGCATGGGGAACATGGTTGAGTGACAGCTCCAGCCACAGCCCTTTCAAGTCCAGCACAGCACTCATGCCTAGACCATGCTTTCTGCGGGCTTCTCCAGGTGAAGACAGAGCAGGTGGGGTTATTAGAGGCAGGCCACCTCGACCAGCGTAGGACTCCTAATGCTTCCAAATCAGGAGGCTCATCTACCACTGCCACCTCCTGCTTCCTCCTCCCTCATCCTTCACAGGAGTTTCCTCTTCATAAATCTCTTGCCTATCTAATTCTATCTTGGCAGTGGCTTCTTGGAAGACTTACACTGATATACCCCCAACATCTGGTGCATCCTGCTAACTCACAAAATCCTTAATTATCAAAACTAAAGAAAGATACTATGGGTGAAGATTGCATCTTCTAACAGACTTATTAGGGATAATGCACCCCCAAATGTAGGTGGCAAATGCCATCTCTCATCATGTAATGGAATCAACGAAGAAGTTTCTTTTTTAAAAAATTTCAGAATATTACAGGGGTACAAATGTTTTGGTTACATGAATTGCTTTGTACAGTTTTAGTCAAAGTTATAAGTGTGTCCATCACCCAGATAGTGTGCATCGTACCCATTAGGTGTGAATTTACCCATCTCCTCCACCCCCCTCCCACCTGCTTGATTTCCATTGAATTTTACTATCCTATGTGCACATGAGTGTTGATCTATAAGTTTCAATTTAGCAGTGAGTACATGTGGTTTTTGTTCTTCCATTCTTATGATACTTCACTTAAAAGAATGGTCTCCAGTTCCATCCAGGTTGTTATGAAGAAAGTTCTTGATCTGGTTCATGGGTGACTTTAGAATCTCCTAAACTTTTAAATATGTGTGTATTGAATGTGTGTGCAATTCTCCTTGAAGAAGATCTATAGCTTTCATCACATTCATCTGCAAAATTATCAGCAGTAGCAGCTAATTGTCAGTTAACTAGGTAGTTCACAAGTCACATTAACATGAAGTCTGTGTTACATAACTTATTTTATGCAATAATAGTCATGCCTCTATTTTCCACCCCAAACTAAATGAACTTTAGTCATCTTTGGAGTGCTGCAAACTAAGCCTCTAGTACAAAAATAATCAGTACTGCATTCTTCATCTTTCACTGAACTTTAATAGAAATCATGCTCTAATTTGAATAGTTATTAACATGAAAGAAATAAGTAATTGAGAAATCAATAGGTTAATTTTTCATATTAGGAAATTAGGTCTCAGTAGAGGATGCTTCAACTCTCATCCCAGACAATGCTTAAAGTTAATCCACTGGAAGGCAGCGAAAAAGCACCTCTAGCAGCTGTTCTGAAGGAGGTTTACGTCAGCACCACTTGTATCAACTATACTCAGAACATTTGTGTCAGCAGCATAAATGCTGGCATGTCAGCATCTTCATTTTATATCCCCCCAAAATGTGTACAGTTTAATTAGACTAAAGACAGGGAATGGTTTGTTGACAGCTCATCCTGGAAGTAATGGCTTCCTAAGGGAGACATTCCTGCCCCACCTTGGGGAGCCATCTAATATTTGTCAGTGAAAAGCTAGCCCCTCAAGGCTTGTTCCCTACTGGAAACTCTTTTCAGAAGGTAATAACTTTACCCCCGAATCTAGTGGAATAATTATGGTGAGTTGGGACCAATAATTTGTCTGGACACCTACAAACATCTGTGCTCTGTTACTACCAACGTCAGCCAAGCATTCCAAATTCCTCCCTGTGTAGGCTGATCTTGTTTCTATGCTCATTTAAAATGTGAAAAAGAAGGATTCTACAGAAGGAACTAGCAGAATAACAGAACAGCCCTATAGTCTGTTGAAACAGGTGAGGCTTTAAGGGGAGACCAAGTTCCTCTGAAGGGAGGGTAGATCCATGTGCAGGGAAAAGCCTAAGGACAGATAGAGAACTCTCCCCTCCACACTTGTTTGGCCTTAACTTTGGTGGAAAATTCTTGCTCAGTACTCTCAGTACTTTCAATTTATCAGTTCCCAGTAGTATTGAGCAATACTTTCAGGAAGAAGCTCAAGTTCATGCTTGGAAAGGTAGGAGAGGAGATTTTGTGGGGGAGGGGGAGGGTAACAGTTGTATAGGGTGCTGTCATTTCAGTCAGTAAGGGGAGAATTAAATCTAGTTAAGTTTTAGAAAATACTGACTCATTTGAAACCCTTTTTATGGAGAGCAAGATATTAGGAATAAACATCAGAGGGGAGTTCAAATAAAACTGTGCCCAAATTTTTGATGCAGAAACCAGAGATTTCTCTATGACAATGACAACCAGATACTGACATCTGACAAAACACAGTTGCTACCTCCGGCTAAGTTTCTTCCTGACCACTAGCTGAGTTCCTTGTATTTCAGTCTCTACTGGAAGCTTCTTTTTCTAAAAGGAGCAGTCAGCTACATCCCAAATTAAAACACACACACAAACACAAGCGGACACACACACAGAGAGACACTTCTAAAACATTACTCTTCCTTGCAGAGATCTCATGGGGTAGTCAGCAAGTGTAAATGTAAGCAAATCATAATGATTCAGACCAAGTGAGGGCGCTTGTCTTGGGTTTTTGCTATTTTCTAAAAATCTTTAAATCAGGGCCCTGACAGAAACACAGACAAGGTCTTAGCTTGGGGCTGCCAATGTCCTCACCTAATAGCAGTTAATGCTTCCTCAAATGCCCATGGCCGTAATCCCACTGGCTCTAAATTACAAAAAAAAGAAAAAGCATATAAATCTTTTCTAACAGTTTGACCAATGTCTGTTCTACATTTTAAAGATATACTTTCATAGACATAATTTCTGGAAAAGCCAGTTATGGGCATGAGGATCAGGGTAAAATATATTAGGTGTCATACGTTACTTTGTTAACACGGAGTAATAATTTTCACTTGCACTGCATCTTTTTGAAGGATCACAAATTGCTTTCCCGCTGTCACCACACAGCCACTGTTCAATCATTTTGAGGAATTATAATGGTCACCAAAAAACCTCTGAAGATGAAAGAAGGGAAATGCTTTTCCTATCTAGTAAAAAGGGAAAAGGAGTGTCACAGCAAATTACGGACTGCTGGACTTAAAGGCGTACCAGAGCAAATGATCAAACAAGCCTCCATAATACTACGTAAGATATGTAGTGGTGACACAGCTTTTTGGAGAGCATCATTCTAACTAGAATTGTGTAGAGTTTTTTATTTTTGTTTTTAAAACCGTTTTAGTGCCAATAGGTTTCTGAGTCTGTTGCATTGAATAAGCAACAAGGTGCCACGGACTAGGAGTAAGAAGACATGGATCCAGCCTTTTCCCTTCCATAAAATCCCCATGTGACTGTAAGTACATCACTCATCCTTTTATTTCTTGAATTCTCCTCTAGAAAACTCAGATAGTACTTCTTACTTGTCAGTGTCCCTTGAACTAGAATCTTTGAGAAGCTTAGGACTAAGGTCTAAAATCCTAAGATATTTATATCTCTAGTAAATGTCATCTAGTGTGGCTGCCTGGCTCACAGGGTGGCCACCTGCTGGAATTCCTCCCTGTGATACAGGAGGTTTGTGATGGAAAATGGTCCTGAATGGACCACAGGATCCTACTCCTTGTCCGCCTTCTCTACAGCTGACTAGCACAGACATAGACACTTCATTCAAAATTGGCTGTTCAAATTCTCCGTCACCAGACACTGAATGCAGGGACAGAAAGGTATAAAAAGATTGTAGATTGTCAGTTTAGAGGGTCACAAGACATTTTTAAAATTGTGAAAGAATAGACTAGAATAGACTAGATCAGAGGTCAGTACTGTCAGCATCTCTTCCTACCACAGACTGGAGTGGCTTCCTCACAGTGCCTAGGACTGGCTGGGAGCTGCGGTGCTGGACAGGGAGACCCCTGGGTCGCATTTCCTATTTCCCCTTTTTGGGATGCTCCATTCTACAACCCTCTACCTCCACCTAAGGTCAACCAGGTGCCCCAAAGAGTTGAGATTCATGCCTGTGGGGTCATCCTGGGGCCTTATCACCAGACCTTGGTTCCAGGAAGTGGCCAGGAGACAGAACTACTCTTGCTGGCTAGCACAGTCTTCCTTTTGTGGAATTGTACAAGATTGGGCTGCCAGATGGTGTTGCCATATTGATTTTGAAGCGCTACACATCCTATGGGTCCCAAAGGGCACTACTAATGGTACAAATAAAGTTTGTTTGGGGAGACTTTCATTTCATATATGTTTATGTAATTTATTTGAATATTGTATACATATTTATATAAATGTCACACATGATATTTGTATAATATATACATAGAACTTTTATAAATATATGTTGATATTTTAAATGTCTATTTGTATGTTTTGAGTTGACATACAATAAATTTCTTATTGTGGGTCATGGTAAAAAATGCTGCCCTTGGTGAACTACCGCCTTCACCTAAAAATAGATTAATATATGTAAGACCAGTGTAAGTAAATGGTAGTAGCAATACATAATGCAATTAAACCATAGTTATCACAATCAAAACAAGAGCTCAGAAAAGGTAGAAATGAAGGAGAAACTTCTATACCAAGATATTCATCTTCATTCATGCCACTTTGGATCCATTCATGAGTCTAACAAACAGAATAGATGCATTCTCCATTTTAGAACTAACTGGGCAAAGCTAGAAATGCTAAGCTCGAAGCAGACATGTCATAATGGAGACAGGGTCACACAAACTGCATCTCTTAAACAAAGCCAAACAAATTACCATTTCAGGGCCCCTTCAAGTACCTGACCCTAATCATCAATGCAAAAATCTCAAAGTTGGCCTTTGCATTTCATTACCTCTACCATAACTACCATTTCACATTGGCTTTTTTAATTCTGTCATATTACTGATCAATAATTGAATTGTAAAATCCTATCATTTTATCATTTGTAAAGAAGATTTTTAAATTCTATGTGAAAAATAAAAATAGTTGAAATAAATAAGTAAAAAATTTCAAACAATTTTGTATTTGCATGACTCCTAGAAATGTCAGGTATGTTTTTAAATCTTTCTTAATCCATTCAGTCAGTTGTGTTGAGAGTCAACATGTTAGCCCTGTCAGTGCCTGGTCAAGCCTGAAAGAATCAAACTCTATGACTCAGGGCTAAAAGGAAAGTTTTAATGCTTTAAAAACTGTCAACTATCTCATGATTTTTTCCAGTTTATGGGAGCTCATTATAGCAGTATTCGTTCCTCTTAAAAATCCATCCATGACTTACTGTCAGATATACTTCCTTCGATTAAAGGTTATTCTCCCTGATAATGTTTTCAAATGTATATTCCTTTTTCCTTTATAAAGTATGGAGTTATTAACAACTGTGAGAAAATAGGCTTGATCATCACATTCTTTGACAGCAAGCATCATTCTCCCTGCTATTTTTTTTCTTTGAGACACCACAACCTTTTTATGTTCACACCGTCTGTGCATGTTTATGACATCTATCACCATGAGCCATACCCTGCTGGGGTAAAGATACGGCACCGGAGGAGGGAGAGACATCACCAGCCAAATCTCTTATAGATTATGTCAGAGTAAGTGATGATGGTGGAAGCTTGTAGAAGAACAGCAGAACCTATGGGATACTAGGATACTTTATCTAGATCACAATTTGTGCAAACCTCCTGCGCTAGGTATTTTCTTCAACATTTTTCATATTCAACATAAGCCAAAACTCCATCTCTAAGCCAGATCAATCCACATTCCAAGTTACTCAACTAAGGCTATTTTTCAGTGTTTTTGTCATCCAGTTTGATGGGTACATAATGATTTGGTATTTAATTCTGAGTCCACTCGATATTTTTAGGAGAGGATAGCAGTCTTATAAGAAAGTGATATAAAGAATGGGAAAATGCAAGCATTGGCTTGTCACTGCCTATAGCTTTTTTTCAGAGAGGGGAACTATTGGGATCTCTGTTACCTTTATTCCAAATTTCTGAGCATGGCTGCAAGGTATTTCATGATTTTTGTATCTCCCGATATTGCTTAGTTTTTGTAATTTTTTAAAATCTACCTACATACTCTTCATTGCCAACCACTTTCATTTTTCGTATGAGCAGAGAGGTGTGCATGATGGAGGAGAGCCATTTTGCTATGGTTTGTCATTTATAACCACTTCAGAGTTAGGCTATCAGCATTATCTCCAAATGGTATTATACATAGAGTCATATAAATACACCAACAGGATATTCACCATTCACCTGTTCATCACACAATCTTAAACATGCCCTATTAGTGGCCCATCCTGCCTGGATGCCTTTTAAAAATAAATTCTGTGATTTCTTGTAAATAGAGTCTTTTTGTGTCTTACTGGTTTAAAATTATTACATGTAAACATTTAAAATATACCACAGTTTTCAAAAATTTGTTTTGGCATTTCCCCTGTCTTTAATAATCCAGGATCCTCACCCGGAAGTGGGCACAAGCCTTGTAACATTCTTTTACACATCCCGCTTTGGTACTTACCATTTCCTTTCTGTCCTTTGCTCTTCTTAAAGCAGCAGCTCCAAGTCACCTCCTACCCTTGGGCAGAATTACTTTCCTCTCACAGTACGTATCTTTACTACAACCCCTCACACTCTGCATTATGTGTTTTTGTATGTGCGTATCTGTCCCTCCCGTACACTGGGAAGACTCAAAGGTGGAGACGTTAACTTTGTCAAACCCAAAGCACCAGAGCAACAGATACTCCTCATTCCCCTCCTAAAAGACCAGCTGCTACCCAGGACACAATATGCACTGTGGTAGGCAGCATCTCTTAGAACGTCTGCATACTTCAGTTGCCCCTTCTGAGTTGTATACTAACCAAGAGTCTACTGCATTTATTCTCACATCTTTGCCAGTTATACTAGTTATTGTGAGCATGTAATTTCATTAAATATTAAACAAACATAAAACGAGTGCAACAGAAATGAAAGTTTTATTTTTGTAAAATGTATCCTGAAAGCTTTGGGAAAACTAGATAAAGGAAAATTGCGAAACAAACAAACAAAAACTCTGACAAGTTAATTTTGGGAAAAACCACTGTATACAACTGAGGGGAAATTCTCAAACTTCTACAGGGATTCTGCGCTCTGATTGACTGCAGGTGTCTGTAAGCTTTTCCTCCATTTTAAAGAGGCAGGGTTTGGTTTTCTCAAGAAGAAAAAGCTAGAGCTCTAAACAACAGTGTAAGAGTAAAAAAACAAAGGTCTTGACTTTACATCAAAAGATAATTAATTTAAGGTACAATACAATATTTAAGAAATATCCTTTTTAAACTTTCCTTAACCCATATTTAAACATGAACCAATCCTTGATAAATGGCCTTCTCCTGAACTTTGCCCTGGCCGCTAACCTTTGTCACTACCAAGAGTGGGTTAAAAAAAAAAAAAAGGAATCAAATTGAAATTAAGGCCAGGTGTGGTGGCTCACACCTGTAATCCTAGCACTCTGGGAGGCCAGTGCAGGAGGATTGCTCAAGCTCAGAAGTTCAAGACCAGCCTGAGCAAGGGTGAGACCCCTGTCTCTACTAAAAATGTAATAGGAAAAATTAGTCGGGTGCAGTAGTGCCTGCCTGTAGTCTGAGCTATTCAGGAGGCTGAGGCAGGAGGCAGGTGGCTTGAGCCCACAGGTTTGAGGTTTCAGAGAGCTATGGTGAGGCCACTGTGCTTTAGCCAGGGCAATAGAGCGAGACTCTGTTTCAAAAATAAAAAAAAAAATATATTGAAATTCAAAAACGGAGGTGCTCCCTCTCTAACTGTAAAATTGAAATGTAAACTGAGATGCTGACTGTGGCCATGAGTCACTTTTTGGAGGACGCTGGAACAATTGAGAGATCAGAGATGGAGACAGAAATCCTGTTGATTCTGGCCCCTCCCTGAGTGTTACTCCTAAGGCCAGGCACACACTCTTCATTCTGGAGTTGACCACACAAACAGCATCTTTTTCTTTTTGCTGAAGTTCATTAAAGTTGGGTTTCTTTCGCATGTAAACAATCTGGGTAATAATAATTTTAAAAAGACACCTTGGCAGGGCATGGTGGCTCACGCCTGTAATCCTAGCACTCTGGGAGGCCCAGGAGAGAGGATGGCTCGAGGTCAGGAGTTCGAGACCAGCCTGAGCAAGAGCAAGACCCCGTCTCTACTAAAAATAGAAAGAAATTATTTGGACAGCTAAAAATACATATAGAAAAAAAATTAGCCGGGCATGGTGGCGCATGCCTGTAGTCCCAGCTACTCGAGAGGCTGAGGCAGGAGGATGGCTTGAGCCCAGGAGTTTGAGGTTGCTGTGAGCTAGGCTGATGCCATGGCACTCTAGCCCAGGCAACAGAGTGAGACTCTGTCTCAAAAAAAAAAAAAGAAAGAAAAAAAAGAAGACACGTCTACTTTATTTATTAAGTCATCACTAAGGTAGTTGTTAATTGACCCAACAAAAATAACTGGACATCTCTGTGCCAAGTTCTGAGGATAGAACAGTAAACAAACCAGACCACATTCCAGGCTCCCCTAGAATTCACAGACTAGTGCCCTGATGGCCAAAATGGATTGCAAATATAAATATATAAATTTTGTATTTATATCACACTAATATTTACATCATAATCTTATTGCATTCATTATGCATTAATAGTTGAAAAATCCAACATGGACTTTAAAGAATGTGAGAATATTTTTAGGGGAATAGTCATAACTCTGTAGTCGGAATGCCAGTGCGAATAATTATCATAACCCTATGCCATTGTCAAATTCAAAAATTTGGTGTTGGAAGAACTATTGGACTTAATAGGTGATTTCTTATGTTAGCATGACATAAATATACATAGAGGAGCCTTATTTGGCTTGGTTACTCCTGTAAGACAGTACTTGCAGAATTTTAGAACTGGAAAGAGCCTACAAATAAGGAGTGTAAGGCACAGAGGAATCAAGTGCTTCATTCAAGATTAGCAAGCACTGTAGATCCCAGCCAAGTGTTAAGGTATTTGGTAGGTCACCATCACTTAAAGGTATGTCACAAGTAGTTTGTTATTAATAATAAAATGGTGACATTTGAAAATCATTACTTTTTTCCCAGAAATTAGATCAAATTTATGACTATTCTTGTAACATGCTCATTTGCATTCCAGGATTCATTGTTAAGCAGGAGAGAAGAGGGTCAGTCTATTCCCTGCTAGTGAGCCAGGAATTGCACATTCCTTGGGAAACCCTTGGGGAAGAGCTATGCAAGTCAATGTGACAAGTTAAGTATTTCTTGTCATTGGGGACATAGAGGCTGAAAATCATGTGAAATGGTGGAAAATCCAAGACTAGAACCCAGTGTCTTGTGTTTTGTAGAAGGCTTTGTTTTTAAATCAATTTGTAATAAAGAGTAGGATGGACTCTCAATCTTTAAACATCAAAAAGGAGAAAATTTAACATATGGTTATTAATGGCCCAAGAGAAATAAACCCTATCAAATGAAGCCCACTCCATGATACCTGTAGAACACTTTCTTCCTCTGTTCCTCAAAGATTTGGTGGGAATTTTATTTTTTATCTGTTCTGACTTAACTTCTGCTTGTTGTAGAGGAGGTTACTGTCTTGCTTAAACTTTGGCTTCATCACATGGTATTAGAACATGCCAACTAATGTCTTGTTCAAATACCTCAGATAAAACGAAGTATCATTGACTTGGGCCTGATCCTGTAAACCTCAGTTTTCAAAAGCTTTCAGTGCCAATTACCTCCCACAACAAAGCAGTCCACAAGCCTCTTGATAATGCTCAGAATGTCTATCATCAATTGCTGACCTGTTTATACTGCACAGTAAAATCTACTTTCTTGTAGTTACTACTAAGAGTTAGGCTGCCTTAATCAATTGAATTCCTAAAGAAAATGAGGATCTCAGAAGTAAACCTGAACTTTTTAAAACAAGCTCGCAATCAAAATTTCCAGCAGCAATGGGGCTTCCTAATTCAGTTCACTCAATACATGCTACTCAGCAGTTTTAAGGATATACTTTCCAGAATATAGTGAGATATCTTCCCATTAGAGGTAAAAAATTGAATAGAATGCAATTCATACAATATTAATAACTTGCTCTACTTTACAGCTTAGTAATAACGTTATTTATGTTGCCAGAGGCGTTTCATGACATTAGCAGTGGAAAGATAGCAGTAGATAGGTGGGCCAGGCCTGTGCCACTTACAAATGGCAGAACTGTAGCACCTCCCTGCAAGGACTGTGGCCAAGGGGAATTGACCCTGGGACAAAAATCTGTATATGACACACAGAAGAAGAGACAGAGACTCTAAATCAATCTCTGTCCTATCTTTAAGAAAAAATTATTAGCAAAAATTGTAATTTAGATTAATATAGCCTGGACATAGATCAACTAGCTGCCACGTTACAAATTTATCTCTTTCTCAGATCAAATATATCCTTTTAAGATTTAAATTACATGTTTCATCTAGCACCTCATACATTAACACGTTACACTCTCAACCATGCTGTTATCCCTATACACATTGGTATAATTTTTTATTTTTATTGATGCACTGTTTTATATTCTTTTATTCACACTATTTTGTAATATGTTTCCTATATTCGATTCTAAGCCCCCAGAACACAATAATCACATTTTATCCAGTGCTTCTCTGTCTCTCCTAGCATCTGCCAGTGTAGTAAAATAAAAAGACCAATGCTGAAGAAATATTTTTAAATCAAGAAATATGATGCCAAAGTTTTACCTGATAAACGGTTATAATACAATCGTTTTCCATGATCAGATGTAGGATGTGCAAACAGAAGGAAGTAGTGGCATAAATAATTCAAAATAGCAGGTAATTGGAAAGGTATTTCTATTTTACTTTGAAATGCATTAAGACTGGCTGCAACTTTATAGAACAACCCATTTACAGATTAGTCAACAAATGATGAGTCGTGTGCTGTGCTAAGCAAAAAGACCAACTGGGCAGGGGAAACATTTGTCATATTTTGTCTACCCAACATTCATCCCCCAACTTCCTTATGGCATGCTAATATCCCCCTAAGTAATTATCTCCCCTGTGATGTGCAATCCTGGTGGGAAAGTGAATCGGGCATCACTGGAGACTCCTTCAGCTAATTTCCCTGCTATTGCCTGGCACAGTTAAGGGCCGGTACATCACTTACACTTGGCCATTCAGACTCTCTTTTCCATGGCTTGAACATCAGGCCATGTTATGTAGAAACAGAAAAGAAAAAGAACATTCCGGGCCTGGTACATATCTGGGATACCCATCAGGTCTTGATCCTAATACTTTCTGGATATTCCTAGCTCCCATAAATTCCAAATAGAATTCTTTTACTCTGCTCGTACTTTTTAATGAATTCACTTTTAATAGAGTTTAATCGAGTAACTTTCTGTTGTTTGGACCAACACATCCTAACTACTAGGTTGGGCCAATGCTTCCCTGAGAAATGTGGAAACAGAAAACCAGGACACAGATGCAGTGTACTACAAGGGCAAGGTCTGCGAGGATGCCGGGGCAGAATCAGAGTCAGAGAAGGCACAGAAAGTGAGGGAAGGTTGTGACAGTGCACTAGTCAAAGTTGAGGAGGAGCAGAGGAGGCTGACACGTAGAGTAAGGAAAAGGCTAAGAATCATAGAAAGAAGCAGATATGCCTGAAGGTACAAGCCCCTGCAGGCTCTCAGTCGGCCTGGCTCCCAATGGTAGTCCAATTCCCAACCCTGTTTCTCAGAAAAGCCCACCGTATATTTATTTCCCTGAAATTTCATTATTTTAATAAGCCCCTCAGTACTCCTCCAGGACTTTCAAAAGGAACATATATTGATTAAAGTATGAGCTCTAGGGTCCAACTCCCTACATGAAAGTCTAGATCTACCATTTATTTAAATTTTCCTATCTGTAAATTGAGGCTAGTGGTAGGTACCTCATAGGGTTTTGATAAGGTTCCAATCAGATAATCCAAGCATAGTGCTCAGCATAGGCCCTTCTGATACATCAGAAACAAATCTTATCCATTTCTTCAGATTATCTCTAGCCCTCACCTCCCAGACAGCCCATGTTGCTGGAAGTGCAGGGTCCTGCCCTGGGACACCAAGGAAGCTAGGCCAAATACCCTGCACAGCCACTGGTGTCTCATGATGCCACACGAAAGAGAGAGGGAGTTAAACCGCCATGGAGCAAACTCTGGACAACAGGGAAGGGATGAGAGGGAGCCAGGCAGATCAACCCCCCTTCCTCCTGCACACCTGGGCTGCTCGGAGGCGGAGTTTCTCCGTACAATCTGCCTGGAGAAGTCCCTGGTGGACCTTCTGAACGACCAGCTGTGTCTCATCATGGCTCCCACAAAGCAGGAGCCAGGGTGGTACCGTCTCACATCCCATTGATTCTCTCACCAATCTTTGCATAGTTTTCCTTCTTCCTCACTCTGGTTCCCCTAGGTTTTTACCTCCCAAATAAAACTCAAATTTTAAAATTCCTGCTTGCTTGAATCTCTACTTTCCAGGTAACCCTGTCCAAGATAACTATTATTGGTGTTATTGTCATCACTTGAACTAGTTTGATTGTGTCTCTGTTACTTGAAAACAAGTGAGTTAGAATAAAACAATGAAGCAGAGCACTTGCTGTCATGCTAAACTAGGTATTAAGAAACAGGTGAACTAGTCAGCTACTCAGCGCTGTGGTCTAAAGATTTTTTGAGAAGGTACTGAAAGTTTGGAGGTAACTTTAAAGAATAAAACTAAGTACTTCTTAAAATAGTTTAATAATAAATATAATAACATGCAACAAGATGCTTTCTATTAAAAGCATACATTTATAGATATTTTCAAATGAAAATCCTAAAGAACAAATATTTAGAGACACAAACACTTATTTTTTTCTTTTATTCACACCTCTTATGGAAATGCTCATTTTTTTTTTTAATTTTTTTAGTTTAAATTATTATGTACATAACAGGTGTACATATTTATGGGGTACATGTAATATTTAGATACAAGCATACAATGTGTAATGATCAAATCAGGGTAATTGGGGTACCGATCACTTCAAGCATTGATCATTTCTTGTGTTAAGAAGATTCCAATTTCACTCTTTAGTTATTCTGAAATATACAACAAATTATTGTGTACTGTAGTCACCCTATTGTGCTACTGAACACTAGATCTTATTCCTTCTGTCTGTCTGTGTTTTTGTACCCATTAATCATCCCCTCTTTATCCCTTCCTCCCCACTACCATTCCCAGCCTCTGATAACCATCATTCTACTCTCATCTCCATGAGTTCAACTTTTTTTTTAGTTCCCACATATTAGTGAAAACGTGATATTTGTCCTTCTGTGCCTGGTTTATTTCACTTAACATACTTTAATCAATATATGTTCCATCCATGGTGTTGCGAATGACAGGGACAATATTCCATTGTACCACATTTTTTTTACCCATCCACGCGTTGTGGAAACTTTTTTAGGCCATTTACCTGTTTCTTCCCCATGCATTGATACTCAAAGTCTTACTCTCTTGAAAAGAAACATTTGCAGTATGATAGTTTACATAGCAGATAATGTTATGAAGAGTGTTTAATAATACTCATAATAGGTGATGAGAAATACAATATATAAAACTACATATCACAGATGTTTTAAAACCCAGGAATATTTGTTATGGCTGAAAGAAAATAAATAAAATGTTCACAGTGGTAGTTGCTGACTGGAAAGCAAAAGATAGTCCTAGAGTGGTGATTAAGGTACAGACTCTGGATTCAGGCATAACAGGCTCAAATTCCTGCTCACTGCATTCTAATTATGTGTCCTTGGCCAGGTTACCCTATAGCCCTATGGTTCAATTTTCCTCTCTGTGTTATAATATATATAGGAATAATATAGGATAGACACAGATTAGGTATATAGGTACACATAGATACAGGATAGGATAGATATAAGGATAATTAATATAGGTGAGGTGGGATGATAGAACCTACCTCAAAGGGCCATTGTAAGAAGTAAATGAAGTCTTTTTCATCTCAGTAAATATTACCATTACTCACCTAGTTGCCCATCCTTGATTTTACTCTTCCCATATCTTTCCCTCATCTCCCACATCTAATCCATCACAATTCCTATGAGCTCTCCCTCCAAAATGTATCCTGCATCCCTTCTCTACTCTCCTGCTTCCAACACTAACATCAAAGCTACCATCATCTCCTGACTGAGTTACAGAAATAACCTCTAATTGTTCCACTCTTCTCCTCGTATAATCCATTATCCACACTGCAACCAAGTGATCTTTTATAGCATACATTATGTCATATCCCTCCCTACTTAAACCCTCCAGAGGCTTCCCATTGCCCTGAGACTAAACGTGGAACTAATTACCACTGCCTGCAAGCTCTAGTGCCCCTGCTCTTGCCTGCATTTCCTCTCTCCTTCTCTAATCCTTGTCCCCAGCTCGTATCACTGACCTATAGCACACATGCTGCCCTTCTGTACGTTCTTCAAATAGATCAAGTTATTCCTGCCTCAGGATCTTCGTGCCTCCTCTTCCTTCTGCCTAGAAGGCTCTTCCTCCAGGTCTTTGCACAACTCTCCCCTTCTCGTCATCCAGGTCTCCCCTGCCTTCTTGGGCAGCTCTAAGCCCTCTTTCCTTATGGACCCCACACCATCACTCTTTATTCCTTAATGCTCTATTATTTCTTCAAATGACTCTTAACTATGTATAACTCTCTTATTGATTTAATTGTCTATTGCCTATTTGCCTCATTGGAATGTAAGATCCACGAGAGCAGAGCCATTGTCTGTCTTGTTTACCACCCTGCTTTCAGGGCTGAATGAATAAATGAATGTGCAGTGCTTAGCATTATGTCATTTTCCCTGCCACTTCTCAATGCCGGGATTGTGAATCACTTTTATGAGGAGGAGGGGAAGCTACTTTTTCTTTAGCCAGGAAATGTTATTCCTTAAAAAAAATTCATCTGTCCTAAGTACTTGGAAAGTTTCTTTCTTTGTTGTCCTTTAGTGGCATCTTTGGATTTCAAAATGAGACCTAGTTTCTAAAATACCAGGACAAAGTGAAGTGTGCCTGGAGTCTGGGCAGAATGACGTTCAGATAACATGGCAGGCCAGCTGGCTGGGTAGACAGTGCTTAGGGCAGGTATCCAGAGGGGTGAAGTCACAGAGAACATTGCCAGCAGACAGGAGCTGGCTCAGGGGCTGGGGACTATAGAAAATGAACAGAGGCTCACAATGACAATGCCAGTAAAGACCTTTGTAAATGATGACAGTACTCTTCAAACTTAGAATAGAGAAAATATGGTGCTTAAGCTTGCAGAGCAAGCCAGAGGCCAGAGCCCAGCACGAGCAAGCCTTCCCTGCTGTGAGGTGAGCAAATTAGCTGATTCAAAAACAAGATAGGAAATGACTGAGCACTTTTTTCAAGAGAGAATCTGGGTCCCTCTGGTCTTAGGTATCCTACATTTAGATCTTTGCTATCTAGTCTTTGAGTAATAGCCAATGTCTCAGGTGATTTTAGGCCTTTTCAGAGTCATTACTCAGGCCCTGAACGCCTTAGAGAGGCCCTCTGAGTTCCCTTTGCCAGTGTCTCCTTTGCCACGGGTCTGCATCCCTTTGACCTGCACTCGGGGTCCGGA
Organism: Lemur catta; assembly: GCF_020740605.2. Taxonomy (NCBI): domain Eukaryota; kingdom Metazoa; phylum Chordata; class Mammalia; order Primates; family Lemuridae; genus Lemur; species Lemur catta. Next base: position 72,337,133 of record NC_059129.1, on the reverse strand, counting down.
ATGGGGGAGGAAAGTGAGCTGAAGTTTGCCATACGGCCAGCCTCAACACACATGGTCAAGGAAACAGATACTTCTGGCCCATGGCTCTGAAAGAGAATAAGGTGAGTGGAGAATCTGCATTCATTCTCTAGGTAACTGAAATCACTCCCCAACCTGAGCCTGAGTGATCTGAAAAAGTCCGTGGAAGTCCCAGAAGGAAAGAGAGAAAGCTAGCTACCTGTCAGGAGACATCTTCCAATGTTATACACAGCTGGTCACCTGAGGTAGTGAGCACGGGTTCTCAGTGGTACAAACTCCAGCACGGTCAAGAGCCTGCAGAAGTAATTAACTTATATCAAAGAATTAGACTCAAAATTAAAACAAAACGATTTTAGATGTTAAACTGTAAATTAAAAAGTGCCCAGCTGCAGATACTAAGTGAATAAACTGCTTTGAAATTGGTCTTGAATTGGTCTGGGGTTCATAATGAGACTCGATTATTTCTACATGGTACTTAGCAGGCACATAAAATTCCACTAATATGAAAGAAATGTATTTTAAATGTTGGTTGATGGAGGAAAGAATATTTTTATATTACTAAAAAAGGCAAAGAGGAATTTTATGGCAACTGAAGTGTATTATCTCAGAATACTGATTAAAAACTCTCCAAATAAGGTAGAGTAACTTAAAATGATTATTTAATATTAATATGTGTCAAATTGATCAGGATAGAGGCTTTCTTTGGCTTGTAAGAAACTATTTTAGACTTTTAAATAAACTTGAATTATGCTTGAAACCTTCTGGCAAAATATTTACCAGAGATTTCCAAGACTCCTTGATCCAGACATCACTTGCTATCTGCATCAATCTCTAACATCTGGACCCTTCTGCTTTTGCACTGTGGCTTGCCCATCCTGCTCTCTTCTGTTTGGACCTTGATGACATAAACAAGAAAACCATTATTCAGACAGTATAGTTTACCTGCTAGTGCCTTAGCTTCTGGAGTCAGTCTATCTGGGTTTAAATCCTGTCAAGGTCCCTAATTAGTTGCATATATAACACTGAGCAAATTATTTAACCTTTCTGTGACTTTGTTTTCTCCTCTTTAAAATACAATATTACTTACTTCAAAAGTTGGGAACCAAAGAAAAAATACACAGACCCCTTGAATAGGGTCATCCAACTAAAAACAAACAAACAATAAAAACACCTTTATCTAGGATTTCCATTGATGTACAGTATCACGACACTCCCCAGGCCTCCTTCCAGACCACAAGATTCTAGTAATTTATACCAGCTTCTCTTGTCTCTCCAATCAGCTATGCTTACTACAGTACCTGAAATAAAGAAAACACTAATAAATTTCAGCCAATATTAGCTGCTCATCTGGATTCCTTAAGACCGAACTCATTCCAACAAACCGCCCCTGGAGCCCCAAGACACAGGGGAATCACATTCAGGCCAGGCCCTCTGGCACAGGTGTGCAATAGTAGTCAGACTTTACCAGACATATTGTCTTGATAAACGTGCCTTACTCCTTGGACCACATAGTTACAGGCCTTAGAATTAAAGATAGCTCCACTTATTGAATGCTACCATACCCCAGGCTAGGCTTGTCATTTACAACACGATCTCAGTTCATCTTTGCCTTTAATCTTTGCATTGCTGTGGGAGAAACAAAAATGTTAAATAATCTCTGGTGTTGAAATATTTAAGGACAGATAATTCCATTGTCCAAGTTCTTCAACCAATGGTATTTTTCAGTTCTTTGTATCAGGCTTTGATGGGTACACAATGATTTAGTACATAAATTCAATCCTACTCAGTATTTTTATAAGAGAATTGTAGCATTATAAAAAAAAGTCAGTATATAAAGTGTGGTCAAAATTTAAACTCATTTTTTTAGGTTTTAGTTTTTATTGAAGTATGATATACATACCAATAACCATATAGCTTGTTGTATTTTCACCAACTGAACACATCCATGTAAGCATCATCCAGATAAGGAAACACAACATTATCAACATTCCAGAAATCTCTTTTGTACTTCCTTAAGCCACTAACCCCTCCACAAGGGTAACCACCATGCCAACCTCTAACCCCATTAATATGTTTTACCTGTGTTTGTACTCTATATGTATAGAATCATAGAGCATAAACTCTTCTGCATCTGACTCTTTTCACTCAACATTCTGTTTATAAGAATCAGCTCTATTGCCATGTATGGTTGTAGATGGCTCAAGATCATTACTATATAGAATTCCATTCTTGAACGTTCTATGATTTCTTTTTAATTTTAGGATATTACAGTGGTACAAACATTTTAGTTACATGAATTGCTTTTGTACAGTTTGAGTCAAAGTTATAAATAAGTGTGTCCATCACTTATAACTTCGTGCATTGTACCCGTTAGTTGTGAATTTATGCATCCCCCCTCCCTCTCCCACCTGCTTGATTTCCACTAAATTTTACTACCATATGAACACATGAGAGTTGATCCTTTAGTTCCAATTTAATAGTGAGTACCTGAGATGTTTGTTTTTCCATTCTTGTGATACTTCATTTAGGAGGATGGTCTCCAGTTCCATCCAGGTTGTTACAAAAGGTATTAGTACACCATTTTTTATGGCTGAATAGTACTCCATAGAATACATATACCACATTATATTAATCCATTCATATATTGATGGGCTCTTGGGTTGTTTCCACATCTCTGTGATTGTGAATTGTGCTGCTATAAACATTTGAGTGCAAGTGTCTTTTTATAAAATGCTTTTTTTTCCTTTGGGTAAATACCCCATAGTGGGATTGCTGGATCAAATGGTAAGTCCACTTTTAGTTCTTTGAGGTGTCTCCATACTACTTTCTGTAGGGGTTAAACTAGTTTGCAGAACTACCATCAGTGTATAAGTGTTCCTTTCTCTCTACATCTATGCCAGCACCTGTTGTTTTGGGACTTTTGGATAAAAGCCATTCTCACTGGAGTTAGGTAATATCTCATTCTGGTTTTGATTTGCATTTCCCTGATGATTAGAGATATTGAACATTTTTTAATGTCTTTATTGGTCCTTAATCTATCTTCTTTTGGAAGGCTTCTGTTCATGTCTTTTGCCCACTTTTCAATGGAGTTGTTTGATATTTTCTTGCTGATTTGCTTAAGTTCTTTGTAGATTTTGGTTATTAGACCTTTATTAGATGTATAGCAGGCAAATATTTTCTCCCATTCTGTAGGTCATCTGTTCTCTCTACTGATTGTTTCCTTTGCTGTGCAGAAGCTTTTTAATTTAATAAGGTCCCATTTATTTATTTATTTATTATTGTGATTGTTTTTGGGGTCTTCTTCATAAATTATTTGGCTAGGCCAATATCCATAAGAGTTTTTCCAATGTGTTCTTCTAGAATTCTTATAGTTTCATGCCTTGGGTATAAGTTTGTTATCCATTGTGAGTTAATTTTTGTGAGAGGTGCAGATCTTGTTTCAGTATTCTACATGTGGCTATCTAATTTTCTGAACACCATTTATTGAATAGGAATTCTTTTCTCCAGAGTATGTTTCTGTCTGCTTTGTCAAAGATTAGATGGCAATATGAGGATGATTTTATGTCTGGGTTCTCTGTTCTAATCCATTGATCTCTGTCTCTATTCTTGTACCAGTACCATGCTGTTTTGGTTACTATAGTCTTATAGTATAGCTTGAAGTCTGGTAAAGTGATGCCTCCCAATTTGTTCTTTTTGCTTAAGGTTGCTTTGGCTATTTGGGGTTTTATATGGTTTCATATGAAACAGAATTATTATTTCTAGAACTGCAAAAAATGACACTGGTGTTTTAATGGCAGTTGCATTAAATCTGTAAATCACTTTGAGTAGTATAGACATTTTAACAAGGTTAGTTCTGCCAATCTATAGGCGTGACATGTTTTTCCATTTGTTTACATCCTCTATGACTTCCTTCCTCAGTATTTCATAGGTCTCCTTATAGAGGTCTTTCTCCTCCTTGGTTAAATATATTCCTAGGTATTTTATTTTCTTTGTTGCTATTGTGAAATGTATTGAGTCTTTGGTTTGATTTTCAGCTTGATTGTTGTTGGTGTATAGGAATGTTGCTGATTTGCGTGCATTGACTTTATAACCTGAGACTTTACTGAATTTATTTATTAATTCCAGCAGTCTCTCGGTTGAATCTTTGGGGTTTCCTAGGTATAAGTTCATATTGTCAGGAAAGAGCAATAGTTTGACTTTTTCTTTCCCCATTTGCATACCCTTGATTTTCTTCTCTTGTCTGATTGCTCTGGCTAGGACTTCCAGCACTATGTTGAACTAAAGTGGTGATAGTGGGCAACCTTGTCTGGTTCTAGTTCTAAGCAGGAATGCTTTCCATATTTCCCCACTCAGTATGATACTGGCTGTGGCTTTGCCTTTTTGCTTTTTCATTCTTAACGACTCTATAAGTCATATAACTTGGACATTATCCTGTTTGAGAAGACTGAGAATGGGGCCCCAATCTCTTCTGGCTTATAAGGTCTCAGGTGAGAAGTCTTCAGTTAGTGATGTGTTTTCCTTTTTAAGTTATCTGCTGCTCATAGCAGTGACTCTTTTGCATTTACTTTGGCCAGTCTGATGACTAATGTGTCATGGTGATTGCCTCTTAGTGATGAATCTCCCAAGAGTCCTTTGATCTTCTTATACCTGGATATCTAGATTTCTAGCAAGGACAGGGACATGTTCCTCAATTATTCCCTCAAATAAATTATCTAACCATTGTGTATTTTCTTCTTCACCCTCAATGACATCTATGATTCTTATATTAGGCCTCTTTATATAATCCCATATTTCTTGTAGATTTTGCTGGTTCCTCTTGTTTCTCAATTCTTTCTCTTTGACTGTCTTGTTTAAGTCAAAGCCGTTGTCTTTAAGCTCTGAGATTATTTCTTCTGCCTGATCTAGCCTATTCTTAAGGCTTTCCACTGTGTTTCCACTGGCTTATAGGCCTGTCTCTCTGTCCTGAACAAGCAATCCCTGAGCATGTCAGGGAGAGGAGGGCTGGTCCTGAGGTGCCTATGGGGTGTTCTAGCAGGTTTGGTGTACCTCTTGGGCTACCTCTGACCTGCTGTCTTCACCTCTTCCCAACAGTGTGTAGTGAATTAGGTCCCCCAGCTTATTCTTGGTGGTGGTGGGTGGTACTTGTCAGCATGAATCAACCACACCCTGTTTGCTTCAGGTGGAATATGCTGTAATGAGGTATTTCATTGTTCCCCGTGTTAGTGGTTGATGTTTGTGTGATAGAGTCAGCTGGCAAGATGTTCTTTTGTGTCTGTGGTAGACTCTGGTCCCCCAGCTGCAGTACTTGAGGGCCCCAAGCTTAGGAGGGACCCTGTAGCTCCCAGGGGCTTTCTTGATCTCCACCACAACCACTGAGGAGGGGGGAGAAGCAAGGCAGTTTGTGGCTAGGTTGTGGGAGACTAAAAGGCTTTGCAAAGCCTCGGTGGGGTTCAGTAGTCACTTTTCCAGTCACAAGGGGGAACTGCTATTAGGACGGTGAGGACAAGCTCTCCAAATCTGGAGAGCTGTTCATGGGGGAGGGCCTAAACCCTTGAATGCTAAGGCCCTGGGCTGGGATCTTTCCATCCTTATCCAGTAGCATAGTTTTTCTGTGGGGAGGGGTAGGTACTCCCCCAAATGGCCACTCCTTGGGCTCCCTCACACCCTGTAAAATTGAGTCAGTAAATGCTGTAAAGGGAATGCAATTTGACCCTCCTCTCAGTAGGTGGCGCTTGCTGAAAGGAACAAGCTGCAATGTTGTTTTTTGGTCCCATGTCCAGCTTTAGTCCCTCAGAAGAAGCACTCAAATGCCCCAGGTGGTGGGTGGGGCCCTGTAACTTCAGGTGAGTCCTTATTCTCTGCCACAGCAGAGGTGGGTGGGGGAGTAAGGGTAGGTGGGGCTGGGCTGAGTGAGCTTGCCCTCAGGCTCTACAAAAGCGGGCAAGATAGCTGTTTTGGCGGGGACAAAAGTCTGCTCCCACCTTCTGGGCAGAGCCACCAGAGCTGAAGTGGTCCCACCCAACCAGAAAGTCTGCTTGTGGAGGCAGCTTCATCTGAGATTCACAAACTGGCCATCTGCAGTGGGCCTCACTGCTCTCTCCCCTCCTCTGCTCCACAGCCTCCTCTCAGAGTCTGCCAGTAGGCAGGAGCCCAAGCCAGCTGAGCTCCCCCACAGCTGTGCTGCTGGCCTGGAGGTTCCCCTCCCAGGATCCTGGCCTGAGCTGAGAGTGCGGCCCTCCCATGGGAGAAGGGGTGCCTCGAGAACATGCCACAGCTAGGACCCACACTGCACTCTCCCCCCAGATCTGCCCATGTGGCTCTCTCACCTGCCACCACCAAGAAGATCAATCCCTCACCATGCCAGGGAGAAGCATGCTGGTACCAAGTTGCCCATGGGGTGCCTGAGCAAGATTAATGCCCCTCTACCTCAGAGCATGCCATGCCCTTATGGTGCTGCCAGGCAAGCAGTACCAGGGAGGGCTGGTGAGCAGGGAGCTTACAGTCTGAGCACCCCTCAGGCTGCAGGACCCCAAGAGGAAAGGCCTGAACCCCACTCTCTATGGAAGCCTCAGTATGGTGGCTCAATTGTCTCTCACAGGAGCCATGCGTGGGGGAGGGGAAGGGGAGGAAAAGAGTCTGGGTGGAGGAAAATTACCACTCTGGTCATCTCGGACCCTCTCTCTGGGTGGCAGTCCATCTAGAATGTCCAGGCTCTGTAGTCACACAGATCACCCAGGACCCACTGGATCTCTGTGGCTCCTGCAGTCTGGAGCAGAGTTGGGAAATGTCTGTGTGGGAATGGGCAGGATGGAACCTGAGGCTCTGAAGCCCCCTGGGGAGGACAAAGGTGCGTGGTGGGTGGAGAAGCAATATGGCGCCTGTCATCCCAGCTCAGGTCTGTGGGGGCAAGAAGCACCCAGGGGGGCTGGGAGTCTGGTGCCCTGTGCACAAGCAGTTCCCAGCTCACTGGTGGCAGCAGCCTCTGGGCTTGTGTAGGCAGAAAGTCTCTCTAGCAGCTCAGAAACCCACCAACTGTCAGAAATGCGAGGAAGAGAGAAACAAACTGCTCCACCTACCCTTCTCACTGGTCTCCAAGCCTCTCAGGGGTTGATCTTTGCCAAAACCCTGCTCCATCTTGTTCTGCACCACAGCTTCTTCCCGTGGAGTCTCCCGAAGGCGCTGGCATCCTTCCTTCAGACCTGCATCTGATCTATGTCTCTCTGTTCATTTTTTCTCATTCATTTAAAATTTTTCCTCCTTACTGAGATGCTCTGGCAGCTGGTGTCTCTGGTCAGCCATCTTGCTGCTCTCTCCCTATGATTTATTTTTGAATTCTGCTATTGGTGGACAGATATTATGAAGAGCTTATGTCTTTTGGTACACGTATGTATACACACCAGTTGAGCACCCACCTAAGAGTTAACTGCCAGACCACGGAATATACATATCTTCTGCTTTAGTAGCTACTATCAAATAGTTTTCCAAAGTGGTTTTACCTATACCAGTTTACAGCCCATTATCAGAGAATGTGCATTTCAGTTCCTCCACATCCTAAGCAATAGTTGGCATTTTCCAGTTTTTTTAAATTTAGACATTCTCACAAGTATGTATCAGTTTGTCTTTGACTCACTTCTAAGTCAAAGTCCTTAAAGCTATCCTTTCCTCTGTGGCACAAAGTCTGCACACTGTAACACACTCCCTGGTGATGAAACAGAATAACCCCATGCTCCAACTACAGTGGGCCACCTGGAGGACAATCCCAGCACAGTGACACAGCCTAAAAAAATACAAATCTCACCCCCCAAAAGCCTGGAAAAGCCACATAGGTCTTCACTTAAAGTCTCTTGAGGAGAAGGTGGTGGGAGAGTTACGACACACATACACAGCAGGGTTTCCTAAGGACACTATAAGCACCGCAGCTCTCTAACACACCACTATCTCGTCAGGTGCCCTGCTTCCTCCTCTGGCTTCCATTCCCCGTTCTCCTCTCTTCCATGCTGGGGCTCCTCTCCTCTTTCTATCCTCCTTCCTTTCCTTTGTCCTTTATGTACAACTCTTCCCTCATTCCTCATCCTGGACAGTATTCCTCACAACCAACATGATGGTCTGGCCAAAAAAATGGTCCCTGCTCCCTAGAGATAGAAGGTAGAACAGAGCTGAAACATCATACCTGAACGCCTCCTGTTAGTGCTTGTGTGGTGGTGGTGGAGGGGGGAGGTTGAGATGTTAGTGTGTGTGCCGCACTCTTAGTTTTCACCTGTCTCCTATTCTGAGCTGGTAGCCAGTCCCTGGTAATCCCTTTCTGCAGGTATCTTGGCCAGGCAGAGAACAAAACAACCTGGACCCAAAGGCCTTTTTCACTCTTTTGTGAGATCCTAAATCCTCAAAGGAGATTTTTCTGGGAGTCCTGGAAGAGGACAGGAGAACAGTGCCTTTGAGAAGCAGCAATGCTGAGAGAAGAGATTCGTTGTTCATGCTGCAGGAAAAGGCCAGAGATCTGAAGGCTCTGCGGTTGGCAGCAACTTGCGCTGTGCTCTGCGGCAGTGCCAGAAGGTGGCCGGCCACAACTATTCTATATATGAAGACTTCGCGTCAACTGAAAAGCGCCCTCCTCTGAGCAGATGTAACCCAGCAAGCATGTGACGTGATGAGCAGATGGTGCCTTCATCCAGAGGAAAATGAATCAGCCTACACCAGGGCACAGGGGCTGGCAAGCACAGTGCATGATGGCTCTAAACCCCCTCACCCCCTCAATCTAGCCCTTTGTGCAGGACACAAAGTGTACCACTGTGCATGGTGTCCCTGAAAAAAATGTAGCAAGACCTCAGAGGAAAGCTGCAGGTGCCTCTGTGGTGCACTTAGGAAGGAGAGATTCTAGGTGTTGGCAGCCTCAGCAAAAAGCCCCATACCCCCACTTGCTACGGCACAGAGAGCCATGAAACCCTAAGGAACCATGGATCTTGAAATTTAACCATGGTATGTCTTTTGGGACCAAGATGACTCAGCAACTAGAGACCTTTTTCTTGATCCCACACCATGTGACTTCCTAAATATTGATATGATCCTGAGAATCAGCAAAGCCAAAACTGATTGAAACTGGGTTTCCTGGCCACCTGGTGTGGTGGGAGTCAGAGTCTGTTTAATTTGATTTTAAAGGCACTAAGAACCAGGATATTTCTTGTACAGTTGAGTTTATTTGCTACATCTGTCATACTTGAGATATAGTTCCTTTTAAAAAACAAATCATGTCTTGATTAGTGAAACTATAAAATGCAACCTGCAAAATGACAGTGAAATTACTCCTGTGTAGATCTAAGTAGATTTTGATTCAGTCCATGTGAACGTCAGAATACAATTTGAACTTTGAATGTGATCCTGTACAATTTTATTGACATGTTACCTAATGAGAAGTTATAATGCTCATTATATATTAATAAAACATGAGGAATTCAAGATTATAAGGGGTAAAAGTCTAACATTTCCAAGTATTCATGTGAGTACTAAGCAGATTACTTGTCAATATTTTCTCTTTGTTGCATTGCTTTTTTTTACCAGAATAGCAGAAATATCTGAAATGTTACTGCTATCATATTAACAGATACTCTGAATTATTTCTAAGGGTCTGCAACTGAAATGTTTACTTTTTGAACACACTGTATTCATTTGTTTTAATGACACTAAAGAATAGTGCTTTACAATATAACATGATTTTGAGACAGCCAAATTAATAATGATTGAAATTGAAAATGCACTTTATAAAGCATTGAGAGGAACATATATCACAGTCAGAAACATCCAAAAACAGCTAAGAAAAATTAAATTAATGTCATTCTTATTTAACCTAGAATAAGTATGATTCTCCAACAGCTTTTCCTTGTGAATAAAAGTCCAAATAATAAAACAAATATTTATTAAAAACATCTTATACCTTTTTCCTTGTAAACTTTTCATGGAAAGGACTAGACGAATTATTTTATCTTATTCATATCTTATTCAGATAATGAATAAAATCATAATATATAACCATGACAAGAATCTAATACCTCAATTATGCTAATTTTTGGGTGCTTTTCCTTGGAACAGTTCAAAGTACTTAAAAGTAGACTATTTTAAAAAAATTCTATTTTCTGGAATGGAAAAAGACAAATATGACTATTCCCAATGCATAAACAAGAAAACCAGAGCACAAAATTTTAATAGATTCCTCAGGACCACAGTTGAGCATTAAATTATTCATATACATATATACTTTTATGCCTTCCTGTTTTTCTTTTATTATAGGATATTTTTTCCTTATTCTCTGTACTTCAAAATGCTTTTTATAGTCTAAGACTAAACTGAAATGTCACCCCTTCCATCAAACCCTCCCTAATCTTTAGGTAGACTATGTTTATCATTTGCCAATTCCATTAGTTTTCATTATTAAATCACACCCCTTTGGATTTTGAAGAGTTTTCTTAAACTATGTCCAAATACAAGCCCAAACTGGATAGAAAATACATCAGAATTATTTGCTAGACTGTGTTAGGGAATTGTATCATGCATAACTTTTCAGTTTTCCTATATTTTCCAAATTTTCTATACAGGTCATATAATCTATGATTGGAAAAAGCAAAACAAATCTAAAAAAAAAAAACCAAGGAAAAAAAAGGAGAACATATCAAGTTTTATGAGCTATCACTTTAATTTAAAGCTAGGAAAAAGCAATGCAGTAAGACTAGGACAATAGAAGAGACTTCTGCGGGGGAATAAAGGACTTTGGACAGAGAAGGAACAAAAAAGTCTCCGAAGAAACATTTTACCTCCTTCACATATTATATCTAGATACTACACTGTCCCCTAAGCAATCCAGGCGATGTCACAAAGACCCTGGGAATACCTGTGTCCATTTTAAGAAAGTGTAAGACAATAATTCAAATAGATAGATGGCTACTGAGAAAACTAATCTATCTTCCTTAAATAAAATGGAAGGAATAACTTAGAGCCTTCTGGGGAGAAGTAAGACTCAGCGACAAGTCAATCTCCAATGGCTGGAGCCCAGCTAAAAGCTTCCTGCTTTCAAAAGCAAAATTGAATCTGAGGAAGGGTAAGAATGCCTGCTCATGAGTACTGCTGAGGGGAAAAGCCAAACTGCTAAACAAAGCAGCCCCAAAGCACAGGGGCTTAAATCTTATAAGCAATCCTGGGATAAGTGGTCCGGCCTGGCACTGTTCTGCTCAGTGTAGTAATGTAGGCACCCAGTGTCTTTCCATAGTTTCTTCACCATAGGGCAGGAATTAGAAAACTACAGGCCCAGGGACCAAATCTGGCCTGCCACCTGTTTTGTACATAACATTTTCTTGGAATGCAGCCATGCCCATTTGTTTATGTATCATCTTTGGCTGCTTTCACAGCACAAGGCAGAGACTTGAATGGTTGCGAAGTTGAAAATATTTACTCTTTGGCTCTTTGCAGAAGAAGTTTTCACACCCTCCTCTGAGGTATTGACCTTGATAAGCAGTAGAAGCTGGGTTGTGGCCATATTTAAATTCCAGCTTGTGAGAAAAAGGGCACACAGCCAATATTTCAAGGCCCGAGCCTAGGAGCTGCATGTATTGCTTCTCTCTCATTCCACTGCAATGATATAATCACAAATCTACATGTAGTTATAAGGAGTCTGGGAAATGAGTCTCTGGCTGAACAGCCATGAATCCAGCTACAACTTCATCACAGAAACCAAAGGAAGACAGTCAACGGCCTCCACTCCATGGTGTTTGTTTTGTCCATCTGTTTCAACTATCATTAAAAGTAGCATAAAGCCACATATGTGTCATGTCATAGGCAAATGGTCACATTTTTGTCCACACCAGAAATGTACCTTTGCTACAACTCAGACAATATACTTTCTAACATTGCTTGCCAGATAGAACACTGAAATATAATTTGGTGAGAGGAGGGGGCAAATATAACAGCAATAGTCAGTGTTAAGCCAGCACAAAGAAAGATTGTGTTTTATGGGAACATGCAACGTCATTAAGTAAGCTGGTCAAGAAGGTACACAGCTCCTCAAACAGCATCACGGGGTTAAAGTGTGGCCTAGTGAGTGTGCCACAAGAAACCCAGTTGGAAGCTAACACCTTCCAAAAGTGTCATCCAAAATTCTATTTTGTGAAAACATTCCTCACACACAAAAAAGGTTTGAGACTCCTTTACAAAGTAGTGACCACACACAAAATATGTTATAAGCCTGCAACTAGCCTCCATTTGAAAGGGGGGGAAAAGTGTATATAAAAAGATTTAATGAGTAGTCAAAATTTCCATAGGAGACTTTACAGTCCATTTGCTCTACTACCACATAAGATTAGAAGCAGAAAAAGCATCCAAGCTGATCTTTCTGTTAGGATGATTCCTGGCAGCAGGTTTTACTACCTTCTTCCATTCAATTTTAAATGTCTAGAGCAATGTGCTTTCCCCATCCTTCTCCTAGAGGCAATTCAAAGTCCTGTGGGAGATTTTTCGAACACCCATGGTATGAAAAGTAATAGAGCAAGGAATGAAGAGATAGTGGTTGTGGTCTTCACTCTTCCGCTTCTCAACTACATGAACAAACACGATTCATTTCATTATTCATTTAAATTGTGTATTTTCCCTACTAGATTCCAGGCCATTCTGCAGGAGAAACAAAAAAGTCAGAACTGAGCCCCAGCCCTCTGAAAGTTTGTAATCTAATACAGGAGTAACTGTAAGGGAAAGGAAAAATGCTTGGGTGGATGGAATGGCATCCGTTGTGAGTGATGGTGGATGAAAGACATGCAAACTGGTCTGGAAGGTGGGTGAGACCTGGCATGCAAAGAGGGAAAGGTAGAGGCAAGAAAGGAGACACTTCAAGGAATGACAGCTAGAACATGTGTCATTTACAGAGTGACAAAGGGAAATTAGTTAAGGAAAGATAAGATGGAACCAGACCTGGAAACTAATGAATCTGATGTTTATTTGCTAAGCAAAGTAACTGAAGGTTTCTAAAAAGGGGAATAATTTGATCAAGGAAAGGCTTTGAAAAGATTATTCACATGGTGATAGTCCCATGGTAAATGGAGTGGCGGTAGGGAGATTAGTTAGAAACTAGTTAGAAGAGCGAAGGTAACAAGGCATATGTGGGAGAGATTATCGATAAAGAACAAACACAGAAATTATTTTTCCTGTGTTGAACATGATCCAATTACTTTTATTTTAGAGATGCCACAATTTAAAAAAATGATGAAGCAGAAAATACAACACTTAAGATGACAGGTAGAAAAAATATATGAAATTGATATGACAGAAAAATAACTGGCTAGAAATGTATTACTGCTTAATTTGATGTTTATGAGGATTTTAAACTATTTTTTTAAGCTATGAAAGGTGGTGAAACAAACTTGGGAAGGATGTAGAAGAAGGTTCCTCTTATTAAGAGAATAGAAACATAGGGAGGGAATTCATGTCCTCCTTAGGTTTTTCACACTTATTCCATGCTAGATGGACCTTCTAGACTCTACCTTTTTTTTTTTTTGACTGGGAAGATAGTCTGTTTCTCGTTCTTTCTTTTTCACTTTATCAAATTATATTTTGCATACAGTAAAATGGACCTATTTTAAATGTACAGTTTGATGAGCTTTGACAATGTATACACCATGTAATCATCACCCTCCTCCCCGACAAATTCCTTCATAACTCTCAGGCAACCGTTGATCTTGACTTCTGTCACTATAGTTTTGCCTGTTTTTTAATCTTCCTATAAATGCAGTCTTACAGCAGATATTCTTTTGTTTCTGGCTTCTTTTTCCTCAGTGTGTTTTTGAAATTCATCAATGTTGCTATACATATAAGTAGTTTATTCTTTTTTATGGGTAAGTTGCACGAATATTCCACAAATTATTTATACATTCATCTGTAAATGGATATTTGGGTTGTTTTCAGTTTGGAGCGATTATGAATAACACTACTATGAACATTAGTGTACCAGTCTTGTTGTAGACAAAGCGTTCATTTCTCTTGGACATAGGTTTTTATATACTTCCATGTGACCTAAGGCTAAATCATATAGAAATATGTGTTTACTTTTATAAGAAACTGACCACTTATTTTCCAAAGTAGTTATAATATTTTATATTCCCAAATGCAGTGTTATGCGCATTCTGGTTGCTCCACATTCTTTCCAACATTTGAGTTTGTCAGTCTTTTTTTTTATTTTAGCCATTCTAGCAGGTTTATAGTAATATCTTATTAAGTTTTAATTTGCAGTTCCCTGATGATAAATGAAATGTTCATGTCCTTATTTTCATGTCCTTATAGGCTATTGTATATATATTTTGCAAAGTGTCTGTTCAAACCTTTACTCACATTTTAAAATTGTCATCTGAATTATTTTTGAGTTGTGAGAGTTCTTTACATATTTTGGATGTAAGTCCTATGTCATACATAGATAGATCGGTAGCTAGATATAGCACAAATATTTTCTTCCATTTTTGGCTTGCTTTTTTATTTTATTACTGAGTGATACCTTTGGGAGAGTAGTGGTTATAATGGGAAGGATTTTGCAACTTAATTAAAAATTGTTTTTAATTTTAATAAAGTTCAATTCATTAATTTTTATGTTTATGGTTATGTTTTATTTACAAAATCTTTGCCTATCCCCATATTTTGAAAAACTTCTATGTTTCTTCTAGAAATTTTATAAGTTCAGTTTTTACTCTAGGTCTATGATCCACTTTGATCCACTATTTTTGTATATAGGATAAGTAGGGGTCAAGACTCATTTTTTTTTTTCCTATTTGAAGATCCAGGTATTCCAGCACTAGCTGTTGAAAATAATATTCTTTCCTAATTGAATTACCTTTGCACCTCTGTCAAAAACCAACTGACTCTATAAGTACTGGTCTATTTCTGAAGTCTTTCCTCCAGTCTGCTGATCTATTTGTCCACCCTTACACCAACATCACCTGGTCTCAATTATATAGCTTTGAAGTAAGGCTTGAAATCAGGAAATGGAAGTCCTCCAAATTTATTTTTCTTTTTAAGAATTATTTTGGCAATTCTAGTTCCTTTACATTTCCATATATCCTATTAGAATCAGCTTGCCAATTTCTCCAAAGAAGTCCTCTGGTACTTTGATTGAGTTTGCATTGAATCTATAGATCAATTTGGGGAGAATTGATTTCTTAACAATATGAGTTTTCTAGTTCAAGGTATCTTTGCTTTTTATTTGTCTTTTTAAATTTATCTTAACAATCTTTTATAGTTTTCAATGTACAGATCTGGCATATATTTTTTTAAATTTATCCCTAAGTACTTCAGACAGACTGTCTTAGGAATTGACTATTGTAGAAAGTAATCTCACCCATTATTTGTCAGTTTTACTAGTTTAATTCCTAGAATAACAATTCCTTCAAATTGGTGGTAGTGGATGAGGGATTATTACAGGGGAGGCGAGCTTCCGAGTTGGAAACATTTCCAATTTAGAAGAGAATTTCCTGAAATACTAGAAAAATATATCTCCAGATGAAACTTCACTCAACCCCAACTTGCAAGCGTGTCAATACAAACACATACAAGGGAGACTGTATAAGTGAACAAGTCTTCCTGGTATCAACTATGAAGGTACTCACCAAGATAATTAGGTCTTTAAAGTTGAATGCAGCTCTTTTATGGATTACTCAGTCTACAAATCTACATATAGTTACCACTTAAAAATTATTCGATTTATTGCATTAATGGGCATTATGAAAATGTTTTCATAAGGCTGGATATTTCTTTTAGCCTAATTCCCATACTTTAGTTTGAATCAGCAATAGCATTTGTGCAATTACAGTACACTTGTAGGAGACCTAAAGATTAAGAGTAGAGAAAAATGTTTTATCAGCAAAGTTTTTTCTAGATGGACAAAATTCATTTAAAAACACTTTTGGGAAATCTAACTAACTGATCTTTTTGCTTTCCACACAAAAATATTGCTGATAAAGAGGAAACTAACTTTCTGAAAAATTAAATATCATATTATTTCTCTCACCAAATCCCCTGATGGGTATTTTATAGATTTTCCTTAATTTGAATAGATTGCTCAAGGTTCCTGAAATAATTATAAATATAACAATAACATATTAACTTATATAATGTTTCTTTTATTTATAGTCTCAATTTTTTCTCATACCAATCAAATTAGAAAAAGAAGAATTAGGTGTTATCTAATCAGGAAACAAATTCTAAACAAAAATCAAAGAGCAATCTAAAATATTATATAGAGACCTGGCTTTATGTTTCTTTTCTTTCTTCCTTTTCTTTACTCCTCCCTCTTCTCTTTTTGATCTTGCACTTAAGAGAACACTCAGAAGCCGCAAATATTTAAGAAATGCTAACAATAATAATAGTTATATTATCTACTCTGTGTCAAGAATAAACATTGCAATTCTATAACCTTTCGCCCCTGCAAAGTGTTATTGTTCCCACTTTACAACAAAGAAACTAAAGCTTATAGAGTGTTAGTTACTTTCCCAAAGTCAGTTACTTTGGTCACATGGCCAAATCAAGAAAATAAGATTGAAATTGCAGAGCCAAATCTCTCCGCATCATACAGATGCCTCTTAACATTGCTCATAGCCCTACAGGAGCTTGGAGTCTAAATGATGTGTCTCCTATGGGTAGGAACTTCAAGACTGAAGGCTATTGGCTCCACCATGGACACGATTAGGTTTAAGCCCAAATATTCAGAGGAGACCAATTGAACTTTACCAGAGGGAGCAGCCTAGTCGAGCCACTCCACAGTTGCCACTAGAGGGCATCCACATGGATCTTTTCGCTTGTTCTCTGCTGCCACAAATATTCAATGAAACCTCCTCAATGAACCTCAGAAGCTGTCTTGGGCAAGAAAAGAGAGCGTATAAAATCCAAATAACTAGTAATTTACTGAAAGAAATAGTCATTCCAAAGAGGCTGTTATAACGTCCCTGATTCAAATTTTGAATAATCTGGATGTTTAAACCAAAAGGAGAAATATAAACATGAAGTGATAGTAGTTCTCATTGGTAAGTCTAGGATGTCCCCAACAAACAGTGGGGCATGGACGGGGGTCGTGAAGAAGACTGAATAAGCTATTAAGAAATAGGTGCCACATTTCTTCACATATTGGAGATTGGTGCAAATGGTTTTGTGACCTCACTACAGTTTTATAATTTGAATTTATTACTATAAGCTAAAAGAGGACAAACAGAATGAGAAATCACCCTTTTCACAAAGTCAGGTTAAGCTCAAGTGTTTTCTAAGTCTTTATTAAAACACTCACGCTGAGGAAGGTTAAAGGAATTTGAGTGATCATTTACTTCCATCCTCGAAAACTTCCCTAGGGTTTCCATTTAAGGAAAGCTTAAAATAAGTGAGTTTTTAGTTTCAATTTAGTTGTCAACATGCAGAAAAAAAAGAAAGGCTCAAATCAAAGAAACAATACAATCTGAAAATTAAACATTATGGGGAAAAGCCATACCTTAAAGTGTAGCCTTTGTTGTCAATCAGAATTTCTGTCTAAATTGTAAAAACAGAGGGAAAAAAAATCTACTTTGCTATGAACTGCCGGGCAATTGTCTTTATTCTGCCAAATGCTCCAGATGGTTCTCTTATAGAAAGACTTCCGTCTCATGTTCACACTTGTTCCATGCATCTAACTCTCAGCCAGGCCCTGAAACAGGTATTTTGCTGATCTACTGAATAGGATTTTAAAAGTATTTCATTTTCTTTTTCTTTTTTCTTTTTAACGAGCATTATTATTAAGATATAAGGTATATATTGAATGTTCCAGAAGGTCTATGTAGCCCCTTCTTATTTCTTTTTTTTTTTTTTAATTTCAGGATATTATGGAGGTACAAATATTTTGGTTACATTTTATGTCTTTGCCTCACCCAAGAAAGGATTAGTTTCATTTTATTTAAAATTTCAAGCCAAGCAGAAAAAATGGGACCATGTGCTTCCCTTCTCTCTTTTTTTAAACTTTTTTTAAAAATTTATTTTTAATTATTATGGGTACATAATAGTTGTATGCATTTAAAGGGTACAAGTGGGTTTTTTCCTGTTTTTTTGTTATTTCAGAGTATTATGCAGGTACAAATCTTTTGGTTACATGGATTGCTTTTGTACTGCTTGTGTCAAAGATATAAGTGTGTCCATTACCCAAACAGTGTGCATTGTACCTGTTAGGTATGATTTCATCCATCCCCTCTTCCCCACTCCCACCTGCATGATTTCTTTTTTTTTTTTTTTTTTGAGGCAGAGTCTCACTGTGTTGCCCTGGCTAGAGTGAGTGCCGTGGCGTCAGCCTAGCTCACAGCAACCTCAAACTCCTGGGCTTAAGCGATCCTACTGCCTCAGCCTCCCAAGTAGCTGGGACTACAGGCATGAGCCACCATGCCCGGCTAATTTTTTCTATATATATTTTTAGTTGGCCAGATAATTTCTTTCTATTTTTAGTAGAGACGGGGTCTCGCTCAGGCTGGTCTCGAACTCCTGACCTCGAGCGATCCACCCGCCTCGGCCTCCCAGAGGGCTAGGATTACAGGCGTGAGCCACCACGCCCGGCCCCACCTGCATGATTTCTGTTGAGTTTTACTTCCATCTGTGCATGAGTGCTGACCTGTTAGTTCCAATTTAATAGTGAGTATCTGTGGTGTTTTTCCATTATTGTGATAGATACTTTACTTAGAGGGATAGTCTCCAGTTCCATCCAGATTGTTGCAAAGGGTATCAATTAATTTTTAATAGCTGACTAGTACTCCATGGTGTACATATGCCACATTTTATTAATCCACTCACATAGTGATGGGCATTTAGGTTGTTTCCACATCTTTGCAATTGTGAATTGTGCTGCTATAAACATTCGAGTTCAAGTGTTTTTTTGAAAAAATGACTTTTTTTTCCTTTGGGTAAATACTCAGTAGTGGGATTGCTGGATCTAATGGTAGGTCTACTTTTAGTTCTTTGAGGAATCCCCATACTATTTTTTATAGAGGTTGCACTAGTTTGCAGTCCCACCACCAGTGTATAAGTGTTCCTTTCTCTCCCCATCCATGCCAGCATCTCCTTTGGGTAAATACTCAGTAGTGGGATTGCTGGATCTAATGGTAGGTCTACTTTTAGTTCTTTGAGGAATCCCCATACTATTTTTTATAGAGGTTGCACTAGTTTGCAGTCCCACCACCAGTGTATAAGTGTTCCTTTCTCTCCCCATCCATGCCAGCATCTATTATATTGGGACTTTTTGATAAAAGCCATTCTCACTGGGGTTAGGTGATATCTCAGTGTGGTTTTGATTTGTATTTCTCTGATGATTAGTGATGTTGAGCATTTTTTCATGTTTCTTGGCCATTATATATCTTCTTTCGTAAAGCTTGTACTCGTGTCTTTTTCCCACTTTTTAATGGGATTGTTTGATTTTTTTCTTGCTGATTTGCTTGAGTTCATTGTAGAATTTGGAATGAGGTGAGGGGGAAAAGCCCTATATAAACAAAAGAAAGTGAAAAAATAAGAAGCATCAGTTGCTCCAGATGAGAAGGAATCAGCAAAAGAACTCCGAAAAAGAATCAGAGTGAAATGTCAACCCCAAAAGGGAACACCAGCTCTCTAGCAATGGAAACCAACCAAAACCAGAATATTGAAATGATGGGTAAAGTATCCCAAGTATGGATTATAAGTAAGCCCAATGAAATACAAGAGAAAATGGAAAACCAACACAAAGGAACCACACAAAAAAATTCAGGAAATAAATGAAAAATTCACTAAAGAAATGGAATTGGCTGGGCGCGGTGACTCACGCCTGTAATCCTAGCACTCTGGGAGGCCGAGGCGGGTGGATCACTCGAGGTCGGGAGTTCGAGACCAGCCTGAGCAAGAGCGAGACCCCATCTCTACTAAAAATAGAAACAAATTATCTGGTCAACTAAAAATATATATAGAAAAAAAAAAATAGCTGGGCATGGTGGTGCATGCCTGTAGTCCCAGCTACTCGGGAGGCTGAGGCAGTAGGATCGCTTAAGCCCAGGAGTGTGAGGTTGCTGTGAGCTAGGCTACCGCCACGGCACTCACTCTAGCCAGGGCAACAAAGTGACACTCTGTCTCAAAAAAAAAAAAAAAAAGAAAGAAAGAAATGGAATTATTAAAAAAAATCAAAAAGAACTTCTGGAAATGAAAAATTCACTTGAGGAAATACAAAACGCAGTGGCAAGTCTTAAGAATAGACTAGACTAGGCAAAAGAAAGAATCTCAGAGCTTGAGAACAACACTTTCTCTTTTTTTAACTTTGAAATTTGAAGCCACTGTTAAATCAGTTTAAAACCAATTAATGACACTTGTTGGTAATTGATCCTAGAAACCAGGAAGAACTATGATCTAGGTTTGTAAAACAAAACATTAAATACTTATGAAATGTTTCAATATAATCTCTGTACCATCATACAAACAAGTTATTTTGAAAGCTATTTGTCTTGAGGAAGACATCTTAGTTCAAAAATGGATCATAAATAGCTGTCTATACACTTACACATCTTGTTTCAAGATATTACTGCTGAACTTTTTTAAAATTCCATAACTTTATTGAGTATTTATTATGGACCCTATGTTAGGCACCTAGGATACAAAGATACACTGTGGCATTTTGTGAAACCTGGGTTCAACCTGGCCACAGAGGGAAGAGTTAGGAGTCTTGTGCAATAAAGGTCTATGGAGGCAGTAGAGGTAATGATGGGGTAGTGGAGGGGATTGGAGACAAATTCAAGGAGTGACATCAACACAATTTGTTATGCAATTCTATGTGTCAATGGATAAAAAGTCAGGAAGAGCTTCCTTGTGTCCAGTTTGGGGATAAGGCAATCCCACTCAAAAAGATTACAAATGTCAGAGTTAGAGCAGTACATCAGCCCCCACTTTATCCCAGGGATAAAATCTGTAAGATCTACCATATACAGTAAGGTACAATGTCAGAGATGATCACATTCAAAGACCATTTTCAGAGCTCTGGCGGTTTGTTTTCCAAATGGAAATGTCTGAACCTGCCTCAGAACCTACTACACACAAGCACTGGCCAGGTGGCAAATACACTAAATGGCGAGAAAGGCTCTTTCATGAAGACTCTGGTCTTAGATGAATAGTGCGGCATAGGACAGTCACCGTCTGGGTTGATGCTCTTGAATCCATTCTAATTATTAAAGGGTGTCCACTGAGTTTAAATGAGCCACACATAGTAAACCCACTACACAGAGAGACACATGGCTTGGGTTCCACCTCAAACCCTTCCATCTGCAGCTTTTGGAGGGAGAAAAGTCACACTATTACCTCTCCACCCCTCAGCTTCATTCTGTAAAATTAGGATGCACACTCACTGCCAACTAAAAAGTCTATAATTTCCCTTCCCATTTCTGGACATTGAATCAGACAAATTGAGAGGGAACTGGTTGAAATGAATGCTAGATTTTTGTTTTTCAAAGAAAATGAGTGTTCAATTTCTATTCAAGTCAATGAGAATTTATTTTATATCTTGAGTATAGTACATGTGTGGCATCCTGAGGGGCTAATGGGCTGAACAAGACAATGACTCAAGACTTCCAGTGACCCCATTTTAATGTCACAGTACGAAGATACCTACCATTTAGAATTTTGAAAGATGAGTATTTCTTTAGCACAATATTATTTATCGTTCTAGTTCTGACTATAAGAAAACAATGGCAATTAGGCCACCATGTTCATAGAATTAATTACATACACATTTTTAAATAATGTGAACTTTCAAGTGGCCTCCCAATAAGATATGAAGTAAATGGCTATTTGGAGAGTTAGATATTGAAATTTTCTGCTTTTAGTAAGAATCAAACTGATAATGTGCTAAAATAAACTAAAATCAACTCCTTATTCTGATTGACAGGCTTCACCTCTGCCTCATACTCCAGCTCTTTTCTTGGCAGAGAAGGAACCATTTCAAAAATTATTAAGGAAGTAATAAGGGCTGTTTTGTACATTCATTACATTCACAGTGAGGGAAATTTTCTGTCTTGTCAATATCAGTATATCTAATATAAAATCATCAATTCTATACCTACTGGCTTTTTTTTTTAGTAAAAACTGCATTAAAATTATAACTTACAATGTTTGTTTCGATCTATAAACTTGGTTAACATAGATTAGATTAGATTGATTTCCACTGAGATAAATGCTACACAATACCTGTTGTGATTAGCTCCTTAGTTTTTTCTATTAATAGAACACTGGCAGTTGCTATGAACAAGTGTCTGGAATATGTTCCTGGCATTTCACCTACACTCTCTCTAATCCTTCCAAGAAACCCACAGAGTAGGTATTACTACCAATGACAGACCAGAGACCCTGAGAATTTACACAACTTGCCCAAGGCCACACAGCCGATTATAATTGACCATGTTGCCATTTGTACCCAAGTCCATCTGGCTTCAAAACCTGCTCTTTCCCCATTAAACAAAGTGTCTCTTCGCCCTTACTTTTTCCCTCTTCAGGGCTTTGTCTTGAACTTTTCTTCCTCACAACAGTTAAATCATCCATTTAAAGATGTCAAACAATCTCAGTGTTCTAAGGTAAGTTGTCAGACTTCATTTGGTTCACCTTGTCTACCACTTCTCCTCTGTTTATTCCTTCTTCTTCTAGCCTCTCCCTTTTCTAAAGCTGAGAGTAAATTAAACTAGCTATTTCAATCACAACAAAAATATCTTATATATCATTTGAGAAGAAAATGTTTGTATATTACTTGGTAGTGTTGAATATGCAATAAAGTTATAAAACTAGAAGAATGCTAACTATTGTAGCAAAATTAACAAATCCAGTCTTCCTGAGTAAAGTCAAATCCATACTGACTCTCTAATCTGTCTTTTTAGTATCCTATTTTAAAATGCTCTTCCAATTAATCCTACATATTCATAGGGATAATCCCAAGGGCAGGATAATCCTTACATGTTTCCTGTATTCATCTGACAACTTAGTCATCATCACCAAAGCCTACAATCCATCATCCATAAGAAGCCAAACTGCCTGTCATCACTTTTATCCAGGCTGGGATTTCCTTCCATCCTTGAAATACCAGCTTGCCTGCTTTGCATCCACCTGAGACTTAAAATAAGGAAAATGTTATAAATCTTTTCTCCAAAATCTCTTCTATATTAAAATTTACAGTCTTGCAGAAATGCAGGCTCAGTCCTGCATTTTCACTATCCTGCCAATCTCCATTTTCTTAAGATTTTACACTGCCCTCAGACAGTCAATCTGTGGGGAAAAGAAAATCCTTCTATTTTCTATTACCAGAATGTGTCCATTCTTCCTTTATGCATGATGTGACTTCACTCTTACCACAATTTTTCCTTAGTTCTTTCATCCTCTTTTCCTGACTATATATTACAGAATGCAGCCAAGTTCAAATGTCAACACTTTTCCTCATTTTTGTCCACGTTTGTCCTGTGATTCTTAGAGCAACCTCTTCACTTTCATCTCACAACTGAATTTTTCTTAATAAAAAATTTGACTTCTTAAAAACATTAGCCTGCTTAGGTGAAAAAAATCTATCATCTCCATTAGCTATTTGTATTCATTCATATGTATGAAGTATACTTTTAAAACTTTGCATTACAAAAAAATAAGAGAGAACAATAAACATGCAAGTATTTACACATGTAATGTGCTCTGTAAAATATAATAAAAATAACTTCATATGTAAATATGATTTCATTTTTCACAATAAAATATTTACTTTTTAGGATGAAGAGGAAATGACGATAATTTCCTATGTTATTCATAAAAATATATTTAATCAGAGGAAAACAGCAAGTCACTTTTTCTAGCTCTTTAAAAATATTTTAATGGTGCAAAATCATCATAATATCTTCTAGCACAATGTAAAATGTTACCTAAGATGAAGTGGCTTTTATTAGTTTTACAAGATGTATATTCAGCAATAGTTATTAAAAATAATTACTGTAAAGGAACTCTAACTCTATTATTTTAGAAACAATATTTTAAAATACAGCAGTAAGCAACAGAAACTATTGCTCTTTATACATTTTTGGCAAAACATTGCCATACAGTTACAGAATTATAAAATAAGTATTTTATAGTACCATACAGATCCAGAAACTGGTTACAACTTCTACCACATACACATGGTATTGGTACTAACAAACATGCACAGCATTCTGTAATTCATACCGCAATTGAATACAGAACACAGAGAAGGCCCAGTGGCCAGCAGAGAATCAGAGCTTATGTGATAAGTAAAACACACATCTTTGTAACAATCATACCCATTTTCCTGAAATATTTAAAATACAAAGGGCACAATAGTTTTCAAATTGAAATAGTGACTAGACCCAGTCTTCCATCTATCTTCTTGGGTAATACTAAAGAATAGATATGTTACTTAGGAACCAAATAAAAGCGTCTTTTTTTTAAAAAAAAAGGGGGGGGGCGCTGAGGGGAAATGCATGTCAAAGGACCTAAGATTTTGCTTTCATTCATTTCTCTCAATCATAATGCCTCACATTTGATATGCTGTCAACTCCCAACAGTGTGGGAGACAGTTACTTCATTTATAAACCACCTATCACTGAATCCCTCTCTTATCTGCAGCCAGTCCCTCAATTTAACTTCTTGTTAGTAAAGCCACCAACTGGTGGTACACACAGGCAAAGGAATTAAACTTGGTGTCTCAACACTTGATTACTTCCAACAGTCTACTGGAAGATTTCCAATGTGGAGTAGGTAGGACTCATGGTTCAAATGAGAGTATTAATGAGATCTATTTCCAAACCAACATCTGATCTCCTTGGCATGAATATAGAGCTGATTTTTAAGGAACATTCTCACCATAAAACTTTTCAAGATCATTCTTCATCTGCTTCGAATAATTCTGGCACTTGCACAAACTTATCATTGGTTATGTCATTACTTCTGTAGTGAGTTTCTTGTTACTGTTTCTAGTCTTTTGTTTCATTTGTGTTTTCATTTTATTCACATGCAACTAAATCTGTTAGCACTGAAAAAAATGTGCATTTGACCAATGAATTCAGAACATAAACGTTTCTAAGGACCAAAGCTTATATACCTCATCTCCCTGGCTAATGTAAACGGTCATACAAACTCCTTTATAATTTAAAAACTGAAAATATGACAAATAAACTTCATAGCTTAAATATTTTTCCATAAGGTGACCTGAGTTAGAAAAAAAAATACCACTTTTAGCATAACAAGTGAGCATTACTGCTTTTTCTCTGAATCATTTTAAAAAAGAGTTTATAAATATAAACTATATATATCTCTCTCTGTGTGAATGAACAACCTAAATTTTTTTTTGGCTAGAGAACGGGGGCAAGGAGAGAAGTTGATATTTCAATGTTTCCCAAGATAGTTATAAAGATACAACTGTAATTTATTATACATAGCAGGTGCCCAACTGTTCACAATTTTCTAAACTACAAAATGGTGGCAAATGAATAATAACAGATGTTTGGTGAGAATTGATACTAATCAAATTTGTGAATGGAGTCCAAGGTGGCCCATCTTCCCCAGAAGTCAGAGGTCTCAGGGCCCAACACCCTCATTAACCAAAGGAGGTTCTGAGGACCCATCATGCCAATGCAGGGAATGGACTCTAGTGTTGGCTCTACTTCTCCAAGCCATCCACAGTGACTCTTAGTCACCTCTCCTTCTTTCAATTCTACTTCCAGCCAGAGTTTGGGCCATAACACACAACACTTAATTGTATTCTCCACATAAAAACTTTAATTCAAGAAAACAAACATATTAGTAAGTTATTTCCCACCAAAGAAATTGAAATAATAAATGTCACAACAGAATAGGGGAAAAAGAAGATGACAAACAATACTCTCTCTAACTAGGAAAAAAGCAAGAACAGTGCTTTTTAAATGTTTCTCATAAGACTATGGCATAAAAGTTTTTAAAATTAATTTCAGATTCCTCTAACCTTCTACTGGAATTTATCTTTTACTAATTTCTCTAATATGATTCCATTTTCTATATCTATCTGCATCTAAGAACCAAAAGTAAAACACAGATAAATATTACTTATAGTAACTAAGCAATGTTTAAAATGAAAATTAGGCATGTCGCTAAACTAAGAAAAAGCATAAACAAATGTAACAAACAACATAATCTTTCTTACTCTTAATGCTTTTTGGCAAATATAACACATTGTTGAATACTGTGCTGAGTACACTTCTTTTATGAACTGATGCTATTGTCTCAAAACAGTAATTTCTCCAAAATGATAAAGCACCAAAGTAAATTTCATTAAAAGAACTGACGTTCACAGTTTGGAAAAGTTCCTTATGACAAGATTTTACATTGAAGTAAAAATGTAAACTTCTGAATGAAAACCATTTGCACTCGTTAAGGCACATCTGGACACCTCCAGGCATTCATATTTATAACTATATTATTATTAATTTCAGTAACAAGGGATTTCTAAAAACACAGTCTGACCCTGAACACAATCTGCTGGGTGGGTTGGATAACTAGAACGTGGGAGAAGCAAGGTAGTACTCACTACCACCCTAGAGATTACCCAGACAAATCTGTTCCTGTAATAAACAGTACGGAATTCATAGTCGAAAGAAGTCAATAGATGTATACTCCTCATTTTCTAGACCCCACATTGACTCAGGCCATCTTTCTCTACAACCGCACCTACATTTGAAATGACTCTAGCATGTCTAACACCAGCCTACCTTATATTTAACACACAAATCCCAAAAGAAAAAGGGGAATTTTCTGAGTGGGAAACTAAGTGGAAATCTTACAGGGGATCCCCTACAACAGGGGATCTCCACTCAACCCAAATAGACATTAAAGACCTGTAGATGCAATTACAGTCAAGCAAGATCAAGAAGATCCTTCCTTTTTTAGGTTAGAAAATAAAGCTTTTTGAAGAGCCTCAATTACAGTTTAAAAAGTGCTTGATTTATTCACTCGGGGGATTAAAACTTAGTCATAACTCTACTATAAACTTGGAAATTTAACATTACAACAATTAAGCAAATATTCTCTATTAGTTTAACCAATTTTTGACCACTTGATGTTGAAGTTTATTTACTACAATTATTTTTCAAAGACTAACTCAAATGTAACATTGTACTGTTTTTCCTTTTTCACCACATCATACTTTCACTTGGATTAATATCTCAAAGCTAGAAGCAGGGTAGGTAATTTTACATGACAAAATATGAAACATAATGACTATGACAGGCATTATGGCATTTTCATATGTTTATATTTTTAATACTTTGCAAAAAATCTTAGAATTTCCCTAGTAACTCCTGAGTTGTAGATTTTATTTTGAAGCTGGAAACAAGTAGTTTCTAAACCTATATTCAAAATAAAACTATACAACATAATTTTTGAACCGACAACTAGACTTGATTTAGAGAAAGCAAACATATTTTCACTTCTATCATGATTCTTTTGAATTTCTTATGAGACTGAGCATGAAAATGTATAATGGTACAATATTCTTAATGTTATAAACTTTTTCTCTACTGTACAGAAATACATCTCATAATTATATATCACTTTATAGGATTTCAAAATATTTTCACATATATTATCTTCTTTGATATAGAAAAAGCACAAAATATTAGAAATATACTAGACTAATCAAGCGATATAACATCTATTTGCCATGAAATGCAAGTTTGTTTTTTTTTATCAATAGCCAATATTTAGTATCTTTGCCCTCCATGATACAATAATAAGGACTATATATTCGCAAAGATTCAATAACGTTTCTAGCTATTTGGTCATGCTTCACTGCATTTTTTAGAACAGCTTCTCGGTTAATTTCTGCAAGCATATGTTAGTTTTTAAAAATACAAAACATAGGAGTCAAACCCAGGGAAATGTTTCATATATAAGACATACATAAATACATATCTATAGATGTTATTTTAAAAAACTATTAAATGTACAAAGTATTCTTAATAGAAAAAAAAATTCTAAACACTCAATTTTTATCTGCAAAAGGAATAACAATCTGCTTGTTCTCCACTGAATGATTCTCTTGTAAGTTATTTACAGATTAAATTTAGGAAACATACTGTTAACATGTGAATATGCATTTTAAAAACACCATAGTGGAAAAAGGCCACTATTTAAGATGGAAGCCAGGCAATTTTCCCCTTGAGACTAAATATTTTCAAATTAAATAGTATAATATAATCAAAGCCCCTAATTAAGAATAATATTCTAACAGTTAAATTGTTAAATGAAATATGAAATGTTTTTACTTCTAAGGACTCCAATATATTACAATTTCTAAGTAATTCAGATTCACTTATTTTAGTATCTGGTAACTATTTATTAACATTTTAATTTTATAATGTTTAATATTATGCATTTAGAAAGTGGTCAGAACACCTTACTAGGTATGCAAAATTGGTAAAATATTTTGAATTAAATTAATTGTATTCCTACAACTCAGCCTAATTTGACAATCTACTCTCATTCACCCAGTAAAACTGTTTATTGAGGTCTATGGAGACATTGCTAAAACTAGCACCACATAAGAGGGTCCACGTATTTTTTGCATGTAAAATAGAAATTGAAATGTAAAATCAGATTATTTCCTAAAATCCTAATACTCCCTTCATGGAACAGTACAAAGCAAAAATTGGCATACTATGGGAACTAGAAATGAGAAAATGTTCTATACAATACTTATTGGAATATGATATACAACATGAGTGCTACTAAGATTCATATAAAAATTAGGGTTACACAACTGAGATGTTTCACATAAACTTCAAAGCAATAAAATCATATTTCTAAAGGCATACTACTGGTGTGATAATTTTCTAGAAATCCACTGCTGCAAATGTAGATCAAAACAGGCAACAAAAGGTGATACGTGATATGAAGCAGGATATATTAAAAATTCTCTGGGGGTATTACAGTGAATAGAACTTCTCTTAAAAGCCTAAGAGAGTCAAAAAAGTCAATTCCTTTCTAAATGAAATAAGTGAAAATGTTTTATCTGTTCATTGCTTTAACTATAATTTGTAGTTATGTTTTGAAGTTCTCATCATAATATTTCTGATTATTTTCTGACTTATATATAATTAATAATAATACAGGAAATAAAAGTATTTGTTCTTAACCGTGTTATATTAAGTGCTTACTAAAACTGAATATATGTAATTACAAATTTTTTCTCAGTTTCAAAGTTTGACCACTTGTTGATGCATCAAACTATGTATATTTTTAAAAACAAAACTGTGGACTAAGCAACACTACTCATTTCATAATCCACGTAACACTGAGATATTCATGGTTTTAGGGACTACTGCCTTGTTGACAGTGCAAGAGGCATGCCTTTTAAAAATGAATAATGTCCATTCTTATTTTTTAATTCTTCAGTCATTTGCATTCAAAATCAACCACCAAATTTATATGGAACAGCCATAGAAAGCAAAGTTCTTTTCATGGACTTGTCTATCAAAATTTGTTTTTAAGCACTTAATACTGAAAACACTTTTTTATTAATTTAAACAAAAGCAAATTTGTGAAATCATACATTTAAAAGCCTCCCTCTGTTCCATTTAGATTTCAACATAGGAAATCATCCTAATGCATACAGTCGGTATCTGCTGGGGACCGGTTTCAGGAAACCCCAAATTCCAGGGATGCTCAAATCCCTTATGTAAAGTAGTGTAGTATTTGCTCGTGACCTACGCACATCCTTCTGTATACTTGAAATCATCTCTAGATTTCTTATACCTAAAACATACAATGTAAATGCTATGTAAATAGTCGTTATACTGCATTGTTTAGGGAACAATGACAAGAAAAGAAGTCTGTACATGTTCAGTACAGATGCAACCATCCATTTTTTTCAAATATTTTTGATCTGTGGTTGGTTGAATCCATAGGTGCAGAGCGCATGGATACGGAGAGCCGACTGCACTAGAAATGTACGTGCCAGCTGAAAAAGACGGCAGCTCAAGGCTGAGCCTGGAGAGAGAGGAAGAAGAAAAGACAGCAGGACAGCTGAGCTGCGGAGGTCAGAGCTCCCCAAGGGCACCCATTTCCCTTATCAGAATCTAAAAAACACACTGAGGTACTGAAATCAAGGAATCCAAATTACTTTCTGAATACATCTGAAAAGACCAAACTCTTTCAGCTTAAAAAAATTAATTCATAAATCAGATAAAGGCATGGCAATCCAATGAAATTATCTTCTTGATTTTCTTCATGTAGACTATAATCTCACAAAAGAACATATTTGATATATCAAATATCACATGATTACTTCCAGATAGATACCTTGAAAATAACTTAAAAGTAATTATATACAGAATTTGAAAACTCACATCCTAAAAGCATTACAGAATACATTCATTTATTGGGTGTTGTCTTAAAATGTCTTATTAAATATTCAGTTGTCATCCAAAATAAAAAACAAACAACAAAATGCTTCCAACCGAAATCACAAACAGATGGCTCAACTTTGAAATGCGACTTGATCTCTGTTCTTTAGGATACATTATACAGTGTTTTTTTCCTCCCTTACCTAAACTGGCTTGTGGGTTTTGTGATAATTCACTGCAGTAGTATATCATCGTGGCAACTTGTGTTTCCAGGATCTTCACAGTCTCTGTTAGGATTTTCACTGTCTTCATCTTTTTCAGGAGGAGATGCACTCTCTTTTTTTTCTGTGGAATCAGTAACTGTTTTTTCAGGTTGAGAATTCCCATTTTCAGCATCGCTGTCCTCTGTGTTTCTCAGCTTGGCATCGTCACTGCTGGGCTCCGGGTCCGGCCTGTCGGTCTCTTCCCCAAGCTCTTTTGGTGCCACTTTTTTTTCTTCAGCTGTTTTGCTATTTAAATGAACAGCTGAGGAGGAATTTTTGGAGTCCTTGGATTTTTTATGCATAGAAGTTTGACTGCCATGACTGGAGGCGAGAGGGGCAGGCGTTTTCTGGGCTTTGCTTCCCTCTGACTGTTCTTTCCTCGGCGGCCCCCAGATGAAATTCTCTGAAGGCGTGTAATGTTTCTGGGCGAACCGCAGGAGCTTTCTCCTTTCTCGTCTGTCTCTAATTGTATACACAAAATACTCCAGAGCACTCTGCTTAATGTTGGGAATAGTATTTTCCACGAGAGCCTCGTGAAGAATAAATTTTACAAGAGGAGATTTAAAACTTTCATATCCAAGCTCACCCAGGCTTTTAAGAATACGAGTGATTCTTAAATAGTTGTGCTGGGACCTGGAAGAGAGGATTGAATAAAATGAGGGGGGGAATACAGGTAGAAAAAAACAGAATGAAAACTACTGGAAAATCATTTTTTAAGGAACTATAAGACATGGACATATGCCTTGTAATGACTTTTTAAAAAATCAAATGAGACACCATTAAGAAGGACAAATCAAAAGCTATTAAACCCTTATGCCTCAATGTAATGTCAATCTATGTGAAACTCAAATATATAAAATAAACTCCCCTTGTTTGTTCAGTTCTTCATATTAGAAAAATATTTAGATTTACATTTATTACTACTGTGGTTGAATTGTTTGTTCATTAAATACACTGAGGACAAATGATCTAACTGAGCACTTATTTGCAACAACACTAATGTATTGTACTCATAAGTAACCACTGTGAACATAAACACACTAGCTAACAGCTGAATGGTACAATTTATAGTGTCAGCTGATCAGCAAAATCCACCACATAAGCCAATTCACAGAGACGGCAGCAAAAACCACTCTACTCTGCTAGAATGATTCTGACAAAGAATTCAAACCTGACTTAGTTAACAGAGCATAGCTTAACAATTAAGAGTATGTGCAGACCTGAGTTCACGCCCTGGTCTGTCACAGAGCAGCTAAGTCAAATTAGGATATCTCTTAAAGTCTCAGTATCCTGGTCTATGATATGTGAAAAGTGCCCCTCAACTTCCTGGACTGTTGTAATAATCAAATGAGATGACACACACACAGGGTAAGCAGAAATCAATAAATACTAGATACTATTTAAAACCATTATTATCATTATTTAAACATTTGATATTAAGGATCACCATATTTGTACCTTTTCCAACTTAATAACCTCATTCTCTTCCATCCCTGATCATTGTCTCCTCCTCTTTCCCTAAAAGATAATTTTAAATCTTATTTCTAATGGCCTTGATTCCAAAGATGTATTTTCCCCAGATGGCACTAACATGTTTTCTCTCTGTCTCAAAACTAAGGCCACAATCAGATGAATGCTTTCCAAATCTGTTTTGTCACAATTCGTAATCTATCTCCCCACTCTCACTCAGCTCAACCCTTGCCTTATTATACATGCCTGGCTAAATTCTAAAGGGATTTTCAGTTACATATATTAATCATGAGTGTCATCAACAGCCCAGGTATTTATTTATCCAATATTGCCACACAACCATGACCATCACTTATGTCTAACCTGTTAAAACCTTTCTGTACCTCAGACACTGAATTTTCTACAAGCACTGCATATACGTGCCCTAGCTTCCAAAAGTGCTTGGAATTTTTACTTAAGAACAACTAGCAAATTATTTGGGAAGTGTGGAGAAAGATGTTGATGAATTATTTAAGGGATGGAAGGGGGTAGTTCCATGATCGTACATTTTAATGAGACAGTTTGTTTGGATAAAACAAAAACCTTAATGATTCAGGCTAAACAAACAACAAAAAGACAAACCTGACAGTTTTTATCATCTCCACCCTTCTGAATGTTTATCAAAAAAGTATCATCTTAACATTCAACTCTTTGAATCCCAAAGAATAAAACATAGCACAGATATGTTTCAGTTTTATAAATCTGTATTTTTTAGTAGTTAGGTCGTAAGAGTCTTTTGAGATAATACAAATTTGGGTAAAGACAATGTGCCACTAACAGCAGGACTGACTTAGTTCTTGCATTGGTATAGAGTTTGTACACTCTAAAAACTTAGTGACAGTGCTCTTGTGCAACATCTGCTTCATACATCTACAGGAAAAAGATGTATGGAAAGGTAGAAGAATCCTTTCAAAACAAAGAAGAGCCATACAGCAAAACGAAATTTACTCTTTTTGCAACCAGCTCAATTTCACATAACCTATCTAAGACGAAAGGTCAAGTTAAATCTTTATATATATTTATCTGTATCTACATTCTCCAATTAAACATATTTACATAACAATATAAAGGGACAAAAACTTGGGTTGAAGAAAATGATGAGCAGGACTACGGAATAAAACTACAGAATTAAGCAATTGGTGTTTCATTATGATTTGAAATAAAGTCACAACGAAAGACTAAATAGAAGACAGCAGTGTGGATAAAACCCTTCTACTGTTAGAAGCAGTCTTGAGGTTACACAGCAGGTAAAAGAAAGAAGGTGAGACTCTAGACAGAGGCAAGGGCAGTAAATAATGTTGAAACTGTCAGGACAACTAGCTAGGTAAAGGCACACAAAAGTCAAGAACCAGGAGACATAAAATAAAAGTTAAAAGATATTCCAGGATCTAAAACATGGCTCAGTAATCCAAGTTGATTACAAATTAAATTGGAAATGCATCTTAGTGGTTGTTACATACATTTGTACTCTCATGTTTGAAAATATTTCACCTCTCTTAGTCCTGGTCACTTGTTCACTCGTTATTTCATTTCACTCTGATTCAATATTTTTCCTCTGCCTAGCTACTATAAATATATTGAGTTCCCTGCCTACTCTAAAAAACTCATGATGCCACATGCATTAAAACCCAAATAAGTTACGACATTTAAGAATAAATCAGAAAAGAACTCAACTGAAGAAGAAAACAGAGAAGACATTTTCATAGAATCTCCTATAATTTGTTCAAATCTAGTCAATAAAAATTTTTGGCAACTAAACCAGAAAGGAAATGTGTTTTCTGATAGATTCTAAGGCAGTTAATTCACAGCTAGATACGCTCTATGAAGTACACATGGAAAGGAAGGAGAGAGACGATAGGTGGTAGAAAGAAAGGGAGCTGGATGGGGCAGAGGAGTGACAAGTGACTGTTAGTTCAGGCTCCCTGCCCCTGACACAAATCAGGAAATCAATTAATTAAAGCTTTCAAAAAGGGCTCTATTTCCACCTATAAATCAGAAGATCTGAAGATAAAACCCCATGGAGGATTTAAGCTGAAGACCATATTTAGTTCATTGTTTACTCATTCAACAAAAATTTATTGTACTAAGTAAGGTTGCTATCACAACCAAAAATAACAAGTGTGGGAGAAAGAGTCTCTAAAATGATAGTCATGAAAGATAAGGTATTATAAATCCTCTCCAAAGATTTACTTTTACTGTTGCCACCCTTCATGTCAACAGGCTTCTTGCATAAAGCTTTCTTTGACAGTGTGACGTAAGTGCTTAGAAACTTTGCTCAGAGATAACTACCTGCATTGTTTAGGTAGAGACACATATATTTATGTGTTAAATGCCCTGTATAAATCAAAGTTAACTTGAGTTATGAGTTAATGGGTCTTGTAGTCAGGAACATAAAGCTTTGTACCCAACTCTACAGTGTTTTAGTACAAGCTACCATTTTAATATTGTTGATTATAACTAATAAAGTAAAAGGAAGACTTAACATTAATATTTACATGCATTTTACCAAAGCAAGACAAAAGTGCTAGGAAGACACAAAAAAATTAGTTAATAGATGCACAAAACTCATATTGTTTTGGCCAAAGAGAAATCGCTTAGGTTATTTTTAGTTTTCTTTTCTCTTAGTACTTGTCCAGTTTAGCTAATTATAATGTGCTAAAAAGTGCTTTAAAGTTGTTAGTTTTATAGTCCAGCACTCACAAATCACCCTATAATTTAAAATGAAAAAAAAGCCAGTTTGCACATGAAGATAATATTAAGAAAAATAAACTTCAGCTATAAGTATCAATGAAAGTTATAAATCTTCAAACAAAAGAATACAACAAAACAATTCCAAATAAAGTATGTTCAATTTTTCCTCATAGATTTTGGGACTTATTAACCAAAAAC
This sequence comes from Lemur catta, assembly GCF_020740605.2. Taxonomy (NCBI): domain Eukaryota; kingdom Metazoa; phylum Chordata; class Mammalia; order Primates; family Lemuridae; genus Lemur; species Lemur catta. The sequence continues at coordinate 72,302,074 of NC_059129.1, read as the reverse complement.
GGGTTTTTGATTTTTACCTAAATAATGAAGATAACTGTAATTTTCTCTCTGCTGTAGTAAAAACTACTAGGCACATGTCATCCTGATAAAATGATTTTTATATATCATAGGCTTAATTCATGAATTTTAATCTAAGAATGCACCATGCTTGAGAATGTTAGAAACAGACTGTACCGCAAGAAGTTCACAGCCTCGTAGAGGGACACACTAAACTGTACACAACCAATAGCCATAGATTCCATGAACGTGGCACAAAGAGGGAGAGAGGCCACATTTGGCTGTGGACAGGAGGGAGGCTTCAGGGAAAAACAGCTCTGAAGCTGAATAGTCATGTTTCTACCTGGAATTTCATCATTTTTTCTTGTTGTTTCATTTTATTTTAGAATACAGAACAGGAAATAAAATGCATTTCACATTGGCTTTTGAATCCAAATTTCTGGGCCCATCTACTAGTTGTCCTTGTGTTCCATCAAGAACTCTAACCAAGGCAAAACACTGTGCTGACCTCTGATTTGTCACAGGGCTTTACTTACTCATTTAGATGCTGAAATCTTTCCTGCCAGTTAACAGCCCGAGCAACATTTCCAGTTTTATCAGTCAGTTTTATTCCAAAAAATTCTAACATCATTTTATAAGCTAGCAGGAATCTTCTAATTGCTTCTTTTGTTTTTTTGAATTCCTAATATAAAAAAAAAAAAGTTAGCTGAAATGATTCAGTAGCTACCAGGACAGTAAAACAACAATATTATATGCCCCCTTCATATAAAAATGAAATGAGCTTGTATTACCTCAATTTCATATGTAGTTAGTTCTTTAGCATAAAAGTTCAAGCCTTGTTCTCTCAGGGGAAAAAGCCTATTTTTTAAACAAATAAAATTTTTTTATTAATATGATCTGGAAAACATACATGATTATATAGGACATGGCTCAAGATAGATAATATATAACTGACCATTGAATGTAAGTGTGGTTGTGCTCCAGTTTTTCATAATCTCCTTTCCATTTATTTAGAACTTCTTCAATATAAACACCTAAATAGTAAAATTTAGAAAATTAACCAGACATCTAAAACATTGTGAAGGCATTTTAAGATTTGAATCACCTGAGTTTTACATTAAAACTTTCTAAAATATAATAATGGCACACAAAAATAATGGTTTTTAAAGATGAATACCTATGCCATACACTCAGTTATGTAATAAGCCTAATTAAAAAAAATAATAGCACCTAAAATTGCAGAAATTTCTATTGGGTAATGTATTCTAAAGCAGAGGCTGGCAAACTATGGCCTGCCAGCTGTTTTGTAAATAAAGTTTTGTTGGAACATAGCTATGTACGTTCATTTATGTACTGTCCATAGCTGCATTTGCGTCACAACTGCAGTATAGACCCACCTTACTGCAAAGCCTAAAATATTTACTATCTTCCCCCATACAGAAAGATTTGCCAGCCCCTGCCCTAGAGGGTTATATGGTTCTTTAAATACTAGATAGGATCAAAATGAAAGGTATCCCAGAGAAAATGAAAGAAAGAGAAGTAGGGAGGGAAGAAATGAGGAGAGAAACAAATATAATGGGAAGGAAAAGGAGGATAGAAAAATGAAAGAAAAAGTTGTTGAGTGCCTACTACATGCTGGGCCCATATTATACACAGTGTACATTACCCAGCTTAATCCTCACAGAACTCTCCCAGTATTATGATCCCCATTTTATTAATGAAGAAATTGTGTGATTTGTTCAAAGTCATACACTAATAAAAAAGTAAATCTCAAAGGAAAACATAGGTCTTTCTGGTTCCAAAAAGTAAGCCCTTTTCACCACATCCCATTGTTCCCTATGAGAACTCACTATAACAAAATCCTCTTGATTCTTAAGAGGAATCAAGAATCTGTTAAGAATCCTCCTGAGCTGATTATGTGGCTAGTCAATCTTATAGAAAAAAAATACAACAATATACTATCTCTCTAAACATAACTCATATCATTCTTATTTCCTCCAGATATCACCAGTTTGTAGTAGGGGTCCACTCTTGGAAGATGTGGTAAAAAGTTATGTTGAATCATACTGTTGGCCTTATTAGCATATTAAAACCATTTAGCTCTGTAATTTTCCATTTAATTTCCCTTCCAACTCCCCCTCCTCCTACTTGATAAGTAAAATATGCCATTGCAAGGTTATGCTTACTGGCAGTTGTTTGAGTGTGTGTGTGTGTGTGTGTGTGTGTGTGTGTGTGTGTGTGTGTGTGTGTGCATGTGCACGAGTACATACTGGAGAGGAAAGTGAGTTGATGTAATTTATATCATAAAATAGAATAACATTTTATATGACCTTAGCTAAAACTTGTGGTCCTCACCAACCATATAAGACTTCAAAATAAATTTTGTGATAAAGATTATAAAAAATTTAATATATTGCTTAAAGTTACTGTTTTAAATTAATAAATCAAAAATAAATTCATTACAAGAAACACAGAAACAGAGTTAAATGCCGTCATAGTTTTAGGTACAATGTTTTTAATATTGAAGGCATTCTTTTAGGTAAATTTTGTGAAATCCAAATTAGAGTCAAATTAACAATTTATCATTGCATTTTTTCAAGACAGTTTCTTACTCCAAGTCCTAACAAAACTATAATAATAATATAATTAATATTTTTCTACCGGTAAATGAAGCAGTGCATTTTTCTCATTAGTAAATAACAATAGTGCATTTTCATCCAGAGATTTCCCTCCACATCAGAGCAGAGCTTTTGCTTTTTGGGCACCAGAAGTTAAAGACAGGTGGATCTGGCCATTTTAGTAATGTTCCTAAGTCTTAACTCCTGACTGGTACATCTCTCAATGTGCAGTATGAGGACGCCCTCCCCCTTAGTACTCCATCCAGCCTTCAGATCTCTTTCCTCCAGTTAGTTCACCAACGAGTGTGAGGTCCTGCCACTTTGAAGGCCTTGGAATCCATTACCTTCATTCCCTAACTCACATTGCTGTGGAACTGGCTCCGTTTCCACCGAGAGGAAAGAGCAGGAGCCAGGGCCATCTGATCACCTCACACAGATAAAGGCTCTAAAGAGAGAAGCAGGCTGGTTTGACCTGGATAAAATTAGGATGCCTACCATGAGCCACAGCGTGATGCCTCAATGAAATATGCAATGTTGTGGTCATATTACCATAGCAGCTGCATCCATTCACTATGGGTTTGGAAAAGATCCTATAAGGGCAATTGTTTAGTTGTGAGGAAGACAAGTGGATGGAGATCTACTGTATCTGCTATTCCCTTCCCAGGATACTGGAACACTGAACTGGGACTGCTATAGCTTCCTGACTCCTGAATCTGAAAACTGACAGGAAAGATCATTCTAAACACAAACAGCACTTTAAATCATATCCTAAATAATTCTCAGGTATGGCACAGTAGAAAAAACAATGGACTCTGGAACCTAAACCCAATTCTCTAATCAAGTGACATAGCCAAATCAGTCATTTAAGCTTTAAGTCTCAGTGACCTCATCTTCATGATGAAGAAGGTGAATTTCATCTTCCCTAATATTCCATATTAATCTAAACTTCTATGGTTCTGTAAATCTCCTCTCTCTCTTCCTCTCACAAAAATTGTCATTACTACCTTTCAGATAATAGCCATGGTAAACAGGTGGTGGAAAGGTATCACTAATCCACAGCTATTCTTCCAGAATTTACAAGTGGATGCTCACAACTCTAGGGTCTAGGACTTGGGGAACACATTAGACTGCAGAGCAAAGTAAAGCCTATCAACGAGCAAATGCATTAAACAGATACTAGCCACGGAAAAAAGACTAATCAGGTGTACGCTATTATTTAAAGTTTGCAGTTTACCAAAGTAGCATATTACTCACCATCTGGTTTAAATGGAATTTTATTCTTATAAAAACGAAGATTGCTCAAATCATTTTGATATCGGATATCTTTGAAGTTCTGCTAAAGAAAAAAAAATCAATCTCCAGAATATGTAAATAAGTAAAAGGCACAAGGATCCTTCTTGCATGTTTTCTCATTGGCATCATAAAATTAAAAAAAAAAAACACAGAAGGCAAATATTTTATGTTTTAGAAAAAAACATTTCATACTCTTACTGGGTACTGGTGTCGGTATTTGTACAAATCCCTTGCAGCATAAAAACTTCTCTTTGGTTTGGCAGTTGCTTCAGTGGAATCACTACTCTAAAATAAAAAGTGAAAATCCATTTATATGTTGAAGCAAGATAATTTCACCAAGAAATTTTCAAATTTAAAATAATGAAGATCCATAAAGAAAGCCTCAAAATTGTCAACCTGTCCAGATTAATAAAAATATTACAAATATTATTTCAATAATGCTTAGTAGCAATATTTATTGGCATCTTATTTTCCTTATTTAAACCAATAACATTTGTCCTAAGGTATATTACCAAATAAAAAACTTTATTATTAACCAAAACCCCATACAGGCCAAATGTTATAGACCAATGTCAGAAACAGGACTCAAAAATGAATTCAAGACATATTCTTTATCAGGTGTTATAGAAATGATTCTATAACAAAACTTATTTTAGAATAGTTACATAATACAAAAACAATTCTGTAAAGAAAATTGTCATTATATTTGCAACAATTAGCTGTACTTGGAAGTCAAGTAATGTTTATGAAAAGAAAGAAGGATTTTGAAACAAACTAAATTGCTTTCTAAACTCCATCCTTTCTAGCACCATAACAAGTACTCAGAGGCAAGAATAATCATCTGTTCATCAACAGTATTACAATGTGATATAAACCAGCCAATTTAAAATATATACATGACAAGCAATAAGCAGCTCTCAAATGGAATAAATGTCAGATTGAAATAACTTATATGTGGTAGTTTACTCATACTATGTAAATTCTAAGCAAAATTCCCATCACTGAGTCATTTTTAAAGTATAAGATGCAGGTCAGCATAATCAATTTGCATTCTCTATATGTACGATTATAACATATGAGAAAGTGCTTTGTGCCCAGTGTCATCAGAATGACAATGAGAATGATGACGATGAGGAAAAAGAAGACAAAGTTTAGACAAGAACAGTCATTAAAAGCTTTGCCCTCAACCCTTTTCTCATCGTCCCCCCCATCTGTGTTGACAGACCTCTAAGTAATGTTCACACATTTTTGAAGTGGTGTGATTTCTCACTATTACTACAAGTACAGAGATACTTTAACACTAAATCCGTTGATGTTTAACATTAGTTACTCTGTCATGTTACATAAGCAAGAAAAAGCTTGAATTCTGGTCCTTGCCACACGTTTCAAAATAGCTCTGCCTAGCAAGTTTCTGAATCTATTTAGCCTGAGCTACAACCATATGAATCATCATCCTACATTTGTATAGAAAGCACTTTTCTATTTACAAAGCACTTACATGTATATTATTTCATTTGATTCTTACAACACACCTGGCTGACAGTTATTAGTGTTTCCATCTTAAAAACAAGGTAACTGAGGCTTAGAGAAGCTAAACAACACCAACCACCGTGACACTGCAAGAACTACAATTCCAGGTTCCAAGATCCAAGTCCAACTAATTAGGTCCGAATCAATTTCTGCTCCAGTAAAAGTCAAGGATATACGGAGATCTTGGTATAATATCAATAGCCCAAGACTTGGAGTCAGGAGACTAAGGTGAATCTTAGCTCTTCTACTTAGTATTTGTGAGGAGTTGGGGAAATCACTTAAATGAACCTTGGTTTTATCATCTGCGAAATGAAGATAATGACTCATGCTCTACCTGTTTCCCAGGATTATCATAAGAATGACTGTCTTCCAAACCCTAAATGTACCAACCCGCCAGCATCTGTTCCTGCTCCTCCAACCTCTATTCCTCTTGAACTCTATCCAGACCCCTTTCATCTGCTCAGGCAAGGATTTTGTTCCTTAAATATTGTTCCTCTTCCCTAGATCATCAAAATTTCCCTCTCTTCTGGATCATTCCCCTCAGCAAACAAGCAGGTTGTATCATCTGTAATCTTAAAATAAACATACAAAATTTTCCTTGACCCAAGTCCTCCCTCAATTATAGATCCATATCTCTGCTCTCTTTTATAGTAAACCATCACCCAAGAACTACCCACACTCTTGTCTTTTTCTCCTCTTCCCCCATCCTCCCATGACCCACTTCAATCAGGCCTTTTCCTCAGCATTCCATCAATATGGCTCTTGTGAACTTCACCAACAAATTTCCATCTTGCCAAAGCATTTCTCAATGTTTATCTCAGCCAAGCTCTCAACAGTACTGGGCCAGTTAAGGCATCCCTCTTTCCTGAAACACTGTTAGTACTTGGCTTTCAGGATGCCAGTCTCTCCTGGTTTGCTTCCTGTTTCCCTGAACCCCCTTGTCAGTCTCCTTTTTAGCTCCCTTTTTCTTCTTTATACCCTCAAAATAGAAGAGTGCCCAGGCCTTAGTCCTCATTCCTCATCACTCCTTGATGACCTCATATCTTCCCATGACTTTAAATACCACTGACCTTAGATACTGATGATGCCAATCCTGGACTGAGCCTCCATTCATGGATACAATTAACTACCCAACAACTTTACTTGGGTATCTAATAGGATAATAAACTCAAGAGAATCCTTGCTTTAACCTCTAAAGCTGCATTCTCCCTAAACTTCCCCATCTTAGTTAATAGCAACATCATTTGTCCACTATTTCCTGGGACTAGGATGATGCAATGCAAGTGGTGTGAAGTAGTCAGTCTGGGATATAATTTAAAGGAAAGTCCAGTACTGCCTGCAAGTGGATTGACTCTGGGGAGTACAGAACAAACGGGATTGACAGGCAAAAAGCAAAATCAAAAACTAGATTTTTTTTTTTAGAAGTTAGATGGTGATATTAGCAAGAAAAATTAATAATCATTAAAAGGGAAGAGGGAGGGTTGGTGTGGCCTACTATTTACTGAGATTACATTTAACTGATTGAAACATTATTAAATTGTTTTATATGGCTGGGCCTGGTTAGTTGGATTGAATTTTAGCTATTGTTTTTTGATATCCCAAATTTCTATAGAAATTTAATCGGGAGACAAGTGGAAGGGAGAAACAAAGTATCAAATACTTTCCTAGGCTTAAATTAGCAATACAAAATGACAGAGCGGCCAACCAGAGCACAAGATGCAGGAGGATATTCAGAATTCCAACAGGTCCAAGGTTCTGAGGTTGGTGACAGACGTACTTGGGTTTGCATCATCTTCTCCCTAAATGATCTTGGGCAAGTTTCACTTTATCTTTAAGCCCCAGTTTTCTCTAAAATGGAGATTATAAACACCAAATCCCCACCTCCAAATTGCAATTCATTTAAATAACATGCTTAGCATAGCGCCTGCACTAAGACTTTATGATTCCTCCTCACCTAAACAGAGCTGATCATCAAGCTGGATGAGGAAGCATTGGCGGTAACATTTAGGTGATGATTCCCCTAAAACCCTGTAGTCACATCGGACTTTAGGCTCCATTTTCCCACTCTTGATCCCCCATAGCTGATAAAGAGGAGAGCCAATGCAGAACCATAAACCTTAAACACCTCCACGATGCACACTTCAAAGGATAAGGTACACAGTTCCTCATTTTCAAAGTTTCTGACTATTTTCAGTCCATCAGAGGTTAAGGGGGTTATCTATCTCTTTTCTAACCTCTGTTCCCAAACTGTGTTAGTCAAATGACTTAAGCGCAGTTAGATCAACAAGTCTTTTGGGTGAAATAAGATTTTTGAAGAGTGCCCTAACTCCTCGGTAGAAAGGCCTGACTTGGGGTAAGAACTGTGACGTTTTAACTTACCATGGGGACCGTCTACAATACTTTTAATGACTGTGGACCCCTCTGTAGGGGAGCGTGCTGGCTGCTTGCAATGGTAGCCCCATCTCATCCAGAGTAATTTTTTACCAAAAACATTCACTAAAGGGATTTTCACAATTCTCTATTTTTAGACTAGTTCCTCCCACCCCCACCTTCGCATCACCCAGCTGCGCTGCAGAGGCAATGAAAACACCCATTCAAGTTGGTTCTGCCTTGGGGGACTTCCCTAACGTGCCCCTGGTCAGGCCTCGGGCCGGCAGCGGGCGGCCGTGGCGCTCCCGGCCACCGCAGGCCCCCAGGTCCCCGGGCGGCGGGACGGACAGCCTGGGGTGCTGAGGGTCGGGTCCCAGGGGGCGAGCGCCGCCCGGCTTCCCCGCTCTCTGTGCGCGGGGGCGGCTCGGCGCTTGCTCCGCTCCCCGTGCCGGGGGCAGGGGCGCCCCCGCCCGCCCCGAGGCTCCCGCTGGGCCGCGTACCTGCTCGGCGCCCGCCGCCTCTGCGTCCTCGTCCGGCGCGGAGCCGGCGCCGGGCCGCCCCCCAGCTTGCTCCGGGGGCTGCGCGGGCTGCGCGGGCTCCTGCCCCGGGCCCTCGCTGCCGCCACCCGGCCCCGGCTCCTCGGGCTCGGGCTCGGGCTCCGAGTCCGTCTGCCAGGTGGAGTCGCAGTCCTCCACGGTGGTGGGCTCGCGGAAGCTGACCCCGCCGAGCAGGTTGCCCATTGAAGAGGCGAGGCGGGCGCGGGCTGCGGGCTGCGGGGCGCGGGCTGCGGGCTGCGGGGCGCGGGCTGCGGCAGGCGCGCTAGGGCCCGGGCATGGCCGCGGCGAGGGCGCGGGGCCGGCAGCCTGGGCGCGCCCGCCGCCGCACTGCCTCAGCGCGGCCCGCGGCGGGCGGGCACACTCGCGGGGAGGAGCCCGCGGCCCCGGGCCCGCCGCCGCACGCGCCCGAACCCGCCCATCTGGTTCCCTCTCCCCGCGGGCGGGAGCCGGCGCGAGCCCAGAGCCCGGGGGAGCGAGCTGCCGCCCCGGCCCCCGGGGACGCGCCTCACTCCGGCTCTTCCCCCTGGAAGGCCTGCCTTCCTTGGGCCTTTGGTGGCCCCTGGAGCGGACCGGGTTCGGCTGCCACCCCCCCAACCCGGGCCTGGGACACCCGCCCGGGGCTCCTCCCAGTTGAGCGGGAAGAGTGATCCCGCCCAGCGCTGGGAGCTGGGGACCGGCGTGGACGCGAGATCGAAGGAGGTGTCACTGCTAGCAGGCGGGTCCTGTCCACACCGCCTCCCCCTCTCTGGGCTGGTCCAGGAGGGAGACAATTTACCTGCAACCGAAGACAAAAGCTAATGGTGACTGGGCACCATACAAGCAGGAAATCTAAGCTACCACGACTGTATTTAGGGCAGCCGCCTAGAACCCTTGTGGTCTAGAGAAAGTCAAAGCTATCATCTAATGAGCAAACGTCTCTTGAAACAAAAGCAACAATAGCCACTAGACTATCACATTGATTTGTGGATAGTGTTACTAACACCCACTCCAAATCAGTGCTCTGGGTAGAAAAAAAAAAAATGTCAAAATCCTTAGAACAGATGAAGTTTCTAAGGGAAGAATCTTTAGCCCCTTGGTCTCTTCTGAGGGGGGGACCATGTTATAGAAGTATTTAATGGTAAAATAGCATAATCAAGTGCTCTAGAGAAAAAAGACTATTGTAAAACGTGTATTCTAACTCTCTAACTAGAAGGAAAGCCTCTTGCAGGCAGCCCCCAGTCTGTTTGTGTGTCCGTATTTGTCCAGCTGTATAGACTGGTGCCAGGGACAGTGCCACAAACTTGGTAGGTACTCAGTGAACATTTGCAGAATATGGACCAAGAAAATGCGTTAGATATTTAAGACCAAACTGTTGTACTTGGCATGAATAGTTTCTTTTTAAATGGTTCGTGATGAAATAGCAAGCCAAATCAAGGTACAAGGGCTGTTTCTAAGGGAAGAATCAGGTGAACAGGGTGCCTATTCCACAGATAAATCAGGATTGCCTCTCTTCACGCATTGCAACAGGAGAACCAGGCTGTAGAGATTTGCAACAGGAGAACCAGACTGTAGAGATTTAGGCTATAAATGATGTGCCAATTTGTTCAATATTTTTCTAAAGAGCGTAATTTTACATGAAGTATTACAACAACCTTATATCATATAAAAAATTTTTAAATTAAGCTTAGTGCAATAAACTTGCCCACATTGTGTCCAATCTGTGTATTTAAGAAAGTTAATTCTGGAGGTCTGTTATTCCCAGGTTCTATATACAGGAATTACCCTTGCTGATACTTAAACTTTTTCATTATCCCCACCTTTGAGAGTATGTAACATTCCTGCATGGACATTAAAGACACATGTCTTTGCTTCATATAAAAAAATCATCACTTAGCCCAGTGCCAGGTACATATTAATTTATCAATACATGTTATCTCTAATCATTAATCATCAATATGTCTTTAAAGAACATTGAATTCAGCTGGGCGCGGTGGCTCATGCCTGTAGTCCTAGCTGCTCTGAAGGCTGAGACAGGAGAATCACTTGAGCCCAGGAGTTGGAGACTGCAGTGAGCTATGATTATGTCACTGCACTCCAGCCTGGGCAAAAGAGCAAAACCCTGTCTCAAAAAAAACCAAACAAAAAAATTATTCAATAATAATATAAATATATATGGAACAAGCAGAAACTAGTATGGCAATGGACTATAATAAATATAGTTTCCGACTCCCTATATCCTACCCTAAACTATGCAGATACTGTAACCACAACTCTTGTTTTCAAGTTTGTTTTGAAATCCTTTAAGGGTGAGGCCATCTTAAGGAGCTTAAGGAGGAACTGGCGCTTCAGGAACTAAACTTTTTTGGATGGAACCCAAATACATCCGGCATATCTTGAACTGTTTTTTTTATAGTCAATTGTGTTTTAGGGACATTAACAAAGGTTTATTGTTACATAATTTTCTTTGAGAGTCTTTCAAATAAAATGAAAGGGCAGATCAAGGGCTATGTCTCCAACCTCAGGAGTTAACTCCTCACTAGCTCCCAGGAACCTAAAACCTATGAAGAAAAAAAATAGTCTTAAAAAAATAATAACGACAAAACCCTAAAGAAACGTCTTAAATTAGAAATAACATGCTATAATGTCCCCTTCCACTGACTATAGCCAGGGCCTCTGCTAGCATGCATGGAACCCTTGTACCCTTGAGAATAAGATGCCCCTTTCTCCAGGGCTTGCTGGGCTGGGCCTGGACTAAACATCTTCATGCAGGACACAGCATGTGCAACCTCACATGGAGTCTCTGACCAGACCAGACTTGCCAGAAATTTCCTAGGATCTCCCTTTCCTAAGGTAGGAGTTTATAAATGTTTTACAATTTATGAAGACAAAATGTTTTGTTTTTCTGCTCCTTTCTCCCTGCAAATATTTGATACTTTTCTTCTTGTATGATTCTGAAGTGTTAACCCCTACCTCCCAAGTCTACCTCTTCTGTATCCCCCCTAATCACCACTACCAACACAGTCTCTCTTAGAAAAGTCTGTTTTCTCCCTCTTTGGACAATGCAATTATGCAACCCAAATTTTCTCCTGCATGATTCTTTTATCTTTACAAGGCTTAACTGAAAACATATCTCTGCTATCCATTACCTCTTCCTTAAAATTCTCTCTAACTGTTCCCAAAGAAGTGTCCAGCAATTGAAGCAATTTCTTTATATCAGAACCAAAGTTTTCAAGGTTGGTTTAAATGAGATGCAGAAATAAATACACATACATCTAATTTTAACTAAACTGAACTTGCAGTAGCAAAGAGATTTCTGTATTTTTTATTATTGATATAAAATGGCAAATATTTTACTATCAAATCTTAGTAACAAATGAATTACATTCCCCTATTAGTGTCTACACTATTACTAATATTCTGATGAACGCCTGAATCTTCCAGATATTCTACATCTAGTTTACCAAAGTAGCAGTATATAATGAGTGTGTACTTCTGGGTATTTTTATTTGTTTTGTTTTCATTTTTTTCATTTAATTGGTTTCACCAGCATCTACCATGGACAGCCGCTGTGCACTAGGTAGAATCCCTGATTTAGGGGGGTTAGAGTATGTTAGCAAAGATAGAAATTCAGCAAATTGAAAAATAATCATAGTAAGTACAAGGAAGGCAAAGTGAGATCTCAGGGCTCTGGCTTTACTCTGGGGAGTCAGGAAGGTTTCTCTGGAGACGTTAACCCAAAGCAGAGAGAAAAGCATTCCTGGCCAAGGGACTGGTGTAGACAAAGGCCCAAGGCAAGAACAAGATTAGCCCCTACAGCCACAGCGGCCAGAGAGCAGGCATATGAGGTGGGCTGGGGACCAAGCAGGCTGGAACAACTAATTTTGGGCTTTCAGATTTTTGTTCTTGCTTTTTCGAGAAACAATTTTTAGCTTCTTTTATCAAAAGCAACTCTGTTTACATTATTTCTGGTAGGGGTTTTTATTGCTTTTATTATTTCGTAGTAAAGTAAAAGGGTAGAGAGTAGGTGACTAACTTGGCTGTATATTAGGTGCCATCTGCAGCCTTTTTCAGGCCACTGGAGCATTGGTTAATACACCAAAGTGATAATGTGCTGCATTTCATGGAATCTAAGAAGCATTGATTCAAATATGTGTCTTATTTCAGTGATATTAATTATGAAAAATTGTATATTCTACAGTCCATGTAATGTGGTTTGCTAAGAGGGAATTTTAACATTTTAAAAGAACTAATTTATTGCTAAGAAATAGTTTGCAATTCTAAGGCCAGCTCTAGATTCATATCCAATAAGGAGTATTTTCACAGCATAAAGCCTTTGTACCCGGCCAGGCATGATGGCTCATGCCTGTAATCCTAGCACTTGAGAGGCCGAGGCAGGAGGATGATTTGAGTTCAGGAGTTCGAGACCAGCCTGAGCAAGAGTGAGATCCTGTCTCTACTAAAAAAATAGAAGGAAATTATCTGGACAACTAAAAATATATAGAAATATTAGCGGGGCATGGTGGTGCATGCCTGTAGTTCCAGCTACTCGGGAGGCTGAGGCAGTAGGATTGCTTGAGCCCAGGAGTTTGAGGCTGTTGTGAGCTAGGCTGATGCCATGGCACTCTAGCCCCGGCAACAGAATGAGACTCTTTCTAAAAAAAAAAAAAAACTCTTTGTACCAATCACACTAAAGTTATTAATAAAGCAAAGGTAAAAGTTCATAGAATTTATGAGTGTTGAATTAGTATATAATAAGACATCAGGCAAGGTAAGTTGAAATTAAGATAAGAAATTGGTAATAAACCATTTGCGTAAGTAAGTGAAGAAATTCAGCCAGTAGATTAAAAGTAGAGCCATATGTAAATTTAAAAAATAATAATACATTTAAAAACAATGTTTGGAGTCTTTCTTTGGACAATTCAGCAGCATTTAGACTATATTTTGATTTGTTTAAAAAATATGTAAATATTATAAGATATAGGAATATTTGGCTTCAGAAAAGGAAAGTAAGAAATTTTGCCTATCATCTCCAAATTTATTGCTTATTTTCCATGAATAAAAATAGATATTTTTTCCAATTATTCCATTAAATATTTGTTTCTATTTTATATAATTATTTTTTGTTCCTTTAAATTTATCTGATCATTTAAAAGCATTACAGTAACTGAGTAAGAAATGGATATGTAAGCACATTCTGGACATTTCCCCGGCTCAGAAGTGTACTTGGAAATCTATAGCCAAGGAATATGTGATTCTCATGGGTTTACTCCAGGATTCCTCAGAGTTTCTGCCATTCTCTTTGTGAAAAGCACTCGGAGGCAGGTTGTAGGGATGAGTTTCCTCCAGGGTACTCTGAGTGCAGACACCCCTACGAGGACTCACCAGAACCTGCAGTTCTGCTGTCACTGAGCCTTGGGACACACCACAGGGGATACAAGGAGACCTAAGGGCAAGAATTTGGTACTTTACCTTAGGACTTAATTGCAGCCTCATGTGCCAGAGGAACCAAATCATGCTTCTGCCCAAAGAAGAGTCCAAGATGCTTAAGCCTAAACCAACCCCAGACTCTGGTCTGCCCTTCTATGAGATATGTGCGCTCTTCAGGGGTTGGAGGGCTAAAGAGTAATTCCTGGTAGAATGTCAGCAACTCCATCAGAAGAGAACAGAAATATGGAAATGTCTGGCAAGGAGAAGTACAATTCATCCAGATGGCCATCTCTTCAAAGAAAGGAGCCATCCTACTGCACAACAACTATTATCTTACAGGCTTCATAGCTAACATTTACCTTTAGAAGAGTACTTACAGAGTAGCTTTGTGACCAATACTGTGGCCAATAAAATATGGTGGATATAATGGAATGTGTCAAATATTTTACTATTAAATCTTAGCAACAAATGAATTAAATTCCCTCACTTGCACCCAAACTACTGCCAAGATTCTGATGAACCCCTGAGATCTTCCAAACATTCTACATCTACTTTATCAAAATAGGAGGATGTGATGAGTGTGTACTTCTAAGGCTAGGTCATAAAAGGCATTGTGGCTTCCACCTTGCTCCCTTGGATTGCTTGTTTGCATAAAAACTGACAGCACTAACTTGCCAGCCACTTGAGTGAGCCACCTTGGAAATGGATCCTCCAGCCCCAGTCAAGCCTTCAGATTTCTGCAGCTCTAGCTGACATCTGACTGCAACCACATAAAAGAACTCTTCCCTCCAACACTTCAACAATGAGATTATCCAGCCTATCCCTTCCTAAATTCCTGACCAACAGAAAAGTACAAGAAAATAAGTGATTATTGTTTTATGTTAAGCCACTATATTTTGGAATGATTTATTACAAATCACTGGAGTAACTGGAACATCATCATTGAGTCAACACTAGTCACCAACTTAATTTGTTTCACAAACTTTTATGGAGCACCTATTATATGCCAGGTCTTCTGCTAGGCTGGGATGCAATGATATACAAGGCACAATTGTTGTTCTCAATCCTTTGGGAACACAGATGAGTACATATAAGTGATGATATGACATCCCACAAACAAAATGCTGTGAGGGTACGAAACAGGGAATGATTTTCTTTCCTTTGACAATAGAGGACTTATTTGTTCTTTCAATAAAAATGTATTTAGTGCTTTCTAGGAACCACTGTGATAGATCTGGTAAAAATATGGCAAACAAGACACATTCCGAGACATGTTGGAGGAATGTGGCTAAAATGAAGCCATTGAACTTGGCATATTGTGACCTTACGGAGAGTGGTTTCTGTAAAATGGTGAAAATAGATAATAAATTAGAATAGAAGGAGGAAGAGGAGGCTGCTGGTGTAGAAGATAGATATTTTTTCGAGAATGTTATTCATAGAAGGGAAAAAATGGTCAGGAGCATTGTTCTCCTTCTTGCCTTCCATCAGCTCAACTGGTTTCATCACTGGCAGCTTCCTTCCTCTTCTTCACTGGTTCTTGAAATACAGGTGACACAGCAGAGCTGATCTGAAACAGGCTCAGGGCACTGGCAGGACCCTGAGAGTGGATGCCTCCTTAAATTTTGCACCCTAAGTACCTTACTCTAGTCCTAGACCTGCAGGTAGGGGGTTGATTCTTGACATTAAAATGAGCCTTAGGGGAGATTAAAACAACTTTTATAAGTTTTGTAGCTACTTAAAGTCAATGATGTGTTGCATGAATATAGAAAACCGATGTTTAGTAACCACCGATGACTGTAGAATTTCCCAGAAATCGGCCTGTGGAAGCAGAGAGGGTTCATTGGAGAGGATATCTGGCCACCACCACCTATTACTGGGTGGCATTTGCCATGGTGAATTCAGTAAGGCAGAGAGGCTGCATTCAGCCACACGGGCTCAGAACCTATAACTTGTCACCGTCACTGAGTTGATCTGACTTGAGCATGTTCACTCATACTAACTAGCTCTTTGACTGAGTTCTCAAGAGATCAGCACATACAACCTGAATGCCAATTCTTAATTTGAAACAAGAACTGTGACAGATAAGCCTAGCACACTCCAGTGTCTGTCCACCCAGCTTGGTGAGCCTGAAGTCAGAGCAGATGATGCTATGGGATTTAAATGTGTAAAGATCTTAAGGTCCAAAAGCCTGCAGCCTCCTTTTGTGTATGATGGGGAGCATAGCAGTGTTCCCTTGACCACAAGAAATGTTCTGTTGGGAACACTGTGCCTCTTAGACTCTGCCTTTTCTAATGATCCATCAATGACCAAACTACTTGAGTGAATTATTCAGGGAGAATATTCTAAATCTAAAAGAACACATATATCATGGGCTCCGGTCAAGTGGAATGCCGGCAGGTGGGTAGATGGCTGGAGGCTCCATGTTCTGCCCACTGCTGGATTGTGGGGAGTTCCAGGGTAGCTGGAAGAGAGGGGGAACACTGGGGGCTTGGAGGTCATGGCTACATGTCAACTGGCTCTCAGTGTTTCAAGGTAAACAGAATCTGTACATATCTGAGGATATGCCACTATGTAGAAGTGCCAGGGGACAGGGCTAGCAGAGGGATTCATATGGACCTGCTTATCCCGGTCTTCCCAACACAGAGACTTTTACAGAGTTGAAAATAATAAGATATCAACTCACAAGACACCCTTGAGCCTAAAACTGTTAAGATATTGGGACTTCCTATAAAAACTCAATATGCACTTTCTATCTCTAATCTGTCTTACTCTTTGTAGACACCCAACATGTATTTATTAAATGAATCTACTGCAATAAAAATAAATCTAAGTAAACAATACAAATCCAATTTGTGAACAAAAAGAGAGGGCCCGATGTGCAGAAAGACAATATCAATATGGTGGGCTACATCCTAAATGCCAAAGAAACTCACACAGTATTGCTGGATTGCATGTAAAAGAGAAATGGGAATGATGCTTCTTCAGGATGGGCCACTGAAACTCCAGCCAGACCTGCCTGCTCTCACCAGGCCTCCTGACTAATACAGCCCAATGATGAGTACACTCATCAACCTATGGCATCTCTGCACTGAATGTGTAGTGTATGTGTGAGAGTGTGTGTGTATTCTGTGTGTTCAGTTGAAATTTTTTTATTAGTATAAATGTTAAAATATTTGGCTCAGAAATGTAGAGGGCTTGAAAGAAGCTTCATAGTTACTTATGATAAAATTTCATCATTACTTATGATAAGACACTGCCAGACTGACTACAGGTTTATCGCTTTTCTTGAACCCATCAAAGGGCTGAGGCTGCAGGACAGACAACTAGCCCAAAATCTAGGGAGAGAGAGGGGGCTGCAGGGAGGGAGAAGACAAGACCACTTGCTGACCCGGGGCAGACACAGCCGGGCACTAGCAGAAAGAACGCAGCCAGAATAGTTAACAAATTGGGGGAGGCTGCATGTGGGCTGGTAGGAAAATGTGGAGCCCCTTGGGAGCTTCAGGTATAGGAGAGTTGGTTCCTTCTCGCAGGCTGTTCTCTGCAAACCCCACCAGGAGCACACTGGGAAAGCATCCCTGTGAGTGCAGGCCTGCGGAGCGCAATAGCAGCCTCTGCCGAAGGGGCAAGAAACCCCCACAGGGACCTTCTCCTTTATTATCTCTCCTGTGGAAGAACAGCCTTCATCTACAAGGGGCAAGGTAACACACGCTATCACCCTTAGGACACTGGGGGCAACCCACTGCAGTTGAGGAACAGAAAATAACATAACCCTTCTACTCCTAGTTTCAGTTTGTCTGGGAATGACATGGACTTTCTGTGCTAAAACTGGAAAAGCCCGTCACCAACTGGGAGGTGTTGGTCACCTCAACCTGGGTGAGGTGCTGGAATACCTGAGGGGCCCACAGCTATAGCTCAGGGAGGGGCAGGAGTACTGTGAAGACCACACTCCCCTAGACCCAGTCCTGCCTAAGACTGAGGCTTAACAGGACAGAGAACCCTCCTTCCCCACCGCCAGGCTCACAAGCTGAGTGACAAGTGACAGAGGGATACTGCCGGAAGAGGACCAGGAGTGTGGACACAGACCATCCTGAGGTGCAGCACAAGGGGAAAACGTCAAGCTGCTGGTGGAGTAGACATGGAGAAAAAACTACTAGTAAACCAGCCCCCAGCTGAAGCACAAAGTGTCACTAAAGGGAATACGAAGATTGTGGTGCCCTGAGGGTAACCATAGCCACTGCGGGAGAGAATCAAATTCAGCCCAACGCCTACCTCAAAGTCAACACACTAGAATTCTAGCAGAAGAACAAGCAAATGCGTTTGCAGGCATACAATCTATTTTCCTCATCTCTACTATCCTAAACAAGGTGTCTGGGTTTTAACAAAAAAGCTAGAAGTCACACAAAAAGGTGGGAGAAAACAACATACTGTCAAAAATAAAGCAATCAACAGAATCAGACTCCAGATATGACAGAGATGTTGGAACTGTCTGACAGGAACTTTAAAATGACTAAGAGTAATATGATAAAGCTCTAGTGCAAAGGAGGACAGGATGCAAGATCAGAGGGGTGATTTCAGGGGAGAGATGGAAACTACAAGGAAGAATCAATCAAATTGCAATGCAAGAAATGAAAACCACAGTAATAGAGGTAAGGAATGCCTTCAGGGGCACATCAGTAGACACAATAAAAAATCAGTGAACCTGAACATCAGTCAATACCAATTATCCAAAATGAAACATAAAGAGGGAAAAACATTTAAAACCTCCTATGCATTTACCCAAGAGAATTGAAAACTTAGGTTCACACGAAAACTTGTACATGAATGTTTAGCATATCTCAATTCATAATCAGCCCAGACTGTATGACCAAGATGTCTTTCAACCAGTGGACACACAAGGCATGATCCATCTACACAATGGAATACTACTCAGCAATAAAAAGGAATGAATTATTGATACTTGCACCTACATCGATGAATCTCAAATATATTTTTCCAAGTGAAAGTAGCCAAGCCCCAAAGGCTATAAATTATATTATTCCATTTATGTAACTTTCTGTGAAAGGCCAAAATTGAGACAGAAAATAAATGGGTTTATGCCAGGGGTTGGAGGTGGGGTTAGTGATTGTCTACAAAGAAGCAGCGCAAGAGAACTTGAGGGGTGATAGAACTGTTCTGTGTCGTACTGTGGTGGTGCATACATGGCTCTAAGTATTTGTCAAAACCCAAAGAATATACACCACAATGAGTGAATCTTATATTATGTAAACTAAATAAAACTATACTAAGATGTGGAAGTATCCCAAAATGTAATACAAACTCTAAGAAATGTTACTAGCCTAACGTTACTACATAAGGTGTAAAAACATTACCACACAACACAGGTGGGGAACAGAACTAACCTAAGTAACTCTAGAAATCAGTATTTTAATCAGATATTAAAACGAAAGACAATAACTATTGTACATAGTTACTATATTCTAATTCATAAATGTGATTCTCACAGGGGTATGAGTTAGCAATTCTGAAACTGCTTGTGTATATTAAGATTGAACAAAAAAATAGATACATTGGAAACTATGAGAGCCAGGTTTCTGACTATTAGAGAAAGAATAAACCTTGTGGTATTAAACTGAAACTGGATTGGAGCTATGAACTCATAGTTTGAAATATGTATACAGACTAGTATAGATATAGAAATAAATGTATTTGTGTATGCATGGAGCTAATATATGTATACACACAAACGTGTATATACATATGATCTATTTTTTTTTCAAATTCATGCACCTCCTTCAAGGCCAGCTCGATGCCACCTTCTCCATGCAGCCTTCCAGTTTGGTGTCTGCACACTCCCATTTTGCTCTATAATTATTTTATGGCATCTGTCAGGTTTGAGTTGCTCTTTTTTACATATCCTAGATTTTTGTACATATTTCCAAATAGAAAACTCTTAAAGTTTGCTTCTTTGGCTTTTCTCTTTTACAACACCTTCCATGGTCTCTGAAATAGTATAGACAGTTAATTTACTGAATGGAATTTAATGTTAGTGATACCCAGACACAAATCTGAATGCATAGGAATTAACATGCCCTTGAGGTAAGCAGTTCTCTTCAAGCTAGACTTCTCCTCAGAGTCTTAGAAGACCCAAAGATAGTCTTCAGGATTCAGTCCTGGGCCCTCAACTTTTTCCCTTTTACTGTATCTTCAATATTGTCTAGTCCCTGTGGCTATGAAAACTAGATATTGATGATCCCTGAGTGTATATATCCAGCCTTAACCGCTCCTCAGCATGTCTCCCTGATCCCCTCCAGTCCCCTCTCCCACCTGCCTCCCACAGCAGGGAGACTGTGCCAGCTGTCCTCAGGGCTCTCCCCCACTTAACCCACTCCTGGCCATCACGGCCATAGTCCAAGCCATTGTCATCTCCCCTCCAAACTTCTGAAAAACTCTAAACTGATTTTACACACTTGATTTCACTTCAACTTATCCTTCAGAAAAAAATTAGCATGGTTGTTTTAAAAATCTAAACCAGATCATGTGTCTGTTTAAATTGTTTAAAATTCTTCAGTGGCTCCCCATTGTACAGAATAAAATCCAGTCACCTCATGTTTTATCCTTAAAACTCTGCGCACAACTACACTCCCAGTCACAAATGAGCCTCCAGTCAGTTTCTCAGACCCAGCTGCCTCTTGCTGTCTTTAGGGCGTTTGCAACCACGGTTTACATCTGCTAGAGCAGAGCTCCTCAAACTATCTGTGGTGAAGGATCAAATCTTTTTCCCCCAATCTATCATAGAATTATCCTTTTGTAAAATTCAGTAAAAAAAATAATCTACTAGAAAATGTTTTTGAAGACTTTTATTTTTAGATTTAACAGACATAACATTAGTCTTATCAATTTGCTATAAATGTTACAAATGCTTATTCTCGATTTCTGTACAGATCTTATTAGAGTCCAGGAACAGTTTTCTATTGAGTAGTCCAGTGTTATAGTACTCTATGACTGATTCTATCTGATTTTTAAGGTCTCGGCTTAAATATTACTTCCTCAAAGAGTCTGTCTTAACCATGCTGTCTGATTAAGACCATCCCCATTTATGATACTGCATTTTCTATCACTATTTCTTTCATTCATATTAATAACAAATATGTAAATTACACATGCACACACACTTCTGTGCTTACTTTAGTCACTGCCTCTCTTCATAAACTCCAGGTATCAGGGACCATGACTGTTTTGTTCACTAAAGTATAAGCTTGCAAAGTCAAACAATGTCAAGTATGATTTGGGACTGATGGATTTCTCAGAGCCTTTAGTGTGCCAATACGAACTGTGAAATTCCAAGAGAGAAGTATAAAGTCCAGAGTTTCCCAAACTCATTTGACCTTGGACCATTTCTTTAGGATTTGTATTATAGAATACACTGTAGGAAATATTTATCTAAAGAAACACCTGGAAAGTTTGAATATGCTAAAACTACTTTTACCAGGTTATAAAAGTTAAGGT
This sequence comes from Lemur catta, assembly GCF_020740605.2. Classification (NCBI taxonomy): domain Eukaryota; kingdom Metazoa; phylum Chordata; class Mammalia; order Primates; family Lemuridae; genus Lemur; species Lemur catta. The sequence goes on along the minus strand of NC_059129.1, from coordinate 72,280,797 downwards.
ACACTGATATTTAAACTTAACTTGCTACCATTTTGTGAATAGAGGACAAAGTAGAGAATGGTAATTATGCCAAAGATTTGGTGGGATAAGGGTGTTTGACACTTATTTGCCCATTTTCTCTCAGTTTCCTTTCTACCCTTTCATTACTAAAAATTAAATTTCCCAAATTTCTCAGCCAAGTAACATCTGGATATGTTCTTCCCAAAAGAGGCACTGGCAGGAGATTGGAAAGATTAAGAAAAAGAAAAAATTTATTTTATTTAAAAAAAAGGAAAATTCTAACTGCTTCTGTCAGTAGTGGGTAGCTCTGGACTTCAGCAACCTTCTGTGGCTCCAGCATTGTCCACCCTTGTATGAAATCTTCTCTGTTTGAAATACCTAGAGTGGTTTCTGTTTTCTCTGACTGGACACTAATTGATGGGGCTCAGGATTAGAAAAGGTGATACGATCTCCCAAACAGATTGCATGAGAGTAGAAAAATGTCATCTGCTCTCTCTGATGTCAGTATGAGTCTCAGCCATAAAAAGAAATGAATTAATATCTCTCGTAGCAATGTGGATGGAATTGGAGACCATTACCCTAAGTGAAGTATCTCAAGAATGGAAAAACAAACACCACATGCACTCTCTAATAATTTGGAACTAATCGATGGGCACAGAGAGAAGTAAAAGTCACTGGAAATCAAGAAGGGGGAGGGGGAAGGAGGGGAGGGTTAAAGTCTTACCTAACAGGTACAATGAACACTATTTGGGTGATGGGCACACTTACAGTCCTGCCTAAAACATTATAAAAGCTATCCACACAACAAAAACATTTGTGCCTTCTTAATATTTTGCATTACAAAAGAGAAAATAAATGTGAAAGGCAAAACAATAAAACTTCCAGAAAAAAAACAAAGGGAAATACACAAATTGTATTAAGATTATAAAAGAGTTTTCAAACAAGATGCAAAAAGCTCTGTCTATAATGAAAAAGATTGATAAATTACTACATTAAAATGAATAGTATTTATTATCAAAAGACAATATTATGAGAGTGAAGAAGCAAGCTGGGGCCTAGGAGAAGACATCCACAACACATATATATGAGAAAGGACTTATATACAAAATATGTGAAGATTCCTACAATCAGTTAGAACCATTCTAACAAATGGGCTAAAAACTCAAGCAGGCATTTTGAAGTAGAGTATATCCAAATGGCTGATAAGGATGGATAGGGGTTCAATGTTATTAGTCATCAAGAAAATGCACATTAACTCCACAGCGAGATTCTATTACAGATTCACTGGGACAGCTAAGACTGATCAAACCAGTGTGTAGAGGGTATGAAAGAGCTTAAAATCTCATCCACTGTGTGTAGATGCGTGAATTCACACGAATTCTGAAAGTGCTTTGCAGTACCTTCTGAAGCTGAATATGCACATACACCATAATCCAGAAATTTAGGCAACATAATTCGGTAGATATGCATACCAAATGACATGTACAGAAATGTTTACAGCAGCATTATTTGTAATAATAATAAAACTGAAAAAAAAGTGAACAGGAAGAGAAACATCCAGAGCAAAATGGAATAATGAATCATAGGAACAACACCATGAATGAAAACAAGAGCCCAGAGTTCTAATTTTGATCACTCATATGTTGATCTTTGTGTGTCATTTCATTGTCATTTCACTGTCTGTCTTCACTTCCTTCCTTACTTGATCGCCTCCAACACCAAAGGGTGGCCCTGCGGGATCTCCTCCAACGCACCCAAAGCCACCCCAAATAAGCAATCTCAGTAAAGGCTGTGTGTTTGCTCTGCCAGTGCAGCTTCAGGACAAGCCTCCCAGTTTCCAACTGGACCATCACCCAAAATCCTGTCTAAGTAAAATCTGGAGTTGCCACTATTCAACAGTTACTCATTAAGCACTACGCTTGTGAGGCACTAGGCAGGGAGAAAACAAGCTTATATGATGATGTGTGGGAGACAAGCAATGTATACAAATAACAGTAAATCTTTGAGTGGAACAAGCACTATCAGAGAGGTAAAAATTAAGGGAAAAAGAAGCAGGAGGAGGGAGCAATTAATTCTGTGGGGATACTTCAAAAGGCTTCACAGGGAATACAATGCATGTAGTTGAGCATAGAGCTCATGGGGCTCAGTGAAAATTGTACTATAGAGACCAGAAAGGTGGAGGGGGTCAGACTGAGTGGGACCGTCAGAGGTCAGACCTATGTCATTATCCTTTCTGGTACTAGGGGGCCATATGAGGCTTTTAAATGAAGACGGAATGAAAAAATATTTTAAAGCTTGCAATGTATAAATACAAGATATGGCTGTTGAGGGATAATGTTATTGGAGGAGAAAACATTGAGCATTTTATACTATTTTTGTACAATAGCTGTTATACTTAGGGTGTATATATATGTATTTTATATATATGATATCAGTGGGATGTTCAAGACATAATAAGCAAAAGAAATTGTCTTAGCAAATTGTCAGAATAATTACATAGCCTGGCCAACTGAAAAGTTGTTGGAAAGAAATAATTATGTTGAAAGATGAAAAATGAAATTGCAAGAAAGAATTTGATATCTCTTTGAACAATCTGGAGTGAAAATAACATTTTTTAAGTTTTCAGATATTACTGATTTGGAAGGACACTGAGAAATAATAATAGTGTACGGATACAAAAAAGTTGGAAGTGTGATTCAGTATTGCATAATAAGAAACAAATTACAGAAATATATTCTGAACTCATTTAATCCATACGTATCCTATGATCAGTGAAGAAACAGTAATGGCATAGAGATATCTGAATGCTATTACATGGGAAATTAGTTATGAAATTTCAAAGTGAAATGGCAAAAACACCGATAAAGTCAGCACTATTCTGAGCTACATATAAATGAGGAATTCTAACCCTGATGAGGAAATTTTAAATGCTCTCAAACAACCTTAGGACAAATTGTGCCTGAAATATCTCATTTACTTTGATTAGCACTGTATCAAAAGAGGGAGATGAATGGAATGGAAAAATAAGGAAAGTAGTTTAGTATTAAGGAAATTGATTTATGGAAAACATTACAGGAACAAAATATGTGCAATTTTGTGAAGAGATGACTAAAGAATGATGACAGCCTATAAATATTTGAAAGGTATAAACATCAGTAGGAGGAGGAATTATTTAGCATGTTATAAAGAGCTATAATTACAGTTTATGGGATGAAATTAGACAACCAAGGTTTAAAGCATTCAAAACCACCTTCCTTGGGATAATGGAGACCTGTATTTGAAAACATAAATAATGTGATCTTTGGGACACATGAATGCTTGTGTCTTTTTTTTTTCTTTTCTACATTTTTAGAAAATATAATCAACTTAATAATAATAAGTGGGCATAAATCTCTTCTTAAGTACAATAAATACTGTGATTATTTTAAACATTTTACACACTTCCTTGTCCTAAGAGAATCTCCGGTGGCTCACTCAATCATTTGGCAATAGAATACAGAAGACAAGCAAAATCCATAAATACTTCCCCAATCTAATGTCAATCCTCTTTTCCACTAGACCTACTTACTAGCAGTGAGCAAAACTCACTAATTGGAATCTTGCCTAAACATTACCACAGGATCGTAACTCATTGATTTAGAGTAATTGAAGTTATGTACCTAATTGAGGTAAAGACAAATGCTGGCTGCCTTACATTGAAAAAAACTCAAGATTTTATTTGCACTTGACACTAATTATTCCCTCTTTCTTGAACTGCTTCCTCCCTCTTTAAAAGATCTAAATTTCCAGCCACTTTCCTGTGCCCATGTTCCATATCTCAGATTGGACATCCTGCTGTTTCTTCAAATTCAATGGACTCCAAATCAAATTTGTTTGACAGATGAAATAGCATTTGCTGCACACACTTTGTATATTCCAGGCCCTGTGCTGTCAAGCTAGAGATAAAATCGTGATTATGAAAGCAATCCTACAAGGGGGAGCTCCCAGATCTTGTCTCCCCACCATTAGCCATTTCCCAAGTTTTAAACTACTGAATTCTGTTATAAACACTGTCTAAGGCTGGATTCCCAAGAAATGTATGATTTATTGAGACACTGGTGTGCATGATTTATTGAGTGCTCTCAGGATGAAAGGAGTAAGGTAAGCAGGATATGGCAGGGGAAGGAACTAAACAAGGCTGTGGTCCCAGCTGGAGTTCAGCTTCAGCCAATCCCATAGGCAGCTCTGGAGCATAAATTGTACCACTGAGTTGATCTCACCTTGAGGCAAGAAGGATTGCCTTTTATACTTCCATGTCCATCAGTCACTGACTGTGGACCGCCATCTCCACAGAGGGTGCTGTGTAAACTCCTCCTGTTTACAGTCCCATTCTTCTGGTGGATGGTCATTTTCTGGAGAAGAAGGAAACTGTGAACCATTATCAGCCAACTCTGGAAGCAGCTGGGGAATGTATGTACCATCTGGTAAAGGGCATCTGACAGGCTACCAACCATGTCTGCTAGAAACACCATCACTCTCCTTCCCCTCCCATTTATTCCTAACCACCACTTGGAGTAGTCCAAGTGCTTATTGATTCACAATTAAACTGCAATCATATTCTCCTAACCAGTCTCCAGCTTTCCAGAGGCAAATAAAGCATCACAGATGGACAAACCCATTAGGTAGGAACTGGGGAGTACTGGAAAGTTCATGCTTTGTGTGAAAGGAACAGCCTCTTCCCAGCTCCAGATGAGGGAATTTGTACCCAGTGTTGCAGATCTTCTAATATTTTAAGAGAAGCCAGACATCATTTTTATTTGAAGACTTCTAAATTTTATATGTAGTAATTAATTCCAGTTTTTTTAAAGTTCTGAAGGAAAAAGAAAAACACATCTACATATCAAATGTACTCAGAGCAGTCATTCTGCGAATTCTCTTTACAAGCCTAAGACAAGGGATGACATTTAAATAAATAACTATAGGTCAAAGTGAAGCAAGATAAAAATCTCAAGGGAGATGCAGAGAAAATGCTGTGGGGATTCAGAGAAAAGTAGACTCTGAGCCCTTATGAATATGGACCCTATCTTTATTAAATTGTTCATCTCTGGTATCTAGCACAGTGCATGGCACATAAAAATCCTAAACAAATGTTCAAATGAACGAAGTACCAAAGGAATGTGTGTCTCTGTTGTTGGGATTGCAAAAGAGTGAGGACAGAGTCCATAACCAAGCCATTATCCTAGTAACCGCCAAGCACAAAGTTGAAGCTATCACACTTTGTCCTCTGGGAGTTCTGTCAGCCAGGGTGACTCAGACAGAGTCCTCACTTTCCTTCTCTCAACTTCTAGCACAAACAGCATGTGTCAGTGTATCACTAAGTGCTGTTCCTGAGCTTGCAGACAACAGCAGCAAACAAAGAGAAGACAATAGAATTAGTATCCAATAGTAAATAGACATTGGTCAGGTCTATTTTATGGGGCGTATGGTGGTAGTGGACACCACTACATATTACAACCTCCTTCTGAAATGCCCTGTGTTCCCCAACATACCCAGTATGGGTAGATCCTTGTTTTCATGCCACAGACTACTGACTGCCAGACCTTCTTAGGGGACATGACTCAGAAGCAGCTCTTGGAGTTATTGAAAAATGATAGTGACTGTGGTCCACAGTTTATCCTCACCTGGAAGTGGCCTCTCTTCCTGACCCAGCGCCAACATCAATGCCCCACTGATGCCTGTAGGAGGGACCTGAGCTGCCAAAAGTCCATTCCAGAAAAGCTGATCAGAGCTGAGGCTAGAGATGCACAGTGTCCAGTTGGCTGAATCCAAGGATCTCAAGCTCTTTTCCAGAATAATCCACATACTCATGCACCCTTCCTATAACCATGGAATATTTCCATAGCAGTTTGTGATCTCATTTCTCCATCCTAATTGTCATCTACACATGAGGCTCCTTTCACTTAGTGAGCTCATCTGTTTGATATCTGAGCCTTTTTCTCTAGGACGCTTCTCTATTGTCTACTAAGACTGGGATTGGATAGGAGAGATTCCCTATATTCTGGAATTCCCAATCCCCTCAACTTTAGCAGGGGGGATCCAGGGCTTTCCTCTAGCTGGAGTGAGGTTAATAAGTACTGAATATAAACATTATTTGGGTTGTGCTTGTTATTTGAACTCTACCACACAACTCACTTCTCTGTTGCTTTGCACTGAAAAAGTTTGTTCATTACAAAATTGAAATTCTTTTCACTATTTACAGGATGAGTTTTTGACGCATTAGCCTTTTGCTAATTGGCTTGCCTTTGCTTTCTTCTTGCACTCCAAGAAAATACCTATTCACCTTTTGCACGCACCTGGCAAAACCCCACTTGCCTTCCCTCTGCCCTGCTGAGTGCTGAAAAAAATGACACAATAAACTGAGCCCTTGTCCACCTGTTTGTTCTCTTTCTGCAGACATAGGCGTCTTCACAGAAGAATTAGAAGCTTTCAGACAGGAACTTCCCCCAAATTCCTGGCAGCCACACACCCAAATGTAATTATCTGCTGCAGAGGCAGAAGTGTCCTCTTCCTCTTCTGTGGAATCTCTCTCTGCTCTCTGGAGTCCTCCCTCTCACATCTTCTGGTCTTCTGGTCTTCAACTTCTCCCTCCCTGCTACTGAGCACATCCTATTCTGTTGTCCTTGTCATGCCTTCCTGTTCTGCTCTCCCATTTTCCTTTTTGTGTCTTCTCTAGGTCTTTATTGTCATGTTTTCCTTCCAACTTTTGAAATGCCTTGGGAGTTTATCCTAGTTGTCCCTCTTCACTTTTCATTGCGCTTTATCTCCAAGTAATTCAAACAATTCTTGTGGCTTGATTTGCCATCCGTATGCTGATAGCTTTTTAAACAATTTTTTATTTATGTTTCTAAAACTGAGTCATGCTCACGAATCAAGTCAGAGTTCAGAAAGTTTATAAAGAAAATTCTGTGCTGTCTTGCACAACTCTTCCTTACCCACAGCCCCACAAAAACAGAAGCACCCTCTGTTAACCAGTGCTGTCTTTATTTATCTCCATGACTCCAAGTAGTGTGCTCATACTTCCATGTCTTGATTTTTAGACAATGTCTACTGACTTCCCAATATGAAAGGTGAGAGTATAGCTCATTAAACACCACTTACCCCTTCCTTTCCCCCTTCCCCTTTTAGTATTAATAATTTATATCATTTTTCTATCGGTTTTCCTTGTAAATTTAAATAATAAGAATTAAATCTCTAATTTTGTCCATCAACTGTCAACAATATTTCTTAACTTCCCATTCTATAATATAAGAATATGAACAGTCTTCTTTCCCCTTCCACCTCATTTCTTATGTCAGCTACACTTGGACTTTGCCATTATTTTTACCCTTCTACCATAACCAAATCTCTCTTGCTTCATATAGAGATTCATGCTAAAAGGCAGACACCAACAAACAACATTTCTATTACTATTAAATATAAATAGTATTTGCATTACTATTACGCTGTAAATGTTGTTTATTTTTGAGCCAAACGTGAGAGGGAACTATACTTCCTTCTCTAATTTCATAATCCCTATGCCACTGCTAGACTATTCCAAGCAACAAGATCAAATGGATTACCTGTTCTTTTACTCCCAATTATTTAAAATTATGTAAAATTATAATTTAATCATTTTCAAATAATGACTTTCTTATCTAGTTTTGCCTGAAATTTCTAATTCCCTTTCTTTAGTTTCTGCATCATTTGCCTTGATCCTTCAGGGTTTCAGACTATTCCAGGAAGTTCCCTTTCCCCTCAGGCCTCCATTCTCCTGGCCAATCTGTCCAGCTTTGTCATTAGTCATGTGCATATCAGTTATTCTGAAACTTCCCTTTCTTTCCCTTCCAGGTGGAAATCACTGTGTCCTGAATCTGTCTTCCTTTTTCTTAGATATGCCCTTGTTTCCCTGGAGTACACTCTCAGGTAACTTCTTTAGAAAGGATATGTATGGAGCAAATGATTTGATTCTTTGCATGTCTGAAATTTTTTGTTTCATTTTGCTTTCACCCTTGGCTCTGAGTTTGGCTGAGTATAAACTTGAAGGCATTGCTCTCTTGTCTTCTAGCCTTCAGGGTTCCTGATGCCAGATTGAGTCCTGTTCCTTTGTAAATGATATATTATTTTTCTCAGTGAAAGCTCTTTTCATCTTTTCTTTATTTGGTACTTTGGAACTTCATGCTGCTTTGTCTAGGGAATGTCTTCTTCATTTATTTTCTGGGTACATGGTGAGCCCTTCCAATGTGAAGATTGTTGTCTTAGGCTAGGTGTCCTAGAAAGCACCGGAAGTGAAAGCTTATTATTGGGAGTGTAATGACAGGAAGCAGGTGTGAGAGAAAAATGGAAAGAGGCAAGGAAAGAGGGAGAAAATTACCGAGAGGTCCACAGCTTTGTGAAAAGCTGATTGCTGGGTCCTGCAGGACATCTTCAGAAAGGAAGCTTAAAGACATGCTTCTCCACAGAGTCTATCTGAAGAGAAACAAAAGTGTGATTTTCTGAATCCCATCTCCTTTTGATCAAAGATTGCTGCACGGGATAACTCCTACACACTTGCGGGTTGCATATTTATTGGTACCAAGGGAGTCCTCGGCAACAGCCAGGAATCCCTAAGGCAGGAGGCAAAAGATACTGCAGGGGCTAGAGGTAAGATGCTGTCAGGTTGTGTCCTTAGGTGACATGAAGGACCAAAGGCAGCTGGCACAGCAGGCCCCTTTGCAGCAGGAGCAGCAGAAGCAGTGACCTGACTTCATCACCATGGGAACAGCAGCTGTGGCTGCTAGATTCAGTCACTGCAGATCTGGGGTGGTACACAGACGAATCCCATGCAACTACTATTTTGGCAGATCTAAGAAATTGTCTTCTGCTCCTTCTTTTGTTTTATTTTGCTCATTCCCATTTTTAACCTCTAAGAGCTCTTCTTGGTCTTTGTTTATTCCTTTCTTGAGTACCCTATTGCTGATTTAAGGCCATAATAATTTCTCAAATATCCATAAGAATATTGGTTAGATTTTTAAAGTTTTCTTCTATTAGGAGGCAGTCTGCATGGTGGTTTGAGAGGATGGACTCTAGAGCCAGACAGCTCAGGGTTTGAACCTCTTGGGGCACTGGTATATGCCTCAGTTTTGATAAAGTTCAAGAAATACTACTCTAAAATATGACACCTTGGCATAATAATCGCAAAAACAGCAGAAGCTGTTTTCTAAGAATACTTAGGAAAGGTACTAATTTATAATTCTGACAAACATTTTCATTTTTGTTATTCAAGCTAACTTACCTCTAGAAAGATCTCTGACCTAGAAAGGATTTTCTGAGCATTCCCTGAAAAAGGTTATAAGACCCTCAAGTGAGAGGAGCCCTCTCTACACTCAGAGGAAAGTAACATCCTATTTTCTAAGATAAAGGGACAGTGGAATCTGAACACACAGGTCTTGCTAAGTTTCCCCAGTTTACTGCACTTACCTCAGACTCTTTGCTGTCTCATATTTCTCCATGACTATCCACTCTTCAAGCCTCCTATTAACAAATACTTGGGTTTAACTATTTCTTTGGGTCTTTGTTTCCTCATGAAGGCTCCTGTGTCACATAAAACTTATATGACATAAATTGCATCTTTTTTCTCTTGCTAATCTGTATTTTGTTACAGGGGCCCTAACCCATGAACCTAAGATGGATAGAAAGAAAAGATATTTTTCCTCTTCTAAAGTTTCTTTTCTTCTTTTTTTCTTTTTTTGCTTCAAACATACAAAATACTTGTTACATAAAAATGTGAAACTATCAATTTGTTACACTTTAAAAAGTTACTAATTTATAACTCTGAAAAACCTTTACATTTTTGCTAAGCTAACTTACCTCTAGGTTCTAAAAACTGCAAGATTGTCCCAATTATTTTTGTTATGCCATGACAAAACCAAAGTATCTTCAAAATGGTCTGTGCATTTTGGTCCCCAAGCCCCGCCAGACCAGTACTGGTCCAAGGCCTGTTAGGAACCCGGACACAGAGCTCTGCCCCCTAACCACCACCACCCCGCCCCCGCAGTCCCATACAAAAATTGTCTTCCATGAAACTTAGGAAGGGGGGGGACAGCAGGAGGTGAGCAGTGGGCCAATCCAGACGCTCTCCAGCTCCCCATCACTCTGGTCACCACCTGAGCCCTGCCCCCACCCTTGCCTTTTCCCTTATCTCCTTTTCAAGCCTCAAAAATTCTTCCTGTTGTTTATTCTGCTGGCTATAACTTTCAGTAGTAATTTTAGTTCAAACTGGCATTTGTGCTCCCTCTGCTGCTTTAACTCTTTCTATTCCTCTTCTTTTAGCTTCTTTTAAATATAAGCATATTTCATTGGCATTTATACACTGTTCTGTCAACTGTCGATTTCTGTTTCATTTTTGTTCCTCTTTTTGCTTTTGATCATACTCTTGTTGATTATGAAGAAGCATAAGTATATCCTCTGTCTTTTCCTTTAACTTGAAAGTTTTCTCCTGGTTTGTGCTTTTTCTGATTTGGGATATACTTTTTTTTTCTTTCTTTTAGAGTCAGAAAGTTTTTATACCATTTCTCATGCTGTTGTATTTTATCCTGTGCCCTTCTAGGATGGTGTTTTAAAACTTCTCCGCAATGTGTTGGCTGGTTCTGGTTATATAATTTATGTAATAAAAAGTTCTGGTTATGTAACTGTCCAGCACTCTTAACCGCCTCCTGTTTGCTGAAGGAATTTTTCAAAATCTGTCATTTCTCCTGGAAAAGAACTTTGTGCTACTCTGTCTACAGGAACTTTGCTTGTCAATGTTCTGAAAGCTCTCCATATTGCTCTCCATATTGTTCTAGCATTTGGCTAGGACACCAAAGCCCAGGTGTCCATTTTTCCTGACAAAGTACTCAACTCATTATTAGTTGTTTTCTTGTCTTCATCAATCAACCTCTGCTCTTCCTTAAAAGTGTGTATTGCATTTCCAATTGCTTCCACCATTTCTCTGAGCTTTTCAACAAAGTCAGGTGTAGGTGTTACATCTTTTAACTGATGCTGAAGTCTCCTCACATCATTAGGTATTTTGACCAACCACTGCTGGATTTTTGCTCTATTTTCCTGCTTACAATCAATTTGCTTTATTTTCCTTCTTATAATCAATTTGCTCTGTTTTCCTGCTTATAATCAATTTATTTTGAAATTCGTCCAGTACACTATGCTCAATTCTGAAGGTTTCTTTTTTTTTGGTTGTAGAAATAACCTTGTTTTTTATTTTATATTAACAATTGATTTATATTTTTCTGCTATACATATGAACTTTGCTTTCTTAGCCTGACCAGCTTTCTGCTTCCAGTTTGAAGCTGAAAAGGTTAAATCCTACCTGAAGGATGAAAACAGCCAACATTTTGTGCCAAGATGGTCATGAGGGCAGCTATTAATATCTTCCTTTGCAGAGCCTCTGGGCTGCTCAGGCCAAGCTGACCTAGGGTTTGCTGGGTGAGGGGGTCGGCAGGGCTGGGGAGTGCTATAGGTGCTGCAGGCAGCTTCCTGAACCACAGGGCTGGGCCTGGGGATGCTGAGTGGGGGAGGGGCAGTGCCTTAGTTTCTTCATCTGTAAAATGGAGTAATACAGTACCTAGCTCATAAGGCTGTTATAATAATTAAACTTATTTTATGTATTTATGTAAACTTGGAATATTTTATGGCTCAGATTATTATCCCTAGTTCCTCCAGTCAGTTTTTCTGTATTTTGGCCTTGCTTATTCTTTTTAAGGCTACCAGTATTTCTCACATTTCACCATATCCTTGGCTGTCTAGCCATGTTTTAAAAAGAAGGTTTGGATTACTAGGGTTTCCTCTGCTATTGCATGAGTAGGGTGTTTTCCCTCCTAGGTCTCTCCAGTGAAAGGGTTTTAACTGAGAACTTGGTGGAATGCACATTGGTGGAATGGAATATATCCACTATAAACCTTCACTTTAGAGGCTAATGAGCAGGAACTGAATGCCAAGCTGTGGATTCCCTAATGTGACTGGCTTTCATACACACCATATCCTTTTTATGGATTTTCAGTTAACATGGCATTAAAGGGAGTGGTGATGATATACTGGAGGGGTGTATATTGTGAGAAGAATGTATCAAAAACAAATAAAATCTTACAGTAGTTCTGCACTTGATAAGAGAGAAGAATCTATTGCTATATTAAAAGTGACATGTTTTTATCACTTTGAAATAATGTCCTAGGATTTTTGGAAGTGACACACAGTCGATTCTCTAGAATTGAGAGTGTTCTAGATTCATTCTGATATTTATTGTAGGTCCTTTAATTTTGTTGAATAGGACAATAGCATTTTAATCCCTCCCCTACAAGCAGAGCAATGGTGTGTGTTTGGGCCATCTGCAAACTCTGGAACCTAGGAGAGGAAGATGAGGAACCAACGAGGAAATATTCTTCAGTAAACAAGCCTCATGACCCAAAAGTGGAGAAAGAATGTCCTGTCCTAGTCTTAGGAGGTGGTCAGGAGCTCTGCATATTTCTCTACTGAAGTAGATTTCATAACTACCTATGATGTCATTTGCTCTTTTCCTCCTGGCTGGCTTTCATCAGGACTTCCCCTTCAGCGTTCTGCCAGACCAGTTTCCTTTTGACTAATTTATAATCAAGAAAATCTACTAAAGGTTTGTGGAAAGAGCACTGAATGAGAAGCCAGAATAAGTAGATGTCTAAGGCCAACTTTCCTTCTTACTATCTGACTTCAGAAACTAATATTCATACCAAGAACCATACTCACATTTCCTAAACAAGTCATATTCTTGGAAGGTAGGAAGAGCTTTTTAAATCAATCTTCCATGGATTTCAGCCTTGGTCTCTGGAGTTTCTTCAGGCTTCCTAAGGTTGTGCTTCTGCCTGTTCATTCTGACTCCATACTTAGATACCCACTTTCTGGTCCAGCACATCCATATTAGTATCTAGAAGTCCAAGGCAGGTAAATGCATACCAATAGCTGGAGGGGTGGCCAATCAATGCAAACACAGATTTCTTTGAATTGTTATTCTTCATTTTGAAAACTCTAAGGGAATTTGAAATTGTACTTCATAATATATCTGTTTTAATATAAAATAATATTTTAAATTATCAGTTATTATCCATGGTCTTCTCACAGCACTTGGGGTCTATTTCTGCAAAGCCCTCCTCTCCAGCACACCAGGTCCCCACCCCACATGGAAGGAGGAGTTTAACAATAGAAGAAGTTCATGATGTTATTTAAATAGCCTCCTCTCAGCTCATTCATGTTTCTCACTTCACTTGACTCGGTGAACTGTTTACAATGACACATTTTAATGGAATTATTTCAGACACCTGTCTTAATCTGGGTGTATGTGCCTCACTGAACATTAGTCCTCGCCCCTGAAAAGGGGTATATTATGTGTTACATTTTGCAACAATTCATGATATGTCTTTGGAGAAGAATTGTGCATTTTATATACTTTGTCAAGGACAATTTCAAAATGCGTAACATCATCAATCTCACTGACAACATCTTTAATGGCTTCACTCTGTAGTCAGAGTTTTGCCAAATGCAAGCTAAGACTCAGACCATCACACACCTGCTCCCTGCCTATTGTTTTGGATGCATCATCTGTTGAAAAGACAACAGAGTAGGAAAAGAATTCATCCTTGAAGCATTTCCTCTCTAATTAAGTCAACAGATGTTGTTTGAAGCCTTATACCTTGGGAATTTATTACTTCTGTTTTAAAAAGTAAGAGGAATTCACAGATCCACCTTCATAACAACTGTGTTTTTTTGATCAATGTAGCCAGCCTGTTAATGACATAATAGTCAAGAACTTGTGATGGTTGTTGTTTTCAACACTTGAATGGCGTGATTCCACTTGAGTTACTATCTGGACTTTTTTGCTCCCAGACTGGGTGTCTGATCTCCCTTTCATTATGGGAGGCAGGACAGAGCTGGCCAAGCTCAACTGACCTTGAGGGAATGGGGGATGTAGCAGGAAGTATCTCTCATGGCCTCTGCGGTTGCAGGGAGGTGGAGCGCAAGTAGTGGAGTCAAAGGTCGAAGTCAGAAATGCATAAATAAATCAGTCACAAAGGCAAGAAAAGTCTGAAGCAGGCTGCAGTTAACTGGTGCAGCCTGTGGGTCAAAGAGCCAGTGAAAATGAGAACAAGGGCCCTATGCTAGGAGGAAGCGAGCAAAATGGCATTCTTGGGAAATAGCCAAGAAAATGAGCTCTTGCTGCCTTCTGAAGTGGGAGAAGCCAGCACAAAAGTGACGCCTAGTGACCTGTCTAGGCTTTAGTTTTTATTATATGTTTCCTAGTCTCCTTGCCGAAAAGGTCACATTCAATCTTGTATGTGAAGTCTAACATATCATTATCTTTGTAATTGTTAATGTTTGTGATATAATTAAGGAATATATGGAAAGATAGATAACCTTAAAAAAATACTCAAAGGAAAACAGCTGCATATTGAGAATATTTTCCTTTTTGTGGCAGAGCCAAATAGGGCAAAGCATTTTGGGTGTGTGTGTGTGTGTGTGTGTGTGTGTGTGTGTGTATTTTAATTTAGTCTCCTCTTATTAGTTTCTAACCAAAGTATGTAATTAACATCTGTGGTTGCCAACATTTGTGATAGTTATAATTTGTGAACAAATCATCTATTGATTATTACCATGACAAGTTCTGGTAAAGTCACAAATCAAAATCTATATACAAGGAAAAAAATCCCAACATAAAAGAATTGGATTTTTTAAACGTTAGATCTCAAATTATCCACTGACTTTGACAGTTTTAGTGTCTTGATTAAATATTTTATGATGATACTACTTAAGATAAAAATGTAAAAGCTAATTTATAGTGACACCTTTTTATGTAAAAGGTTCCCAAGCTGATTTATTACCAGGTTGAAGCACGTCAGTGAATACAACCATTTCTAAAGTAAAGAGACTTTGCAATTTTCTTTTGTACTTTTAGTCAAACAGCTTCAGCCAAACAATTTATATGAAAAACGGGGTCTTTACAAGACTCCACTTTATTTTTCTATGATATCTCCTTTAGTTTCAGTCTTCAATTCAATTTAATACCTGATAAGCTCTGTACTAAGCAATAAATTTGGAACACTATTCCCCATTATAATTCATTTTCATACCTGCACATTTGAGGAAACTTAAGCCAAAGATTCTGGCTTTGTTCTTCCCAGACTTGATTCTTTATTTATCATCCTCTATTCAACTAAAAAGTAGTTAATCAGTTTCCAAATTAGTGCTATGTTTTTCCAGTTTTCTAATTGCCTGTTACCTTCCTGGTTTTGTCTTCTGTTAAATTTATTACATGACATCATCCTAAAATGGCATTGGAGAAAGTATACATATATATAAAATAATTAAATCATATTTTTGGTTGGGGAAGAGGGGGTTAAGGGACTACTTCTGACAATTTCTTTATAGTTACATAGAACTATTCCCCAATACAATTAATAAAATGGTACTATAATTATAATATAATTTATAAATTTAGAAGCTCTAGGTAGTGATAGATGGATATTATTGCTGAGGCTTAAAAGGATTTTTATAAGTAAATGGATTTCAAGGATTATTAAAGGGGAAACAAATGGCATGGGATTTTATATTGGTAGTCATCTGTGGTACAGGCACATCAGAGGCATTATAAAGTAAAAAAAAGAGAAGATGAAGTCAAGAGGAGGCTATAAGTAGGACAAAGAAGACAGCAAAGGGAGGCATGAGCTGAAGCATGTGCTTATGACACAGTGCAAGATCTTATGGGACAAGACATGATACGGGAGGTGGCAGCAACAGTAGTATGAAGGGAAAGAAAGATGTATTTGGTGACAGCATTTTGGTGGGAGGGAACAGGAGAAAATAGGAAAAAGATTAAGGGCAGAGAAAGACCAGATGGTGATCGTGTTGAGCCAAAAACCAAAATATGTCATGGACTCAAATCTTAGCTGTAGAGACCTAATGAAATAGAAAAATAATGACACAAATAGAAAAAAGTAGATTTTATTTTCATAATTTAATGTATTTACATTTTATTTTACCAGAAAGTATTTGAAGTGAACTATTGAAAAAGAGAGAGGAAGACGTTTACCATAAGGTTAATAAAATAGAACCAAAAGAGGGAGTGAGAGGTATACACCAATCATAGGAGTCAACAATGACTACGTTTGAACATAAACCCTGGAATATAGCCCTGATGAAGGGGGAGGCTTTAACATTCATTTAACATCATTATCTGAAATTAGGGCATCCACTAAATATTTGGTAGAATAAATTTTCCTGGTGAAAACATAGCTCATGTGTGACAATACAGGTAATAAGATATAATCACAGTCATCTCTATATTGATTTTGTGGCAAATTGACAAATTAAACTTGCCTAACTAATTTGGAGAGCAAACTAAGGTAAAAGCCCATGGCTAACAATTGAGAGACAGTTCTGCAAAAGCAATGACAGGAATGTCATTGTCTAAATGTATAGCTTTCTTGTGGTCTGGCTTGATCCAAGGACATTGATACATATTTAATAAGTACTTGTGCTTGGTACTGGCACACATTTGTGAACAAAACAGCCATAGTCCCTGCCCTCATGGAGTTCACATTTGGGTAGAGGAGTCAGGAAATGAAGTAAAAACAGATAATAGAAATAAACTAATCACAAATTGTGATAGGTGATAAAAATTAACACTGCTATCGAGAGTTAAAGGGACTATAGAGGCGTTCCCTTGTTTAGATTCAGTATCAGGGAAGGCCTCTCTGAGAAGATGGCATTAGCTGGAGAATTTGGAGGATATAGAGTAGTGAGCAGATGCATAGCTCAAGATAATCTTTCCCATCTACTTCCCCGCCAGACCTTCACCATGCACTGTTTAATCAGGGTCTGTGAGCCTGTGTATTTTAGGCAAATGACCTGGAGTGCAGGCATTCTGTGTGGCTAATTAAGAAAATTTCATAGGCCGGGCGCGTTGGCTCACGCCCGTAATCCTAGCACTCTGGGAGGCCGAGGTGGGTGGAGAGCTCGAGGTCAGGAGTTCGAGACCAGCCTGAGCAAGACCCCATCTCTACTAAAAATAGAAAGAAATTATCTGGCCAACTAAAAAATGTATATAGAAAAAATTAGCCGGGCATGGTGGCACATGCGTGTAGTCCCAGCTACTCGGGAGGCTGAAGCAGGAGGATCGCTTAAGCCAAGGAGTCTGAGGTTGCTGTGAGCTAGGCTGACGCCACGGCACTCACTCTAGCCAGGGCAACAGAGCGAGACTCTGTCTCAAAAAAAAAAAAAAAAAGAAAAGAAAAAAAGGAAATTTCATGAATCTTAGAAGCCAACAAGCTGGTTTTAAAATTCACAAGTTTAACCAACATATTAGGTCAAATGCAAGTTAAAGAAGGAACTGAAGAAATTGTGGGATTTAGAGAGGAGCATCATAACATATGAAGGAAATACAGAAATGTGTTTGAGATGGTTGTTTTAAATCTTAATTGTGCTGCTAACAAAATTATACTGGGTCCAAGTCTTCCTTCCACACTCAGAGGGGTCGCATGGATCTCAGAAGTGACTATAAGCCACCATGCATTGGGCAGCTTCATTCTCACAAGCCCCTAGACTGCACCAAAGGGTCCTACCAGGACTCAGGGATTACCCCAATACACCCACATATGAGTAGCTGACGAGTCTCCTTAGTTCGATAATCTAATATTGTAATTTAAAAATTCATTCCTTTTGAGTGAAAAAAATTCTATTTGCATAAAAAATTAAGAGAAAAGAAATATATAATGAAAAGTAATTCTCTTCTGACTGCAGTTCCAAAGTCTCTAACCTCCTTCTTCAAAGGTTTCCAATGATAAACAGTTCTACTTATGTATAATTTAAGATATACATAATGCACACATAAGCATTTATACTTGTATTACCCATGCACACAGACACACAACACACACAAATGGCAGAATAGTATGCATATATATATTCTATGCCACCTTTTCTTTCATTTAATAATATGTCTTGGAGATTATATTATACATTGCATTTTATGTATCTTGATTCATTTAAACTTTTCCCATTGATACTTCTATTTGTGTTCCTACTCTTTGCTATTATTAACAGTGCTAAAATGAACATCCTGTGTAAGTATTTTTGTGCACATGTGTGAGTATATCTAGAGGAAAAAATTCTAAATTGGAATTTCTGAGTCAAAAGAGATGCACATTTTAAATTTTGTAACAATTACCGAATTTAATTCTAAAGAGGGGGCAATTTATATTTCCATCAATAACAAATGAAAATGCCTGTGTCAAACTATGTTGCAAATGCTTTATTTAAATAGCTTATAATAATCTTAGGAGGAGGTATATTTATTATTACCAATTTAAAACTGAAATAACGGTGGCACAGGAAGGTTAAGCAACTTGATAAAAGTCACACAGAATTAAATGACTAAACTGGGAACTGGAGTCAACAGTCTGTGGCCTTCCTGAGCTTCAGTCCCAGCTCTCACTTACAGCTGACGACCTGGCCAGGTTGTTTACCTCAGATGTGTAGTGTCTTTATATATAAAAGGAGATAAAATGTATCTCAAAATATTAATATGAGCATAAAATGAGATAACGTAAGAAAATCTCATGCATGAAGGACTAAACAAATGTAAATTCACTTCCTCCCTGTTGAGAAATATATGAATCACAAGGAAGACTAAACTATTTCACTGGCAAATCCTTTCCAAGAGCATGAAAATTAAAGAAGCAACTATGAGCCATTTTAAGTCTAATGCTAAAGCAAGAAAGCCAACACATACTAGGAGTTGTGATGGAACTCCCCTCCCTGTCTTTCTTGTAAGGAGTCTTTAATTCTGATGAGTTTACTCTTGGCCTGGCTTCTTTGCACAGTATTATAAGTGATATTTCCAACCCTTAGAGGCTCGTCTCAGAGGTAGGAGGCACTTGAAACTTCCTGGAACTGGCTTCCCCACCTGCTTGGGAGATTTCTCAAAGTTCTGTTTACTCTGCTCAGTCTTTGGCTAATGATAAACTGAGCACATGTCAACCTAGGAAGAGGAATGAAAAAGAATATTCAGCTCCAGAGCATGTTGTGACTTAGAGCGTACAATGACTCAGAGAAAACTCTGTGCTGCTGAGTGAGACCTGCTCGTCAAAATACTTTCATATCCCCTTTGTTAAATTTTGTCTCCTTTAATATGATAAAGGGATTGAGTGAATAGGTATTGAACAGCTCTTCTCTTGGGAGTGGGTCTTAGGAATAAGCAATCCAAAGAGAGGTCCTTGCTTCCCACAGAGCAACTAGAAAGGGACTGTGATGGGAGCAGAGTGTAGGCTGAGGCTGCAGGATGGACCACAGTCATTCTGTTTGATTCCTTAAAGCCCAGCCTTACTCGTGGTTTCTCTTCTAGGGATTTATTAATAGATAGGATAAGGATTGGTAGAGTGTGCCGGAAACACTAACCACGTATTCCAGGACAGCCTTGAATGGACCTTTTCTTTAGGATCCACAATCCAGGACTGAACCAGTGGGATGACTCATGCACCTCTTTCCTCCAAACGTGTTCACGTCACAGTGTGCAGGACACTCATGAATAACCTCACTCTGCTGGCCTGTCTCTTCTCATGTCTGAGTGGTCAGTAGAGCCTGGTAATAGGCTCCAAATGGGATGTGTGACATTTAAACATGGTTGGGCTCAGAAAACTTACAACCACACAAAAATGTCAAAATTTAAAAATCACTGTTTTTTAAAACCAGGTTATAAAATAACAGACACTCTGACAATTACAGTGACTCTGTTCTTCACTCCAATTCTCACACTCACCTGATCTATTACCCTATATATATCAGTGAGCCCTGATGCTTTCCTCATCCCGTCCCATCCACAATGTACCTGCCACCCTATTCCCTCTACTCCAAGGGCGTTAACCAGCAATGGGGTGAGGCTCAGACAGTTATCCAATAACTTTTTCCACAAATATTTACTAAGGGCTAGGCATTACTCAAAGTACTACAGTGAATATGCCCTTTCATTTCTTTCTTTCTTCCTTTCTCTATTTATTTATTTATTTTTCATATTGCATAATTGTTTTTACTTGGGAAATTTAATTTTTTGCCTTCTTTAACCAGGTAAAATGTGTCTAATTTCAAAATAGCCAAGTCATAATGTCATATGGCACCAAAAAGTGCTACAACTCACAGGAGATTTCCATATAAAGAAATTTAGGAAAGAGAAATAATTGTGGATTCACAAAAAATATTTTAAATTATCTTATGGACAAAAGATTCTACACTTTCCATTAGTACTACCACTGCTGTGCATTTAAAAAAATGTTTCGGTGACTTTTACAAGGAAAATCTATCTCTAAATGTCCTCCAAATTTTGGTAAGTCTGGATATTTTATAATCACATGTTTTAGTTTACAATAAATACAACTTATTGTATTTATGTACTTCATTTTATGTACTCTGGTCAAATTAGAGCAGTTAGTTCATACTTTAATGTACCTCACCCCCCAATCCAACATAGCAAAGATATGCTAAAGTATAAAAGGAAAGACCCAAAACATATGTCTGGGTTCAAAATTTATTAGGCATTATTAGGCATCGTTGTGCACCAGAAACAGAAAAGAAATGCGGAGCTGAGCACAGCTGAGGCTGCAGCCACGTTGGTCTCCTTGAAGCAGGCAGCGGCAGCTGGCAACCAGAGCAGGCGGTCCAAAGGTGCTCCATGGAGATCAGCGGGTTGCAGGCAGGTTTGAAAACAGAGCGGAGACGGGGCTCCTCCTGGTGAAAAGAGGTTAAAAATCTAAAGCCAGCTACTTTCTGGGCTATGGCTTTGTAGAATACTTCAGAAACAAGAGAACTACATACACCTTGCCCCTGAGGGATGGTGCTAAATGTTCCTGGCCCAGGGCTGGAGTCATAAGCCTGCTGTGATCAAGGGCAGGTGTTCTGCAAGGCCATAACAATACCTGGTTTGGAAGTGGGGTTCAGCAAGTTGGGAGAAGGAAAATGCAAACCACCAGACAGAGAAGTGTGCAGAAACAGAAAGAAAGGTGGAAATCTCATTCAAAATGAAGCTCAAAGCACATGGAAAGTTCTAATGCTATGAAAGTAACCTTACCAAAAAACAACAACTGGAACATAATTTCATTCCAGGTGAAATTTTATGAAATTGTTCTAGCCAAAACTTTAGAATAAGTATGCTTTGAATGCTTAAGGGGCAAAATGAAAAAATTATATACTTTTTTTTAAAAATGAAAAATATAAAAAAAATACAGAAATGAAACAAGTCAGACAAATTAAAAAACAGAGTGATTAGACATCTTGGAAGTTAAAAACATATTGATTGAAATAAAAAATTTGAAAGATGAGGTCAGCTTTTGGAACAGAGACAATAAAAGAAAAACAATAAATTGAAAAATATTACTGAGGGATTTACCCAGGCAACAGCATAGAGAATAAAATATGAAAGCATGCTAAGTAGAGAGATCATACACTCCAGTATGCCTGGGAGAGTTCCAAATTACATCTGTTGCCTGATGTAATTATTAGTGGAACTTCTTTTAACTCTCAAATGCATCTCAGGTTAGACAGTAAATGATGTGGTCTCCTAAGAAATATATAGGATAGACTAAAAGACAAATAGGACTGCCAGAAGAAAAGAATAGAGAAAATTGCAAAGTAGTATTTAAAGAGAAAAAAAGCCCTGTTTTCCAAAATTGAAAAAAAGTGTGTCCTCAAATAGAAAATGAACTATATATAAGAATCAAGAAGGATCTATAAAAATATATTCACACCTAGATTCACCATCCTAAAACTGAAATACATCAAGAATTAAGAGATACGCTTACCAGCTACAAGGAGGAAAAAAAAATTACCAAGAAGAAATGATAATTAATAAAACAAGCAAGTTTTTCATCAGCAACCATAGATGCCATAAAACTATAGATAAATATATTCAATGTAATAAGGAGAACTGGAAATTTAGAATATTACATCCAGATAACCAAGCAACAAAAGCAAGTTGCTGGAAAATAGACACTCAACCTGTAATTGATGCATATTTAGATTATTGGGTTTGAAAGGAGAATAAAAATACTATTTAACTTCAAGTTTTTAAAAATTATAGTTTATAATTAATTTATAATTCATAGCTTTGTATGTTAAAAGTATTTTTGTGGAAATTAACAAATTGAATATAATGTATCTAGATGTGAAAATGTGCAGGACCAAGACTAGAGAAAACAATTTTGTAGAAAAAGATTCAAGGACTTGCTCTAAGAGTGATCAAGACATATTGCAAAGCTAGTTAAGACAGTTTGGCATTAGCACAAGAATATACAGACACATAGGACAGAATAGAAACACATATCACCATTTGTTTCATGATAAAGCATAATATAAATGAGAAAAGAATGGTCTTCTTAATTATGATTCTGGGTTAACTGGATAGCCATATGGGAAAAAATACATCTTGACATCTTACCTTACACAAGACACAAAAATCAATTTGAGGGTAAGGGGTGGGAATGGGGCATATGCCCATGTGAACAGTAACAATAAAATATCAAAAAGATAAGAAAGGATATCTTTATGACCTTAGAATAGGCAAAAAAATATTAAATACTGATAAATGAGACATAATTAAAACTAAGAACCTCTGTTTATCAAAAGACCCCAGTGAAAGACTGAAAAAGAAAGCCACAAACTAGAGAAGATATTTTCAATATTCTTACCTGACAAAAAGTCATTACCCAAAATATACAAATGTTTCTGTGAAGCAATATATAAAAGACAGACAATCCATAGAAAAATCAGAAAAAACTTGAACATGAATAGATAATTCATGAAAGAGAATAGATAAATGGATGATAGGCATATAAAATACTCAACATCATTATTCATCAATGAATTGGAAATTGTGTGCATACAACCACACACTCATCAGAAATGGGTAAAATCTATAGAAACAAGCAGTACTGTATCTTTGTGAGGGTATGGAGCAACTGCAGCTTTCATGCTATACATGGGAACATAAATTGGTATAACCACTTCAGAAAACTGTTACTATCTACTAAAGCTGAACATATGCATAGTCTATAATCCAGCAATTCCACTATTTTACTCCTAGGTATATGCCCAACAGAGTTGTGAAAGAAATGTGAATGAAAGACAGGTTCAAAGCATGAAATGTAATGAAAGAATATTCAAAACAGCATTATTCATAATCACCAAACACTGGAAACAACCTAAAGGTCCAGCAAGAATAGAATGGATAAATAAATTATGGTATATTCATACAATGGAATACTCCAAAATAATAAAAACAAATGAGTCATCAGTACAATCAATAACAAGTGAGTCTGACAAAACATTGAGCTACAGGAGCCAGATGCAAAGAATTCATAGTGTATTATTCCATTTATACCAAATTCACAACAGGCAAAGCTAACCTATGGTAAAGAAAACAGAACATGGTTAACTTCAGGAAGAGAAAAGGAGATACTGGGAGGAGAAATGTGGGGGGGATTTTGGGTGCCAGGAATGTTCTACTTCTTGATCTGGGTTATAGTTACACAGTATATTTACTTTGTGAAAAATCATTGAAATGGACATTTATACATATAAATATGCTCATCCCTGTATACTTGCTTTATACATAAAAGAGAAAAATAAAGGTAAACCTTAGGGTAACCAATATAGAAATACAAATAACCCTGATATATCTTCCAAACCACCAGGTGAATCAAAAGAAGGAGAGAGGATAGGATTTAGAGGAAGAGAAGGAGGAAGAAGAGGAGAAGGAAAGAAAAGAAGACAAAAGTACAGAAACTTTTATCAGTCCAACAGGAGGGAAAAAAAAAAAACAAATAAAATGGATGGTAAGTGAAAAGCACAAAAGGAGATGGTACCAATAAGCCCAAATGTGTAAGATAGCAGAGTAAACGTGAATAGATGAAACTCATCTATTAAAAGGCAGAGATTATCAGATGGGATAACAATAACATAAATTCAGCTATATCCTGTTTATAAAAGGCACATCTGACACCCAACCAAAAGTAAATTTTGAACATAAAGTTTTGAAAAACTAAGTAGATTTTATAGTAAGATGCATTACAAAATAAGAGAGAACAATCCCCAAGACAATAAAATAATTTTTAACATGTATGCACTTAAACATAACATTGCACTAGGCAGAGCAAACTGACAGGATTACAAAAACTGATAAATCCAGAACTATAATAGGGGATGTTAGAAAAAGCTAGAAGAATATAGAATATTTGAACTACTTGGTTGTATCTGGTCCCAGCTTAACTCTCTCCCTACTCCTACCTATCACCAAAACAAACAAACCTGAATCCTCAGGCTACTTAGACGTGAGTAGAAATCAGTAACAAGCTCTCAAGCTGTGTCTTGTAGAGAAAGACCCGCAGACTCAGAGAATATAGGAAGAGACTTAAGGAGAATTCACCCAGTCTATATCAGAATAAAAAACGAAGTCTAGATTTTGGCTCATTGGAAATATAAGCAAGATGGAAAAATAATGACATGAGAACCATGAAAGCAGAACAAAAAATAAGAATGAAAGAAACTCTAGAGCAACCAGGGCCTAACTAACACAGAAAAGCATCTCACCAATGTTTCATACTATAGAAGAGCTTATTAAGTACATGAATTGAATAAAATACAAGCTCAAATGTAAGATGATGACAACATAGAATAAGGTAAAAATGAAAATTGAAAATACAAGGAAACAAACTGAAACGAAAATAACACTATTACAGAACTTATAAACAAATTACATGCAGAAAGATATTGAATGGACATGGCTGAAAAATAAATTGCTTAAAAATTAATTGCTTTTATATAGGAGAAAGACTTGAAATAAGCAAGTAAAATCAAAAGAAAAAGATTAACAGATTAGTGGAAATAGAAGATAATAGCTATGAAGTAGTCACAAAGATGACATTACATAAGGAAGATAGGTGTCTCTGAATTGGAAAGCCAACAAATGAATCAGAAAAAATATTCCAAGAGAAAATAGAAAAATAATCCTGAAATGCAGGAATAAGATACTCTGTAGCTCAAAAGTACATATCATATTCCAAGACAAGACAAGATATATTCAACACTATCTGTTCTAATTTGTTACTGAATTTCAAGGATAAGAAAAAAATTATTTAGCCATCCATGGACAAATAGTAAGTCTTTTATAATTGAGAACAAAGCAGACTGGCCTCAGTCTCCTCTGGAGAAACAGTCTGGTCTACAGGACAACAAAGCGATGTCTACTAAACTGTAACGGAAAAGATACGTGATCCAAAAATATTGTATCCAGCCAAGATTCCACTCAAGCAGAAAGACCACAGACAGATATTTTCAAATGTGAAAGAATACAGTCATGCATTGCTTAATGACAGGGATACACTCTGACAAATGCATCCTTAGGTGATTTTTTCATTGTGCGAACATCATAGAGTATACTTACACAAACCAAATGGAGTAGCCTATTGCTCCTAGGCTGCACACTTGTACAGCACATTACTGTACTGAATACTGCAGGCAATTGGAACACAATGGTAAGTATCTAAACATACCTAAATGTAGAAAAGGTACAGTATAAAAGATTTTTTAAAAAATAGTACACCTGTATAGGGCACTTGTCATGAATGGAGCTTGCAGGACTAGAAGTTGCTCTGGGAGTCAGTGAGTGAGTGGTGAGTGGATGTGCTAGGACTTACTGTACACTACTCTGGACTTCATAAACACTGCACACTTGGGCTACACTAAATTTATAAAACAAAATTTCCTTTCTTCAATAATAAATTAACATCAACTTGCCATAAATTTTTACTTTATAAACTTTTCAATTTTTAAATTTTTTTTACCCTTTTGTGATAACACTTAGCTTAAAATACAAACACATTGTATAGCTGTACAAAGATATTTTCTTTCTTTATATCCTTATTCTATAAGCTTTTTAAATTTTAAATTTTTTTTTTTTACTTTTAAATGTTTTTTGTTAAAAATTGAGACAGAAACACACATTAACCTAGGCCCACAAAGGGTCAGAGGATCATCAATATCACTGTCTTCCTCCTCCACCTCTTGTCCCACTGAAGGGTCTTCAGCGGCAGTAACACGCATGGAGCTGTCATCTCCTATGATAATAACGCCTTCTTCTAGAATACCTTCTGAAGGACCTGCCTGAGGCTCTTCTTGAGGAGTTGTCCCTCTTTTCAGAAATATGTCCATAGTGGTTTGCTTGTTTTTTTCTTTTTTCGTCATAGATTTGCTTATAAACAAATAATGCACCATGAACATGCCTCTCTATTAATGAAAATCTTTCAGTATTGGGGTCTGTTTACCCCAGCATCATGAGTAATGAGTTGCACAGCAACATTATAACAGCTATGACTTCTTTAGGTGATAGGAATATCCTGCTCCATTATAATCTTACGAGACCACCGCTGTATACGTTCCGTCATTGACTGAAATGTTGTTATGCGGCACATGACTGTACAAACATTATAGCATTCATTTAGCTTTCCTGAGGTGCAAGGAAATGTCCAGCACAATGAATGAAATAAACACCAGTCCTAAACATAATATTGAGAGATTTGCAAGAACCAAGGTTAAAGAAAATATCCTAAAATTTCAGAGAGAACAGATAGTAACACTAAAGGCATGCAATGAGCATCACCATCAAAAGTCTGATGAAAATTTATTTTGAACTCAAAAGTCTTTATCCACCGAGCCAAATTATTCATCAAGTTTGCAGATAGAATAAACGTATCTTCGAATATCTAAAGACTCAGAAAATTTATCTCCTTTTTTTATTAAGTTACTTATGGATCAGAAAAAACAAGAAAGTAAGAATGAGAAGGGCATAGGATGTAGGAAACAGCGAATCTAAGCTGGGAGAAGAATAAAGGGAGGAAAAGGAAAAAAATCAAAGTAAGATAATAAAGGGAAGACCCAAGATGGTGGCTGTGTAGCAAAATCAGTCCAAAGTAGGGTCTAGAAATAAGTATGCATTTAAAAAAAGGAGTATGTGAGGGTGAAGGGGATATTCCATGGACTTGATAGTATCTTTGAAACTGCAATAACAAACCTAAGGATTGGCTGAAGAAAAAAGAAAGGCAAGTAGAAATTTGATGGAGAGGAGCACTGCACACAAAAACTGTATGTCATCATGTGATCACTGCTTGGCTCAGCAATGAGCCACATTCACGCAGTTAAGATAATTAATGTAAGTGATGCTTGCTGATTTTTCAACTTTTAAAATCTAAACAAAGTCAAAGTGTGGACAACTTAACTGTGGCTATATAATAAAAGATAATTTTTTTCAGTCTTGCCAATATAAAAGTAAGGAAAAAAATGTTTCTAAAAGTAAGAAAATGAAAGGGGTGAGGGATCGAGGGCCTCATCTTAGAAGATAGGGGGTCAAAATAGATGGTCTATAACTAAAGGAACAAGAAATTAAGGGAAAATATATATTCTTGAAGGTACAAAACTAACAAAAAGAGGAATTAAAAGTAGTGAAACTTCCTGTGCAAAGAGAAGGAGAAGGGAGTTCAGGGAAGTATAAGTGAACTAAACATTCACTTCCCATGGCAGAAAGTCAATAGACAATGTTTAAAGTAGATAATCCAAAACATCATGGCTAATCAATTTAGAATTTTAAACAGCTATGCATAGAAGCCATTGAGTATTTAAAATGGCAGACAAGAAGGGATGGGACATGGCAACAGTTTGCTGCTTTTCACAGCAAGCCCTTTTGTGCTATTTGTTCTTTATACAATTTTCCTCCTTATTTTGATAACATTTTAAATGTTATAACTATGTATGCATATATATATATTTCAAAGGAGTAGCTATCAGAAAAATATAATAATATTAAATGGTATCTCTTTTCATAAAAAATAATTTCTGCTGTCTATCCACCTACCTAAACAAATGTATAATGAGATTTTTGTAATAATATTCAGCTAATATTTCCAAATGGTAGGATTTGAGAAGAGTTTTTTTTGCATTGTTCTTTTTGCTTTTGTATATTCCTTGAATATTTTATGTCTTTATATCACTTTTCCAATAATGCCATTGTTATTGTATACTCTGAACGCTGGGAGAGTCATAGGATATAAATGGACAACAGTGGAAGCAGAGAGGGTCATGTGAGAAAAGACAGTGAAGAGAAGTGGCCTGTGTCATGTCATAATGTGGAGGGAGACACAATAGGACTCACTGGCTCGAATATTGGTAGTAGGCACAAGAGGCATCAGGATGGTACTAAAGTTTCTCACTTGAGCTGTGGGGAACATGGAGGTCATACACAGAGAGAGAATTGAATGTGTTATTTTCAAGTTGAGAGGGGTTAGAGACAGAATCAAGAGTTTGACTTTATATAGCCTAAGTTTGAATATCTGAGAAACACGCAAATGAGAATCACATAGTCAGTGGCTCTCACATGCTGGACACACAAAGCTGGCTGTTATCAGCAAATAGACAAAATGTAAAGCTACAAGAATGGATGAGATCACCTAGAAGTGGGGTGAAAAAAGACAGAAGAGGACCTTGGACCAAGCACAGATGGCCCCCAACAATGACAGATCCGAGGCAGAAAGGGAACCCTGGAAAAGAACTAAAAGGAGACAGAAGGAACAATATGGTAGATAAAAATCCAGGAGGGTGTGCTTTCAGGGAAGCTGAGAGAGTAGGCTATTGCAATAAGCACTTCATTGAAATCCTTGAGTTAAGAGGAAAAGGGCTGCAAGCCAAAGTAGAAAGACTAGCTCCTTACGGGTGAAGGGACACTTCATACATCAAAACAAGAGGAAAGGAGAAAAGGGTTTCATGTTCAGCTACCTTTTGTAGCTTCAGCGGTGAGAAGATAGAGTCTAATGGTTGCTATTTTCTCAGTGTAGTGGGAGATAAGATCACCTGCTGAGAGGGAGGGCCAAGGAGAGTCAGAAAATCATGGCTGATGGACAGATGACAGCCGTAGGTGGAAGTGTAAAATAACCTGCGGCCATTAATACCCATTGCCTGGTCACTTTAGTGTGGGGATCAGAATCTTAATCTTGACCTTATTTTCATTTTTCCAGTTGCCTAGATTCTGTTTCATCAAGTCCCTGAGTAAAAGAATACGGATTTTCAGTCAGACATGCATAGACTCACAGAATGTTGAAACTTAAAGAAGTCTTAGATATTAAATACCCCATCCAGTCTTCACTATACAGATGATAAAATTGAGGCCTAGTTTAAGTAATTTTCCTAAAATGAAAGAACTTGTTGGTTACAGAGGTAGAAACAAAACATAATGTTTTAGATTATCAAGCTATTGGTGTGAAAGCTCACAAACACACACACACACACACACACACACACACACACACACACACACACACCTCTGCATAAAAAAATCAAAAAGGATTTGTTTGTCAGACCCAACTAATACCAGTTAAAACACTGGTCCTTGTCAGTTTTTTGGGCTGTAATATAAGGATATATTGCATGCAATATTGTACGTGATGTGCTTCTGAAGACTTGTGTTTAAGTCATTTTTAAATGCACAGTAACTAACTTCTAAAGAAGAAATCTATATTGAAGATATTTTGAATGATAGGAATCTTTTAATAATGCATGTCTTTTTACGTTGGCAATTATTATTTCTTAAAGATGTAGCTTTATCATCTCCCTTTATTCCAAAATCTGCCTGAATTTCTGCACAAAAAAATTTCCAAGAGGTGGGGAAAATTATTCCCTACTTGTACTTTTGTCATTTGATTAATATTTTCAGAATTGCATCCAAATGATTCTACTTGTTTTTCACACTCCAACAGGCAGCCACCTGCCACCTCCTTCATAAAGGAAATATCCCATCAGATTTTCTACTCCACATAAATAACTTCTTCCCTAGGAGGAGGAAGAATCACAGAGTGATATTTAGCCTTATTTGTTTCACAATAATTTCTGTTGGATTTTGTTATGTTATGCTAATATCTTTTTGCCTTTTTGGACATTATATTTAACCTTTCCCACTTTCTCTTAAGATCATAATTAATCCCTTTCACCTAATAAATTTTTAGTTGAATATTAAACTTTTATTACATTTGAAAGTGTTCTTTGAAATATTTTCCTGTACAATTATGAGGCACCCCAGTGATCCTGTAATTAAAAGTCTCCCAATGTCCAGTCAGGCACTGCACTCCCCAAAAAAGCTTGTTGATTTTTTCATCCCTACCTCTGCATGTAGGCAAACTCAGATGAAGATGAACTAACAGAAGAGTAAAACTATTCTTTCCTCTTACTCTTACACAGATGTTCATGGCATGGGTGGATGGAGAGGGCCACAAGCATGGTGGTCTCTGTGTTCCTGGATCCTCCCCAGCGACCAGAGACTTGGAGAGGACAACTCTCCTATTGTAATGACAGCCTCTGGCTTTACTATGAAACTAATGAAGATTAATTCCTAGTAAAATGTTCACCTGGTCACATTCTTTTGTAAAATTTGCTAAAGTAAGATGTTTTTATTGCAATCACTTAAAACTACTGTCATTTTCTAGAGCAACTTCTCCTCCATCATACTTCTGCTCTTGGCAGGAGGTCCAAGAGCAGCTGTGGAGAGTGTTGGGTTCAGAAGAATATACTTACGTGGCTCACAGCCAACTCCGTGTGTAGTTAAATTGCTAGTCACCCCGTGTAGTTTGCTACCAGAAAAAATCCTACAGCTCCTGTGACAATTTGTCCAGCATGTTACACAAAGGTGCCCACAATTCCTAGTCCCAGAACTATGTGGGCAGTGAAAGAGAAGTGAGAAATGAGGTTTGAAATATCTGGAAACATAAGTTAATCTGTGGAAGATTCTTCCAATAATCAGATGTATAAAATTGTGGGGGTTGGCTTTTATTGATTCTCAATTAAAACAGAAATTCTGTCCTATCTAAAATGTACCCACTAATGGCCTGAAATCTTGCAATTCACGTATGAAAGAAACTTGGTAGAGATTTTTCCAAATTTAGCGAGAATCCATACAGTTTCATAACATAGCATAACCAAAAACAAGTTGTAGAAGTAGAAAGTCTCTGGGTAATTGAATTCCATAAACCTCAATCAGCTGTGCTTGAGGAAAGACTGAATTACCTTATCATTGTCTTTATAGAAAATATTGCAAAATTGACGTTTCATGGAAAGTTGATCAATAAATTACTGACAAAAAATAAAAATAGGTATTAGGCAGTTGAGTAATAAATATATATATATTATTTTTCAGGATTTTTCTATTTGTGGTATTTGTTAGCTCTCAAAAATTATACTTAGATATAATTTTTTTCTAATTCTAAATAAACATTGTACCTGATTTTCTGTTTATAACATTTTAATTATTTTTCTTGAAGTTGCTTATGAAAATTGTATAAACTTAGCTCCAGAAAACTTGTGTTCCCTTGGTGACCACACAGCTCCACTGGCCTGGATGGACATACTAATATGGAGTTAGGTACAATTCTGAACAACATTAAATGGTAGAATTGAAGATTTTTTCTCCCTATCCCTCACCATGTTTGGGGACTGCATGTTATTCATAAAAATGGAAGGTCTGAGCTTTGACAGAGTAAAAAGCATTGCTCTAACGTAATTATGCTTTGCATTTTGTCTAATTTCTTTCAAGGAAGGTAATCAGAATCGACTCTCAGAAGATCAGTAAAGGAAAAGAAAACTGAAGGATAGTCGGTCTCCTGGTAGTTCAGCTTACTGTCTGGGCTGGTGGTCACTAATTACAGAAGGATTGCTCACTTCTCTTCCCCACACGTGGAATTTGGCTGTGGTCATAAATCATATAGGCTTAAATACATTTTCATACATCAAGTCACATATTTGCCATTTGAAGAAGTAATGAATACATTTAAGGAAAACCCCTAAAGAAATAAAGGTAGGCAGAGAAGCTACCCAGAGAGTATAAATTGCCCTGGAACAGCTTACGATTTTCTGAAGTGCAAACTACCAATCTAGTCACCTTTAATTGCACCTAATGGGTAAGAACTAATATTAGTCAAAGAAACAAAGATACTTAAATCAATGGCTGCCTTACAAGTAAAAGAGTCTTCAAATACAGGTATTTTGTTTTAAGGCACACAAAAAAGAGCTTGGCCCACTCAAAAATGTTTTTCCAACCCAAGAGTCATCTTTTTTATTATCTTTTCTACAGTCTTCTTGACAATGATAAACCTTTTAGGAAGCATGACACGAAGCCTCTGTGACTTTAGGGAAATTCTACCACACAGTTTTCCTCCTTAGCTAGAATAGGGCATTTAAACTCTAAGAGAGTGTTGCTGTGGTTGGAACAGAAAAATGAGAATTCCTTCTCTTATAATTTGATCAATCTGATTGCCATCTCAAAGGGAAAGTTGCTATTATTTTTTGCAGTATGATTTGTTTTTGCTCAACTTTTTATTTTAAAAAAGTCAAACCAACAAAAAATGTTTAAAGCATAGTATGATAATAATATACTCTTTACCTAGATTCACTAATTATTAGCATTCTGCCATGTTTGTTGTTTCCCTTTTACTTTCTAGGTGGTTTTGTTTGTTTCTGGGGAATCATTTGAAAATAAGTTGCAGACATCATGACACTTCTGCACCGGGTACTTTAGTATATGTCACCTTTAGGCCCATTTGTTTCCATTTATGACCAATTATAGGATTATATTTTTCATTATTTTTCATTTAATTTTATTTCTGAATGTGCAAAGCATTTATATTATTCAAAAGTCAAAACTATACAAAAAGATACATTCCAAGGAATCTTACTCTCAATGCTATCACTTCCACCCTGTTCCCACCCACTCTCTTTCTGTAGTAAAAACTTTTATTAGTTTTCAATTTATCCTTCCTGTATTTCTGTTTTACCATATACACATACACACATCTATCTGTCATCTAATTATCTTCATCTATTTATCTACCTAATATGTGTACATAGTCTCGTTTCCTTTTCTTATGCAAAAGACAGAATACCATATATATTTGGGGTATATTTTTTTTCCAAATTACCATGTATCCTGGGAATCACTTCATATCAATTCATAGAGCTCTTTCTCAATTTTTTTACAATGAATAATATTCCATGCATGAATGCACCATAATTTATTTGACCCCGTTTCCTGTGGTTGGACATTTGGGTTGTTTCCAATAATTTGCTATTATAAATAATGCTTCACTGAATAACCCTGTGCATATGTTGTTGTTTTTTTCCCTCATATATGTGAAAATGTATCTCCAGGTTAAATTCCCACAAGTGGGAATTGCTGCTGTGTCAAGAGTAACTGCATATGTAATTTTGTCAGATAAAGCCAAATCCCTCCATAGAGGTTGTAACGTTTTGCATTCCCATTAACAATATTTGTGAAACTGTTTCTCATAGCCCTGTATACAAAGTATGTTATCAAAATTTTGAATATTTTTCATTCTAACAGGCAAGAAATGGTATCTCATTAAAGTTTCAATTTGCATTTCTCTTATTGTGACAGAAGTTATAAAACTTTTTATTTATTTGAGGGCCTTCTGTGTATCTTTCTGTGAACTGATTACTCACGTCCTTTGCTCATTTCATAATAGGTTGTTCATCTTTCTAAAAAACTATTTCAAGAAATTTTTATATATGAGCTATACTAACTCTATGTTTATGTATGATAAATTCTACATGAAATGATAGCGGAGATAGTGGGCAGCCTTCTCAGGGTAATTTTTGAGACAGATGGATGTAGCAAATATTTTCTCCTCATCTGCCATGTGCCACTTGATTTTCTTTATGGTGTTTTGGTCATCCAAAAGTTCTTTTTTCAATGTATTTGAATGTATCAGTCTTGCATCTAGAATTTGAGTCATAACTCACCCACAGGTTACTAAAAAATTTCACCAGGTCTCTTCTAGTTCTTGTATTGCGTCTTAGTCAGTTTGTGCTGCTAGAACAAAATACCTGAGACTGCATAATTTACAAAAGACAGAAATTTATTTCTCATAGTTCTGGAGGCTGGAAGTCCAAGATTAAGGTGTCAGCAGGTTCAGTGTCTGATGAGCGACTGGTCTCTCCTTCCAAGATGACGCCTTGTTGCTTCACCCTCCGAAAGAAGAGTTATGCTGTGTCCTCACACGGTGGAAGGGATGAATCAGCAAGCGAGCTGAGTGTTGCATGAAGCCTCTTTTATAAAGGCCTTCATCCCATTCACAAGCGAGATGCCCTCATGGTCTAATCTTCTCTTAAAGGCTTCACCTCTCAATACTATCACATTGGCAACACCTGAATTTGAGAGGGGACAGATTCAAACCATAGCGTATGGTTTCAGATTTGACATTAGATCTCTGGCCTATTTGAAGTTTATTCTGGTGTGAAGTATAGGTGGCCTTCCAGTTGTTCCAACATAATTTATTTAAAAGCCCATGTTTTCCTCAGTGATTTGAGATGCCGTCTTCATCATATATTAAATTTTTGTATGTACTTTTTTCTATTTCTGAAATTACTCTCCTTCTTTTACTGATCTGTCTCTTCGTGTACCAGTACCCTCTATTTTAATTATAAAAGTTTGTATATATTTAGTAATTTGATAAAACTAATTACTCTTCTGTTTCAGAATGAATTTTCCTTGCTATACTTGTCTGTTTATTTTACAATATGAACTTTAGAATCAATATATATAGCTCTAGAAATAAAACTTAGATGCTTGTTGGATCACATTTAATTTATATATTATCTGGAGGAGAACTAGCTTTTTTACATTGAGTCATTCTGTCTAACAATAAAGAATTTCTTTTCATTAATTGAAATCTGCCTTTGTACCTTTCGGGCATTATTTTAGTTTCCCTCAGATAGATTTTTCACATTTTTTTTTAAGACAAGAGTCTCACTCAGTTGCCCTGGGTAGAGTACAGTGGCATCATCATAGCTCACAGCAACCTCAAACTCCTGGGCTCAAGTGATCCTCTTGCCTCAGCCTCCCAAGTAGCTGGGACTACAGGCACAGATCACAATGCCTGGCTAATTTTTTTCTGTTTTTGGTAGACATAGGCTCTCCTCTTGCTCAGGATGGTCTCGAATTCCTGAGCTCAAGCCATCGTCCCACCTCAGCCTCCCAGAGTGCTGAGATTACAGTCGTGAGCCACTGTGCCCGGCTGATTTTTTACATTTCTTTTTAAGTTTATACCTAAGTATTCTGTTTTTTGTTTGTTTGTTTGTTTTTATAAATGGAGTTCTTTTTTTCCACTATGACTTCTAACTGGTTATTTTTTGTATATATGAGGTTATTGATTTTCATATGTTAAAGTTATATTGTTACCTCACAGAATTTATGTAAGTGTTCATTTTATTATTGATTCTCTTGGGTTTTCCAAGAATATTATCTCTTATTTCATCAATAGCAAATAGAGAGAGTTTTATTTATTTTTTCCCCATTCTATGTCCCTACTTCTTCTGTCTGAATGCATTGTCCAATACTCCAATTTAACATGAAATAATAGTGGAGATAGTGGGCATCCTTCTTAGCATAATTTTTCAGACAGATAAATGTAGTAGTGTTTCATTTTCCATAGTATAGTAAGTGCAATCTGCTAGAGCAATAGGCAAGTGTCCCTAGTCAGAAAACCTGTTTTATTTGTGATACTCCAAAAGTTGTGTTTCTGTGGAGTTAAATTTAAGATCCAATTTTCTTTTAAGGCAGAAATCAAGGGAACTTTCTGATATTACCTCAAAGAAGTCTCAAAGAAATTCTTTTGAACTACATGTACCAAATTGCTGCCTTCCTCTCTCTGTGTTGATGAGGTGGTCTAATAAAAGCCATTGTAGTCCTGATAATGGGAATAGGATATTCCTTTGTGAGAACAAGTCTTAAGACAAAAGCCAGATCCCAGTCGCTGTTGGTAGTATGGAAAACTAAATTCATCTGTGCTTTTATGGTTTTAAGGTATTTGATTTAGTATTTTCTTAAATGTGTATGTGCTTGGAGATTATTTAGTGTAGGAAACCTTGAAAAAAATTTTCAGTCACAGGGCAGCAGATAATATGTCTTTTGGCATATGTTTTGGCCAAATGTATATAATAGCAAAACTGTCACCTCAATTTCAAGTTGCTTTTGCATACAAGTGAATTTAATAATAATATATCGGGATCTTTTTAATTATAAGTGCCCCAGGATAAGTATTATAGATTTTCTGGAAATTTTATTTAGTAAGACTTAAGACTTAATCCTTGGGAGTAGTTTGGGAAAAAAAAGTTATATTATACTAAAGTAGCACATTTTCTAAAGTAGTAACCAAATTTATAGTAAAAAATTAATGCTATAAAAAGATATCAATACTTATACATATAAAGCAACTCAAAGAGAAGCTCTTACAATGTGTCAACTCAAGGAGAAAAACACTAACTTAATAAATGCTAGTGTCTTCCTTACTGACATACTTCTAAAAGAAAAGGTTTTTTTCCAGGAAATTTGGCCATTGAACAAAATTCTGCAAGAATCAAATATATAAAAAATGTCCTTGAATAAGAACGTTTTCATCAAAATTTTCTGAATTCTCTATTAACTTTACCTACTTATTTTGATGGCATATAAAAGAAGTTCCATACAAAGGAGAAAGCCAGTATTTCAGCAAAGAAACTCCAAAAAAAAGGAATAGCTTTTAAAAAAGTAAGTTATTTTTTTGTTACAACAACAACAAAAAGCCTTTGGTGGTAACTGTAACTGTGTTTATATTTGCTATGCTAAAACAAGCTTTGCCCAGCAATATTTTAGTTTTTGAGGCAAAGGACTTTTGTGTATTACTTTCAACTGAGTCCTGTTATCTACATAATTGCCTCAGTACTTCACTTTTTACATGTCCACACAACTTTTCAACATAGATTATGTGCCATGATAGTGGATAAATACTAAGTGCTCCTTATTTTTAAGGAGCTCACAGACTGTTGGCAGGGATGGAAAGGTAAACTAATAATTGCAATTTGGAGGTTAAAAAATAAAGCACATTGATAGCAGAGATAGAGGCAAGATCAATACCACAGGAAATATCAAGGAAAACCTACAGTGACAGAGACTTACATGGTGGAAGACGGGTCAAGAGAAGAGCAGGCAGAGTCAAGAAAAAGGATGAATTCATAAAAAAAAAAAATCATATGTTTGGGAAATGGCAAGTGATCTGGAATGGTGGTAACTACTTTTTCAATGTCTGTTTTCCCAGATAGGTTTCTAGGTCTATTAAAGCTAAAAACTATGTGTTTCTTGTTCAATGTGATATTCCTTTCCATGGTCTAGCATAGTTCATTCATTCAAGAAACTCAATGAATATATTCATATTTTTCTACCTATATTTCTTAATATTTTCATTAATTATAGAATACTTAATACATATAAAAGTTTTATAACCGTACTCCCACCAATTGGATTAAGAAACAAAATATTACCAACTCATTCATAGCCTGTTATGGACATGCCCACTTCTCCATGACCCATAATTACTACTCTGAATTTTATATTTAGGAGTTTTTGGCTGAATTTTGTATTAGCAATTTTGTTAATATATTTATGAGTGTTTAAATTTGATATTTATGAGATTCATCCATGTTAACATTTGGGAATATAGTTAATTTCATTGCTTGATAGTAGTCTATTGTGATAATACACAACTTTTTAAAATCGGTTTTGCTTATGATAGACATTTATTTACAATACTTTGTTCTTACAATGATGCTATAAATTTTCTTGTACATGTTCCTTGCACCTGTGATAGAGTTTCTCAACATAGGTACATATCTAGAAGTAGATTTACTGATCAATATTGGTCAGCTTCCTCACTGACACTTAGATTGCAACCGTCATTAATTTTTGCTAATATGAGATGTGTGGATGGTATCTCATTATTTGATTTTGAATTTCCCTGATTATTCTTGAAGTTTTGTTTTTATGTTTATTGCCCATTTACTTTTGCCTTCTATGAGTGGCTAGTTCATCTCCTTTGCCAATTTTACATACATATAATTGATCTTTTGTAATTGATTATCAATTCTATTGATTCATTTATCATGAATATGGTGTCGTAAATGTAATCTCTTTTTTAAAAGATACCAGTGTCAAATCTAATAAGTCTTTCTCCTTTTTGCTTTGTGCGTCTTAAGTCTTGTTTAAGAAATCCTTTTCTACTCCTAGAATTGATAAATAAATTCAGTAGTTTCAGGTTACAAAATCAACGTACACAAATCAGTAACATTTCTATACACTAGTAACAGCCAAGCTGAGATTCAAATAAGAGCTGAATACCATTTACAATAGCCGCCAAAAAATGAAATACCTAGGAATATACTTAACCAACTAGGTGAAAGATTTCTACAGGGAGAACACTGATGAAAGAAACCACAGATGGCACAAATAAATGGGAAAACATCCCATGCTCTTGGATCGGAAGAATCAATGTTGTTAAAATGTCCATCATACCCGAAGTAATCTACAGACTCAATGTAATTAACATCAAAATACCAATGCCATTTTCACAGAATTAGGAAAAATAATTCTAAATTTCATATGGAATCAAAAAAGAGCTTCAATAGGCAAAGCAATCCTAAGCAAAAACAACAAATTTAGAGGCATCACATTACCCAATTTCAAATTATACTGCAAGGCAACAGTAACCAAAATAGCATGGTACTGGATACATAGTAGATACATACATGTATCTCAAGATCTCAAAATGGATTAAAGACTTAAATGGAAGACCTGAAACCATAAAACTAGAAGAAAACTTAGGAAAATTTCTTCTAGACATTGGCCTAGGCAAAGAATTTGTGACTAAAACCCCAAAAGCAAATACAACAAACCAAAAATAAATAAATGGGGCTTAATTAAACTAAAAACCTTCTCCACAGCAAAAGAGGTAATCAATAGAGTAAATAGACAACCTATAGAAGGGATAAAATATTTGCCAATTATATATCCAACAGAGGACTAATATCCAGAATCTACAAGAACTCAAACAAATCAGCAAGGAAAAAAAAAAAAAAAACCTCATTAAAAAGTGGGCAAAAGACATGAATAGACATTTTCAAAAGAAGATATACAAATGGCCAATAAATCCATTAAAACATGCCGGTAAATACAAATTAAAACCACAATGGGATACAACCTTATTCCTGTCAGAATGGTCATTATTAAAAAGTCACAAAACAATAGATGTTGGTGTAGATGCAGTGAAAAGGGTACACTGATACACTGTTAGTAGGACTACAAATTGGTACAACCTCTATGGAAAACATTATGGGAATCCAGGATGGTGGGGAAGCTGGTTACCCACCTCTATTTTACTTTTTTTAAGTGTAGAAACCATGAATCAGGAGGCAGTTTCTGCATGCTTAATGCCAGGCAAACTAGGGGAAGCAGCATAAAGGATATGGAAATCTGATTCTCTTACCATCTGCTTGGAGTTTTTTCACTTCTCTGTGTCTTCAGGAACTTGCTCATCCTCTTATTTGAGTTCTGGTATATTGCTGGTGATAATCTCAGCACCATATATTTGTTTTTGGTGTTCTGGGGGTGGGGGGGAAGCCAGCTTGCTTCTATGATGCCATTTTTGAACCAGAAATCTCCCCTTGTACTATTAAGTATAATCAATATTTGTATTTTTACCATTATACTGTGAACTGAAGATTCTTATCATTTTACTTTTAACTTTTTTATAACAGAATTTTTCAGCATATAAAACTAAATTAACTCAATATACCAATGACCCAGCTTCAGTAATTACCAATATATGGCCAATTACTCTCTATTTAGACCTTCACTTATTTCCCCCTAAACAGCTCCATCTCTGTCACCACCAGGTCACAGATCATTTTTAAATGCTCTTCTTTTAACACAACCACAACACCATCATTAATTTTTTAGGTTAAAAGTGAATCTTTAATATAAAATATTCAGTCAATGTTCCTATTTCCATGATGACTTAATATTTTTTTACTTTAAAAAATAAATATCCAAATAATATTGATATGTCATGGCTGATATATCTCCTAAATCTCTTCATCTGTATGTTCTCCTTCCATCTCTCAGGTGTATGCCTACATGACGAGTGCATTGCGCACCCTCTGGGGAATGGTCATGCTTGAGGGTGCAGACCTGGGGAGGTGGGGGGGGAGGGGATCGAGGTATGAATACATGGCGAGTGCCAGGCGCACTGTCTGGAGAGTGGGAGCGGACGCGCTTGGGACTCTGACTCGGGGGGATGGGCGGGACAGGGACAATGTATATGACCTGAACTTATGTACCCCCATGATGAGCTGAAATAAAAAAAAATATATATATATATATGTTGAATAAACTAGGTCATCTGCCCTATAGTTTCCTTCAGCTTGGATTTTGTTATTGTATTCACATGGAATTGGTCAACATAGTCCTCTGTCCCTTTGTGTTTCCTGAAAATTGTTAGCTAGACCCAGAGCCTTGATCAGATTTTGGGGTTATTTTTTTGTCTCATTTTTTGTTTGTTTGTGTGCTTTGGCGAGATCATCTCATATGTAGTACATTGTACTTCTCTAAGGATTTATATAATGTCTGGCTTTTCTCTTTTCTATGGTCTCATCTGCCATTGGTGATCATTACTCAGATCCATGAATTCATCAGGAGGTTTAAAAAATTATGACAGTTCAGTTCTTACAACTTCTTACATTTATTTCCTGGAATCAGTCTATGAAACAAAACTCCCACGATAATTATTTGTAAGTCTGAAGACTCAGGATATCTTTTAGGAAACATAGAGATTATTTTTTCTTTTTTCTTTTTTTTATTATTTTCAAAATAATGAGATAATTTTATAGACCCTTCAAAGGTAAACAATGAGTTTATTTATTTCTATAAATCATAAATAATTAGTATGACATCAATCTTCTGGATTTAAATATATTTGATATGTTTCAATCCATTGCAGTTATTATCTTTATTGAGGTATAAATTTTACCATCTTTGGCCAGAGCAAATTAATCAGATGAGTTTATGAGCCCTTTAGTAGAATCTTTGTGTGCTTCCTTACTTTCTGGTATGAAGATGTTCCAGAATCATCCTGTACTTCTCCTGCCCCAGAGGTGATATCAGCCATATTTCCAGTGGAGGCCCATCACCAGTATCTTTGCCTTCATCTTCACATGGTTTTCTTCCTGTGTGTATGTATTCTCCCTGCACACAAATTCCCCCTTTTTTAAGGACACCAGTCATATTAGATTAGGGTCTACCTACCCTAAAGACCTCATTTTAACTTGATTACCTTTGTAAAGACCATATTTCTAAATAAGGGGTTATGCTGAGATAGAAAGGGTTAAGTCTCCAATGCATCTTTCAGGGGTCAGGGGTATAATGCAACCCATAACTTCCCTCCCATTTTAAAAGTTATTATTATACAATAATTTTTTCTATATTTTACCACAAAATAAATGTTTTTTATACTTGTTTTATATTTATCCTCATTTTTACCATTTTTTGCTTTTCATTTTTTTCTTGAATATTAGACCTTTCAACTGGGATCATTTTACTTTTGCCTTGAGTACTACATTGTTTTTAAGTTCCTTTAGAGAAGTCTGTTGGTAATTAACTCCCTCGATATGTGTTTGCCTGAATATGTCTTTATTTCTTTGCCATTCTTGAGAGATAGTTTAACTAGGCTTACAATTTTATATTAAGTTTTATTTTCTCTTAACACATTAAAGATGTTTTTCTATTCTCTTCTGGATTCCATTTTTGCTACTGTGCGATCACTTTAATTTTTGTTCCTTTGAAAGTAGTTATCGGTTTTACCCAGTTGCTTTTAATATTCTCTTGTCATTGATGGTTTTACTTTAACTACAATGTGACTGGTTTAAGACTGGTTTTTATTTATTCTGTTCACAATTTTCTGTGTTTCCTAAATCTAAGAATTTTTGTCTTTTCTCAATTGTGGAAAATTTTTATCTGATATATCAAAACTATTTTCTCTCCTCATGACGTTTTTATTCTGGAACTACACTTAGGTATATGTCAGACCTTTTTATTCTGTCTTCCATATCTCTACCCTGTCTTTAATGTTTCTTAACCTCTCTGTGCAAAATTCTGTCTGAGTCTTCAGATCTGTTTTCTAGTTCATTAATGTCTCTTCAGTTGTGTCTGGTCTTATATTTAACTTATTCCCTGAGTTTAAATGTAAATAAATATATTTTTATTTCTGTAAAATCTATTTAGTTCTTTTTCAACTATATGTAATTTTTAAAATGTTATTTTAGCCTTTAATCAAATTTATGTTTTTTATTTAGAGGAACATTTTAAGCACACATATTATACTCTTCATTAGATAATTCAACATCTTAGGTCCCTATGTGGTTCATCTATTTCACTGTTTGTTGCTTTTCTTGACTCTGCTGACTGTGGCTTGTTTCCTTGTGTTTGTGAGCTACTATTTGGCTGACCTTAATTTGAAAGAAAATGCAAATTGAGAATGCCTTTCTCCAAATGAATGAGTTTGCTCTGGGAGGTGCTCTACTAATCTGGTGCACTATCCCCCTGGAAGCACTTTAAATTACATTGTCAGCATAACATTTCTTGAACTGTGCAGGTATTGTAAATTCAAATCCTAGACTCATAAACAGATAGGCTTGTAATTCAGAATTCTCAAGGGAGATTCCCCCCTCCCCTGCAGCCAAAACTAAAATTTTAAAAGTTTCCTTTTGAGTCTCTTCACCAAGAAATGTTTTTTCTTCCTAGCTCAACCTTTCACCACAGGTCAAGCCCTCTGAGCATCTTAGTTTTATGTATGAGTCTTAGTTATTTGTTCATCTTGCCAGACAAAAGGCCTTATCTCCTATTCCTTTATGAGGCTGTCAAAAGCCTAGGCTCTGCTTTTCATATTGTCAGACACCTCCAGGGAAGTCAGGGCTTTAGTGCTAACTTATCACTCCAGTTTCAGTTTTATCTTTGTTTTTAAGATATTCCCCTCATAATTTCTAGATGCTTTTGGTGGGAGCAGTTTGCAATATCTAGTCCAACAGAATTAGAAGTTTCTCTATATTGCTATAAATAAAAAATTTCCCACCTCCATTCTAGCAAGGCTATTTTAATCAATAATAAAACATTATAAGACTAAAACTTAATTGTATATTTAAAAGCCTAAAAATAACCTTTAAAATGAAATTTGGATTAATGTGGAGGTAATATCAAGAAGTAAAATTAAGGAATGTCAAGATTATTAAGACTAGTACCAACATTTTATTTAGAAGTTATCTATCCCCCTAGCCAATGTTATCCCAATGGTAGAAAAATTATAGAGTTATGATGCAAATTCTGAAACTTATCTGGAAAATGCATAAGCTGAGCAGAGACATTGATCAAACAGAACTCATTCAGTAAAAGAAAAAATGATAAGCCATTGTAACAACATGATTTAACTTTCATTTCTTCATCTCTTAACTTCAATATATTTAATGGTCCGAAACTTAAAGCATCTCCTAAAAACTACTACACTTTAAGTGCAAATATATAGTTAAAGAGCCTTTTGGAATTAAGCTGGAAAGATAATCTAAATATAATTTAATCAGTTAACTGTCCTTCAATACAATTAGTCAAAACAAATCCATTCTATTCTTAGAAATTTCTAGAATTTCTCTTATAACCTACTCTAACACAGAAGACCAGTATTTTGTGTCAAAATCTATCTTCTTATTTAAGCCAGTTTAATTATTTTCATGTTTAATGGATGATCACAATGCATTATATTTTTCTTTAGTATAAAAATGCTATCCTAGATTTCTCTTGTTTTGC
The DNA here is from genome assembly GCF_020740605.2 of Lemur catta. Classification (NCBI taxonomy): domain Eukaryota; kingdom Metazoa; phylum Chordata; class Mammalia; order Primates; family Lemuridae; genus Lemur; species Lemur catta. Next base: position 72,236,978 of record NC_059129.1, on the reverse strand, counting down.
TAATTTCATATACTTCAAATTAAGCTGATAAAAATCACCAAGGGGTATGCAATCTCTAATAAACTATAAAGCCTCTTTAAGCTTTTTCCTATTGGCATTAGCATAGTGTTTACCTTGGCAATAAAGAAATAGAGAAAGGAAAAGAAGCCAAAAGGATATAAAGCACCAGGTAGCATTTTTAATATCCCTGGCAAAAATTTCTGGCAGTAGCAGCATATAAGCTAGCATCCAAAAAAGTGCATTAGCTCTGGTTTTATACAGTCTCTTACAAGAAGAGGGGAAAAGGCAAATGTGCGGTTGACAATTTAAGAACTGCTGAGCTATAGGTCAAATTTTGCACCACTAAATAAACAATAAAACTCCATCAAACTCAGCTTAACATTGCATGGTCAGTAGTGACCTTCATCAGAGTGAGTTTAACTGGATTGGTGCAAACAGATGGAGAAACATCTTTTTAAAATGTAAATCAGATCATGCAATGCCCCTGCTTAAAACCCTTGATGCAATTATATTGCTCTTGAATAAAATTCAAATTTCTTATCAAGGTCCATAAGACCTTACAAGATTTGGCCCTTATCTTTCTCTCCCACATCATTACGCAACCCTCCTCTCTTCTCTCACTAGATTCAGGCCACTTTCTATTCCTGTGGTATGCCAAGTCCTTTCTCAGGCCAAGGTAATTCCATGCAGAAAAGATTGTCTCTAAATTGCGCTGGAACAACTGGATATTTGTACGAAAGAAATTAACTCTGATCCATGCATAACATCATACATAAAAATTAGCTGAAAATGAATTATAGACCTAAACATAAGAACTAAAACTATAAAAAGTCTAGGAAGAGACATTAGTACTTTGAAACAGGAGTCTGCCAACCTCCTAATTCGCTGGCAGATTAAAAAAACTTCTCTTTCCTTCTCCTCAAACCATTTGACCTCATTATTCTGATGTGGCCTTGGGGACAAGTGCTGCACTTTTGGTAACAGAATTTGTCATTCTTGGGTGGGCCCATCAGTACTCCACTGGAATGGCACCCCACAACTGCTAGAAGAGGCAGGGAGCAGCCCTGGGTCAAAGCTGTGGTATAGGAGCAACTTCCTTTTGAGGTGAGAAAGCAAGGGACAGTCCAGCAGCTGTCAGAGCCTGTTTTAGCTCCAGAGAACTCCAGTCTCTGTTTCTCTGAAGTAGACATGGCTCCGTGCAACCTGAACTGAGTTCAGGAGAAGGAAATGGATTTAGAAATGTCTGGACACCCTCAGCCATTTGTTTGTCAAGTAAGTTCCCAGGCTGCAGCCCTAGACCCTGACTCCACCCATTTGGGGGATTTTCAGACCTTCCTCTTGGTTTTGTTTGGCACCTTTCATCTTTTACAGGTAGAAGTCACAATGTCAAGTGGAACTAGGGAACCTGGTTTGAATTTGGAGTTCATTTGCAATTCCCAGGGAATGAGGGGAACTAGGCCACCATTTGGGGACAGTTTCCCAGGGAATGGGGGGATTAGGCCAACTATTTGGGGAAGGTTTTGAACTTTCCAGTTGGGGTGATGTTTATCCCCTTTGGATTCCCATTTGTGAAACTTCCAGCCCTATGGCAGGGCACTTGAGGCACTATCTGATGTGCCATTTGGGGTGGCATTTGTCCCCTTTGGGTTCCTGTTTGTTTGATAGGCCCTGGCATTTTTGTGTTGAGGATTCTCTGTGTTGTCTGTTTGTTATTTGTGAGTTTTGTTGCAATATAAGGAAGCTCCTTCTCAAAGTCCCTTGGGAAAACTTGGACTGAATGGTTAACTTATAGCTACGAACCTATGTGCAAAGAAAGGGGTGTTTTAATCACCCAACGTGTGTGCTGGAGTGTGAGGAGAAGTGGCCATTAAATGAAAATTCCCATTTGATTGATAGGCCTTGGCATTTTACATTGTTTGTGTTGGGAATTCCCTATATTGTTTGTGTTTGATTGAGGGTTTTTGTCTGGGTTTTTGTACTTATATCTAAAGGTTTTGTGATATCACTTGTATGGAGTGTAAGAGAAAGTGGTGGTTTATTCTGAGCTGTTGGTTATTTTAAAATTCAGAGCTCAAATGGTCAACCTGCTACTATAGAGTTAAAATGTTGAGTCTCAAGCTCTCTGCTTGAGATAAATTCATTGTTTATGGTATGCAAAATGACCAGTGTTTATGTGATTTTTGATAAATGAAGTCCTCCCACCCCCACCAGAACCCTCACAGCCAGCCAGGGCAAGACGCTGGGTGGGGCCACAGTCCAGGGGGTGGACTCAGCAAGAGGGAGGATCAGTGCATGCAGCCCACCGCTGAGCAGCACCCAGCAAGGGAAAAGGAACATGTGCCACCTCCACCATGTTGGCACCATGGGAGGGGCCAGGGAGGGCACCACCTGAACTAACTCTTCAGTCCCCTGCCCAGTAAATTGTGACTTGGGTTTGGAATGGTCTCTCCCAGCGGAAGACTCAGTTTGGGCCAGAGGTAACCCATAGCCAGGGTGGGCAATTTGCAGCAACATCAGATAGTGGGGCTTGAATGTACTAGAACAGCCAAAGGGTCCTTTGAGTCAGTCAAAAGGAATGGGCAAAAAAGTCACCCCAGACTGACTTTTTGTAAAGGAGGATCTTGAAAGGAACATTGCCCAAAGTTACAAAAGCCTCCAGGTAGCAAGAACCCCCCAGGAGAGCAAATGTTCTTTTAAGCCCAGGATTCAAACAGGGAAGGAGGGGACCAGGGCTCCCCTGCCTCCAAATATCCCTACAGGAGCCCTGGCAAATATTGATAGTGGGGATTCGATTTGGGCCAAGCTATGTGGATAGAAGCGGTCCAAGAGGCTCCCTTCCCCAGCCGCCACTTCAGCCCCGGCACCAGCCACACCCAGTGCTCTGTCAGTCAGGCAGGGAACAGCGGGGGAGGGGTCAAGCAGCAGTGAGGCAGCTGTAGGCAAGCAGCTGAAGAGCTTAAATAGTAATCAGACTCATTCTCCTACCCAAAGTTTTAGTTTGGTCTCTTACGAGGCACCTACATGAATGCACATATTTGGTGCATGATATCTTAAGAGATTTTGGGACAGGGGCACATTTGGGAGGATCCTGTTTGCAACGGACTGCTTATGTGGTTGGGACAGTCCAAGGACAGGAAGGTAACATGCTACATAGGGAGCCCAACATGTGGGGGTCCAGCCTTTCAATGTTTGGCAGCTTTACTCAGATGCCTAGGCTTGTATTGGTAGGTAACTTCTCAAGCTGGATAGAGGCTTGTCCTACCTGAATAGAGAGAACCTCCAAGGTTCCTAGATGGCCTCTTACCAAGAGCCACTGGCCTGAGATAGGGCCTTTGCTGAGTTCCTGCACACAGATACCGGCACGGAGCAGGAGCAGGTCTTGGAAGACAATGGGATAATGGGCATTGGCAGTCCAGGGAAAGAGGCCAAGCAGTTAGAGAATGACATGCTGGTAATGGACACCATGGACAGACAGCTGCAGAGACGGCTCAACAGCTCCTCCACCTACGGTGAGAATATCAACAGACATGCCATTGTTAACAGGACCCAGGATCACACTCCACAGAGTCCTGGGCATTTTGCAAGAGTGATAACAGACCCTCCTTTGTGGCAGAGGTAATCTAGCAAGTAAACAAAGCCCTGGAATTGATGCACGAAACCTATCTAAAGCGGAATATGGTATTGCCACTTGCCCTTCTCTAGATAAGGGTAGCCCTTTAGAAGCAGGCTTGAGTTAAGCCCCTAAGAAAGTTTATGAGAGACTCTTCCTAGCACCCTGGGGTAAGTATGGTAATATAACCATGAGTAAAGGAAGCAGAGTAAAGCACTATGTCAAATGAGTGGGTCAGGCCGGGCACAGTGGCTCACGCCTGTAATCCTAGCCCTCTGGGAGGCCGAGGTGGGTGGATCACTCGAGGTCAGGAGTTCGAGACCAGCCTGAGTGAGACCCCATCTCTACTAAAAAATAGAAATAAAAAATTATCTGGACAACTAAAAACATATATAGAAAAAATTAGCTGGGCATGGTGGCACATGCCTGTAGTCCCAGCTACTCGGGAGGCTGAGGCAGTAGGATTGCTTAAGCCCAGGAGTTTGAGGTTGCTGTGAGCTAGGCTGACGCCACGACACTCACTCTAGCCTGGGCAATAAAGTGAGACTCTGTCTCAAAAAAAAAAAAAAAATGAGTGGGTCAGGTGCTAACCACTATGCATGACTTTGTCTCTTTCAGGTTCCAGTTGGAAGCAGAGAAGTGGAAGGGACCCTATGAAGTGTTTCTAACAACTCACACCTCATTAAAATGGTCAGAAGTGAAACCTTGGGACCATGATATCAAAGTAAAGAGCTGTAGCCCCCAATGGAGGGGCCAACCTTTAGGCAATCTAAAGTATCTCTTTGAGAAAAAGAAGAAAATGAAAATGATGATATTTTCGCTAATCTTTCTTTGGTTATTTGTTCTGGCTGTAGGATAGAGGGACATCTCTGTGGTGAGGATTTTCCCAGGCTATTGCCTCCTCTGTTGATCTGTCTGCTTCTGGGGTTGTCATCCTAAACTTTGTTTGGTACTGCATGTGATTTATGAATTTGCAGAAGCCAGTCTCTGGGATCTCCCACAGTGTGCAACTAATAGCTCTGCACTCAGAGGTCCCATGTTTCTTTTCTAACCCAGTCCTGTATCTGGATTAGATACAGAGTTGCACTGTGTGCAAGGAAACAGTTGATTTTTGCCTTGTCAATCCTCACTGATGTACTTATTCCTTATGACTTTTTCCTCCTGGTAATCTGTTGTAAATATATTGCCAAAGCTTCGCAATGGCATACCTAAGTATAAACCTTCCATCTAAGACATTGCCCCAGTTCAGCAGGAAGCAGCTTGATGACTATGTCACCCCTCCTCCCATAGATGGAAGGGTAATATTGACAGGGAGAAATGTGTAACAGAAGAAATGGCTTGAAAAAAATGGCAAAAATGTTTTATGTCTCTTTAAAACATCCCTCACTCCTTTTGGATAACTAGGACTTGTATCCCTGTCTCAGGCCAGTGGTCAGGAGGGGCAGGGGTATATTCTTTGTTCTTTGTGCCATAGAAGATGGGATTAATCTGGGTGGAAGTCATGAGATTGTCTTAGCCAAAGATGAGACTGATCAGAACCTTTAAAACCTCTGTACTTCTGCTCAGAAGGAGGATGTTGGTACTTTGAAATGGGAGTCTGCCAACTTCCTCATTTGCCGGCAAAGTAATAAACTTCTCTTTCCTTCTCCTCAAAAACAAAAAAATTCTAGGAAAAAAAATAGAAGAAAATCTTTGTGACCTGGGTCAGGCAAAGATTTCTTAAATAGGACACAGTAAACAAGATCTACAAAAGAAAAGAAACTGATAAAGTGCATTTCATCAAAATCAAACTTTTATTCTTAGGAAGACATGGGTGAGGGAAGCAAAAAGGCACATCATATATATTAGGAGAAAATATCTGCAAAATACATATCTAACAAAGGGCATATATCCAAAATATAAAAAGAACACTTACAACTCAATAAGAGGAAGACAAACAAGCTATTAATAAGAAGACAAAAAGATATGAACAGAAACTTCACAAAGTTAGACTAAAAAATGGAGAATAACCACATGAAAATACTCTCAACATCACAAGTCATCAAGTAAATGAAATTAAAATGACAAAATCACAATGAGATAACACGTTGCACCCACTAGCATTGTTAAAATTAAAAATGCTGACAATACCAAGTGTTCACAATGCTGGGATGCAATAAAAACACTCATAGATCGCAGGTGGGAATGCAAAATGGCACAGCCACTTTGGAAGTCAGTATGGCGGCATCACATAGTTAAACATACCCATCAGTCCTACTTTTGGGCATTTACCCAAGAGAAATGAAAATGTGTGTTCACTTGAAGACTCATAGACAAAGGATTATCCACATCTGCCACTATCTGAAAACAACCCAAATGTTCACCAACCTGTGAACAGATAAATTGTGATATATCCATATACTGGAATACTACTCAGTAATAAAAAGAAACAACATAGTAATACACACAACAACATGGATGAATCTCAAAAGCATTATGTTAAGTGGAAGAAAATAAACTCAAACTGCTAGATGCCATTTGATTCCATTACATGAAATTCTAGAAAAAGTAAAAGGACAGTGAGGGAAACCAGAGCAGGAGTTGCCTGGGACTGGAAGTTGGAGCAGGGAATAGACTACAAAGAGGCAGAAGAAATTTGTTAGGGTGAGAAAACTGTTTTATATCTTGAATACAATTGCCAGAATTCATCAAACTCTGTACAATGGCCAACATTCATCAAACGTATGCTTAAACCAGGTGTCTTTTATATTATGTACCTCAATAAAGCCAAAAAATTGCAATAACCACAACAATTGTTCAAAATCAGACCAGCTTAACATTTGAGAGGAGAAAAATATTTTATCACATTATTTAGAATTACCATTGCATGGTGATAATAAAAAAGATATTGACTTTTACCCATCCTCAAAGGAGAATGGGAATGAAAACAGGATTTAGTGAAAGTCTGTATGATGAGTGGGCCCACAAAACTCCTCCCATATTGCTTCCAAAATACTTGAAGTCTTCGTGTTCCCCGAGGCGTTTCAAGGATTATTTTCTAGCGAAGTAAGATAATTCCAGAAAAGAAGTTCTTCAAATATGGATAGGGGAGGTCATATAGTGAATAGGTAGCTCACATCCAACCCCCTTAGAGAAAATCCCTGCAAAGGGACATGTCACCCGTGCATACAGCTTCACAGTGCCTCACTCACAACCACTCAGAGACAGCCTGGAGTCATCACATGATGTGAGGAGACCAAGAAAAGCATATAAAGGACACAGAGAGAATGTATGAAACAGGAGGAAACTGCAAAAATTAGGATTAATATCAAATAAAACCCAAGAAAGTTATGGCTTCCAGTCAATGCATAAACATTTAAGAGTGAATTAGACAACCACCTGACAGAAATAATTTCATTAATTCATTCTGTGAAACATTTTGGGGACTCACTACAGTTTTACATTGTGCTGACGTTTACCTTGTTGAATTAGATGGAATTAAATTAATTCCAAATAATTATTCAATTTAATTAATTAATTAATGGGAAAATACTGAAGTAGGTTTCACAAGACCATGTTTTGTGTTCTCACTAATAATTTGCTCTTGGGCAAATCATTTATCCCTTGTGGACCTCTGTTTACTCATTCCTCAACTGGGCATAAAAATATTTGACCCTGGGTGGCTGAAGTGAGCAGTGACTTGAAGGGACCCCAGGGGATCTTCTGGAATTGTGGTAATGCTCTGTTTCTCGACCTCTGGGTATGCTTAATTTGAGAGCATTCACCCACTGTATACCTATGACTTGTGTACTTTTTCCCCAGGTATGGTATACTTCAATGAAAAGGTTGCCCAAAAAATTTTAGATGGATTTTAAAGCCTCTTCCCAACCTGAATGAATTTATGATTTTATGGGTGTTTTAAGTAAGGCATTATTGTAGAGAAAAGAAATCTGGACAGGGAATTTTAAAACATGATTGTAGACCAAGCTTTTCACCAACTAGCTGTGACCTTTAATCAAACACCCAGTCCCAATGGGACTCCATTTTCTTAGGTATACATTGAGAGGTTGAATCAATTTAGATTTTGTCCAATGTCCCTCACACTGTAAAAGTCTGTGATTATTGTTATAAACATTTAGCCCAAACTGATGCTTTACAAGAGTATTGTCACGCAGAACTGTTTGCAGCTGTTCTACTGTAAACATATAAGCATCAAGTGACATTTTTGGTTTGCAAATTATACTAATGAGAAGCATGACTTATTCTCATAATTGAGTTCTAGACCCTACCTAAAATCCTAAAATCTTCCTCATACCATTAATTTGCTTAGGGAACCATTCTCTTAGTAATAAAAAGTTGGGAATAAGTAGTTTTACTGTACTCTGTAAATATTTTTTAGTGGGCACTCCTCAAAAGGTTGTTCCTCTCCCCTGCTTTGCTTTTATAGTCTCTGCCCACACCGTCCTTTTTTTCCCCTCTCAGAGAAAGAAATAGAGGAATAAAGCCTGACCCTCTAGCTTTATTCCTCTATTTGAAAAGCTCATAAAACTTTTTAATTTAAAAATCATTACTCTTCGGATCTGCCTATGAATCTTTATTTGAAACAGAGAAATAATGGGAGTTATGTTGAGTTTTTGACAAAGATTGTAAATTCTTTAATTCTTTTCTCTATAAACTATATCATTTATAGGCCTAGTTCAGGGATTAATGGATCATCTAGCATGAGCTGTTTCTTGACTCTGGATAAGTGTTTTTTTCCCCCAAAGTTTAATAGATAGAAAGTACTTCTTAAAACCTTAATGTTATTAACACTGTTAAGAAAGATGAGTTTTTCTGAAAATGTTTTACAGGAATCTCGCCCCAAGGAAGCCTCTTGGAAGACTCCCTGAGGCTTGTTTTTGTTTTGTTTTGTTTTGTTTCTTGTTGTTTTGTTCTTTGATTTTTAAAAAATAGATTTTTATCTTATGTATTTAAGGCATACAACATGATGTAATGGGATACACATAGGTAGTAAAAAAGTTACCATAGTGAAGCAAATTAAAATATCCATCGTCTCACATAGCTGTCCATTTTGTTTTTGTGGCAAGCGCAGCTAAAATCTACTCATTTAGCAGGAATCCCAAATACAGTATAATTTTACCTATAGTCCCTTGAGGCTATTTTGAAGTGTGCCAAAAGCTTTCACTGTTTGGGTCAGTTATTTTTATACGTTCTTTCTACTTTGTTACTACTTTGTTATTCTCTTGAAGAAAGGTAGACAATTTGATGTTGGCAATTTCTTTCTGAGCCTCTGGGAATTTGGACAACAGATCACTTCAATTTCAAATTATCTATATTTGGCTTTTTCATCATCCCATCCCTTATAGAAATCGTATCTGGGGACTACATTTCTAGGAGTTAACGAGACAACCGACCTACTGCGAAACTATATTACATGCTTGACAAATTAGTGCTTAATATGTTTTCATGACACCTTGCTTTCAAATTTCACTGTTTTTCCTCATGTCTTAGAAGTCTCTGTACTAAAAAATACAAAGTCCTAAGAAAGCAAGAATTCACTGTAAAAGATGGTTTGTCACATTATTCTTGAAGTGGATATACATTTCTATTTTCCCTCACAAAGTTTATCGACTCAACAAAGAAATTGAAGAGGCCTTGAAAAGAGATGCCCTTAAGTCACCTCGGACAGGTAATTATCTCTCTTTTCCTTAAAAATATCCAGAAGTCTACCCAGGCCTCTGCTGATAATGGGGTGTGTTGCTGCCAACCTTCAAGCAGACATAAAGCTCTTCTGCTCTCTGACTGTCACATTTTTCTTTCCTAGAGAAAAATCACCTTCTCCCCTCTTTGCCAAACAATATCCCTTTTAAAATTTTAAATCCATTCTTCTCAATCCTCTCTTCCCCAAATAAGACTGACCCATAGAAAAATAATCATCTATTTCTTGATGTGTCTGGAGATTTCTTTTCTTAGAGAGAGAAAGAGACACTCTGCTACAAGATCATATTTCCTCTGGATTCTTTCCCTAAGGTCAGGAACAAAAGCCTCTACATCCCTATATCAGCATTTTCAAATCCAGTCTAAAAGAAAAGCAGGGCTTACCCCCAAGAGTGTCCTGCCCTGCTTCAGATCAGCTAGTCTCTAGTTAAATGATAGCAGCCACCAAAACATCACACCCTGCACCCCAGGGCCTCGTCTGTCCAGGTCACTGTGCCAGGCACTGGGAACACCAGTGGGTTCCGAGGGGGCTGCAGTCAACAAAACCACCTTGTTCAGCTTACACTAATTCAGTGCTTTTAAGTTTATAAGGATCTGCCACAAAAATTACTATGTCTGATCTTTACAACAATCCTCTGAGGAAGACAGGACAGGAAAATAGATTGTTCCCTTTTCTTCAAGTCCACGTCCTCACAACCTCCACCTGTAGCCTCCAGCCTTAATCCTGGAATATCCATGCCATGGTATGGATATGGTTGGTTTGTCCCTCACTAAATCTCATGGTGAAATTTGATCTCCAGTGTTGGAGGTGGGGGTCTAATGGAGGTGTTTGGTCATGGGAGCAGATCCCTCATGAATAGATGAATGTCCCCCCAACTCCCAAGTGAGTGGGCTCTCACTCTGAAAGAGCTGGTTGTTACAAAGACCCTGGAACCTCCCACTGTCTCTGTTGCTTCCTCTCTCACCATGTGATCTCTGCACACACTGGCTCCCCTCTGCCTTCTGCCAGGAAACAGCCTGAAGCCTTCACCAGATTCAGGTGCCCAACTATGAACTTTCCAGCTATCAGAGTCATGAGCCAGATAAAACTTTTTTCTTTATAAATTTCCCAGTCTCAGGTATCCCTTTATAGCAACACAAAATTGACTAACACAATTGCACAATAACTCCCCTTGTTTGCTTCTCTCCTCTCCTATAATTATTTCATTGCATGTATGTTATAGCGTAGCAGTACAAACGGCACTTGCCTTTCAACTAAAACCCAAATAAGCTGTTTTTAAAAACTATTCCCATGTGTCAAATTAATTGTATAAAAGTCCTTTCTCCAAGAAAATTGAACTTAGTGATGACACTTGTGGCAGCTTTAATTCTATTATTGGTCAATAGTGGGTAAGATCAAAAGTGTATAGTTTCAGGGAAATCATCAATCAAATGGGAAAATAGGAAACTATCTAGTGAGGAATGGAGCCTGCCATTGCAAGTGAAGCAATATTCTGAAATACCATGGAGAGAATCTCTTAGTCTCCAACTGGCTGGGTCCCAGATGTCATCTTTCTTCCTGAGCTAATGGAAAAGCAGGTATTCAGCAGGATCACTGTTATTTCTCACCACTGCTGTGCATGAGTCTAAGAACATCATTAACAAGGAACATCGTCCCAGGACAGCTGCCACCTGCATAAGCCCCAAGATGGTTAATAAGTATCTTTGTCTGCCTTGGCATTTGTCCTTGCCAATACACTATCAACAAAGAAAATGTACTTCGGGCTGAGCAAACTCATCAGAGTTTATGGGATGATGGTGTTTGATTTTTAGAATACATGAGATCATTATTCATACCAACAATAAAATAAGTGTTTATTGTGTGTCTAATAAATGCAGGCACTGGGCTAGGGCTGGTACATACAAGATCATACTAGACACAGGTATTTTTCTTTTTTTTGCAATAGATTCTCTCTCTGTTACCTGGGCTAGAGTGCCATGGCATCAGCCTAGCTCACAGCAACCCAACCTCAAACTCTTGGGCTCAAGTGATTCTCCTGCCTCAGCCTCCCAAGTAGCTGGGATTACAGGTGCGTGCCACCATGTCAAGTTAATTTTTCTATTATTAGTAGACACCGGGTCTCGCTTTTGCTCAGGCTGGTCTGAAACTCCTGACCTCAAGTGTTCCTCTCACCTTGGCCTCCCAGAGTGCTAGGATTACAGGAGTGAGCTACCATGCCCAGCCCAGAGACAGGTATTTACCTGAAGGAATTGAAAATATAGCTGAAGATGCAAGACTTGGATCTTAAAATGTAAAGTACCATTCCAATATAGTATAGTCATACATCACTTAACAACAGGAATACATTTTGAGGAAGGCTTCAGAGGTAATTTAATTCTTGTGGGAACATCATAGAGTGTACTTACATCAACCTAGATGGTATAACCCACTACACACCTGGGCTATATTGTACAGCCTATTGCTCCTAGGCTACAAACCTGTAAACCATGTTCCTGTACTGAATATTATAGGCAGCTGTGATGCAATGGTAAGCACTTGTGTATCTAAACACAGAAAAAGTACAGTCATAATCTTATGGGACCACCATCACATTAGGGGCCTGTGGTTGACCAAAACTTTGTTATGCAGTGTGTGACTGTACCTTTGAATTCAAAATGAGTGGTGCCAAGAATAAGTATTATGGGAGCTCATGGGATAAAACAGTTTAGAGAGTTGAAGCTGGCAGAGGAGCCCATTAACTCTGCATCTCATATGGAATTTACTGGCTACATTTACTTCTCAGTCCTCACTACCAGGATATGAGACAAAATACTAATATTGCCTACATTCCTCCTCCATTTTGCAGATGAAGAAATTAAGGTCTGGAGGTAACTTGCCTAATTCACACACCTGGCATCCAGGAACTCTGACACCAGAGCACTAGCTTTTAATCACAAAGTAGATGAGGGAGCCACCACTCTTCCCTGAACAAGATAATTGGGGAAGGGACCTATTCAAATGCTCAGGGGAAAAGACCAGTGTAGCCAGTGGACTCTGCTAACTGGAGTTTATGATGAAACACTGCAGAAGCCAGTGGTTGGCTTTGCCAGTCCAAGTCCACGTGGCAAGGGTGACTCAACAAAAGACACAGCACCAGGAGAGGAATCCTGGGGCAGCACCAATAAACTGACCAAGCAGCATCCTCCAGGATATGTGTTGGCAAGCTGACTGCAGGTCAGGGAGAGAATCCTGGATAACGGGCCCAGAAAGAAAAATATCTTAAGACACTGATGTACCAGGGTACCAAGAGAGTGACTCCCATACAGAGCAGGACAGGGAGGAATGGGGCCTGGAGTAACCCACCCCCAGAGGAGAGCAGGCACTGTGGGGACAGAGTCAGCAGCTGGGGCCAGAAGGACGGTCAGCCTGGAAAGCAGAACTTGATACCCAGAAATTATGGCATGACCTTTTTAACACAGAGTTAAACAAGGTGCACCAAACTGCCACCTGGTAGGGAAGGGCACTGAAGTCATCATCAGAGTCAGATGCACTCTGGAGGCTACAACAAAGAGGGAAAGCAAAGTCCAGAGCTAGAGACCAAGACAGAGCCCACGTAGAAGCAAAATTGATTGCAAGTCATACCTTTCCTGGCAAGAGCCTTACCATCTCGTCTGTCTGGGTCAGAATTGAGGAAAAAGTCCATGATGAAATTGAGCCTACATGTAAGGATCAAGGACCCCTAGATGTGGCTTAATGTGGCTTCAGAGGATGGGAACCAAGCAGCACTACAATCATTTCGATTCATGTTTTAGCAAGTATTTATCGAGTGTATACTATGCACTGCTCCAAGTGGAGGACTACAGAACAAGACAGGTCTCTGATCCCTTGGCACTGACATTCCACCGGGAGCTCAATTAAATAAATTAAGATGAGGCAAAAGAATGTTCTAGGGAGAAAGAAAGGTTTTGCAAAGGCACAAAGGCAGGAAATGTCATTGGTTGTTTGAAAGAGAAATGATTAGTCTGGTTGCCGCAAAAGGTTTATGGAAGATATCTAGGGAATTCAGTTATGCACTGTACCCAGAATCACCAAAATGTTGTCTGTTTGAGCTAGCGGAACCCAGAGACCATCTGTCCCAGTTCCTCTTGTCTGCAGCGGAGAACTCAAGACCCAGAAAAGTGGAGTGGGTGGAAGCATGAAACACAGGTCTTGGTGAGAACAGGCCCTATTGCCTTTACCTTGACGGCAGTCCACTGGATCGTGAGTGGTTTAAAGAAATGCAAATGGTCATGGGAGCTGGGTCCAGGCCCTCTTTTCTCACCCTTATCCATGACCCTGGGCAAACCCCTGAGCTGTACCCAAAGCCTGGAGGCTGATGCTCTCAAAAGCCCCTTCCCATTCTGAAATCTTTAATGCTTTAACCTATCCTAGCCCAGTTACCAGTAGTGAGCAGTCAGTGGCATCAGAGTGAGGTGGGGAACAAGGAGGCAGCAGGCAGGCAAGCAACAGGATCCAGGTTCCGGTCCAAATTCCAGCCCAGCTGTGGCCTTGAACAAGTCACATAATCCCTCCGTGTCCTCATCAATGAAGTGTGGGATCACACTAGACCTTCACCAAGCCACCTCTCAGCCCTAGTGTTCTTTGCCCCTAGGACCTCTGTTTGTGTTGATAGTGAAAAAGGACAAACACACAGTTTGTGGACTGTTTTTAAAAAGGATACCAGGTCCCAATGAAAACATCTTAAAACAAATAGCATTAACTGCTCCTTCACACCTCACCCACCCCCCATCATTCTTTGTAATTTTGCAGTCAGTGGTGTAAAACTTCAGTTACAATGCTTGCTTTCGACGCTCATGCAGCATTTAAGTACATGAGTTTTTAAGTAAAATGCAAAGGAGAATAGAGAGTATAGAAAGAAGACAAAAGCCAACAAATTATCAAATCTATTTTTCACAAATTAAACACATTGCCTTATGTACACAGGACTCTAATACAACCAAGCCTCCTCTGGCGGTTCACCCACATGACTCTATAAATGCCATTAGCACTCTCAGCGAGCTTCATAGCACATAATGAATGTGCTTGTTCGAACAATATCATCCACTGTTTCTGAACCAAAAGCTGTCAAGATTTTAATTTTCCTTTATTCTAGGTGGAAATAAATGACTCTAAGGGAGATTTGTAATCAGAGGAAAAAGTGGCAGAATGTTGGCTAATTTGCTTCCCTAAGGCCTCTTGGAAGTCCTCACCTAAAGTCTGACTGTGTTTTATTATCCTAGTTTTTCTTATCACAGCTAAAATCATGGTGATAATTCAAGTTAAATCTTGCAGCCATAAAAATATATTTTGTTTACTCCAGGAAAAAAGACCCAAGTGTGCAAACAAAGTGAGAAAATATAATATATACATTTTATATGCATTCATGCCTGGCATTTCTTAGCATTGCACTTACATTAATGCAATGCAACCTCTAGAGCGCATAGGTAATAGTAGCTAGCATATATTGAGAACTGAGTCTGTGCCAGGCACTGTGCTAAGTGATTTATATGTAGTGTCTCACCCAATCCTGCCAACAACCAAATCGGGGAAGCAGTCAAATGTGTTGTCCTCTCACAGCCAGCCTCTGCCTCCTGGTTTTGCTATTTTGGTATGTGGTACCATCACTCTACATGCTACCAAGGCTGAGAACTCAGTTATTCTTCCCAGATGAGAGGCCTCGTATCAAAAGAGATGCAGAGACTTGCAGTCTTGTGCAATGTCGCCACATGTGTCTTTTCATTTCCCTTTCTTTGCTCACAACTTCCCCACTTTTCACTGACCTCCTCTTTTCTCTATCAAAATGCTGCTGTTGCAGAAACGCCTTGCCCAAGGACCCCTCCTCACTGCTCACCTTCTCCCTACTTTACATGACCGCCCGCCTACACACACACACCTGTTTTCTGACTGACCTAGTCCTGGGTAACCTCATCAATAAAGCTCACCCCTTGTCCCAGCAAGCATTGACTGTATTATGTAGTTGGCACTTTTACATATACTCACTGCTGGTTATCTCTTTACAGGCTTAAATCTTGTCTTTCCAAATAAAGTGAAATTCCTCGAGAGTAGGACCATCTCTTCTGCAGACCCTAGGCCAGAGAGAAAAATCACGAATACCCAAATAAGTCATGTATGTGGAATATAATAAACTAAGCAATATTATTGATAACAATATTAACACATAACATAGTATTTATGGGGGTTAGACACTGTTCTAAGCACTTAAGTATTAATATATTTACAACCATTAAAAATAGTATCTGGGGAGGCGGGATTTGAAATGGCGGACTAGGGGTGACCTCCTGGCTCTCTGCTCCCAGAGTAGGAGGTGAAGAATGCGGACAGCTACACCCGAGTAGATTGCTCTCCCACAGGATCAGCATCGCGAATCTGCAGAGAAGCAACGCGGGACAAGTAGCTCCAGAAAAAAAAAGGGGGGGGGATTGGAGAATGGACCGCAGAGCCTGGAGAGTGCGAGATACACAACAGGGAATAGGGCGTGGGACAGCCGTGCCGTCGGAGGTAGGGGCAGTGTGATCTGAGGACAGGAGGAGGCTCTTCCTCCACCGACCTCCGCGTCCACGCAGGCAGGGAAGCGCCCGGAATCAGTGCGAAGTCGTAGCACAGACCGGCAGGCTGTGTGGGGTAGAGACAGGAGCGGGAAACGCCGGGAACGCTCCGGTGCTCCGGGCTGGGTCTGCTCTGGGCGGGGAGGGCGGGTCCCAGTGGACACTTGCCGGTCCCGCAGGAGGGGCTCGGAGCCAGGCCGCTCGCTTCTGGAGGCCGCGGGGACCAGAACAAGGGAGGTGAACACGGAAAAGGAGGCTCTGCCCTTGGAAAGCACCGAAGATTCAGCTGGCGCAGCGCGGGGGGACAGAGGACAGATCTCTCCTACTGAACAGTCCTGGGTCAGGGTGTCTGGGAAGCGGTGGGCTCAGCAGGCAGCTCTTAGAGACGGCGCCCCAAACCCGGCACCCGCTACCCACCGAGCAGTGGCCTCCGTTGCTGGCTCTCTGTGCGTGGGCAGCCACCATTTAGAGTGTCAACAGCCTAAAAACGCTGTGGCGTGTTGCCCAGGCAACGGACTCAGGTCACACCCCTGCCCCTGCCCTGCAGAGCAGGTCCCGCCCTAGGAGGGATGCTACTGATTTCTGTATGAAGAGAAGCGATGATCGATCAAGGGCAACCTTTTCTGGTTCCAGTTCTAAGTGGGAACAAGGTTGCCTCGATCGCCGGTTCTCTTCAACATAGTGCTGGAAGTCCTAGCCAGGGCAATCTGACAAGAGAAGGAAATCAAGGGCATCCAAATGGGGACAGAAGAGGTCAAACTATCGCTCTTTGCTGACATTATGATCTTTCATCTAGAAAACCCCAAAGATTCTGCCATGGGACTACTGGAATTGGTAAACAAGTTCAGCAAAGTTGCAGGTTACAAAATCAATGTAAAGAAATCAGTAGCATCCCTATACGCCAACAACAGTCAAACTGAGAACCAAATCAAAGACTCAATAACCTTCACAATAGCAACAAAGAAAATAGAATACCTGAGAATATATTTAACTAAGGAGGTAAAAGACCTTTACAGGGAGAACTACTAAACACCATGGAAGGAAACAGCAGAGGATGTAAAACAAGTGGAAAACCATACCATGCTGATAGGTCAGCAGAAGCACCATTGTTAAAATATCTATACTACCCAAAGTGATCTGCAGATTCAAGGCAACCCCTATTAAAATACCAACATCATTTTTCACAGATCTAGAAAAAATAGTTCTACACTTCATATGCAGCCAAAGAAGACCCCATATAGCAAAAGCAACCTTAAGCCAAAAGAAAAAATGGGGAGGCATACATTTACCAGACTTCAAGCTATACTACAAGGCTATAGTAACTAAAACAGCATTGTACTGGAACAAGAACAGAGACATAGACCAATGGAACAGAATTGAGAAGCCAGGTAGAAAACCATCCTCAGATAGCCATCTAATCTTTGACAAAGCAGACAAACATATACACCAGGGAAAAGAATCCTTATTTAATACATGGTGCTGGGAAAATTGGATAGCCACATGGAGAAGACTGAAACAGGATCTGCACCTTTCACCTCTCACAAAAAACAACTCATGGTGGATAACAGACTTACATCTAAGGCATGAAACTATCAGAATTCTAGAAGAAAATGTTGGAAAAACTCTTAAAGACACAAAACTCAACACTTTCTGCCTAGTGGCCCTTCTTCTTCCATTTCTCTCTCTCTCTCTCTCTCATTCATCGTCTCAATAAAAGATAACACCAATAAAATCAATAGAATAACTGGCATATAGTAGAACATCTTATCTGCCAACCATCAGATTCAGCACTAATAAATGTATTTATTACATTAATGAATTCACAATAAATGTATTAATTCATCCAATGCTCATTACAACACTATGAGGCAGGTATTACTGATATCCCATTTTAAAGCCAAGGAAACTGAGGCATAGAGAGGTTAAGCTACCCTTGACATAAATGTTAAGTAATGGAGCCAGAATCTAAACTCCAGAGGTCAGGCTTCTCTGAGTCTCAGCTATCAAACACAATGTGATGATAGTGAAAGAAGCATAGGCCACTAACATTCATTCAACTGTCAGTAAGTATTTCTTGAGTGTGTAGAAAGTGCTGGATCCTGTCCTGTGGTGCTGGAAATATGGGAGTAATTAAGACACAATCCCAGCTTTCAGGAAGCTTACAGTCTGTTGCTGTGCCGTGCAATATGGTAGCCAAGATCCACCATGTGGCTATTTTAATTTAAAGAGTTTTCATAAGTAATTTTAATTAATTATGTTGATATGATTCATAATAATTTAAATGAATATAATTTAAATTTAATTTAATTTAAAGTTTAGTTTTTTGGTTATGTTAGCCATATTTTAAGTGCTTAATAGCCACCTGTGACTGGTAGCTACCATATTAGACAGCACAGATTAGCACATTTCCATCATTTCAGAAACTTCTGTAGGATGTTCTGGTTGTGTTTGTGTGAGGGTTGGGGAAACAAGTAAACAGGGAATTTCAATAGCCTCTTATCAATGCTACACTCGGTGCTAGGGTGCCTAAAGGCACAGAAAAGGGGATTGATGCAGGCCACAGGGCTTAGAAATGCTTTTCAGTACAGATGAAAAGTTCTAAGCCAAGATCCAGAAGGTTAAGTGAGAATTAGGCAGGCAAGGAAAGGGAATGGATATTTTAGGGAGAAGAAAGATGTTTCTTAGCTATTTTCTATTAAATAACATGACTTTTCCAGTTCAAACATTTGTTATTTAAGTTCTATCCTCAAAGAATCTGAAATATTAAGCCAACATACCCGGGAGCCCAGGATGGAAATGGGCCATGGGATGGGGAGAAGAAATGCCCATCCTCATCCTGGTGCCTTGTACCCTGCACTGCAGCAATGCTGAGCTGCCAGCACACAGGCAAGGTCTACTCCCCCTTTTATCATGTAGCCCCATTAATCAGAGACTTTCAACTATCATTTCACACCACAGCAATGTGAAATGCTCCCAGCTGTGACTCAGTCCTTCTAGGGTAGGTTCTCTTTATTTTACTTTAGTCCCATTTCTTAAAATGGAGAAAGTGTCAGAAAGCAGTGACAATTATGAGGATTTCAAAGGCACATTTGCCCACCAAGACAAATTCATAACAGCTTTATGGAGTGGATTCATATCACTCATTATTCTCATAAGAAAGAACGTTGTAGCATGGCCCTTTTGCAAGAAAGATTATTGAATATTGAGGTAATAATCTTGTAACTTTTCCTCCACATTTCAAGGGCATAAGTTTGGAGCTTTCATTAATACAGTAAAAATCATAGATATTAACAAGGATTTAATAAGCTATATACACAAAAATTCACTCTCAAAGGAACACATTTAGAAGAATATTATTCATTAATTCATTGGCGAAGGATTATGTGAATTCAAAAAGGAATTAGAACTGAATGACTTATGAGACTAAGTAGGAGGATATATAAATTTTCACTTCTAGGTCATCAGTTTTCATTTTTCTCAGTTGAATAAAACTAAGGAGATTTTTGACTGATTTTAAACTTGGGCATATGAGTATGTCTTAGCCTAAATTGGCCCCCTCTTTTCTTTAATCTTTATTTACCTAGAAATCCCCATGACTTCTTTTAAATTAGATTCCTATGTTTTTAATTCTTATATAAAAAGACAACAGGAGAGGCAAGGCAGGGACAACATCTGGTATAGAATATTTAAACTTAATTGTTTCCTGAAATTTTTTTATTTGAGAAACAACTTCAGCATGTGCATCTCTAGGTATCGTTTCAGCCTACTATTCTATAAGCTACAAATAACCTCAATCATAAAGCTCATTATTTGCCTTTCACAATGCCTTCTATTCGCTAAGCTTTCACAGTACACAGGGAAGTGTCCTATTTATTATGGTCCTGGATCCACACAAGAGTCCTCTAATGTAGACACAATAATTTGCATCGCCACTGTTTTAGGGAGGGGAAAGCAAGCCTCAGATGTGCTATAATGGTGACCCAACATCAGTGAACTGGCCCTCAAACCCAGTCTTCTGGTTCCAGATTCACTGTTCCTCTTTGCTTTGAGCCAATAAATATAGGAAAATGGAATAGCAGTTAAACTAATACCTGTCACTCAAGGTCAGTCTCCCTATCTTATGAACATAGGCTAGGAAGGTACAATCATTGGTGGGTTCTTCTCATTACAGTTACATTATTGGCCTGGCTGGTTGTGATAGTGATTGAAAAACAAAAACCTATCTCTGAGGGAAAATATTCAACCTGGACTCAAAGGGATGGTGGCTCTGAAAATTCCAGGAAAGGCAAGTCCTCTACAGTAGGAAGCATGAGAGGGGAATGCTGGCATGGTGAGGAATATTGTAAGCCTGGAAAAGCAGTGACACACACATGATACTATTCCAGTGCACACATCCTTATCCTATGAGAGGAGGCATTGGTAACTCTCTTGATTGAGAAAAGAGCATAATGGAGCTAGAAAACACCCTAGAAATCATTTTCTTCAACCTCTTTGTAAAGAAAGAAACTGTGTTTTAAACAGGTTATGCACTAGTCTAATGTCTTATAGCTTGACAAAGCCAGGGACTGGAACCTCTATCCTCTAGTTTCAAATGCACTACTTTCTAACAGAGACTCTAATTCAGCATTAGCCAAACTGTTCCATAAAATGCTAGTGTCTTGTGATATGTGAATAAATGCTTTTATAGATACATTAAATAAATAAATAATGAAGTTTGGGATTCCACATGCAACTAAGTTTGGGAAATGCAAATTAATCACAATTTTAAAATTTTATTTATTGCACAAGTTCTCAGAATTTTTAACATTATAATATATATTATTTATGCCTAAGGGCAGTAGATACGGTATATATGGTTTCCTCCAATTTTTTTACCATGAAGCATTTTTGGAGGAAAACCTATTACCACCTATATGCAGGATATTAAATTTCAACAGACTATTGCTTGAGAAAAGCAGCTCTAATGTTATGAGATGTTTCTCAATGAACTTTTGGGAATTATTAATAATTTGAGTGAGTTTTTGCGTTATTGTTTTTTTAATGTTTGAAAGGGGGAAAGAAAAAGAAATAGTTTCAGCTTCTGGCAGTACAACTCTCTTTCTACAAAAGAACTAGAACATAATTGTATTGAATTTCTAGGCTCACAGAATACAAGAAAACTCTTCAAGGGAGTCCCCAACTTCTAAAATTAATGCATGAGCTAAAACCTGAGCACTGAGCCGTACGCACATGTACACAGAGACAGACACACACATTCTCTCTTTTATACACCTAGGTAAAAGAAAGGCAGGAATTCCCTAAAGAAAGATTCCAATGTCTACATTGCACTCAGGAGAGTAGGCCTTTGACACAGAGACAATGAGGACAAGTTGATCCCCTGAAGCTGAACTAAATTGAATTAAATTACAGATGCAGTGAAGATGTTACAATGATCGCAGGTGACATATTCTGGCATCTAGTAGCAGAAATAAAAGAAAGTTCTCTAAGGAGAAAAATCTCTTCAATATAAATCTCCTAGGTCCAGCACAGGATTGGATAGACCAATTCTGGGCTCAAATTAGAATTATCAAACATAAGGAAATAAATAAACAAGAGTTAGCAATGAAAAAATGTAGGCCTCTAAGAATTTCAAACACAATAATTATAAGATAAAGATTATAAAATAATTATGTAAGTAACTTTTTTTAGGAAACATGAAAGAATGTACTTCTACTTCTAGGAAGATGGAGTAGACATATTTTTATCTATTCTTTTTACTAAGTACAACCAAAACTCCTGGTCATTATATATAAAACAAATATAATTAAGACTTCAATGAGGGGCAAGATGGCGGAGTGGAGGTGACCTCCTGGATTTGTGCTCCCAGAGAGGAAGGCATGGATCTCGACCTGCCACAACGCTAGAGGATTGCTCCCCCACAGGAACGGCAGGGTGAACCCACGGAGAATCACCGTGGGACACAGGGAACAGGAAAAAACAGAGGCGAGTGGGAAATCAGACCGAGATGATTTGGAGAGTGCGGGACGGAAAACAGACAGCGGAGTGCGGGATGGCCGTGCCTGCCTCACCGGCGAGTGGGGCGGGTTCAGCCCCACAGCAAAGCGGCTTGATCTCCCCACTGACCCCCACATCCACTCGGTCAGGGATCTGACTGAAATTGGTGCAGAATCACCGCGGGAGACGCGGAGCTCCGAGGACAGGTGACATAGGAGGGAGAGAGCTTAGACTCGGGCGGTCTCCTTGGTGACCTATCTCTTAAAGGGACAGACGCGGACCTGCGCCGAGGCGAGGGGCCACGAGCGTGAAATATTAAAGCGGGACTTTTTTGCTCTTTTCTTCCCCTACGGCGGCTTTCCGGCCGGGGAGCCGCTGTGGGCCCTGGCGCCTGCCGAGCTCTGAACACTCTCCCCCGGCGCCCGTGACCGGAGGACACGCGGTCACCATCTCGGTTCCCACAGCTAAGCGGAAAGGAGCTTGGACTCTGGCGGGTCTCCGCGTGGTGTCCTATCTCTTAAAGGGACAGACGCGGGCCTGCACCGAGGCGAGGGGCCGCGAGCGTGAAATATTAAAGCGGGACTTTTTTTGCTCTTTTCTCCCCCTACAGCGGCTTTCCGGCCGGGGAGCTGCTGTGGGCCCTGGCGCCTGCCGAGCTCTGAACACTCTCCCCCAGCGCCCGTGACCGGCAGGCGCGTGGTCGCCATCTTGGTTCCCACAGCTTAGCCGCCACCGATCCATAGGGGGCCACGCGGGTCCCCACAAGGCTCCCTCTTTCATAGCCCGTGACACAATGGCAAGAGCCATGGCCCTGAGTGAACTCTGTGGACGGGAGACATTAGCGGGAAAGAGCTAAGACTCTTGATCGCGGAATAACAGGGTTTTTTTGTTTTTTGTTTTTTGTTTTATTTTATTATTCTTTAGTATTATTATAACGGTTTTTTTGTTTGCTTGTTTGTTTGGATTTTTTTTTTCCTTTCTTTTTCTTTTCTCCTTTTCGGTGGCCCTCCAGCCCAGGAGCTACTGAATACTCCTGAGTGCTCCAGACCCCCAGCTCTGATTCCTATCGGACCCTGAAAATTGCCCCCCAGTGCCAGTGATATGCGGGTGGGCAGCAGCAATTGTGCAGGCCAAGGTCTAACTGCTGCAGAGCCATAGGGTGCCAGGCGGCTCCCCAGGAGGCTCCATCCCCCGATCCATAGACCCTCTCCAGGTCCCCTTGCCAGGTGTGAACACTGAGTGCCTCCCCAGACGCAAGAGTGTGGAGCCCGGACCTTGGGAACACTGGGACAGTGTAGACCTTTGCCCGTGGGAGCTGCAGCAGCTGGGGCACTGAGTGAGCGAGGGCACTGCCTCCTCCCCCTAGCCAGTGTCTTTCCTGCGGAAAGAGACAGAAACCACACATCCAAAGGAAGAACCAAAAGACAGGGGGGAAAAAAAAAAAAAGAAAAAGAGAGGGAGAAGAGGCTTTCTGCTTGCAAATAGTGTGAATCCTGCCTACTAACTGAAAGTCCACAACACAGTGATTTAACTTGCCAAACTGGTCTTAGGTCAAGCCAACCCTCTGGGTGTGGACCCATCAGAAGCAGTCCCCCAACTGAGATAGAAAAAAACTCTAAACAACACACAACAGTCTCCCCCTATAGATAAAGGAAGCAACATTCCTAGACTGTTCCATAGCCTAAGAACAGAGTATAAGACGTGCTGTTAACTAGACTAAAGCTGTGAGAAAAGATCTAATGATAGAGCCAGATGGGAAGGGCTCAGCGGAAAAATATGGGGAGCACAAAAAACCAAACGGAAACCTCGCCCCCAAAGAGAAATACCAACTCTCCTCCAACTGGCACAAGCCAGTTTCAGAATACCAACATGTTACCAGAAGAATTTCAGTCTTGGGTTATAAATAAGCTGAATGATATACAAGAAAAAATAGATATCCAACACAAAGAAACCACAAAAAAATTCCAGGATTTGGAAGAAAAATTCACTAAAGAAATAGAAATATTGAAGAAAAACCAAACTGAACTCCTAGAAATGAGGGATTTATTCAGGGAGCTACAAAACACAGTGGAAAGTCTCAAGAACAGGGTAGATCAAATGGAAGGCAGAATCTCAGAGACCGAAGATAACTCTTTCCAATTAAATAAGACAGTCACAGAGATAGAGCAAAGAAATAAGAAAAAAGATCAGAGTCTTCAAGAAATGTGGGATTATGTGAAGAAACCTAACGTGAGAGTTATAGGCATCCCTGAAGGTGAAGAAGATAATAAGCAAGGGCTGGATAAACTATTTGAAGACATAATAAAAGAAAATTTCCCAGGCCTTGCTAAAACTTTAGATATACAGGTTCAAGAAGCTCAAAGAACCCCTGGTAGATTCATAGCAAATAGGAAAACACCACACCACGTAGTCATCAGACTGACCAAAATATCCACTAAAGAGACCCTTCTTCGAGCTGTAAGAAGAAAGAAACAAGTAACATACAAAGGGAGACCCATTAGAATTACACCAGATTTCTCAACTAAAACTTTACAAGCAAGAAGAAGTTGGGGCCCCATTCTCACTCTTCTGAAACAGAATAATGCCCAGCCTAGAATCTTGTACCCAGCTAAGCTAAGCTTTCTATATGAAGGAGAAATTAAGACATT
Organism: Lemur catta; assembly: GCF_020740605.2. Lineage (NCBI taxonomy): Eukaryota > Metazoa > Chordata > Mammalia > Primates > Lemuridae > Lemur > Lemur catta. The sequence continues at coordinate 72,212,444 of NC_059129.1, read as the reverse complement.
CTCAGATAAACAAGGACTGAGGGAATTCACCAAGACAAGACCACCCCTGCAAGAAGTACTCAAAAGAGAGTTACACACGGATCATCACAACAAAGACCCATGAATGTAAAACCACCCAAGAGCTAAAGATCAAATTCTAGCCACCACAATGGCTCAAGAGAGAAAACATAGCAAAGAAGTTCTACCCAATAAGATAAACAGATATCTGTCCCAATTATCAGTTCTCTCACTAAATGTCAATGGCCTGAATTCCCCTCTCAAGAGACATAGACTGGGCCAATGGATAAAAAAAACACAAACCAAGTATCTGCTGCCTTCAGGAAACTCACTTAACCGGCAAAGATGCATTTAGACTGAAAATAAAAGGATGGAAATTGATATTTCAAGCAAATGGTAGCCAAAAGAAAGCTGGTGTGGCAGTTTTAATTTCCAATAACTTAGTCTTCAAACCAACAAAAGTAATAAAAGACAAAGACGGTTACTACATACTGGTGAAAGGCACAATTCAACAAGAAGACATAACCATACTTAATATATATGCACCCAATCTAGGCGCACCCAGATTCATAAAGCAAACCCTACTCGATCTAAACCAAATGATAGACAACAACACTTTAATAGTTGGAGACTTTAACACCCCACTGACAGCACAGGACAGATCCTCCAAGCAGAAAATAAGCAAAGACATAGTAGACTTAAACAGAATGCTAGAACAAATCGGCCTGACTGACATCTACAGGACATTCTACCCGAAATCCACTGAATATACATTCTTCTCATCAGCTCACGGGACATTCTCTAAGATTGACCATATCCTAGGACATAAAGCAAGTCTTAAAAAAATTAAAAAAATAGAAATCATACCCTGCATCTTCTCAGATCACAATGGAATAAAAGTAATAATGAACCCTAACAGGAACTCTCATTCCTACTCAAAGTCATGGAAGCTAAACAACCTTCTCCTGAATAACAATTTTGTAAAGGAAGAAATTAAGTCAGAAATCAAAACATTCTTTGAATTAAATGACAAAGGTGACACAACTTATCAAAATCTATGGGATGCAGCTAAAGCAGTCCTGAGAGGAAAATTCATTTCCAGAAATGCCTATTTCAAAAAGACAGACAACTTACAAATAGACAACTTAATGAACAGACTCAAAGAGCTGGAGAAAGAAGAACAGACTGACCCCAAACCCAGCAGAAAGCGAGAAATTATTAAGATCAAATCAGAATTAAATGAAAAGGACAACAAAAATACTATAAGGGAAATTAATAAAACAAAAAGTTGGTTCTTTGAAAAGATAAATAAAATAGACACACCACTGGCTAGACTAACCAAGAGCAGAAAAGAAAAATCTTTAATAACTTCCATTAGGAACATGAAAGGAGAAATCACAACCGAAGCCACAGAGATACATGACATCATCTATGAATATTACAAAAATCTTTATGTACACAAATTGGAAAATGAGGAGGAAATGGACAAATTTTTAGAAACACACAGCCTTCCCAAGCTCAATCAGGAAGAAATAGAATTCCTGAATAGGCCAATATCAAAAACTGAAATTGAAACAGCAATAAAAAACCTTCCCAAAAAGAAAAGCCCTGATCCAGATGGGTTCACACCTGAATTTTACCATACATACAAAGATGAACTGGTGCCCATCCTACATAAACTATTCTTCAATATTGAGAAGGATGGAATTCTCCCCAACACATTCTACCAAGCCAATATAACATTGATACCAAAACCAGGAAAGGATGCAACAAAAAAAGAAAACTACAGACCAATTTCTCTCATGAACGTAGATGCAAAAATTCTCAATAAAATGCTAGCAAATTGTATCCAATTGCTTATTAAAAAAATAATTCATCACGACCAAGTAGGCTTCATCCCAGAGATGCTGGGGTGGTTCAATATACGAAAATCTGTAAATGTAATTAACCACATAAATAGAAGCAAAAATAAAGACCATATGATCCTCTCAATATGCAGAAAAAGCATTTGACAAAATTCAACACCCTTTTATGATAAAAACACTTAACAACATAGGCATAAAGGGGAACTACCTAAAAATGATACAAGCCATATATGACAAACCCCCAGCCAACATCATACTGAACGGGGAAAAATTGAAAGCATTCCCACTCAGAACTGGAACCAGACAAGGCTGCCCACTGTCCCCATTACTTTTCAACATAGTATTGGAAGTCCTTGCGAGAGCTATCAGACAAGAGAGCAGAATGAAAGGTGTCCAAATGGGGACAGAAGAGATCAAACTCTCACTCTTCACTGATGACATGATGTTGTATCTGGAAAACCCCAAGGACTCAACCAAGAGACTTCTGGAATTAATTAACGAATTCAGTAAAGTCTCAGGTTACAAAGTCAATACACACAAATCAGAGGCATTCATATATGCCAATACCATTCAATCGGAGAACCAAATTAAGGACTCAATACATTTCAAAACAGCAACAAAGAAAATAAAATATCTAGGAATATATTTAACTAAAGAGGTAAAGGACCTCTATAAAGAGAACTATGAAACGCTAAGGAAGGAAATTGCAGAACACGTAAATAAGTGGAAATCCATACCATGCTCATGGATTGGAAGAATTAACATTGTTAAAATGTCTATACTACCCAAAGTAATCTATAGATTCAATGCAATTCCTATTAAATTACCAACATCATTTTTCACAGATTTAGAAAAAATAATTATACACTTTGTATGGAATCAGAAAAGACCCTGTATAGCAAAAGCAATCTTAAGCAATAAAAACAAAATGGGAGGTATTGATTTGCCAGACTTCAAACTATACTACAAAGCTGTGGTTCTTAAAACTGCTTGGTATTGGCACAAGGGCAGGGACATAGACCAGTGGAACAGAACAGAAAACCCAAATATAAAACCATCCTCATATAACCATCTAATCTTTGACAAAATAGACAAAAACATACTCTGGGGACAAGAGTCCCTATTCAATAAATGGTGCTGGGAAAACTGGATAGCCACATGTAGAAGACTGAAACAGGACCCACAGATTTCACCTCTCACAAAAATCAAATCACGGTGGATAACAGATTTAAACCTTAAATGGGAAACAATTAGAATTCTAGAAGAAAATGTAGGAAAGACTCTTACAGACATTGGTCTAGGCAAAGAATTTATGAAGAAAACCCCTAAGGCAATCACAGCAACAACAAAAATAAACGAATGGGACCTGATTAAATTAAAAAGCTTCTGCACAGCCAAAGAAACAGTCATGAAAATAAACAGACAGCCTACAGAATGGGAAAAAATTTTCGCATACTACACATCAGATAAAAGACTGATAACAAGAATCTATTTAGAACTCAGGAAAATCAGCAAGAAAAAATCAAACAATCCTATCAAAAAATGGGCAAAGGACATGAATAGAAATTTTTCAAAAGAAGACATAAGAATGGCCAAAAAACGTATCAAAAAATGCTCAACATCCCTAATCATCAGGGAAATGCAAATCAAAACCACAATGAGATACCACTTAACTCCGGTGAGAATGGCCTTTATCAAAAAATCCCAAAACAACACATGTTGGCGTGGATGCGGAGAGACAGGAACACTCATACACTGCTGGTGGGAATGCAAACTAGTGCAACCCCTATGGAAAGCAATATGGAGATACCTTCAACAGATTCAAGTAGACCTACCATTTGATCCAGCAATCCCATTATTGGGCATATACCCAGAAGAACAAAAGTCATTCTTTAACAAAGACACCTGTACCCGAATGTTTATAGCAGCACAATTCACAATTGCAAAGATGTGGAAACAACCCAAGTGCCCATCAATCCACGAATGGATTAGTAAACTGTGGTATATGTATACCATGGAGTACTACTCAGCTATAAGAAATAATGATGATACGACATCTCTTTGGTTCTCCTGGAGAGAGCTGGAACCCATTATATTAACTGAAGTATCCAAAGAATGGAAAAACAAGCATCACATGTACTCACCAGAAAACTGGTTTCCCTGATCATCACCTAAATGTACATCAGGGAAGGATACCAATTGGATATCAGACTGGGATGGGGGGTGGGGGAGGGGATGGGTGTATGCCTACATGACGAGTGCATTGCACACCCTCTGGGGAATGGTCATGCTTGAAGGTGCAGACCCGGGGAGGTGGGGCGTGAGGGGATGGAGGTATGACTACATGATGAGTGCCAGGCGCACTGTCTGGAGAATGAGAATGGATGTGCTTGGGACTCTGACTCGGGGGGATGGGTGGGACATGGACAATGTATATGACCTGAACTTATGTACCCCCATGATGAGCTGAAATAAAAAAATATATATATATATATATATAAAAAAATAAGGCTTGAAAAGGCGAAGAGAACAAAGCAGACTAGCTAAAAAATCACAAGACCCAAGAAATAATATGATGATAAGCCCCCTGAATTATATTTGCCTCATATATCCAAGACTTGGAGGAATAATCCAACAACCAAGAAACACCAATGGATGCAGAGAGAAAAAAATTTCTAACAAAAGTCTGCTTTCTATATCCAATAGGCCAGTAAAAGAACAGCTTATCAAGACAGAAAGCCTCTCAATAATAACTGTTCTATCCCTGCCAAACACCACAGGAAAACAATGTGGCCCCACACTCACCCACACCAGCAAGGGCCAAGTGGGGAGCCTAAACTTCTATCTTCCCAATGCTGTTATGAGGCACCCAAACACCTCCTCTGGTGTGATGTCAGAGAGGGCTAAGTAGGGAGCCATGCTTTCATTCTCACTAGCCAGTAACAATTTCCTTACCCATGGTATTAGTGGAAACCACATATGAGTCCTAGACTTCTATCCACACCAACAGTAGCAAGATGCCACTCTGACTGCCCACTGAGATGATGTCAGAAGAGGTCTAGTGGAGAATCAAGATCTTCACCATCACCCAGTGGTGATGAGGTCACTGCCACTATGGTGTCAGTGGAGATTACATGGGGATTATATTACCACTCACTCCCAGTAGCACTATGACAAAAAAATCTAACATTCATGTCTTATAGTTCCAGAACAATAGGAGATAGAGGGTGAGGCTGGATAGGTACACAAAGAAAAAATGACTAAAACTTCACAAACTTGGCAAAGATGTAAACCTACAGATTGAACAGGGTAAACCCAAAGAAATCCACACTAAGATATATTGTAATAAAACTTCTAAAAACCAAATACAAAGAAAAAATCTTCAAAGCAGCCAGAGAAAAATCACATCCTATTTATATGGGAGAAATAATCAGAATGACAACAGATTTCCCATCGGAAATCATGGAGGCCAAAAGAAAGTGGCACAATATTTTTTCAAGTGCTGAAAGGAATTGTCAACCCAGAATCCTATACCTAGCAAAAATATACTTCAGTAATTAAGAGGAAATGAACACATCCTCACATGAAAGAAAATGAAGAAAATTTGTTATCAGAGAAAACATACCATATAAAAAAAAGCTAATGGAAATTCTCTAAATAGAAAAGAAATGATAAAAGAAGTAAGTTCAAAATATTAGAAAGGAAAAAAACAGCAAAAATATTGACAAATACTATTAATTTTCCTTCTCCCCTTAAGTTTTTTAAAGTTACATTTGACAATTGAAGCAAAATTATAACACTGGTGTGGTTCTAAATATATGTATAGAAAATATGTAAGATGATTATATTATAAATAGAGAAGGGTAAAAGGATATATATGGAAGTAAGATTTCTATATTTCACTCAAACTGGTAAAATTATGATAACATTAGACTATGATTCTGTATATAAAATGTAATACTTGGAGCAACCCCTTAAAAAGCTATATAAAGAGATACATTCAAAACACTATAGATATATCAAAATGAAATTCTAAATAATGTTCAAATAACCCACAGAAAGGTGGGAAAAATAAAGCAGAGAAATTAAAAGCACAGAAAAGAAAAAATAAAATGACAAAATTAAGTCCAAATATATCAAGAATTATATACATGTAAATGGTCTAAATATACCAATTAAAATATAGAGATTGGTAGAGCAGATTTTTAAAAACATAGTCCAACTCTATGCTGTCTACAAGAAATTAACTTCAAGTAAAAAAAAGAATAAATATATATCATTAGAACATTAATCAAAGAGGCCAGGGATGGTGGCACACGCCTGTAGTCCCAGCTACTTAGGAGGCTGGGGCAGGAGGATTGCTTGAGCCCAGGAGTTCAAGGCTACAGTGACCTATGATCACACCAGTGCACTCCAGCTTGGGTGACAAAGCGAAACCTCATCTCTAAAAAAAAAAAAAAAATGAAAAAATTAAAGAAAGTAAAAGTGGTTATATTCATATGAGATAAAGTTTTCTGCAGAGCAAAGAAAATTACCAAAGAAAGAGAATGGTATTATATAATGATGAAAGAGTCCAATCTACAAAAAAAAAACATAAAAATCTTAAATATGTATGCACCAAACAAAAGAGCTAAAATAAGTGAAGAAAAGTTCATAGAACTAAAGGAGAAATAGATAATCCACAATTATAGTAGAATATTTTAATATCCTTCTCAACAATTAATGAATAACTAAACAGAAAATCAGCAAGTATATAAAATAACAACATCATCCAACACAATCTAATTGAGGTTTATAGACACTCTACCCACCAGCACCACAATACATATTACTTTCAAGTTTCCACAGAACATATACTGGGAAAGACAATACCTAAGCCATAAAAATACCTCAACAAATTTAAAATAACTGAACACATACAGAGTTCTCCAACCACAATAGAATCAAACTAGAAATCAATAATAGAAAGACAGTAAAAAAATCTCCAAACACTTGGAAACCAAACAACACATTTCTAAATAATCTATGGATCAAAGAGGAAGAGTCAGGGAAATTTGTTTTATAATATACATGAGGTGCATGAAGATAAAATACACAAAATTTGTGTGACACAACTAAAATAATGCTGAAAGAGAAATTTAATCACTAAATGTATAGACTGGAAAAGAAGAAAAGTCTCAAATCAATCATCTAAGCTCCCACCTCAAAAACCTAGAAAAACAGAAAACAAGCAGAAGCAAGGAGACAATAAAGAACAGAAATCACTGAAGTCAAAAACAAAAGCAATAGAAATGGTGAATAAATTAAATATCTGGTTCCTTGAAAAAGTCAATAAAATGAACAAATCTGTAACAAAACTGACAAAAAAATAGAAAAGACACAGACTTATGTTCATAAAAAAATCTGTACATATATGTTATTAACAGATTTACTCATGATAACCAAACCTGAAATCAGTCTAGATATTCTGCAACAGGTGAAGAGTTAAACAAACTATGGTACAACGTGGAATACTATTTGGTAATGAGAATAACTCAACTGTCAATACAAATAATAACTTGGATGAATCTCCAGAGAATTATGAATCAAAAAGGCCAATCCCAATGTTATGTAACATATGATTCCATTTGTATAACATTCTTAAAAGTGTGAAAATTAGTGGTTTCCAGGGGCCAAGGAAGGGATGAGATGGGAGGGAACTGGGTCTGGCTTTAAAAGGGCAACAGGAGGGATCCTTGTGATGATGGAAATGTTCTATATCTTCACTGTGCTGATGTCAGTATCCTGGGTGTGATATTGTCATACAGTTTTGCAAGATTTTACCATTATAAAGCATCTTATATATATTTCTTACAATTGCATGTGAATCTATAATTATGTAAATGACATTGAATAAAAATATATTTATAAATAAAAGAACAGAATAAAAAAGAGACTATAAAATGGTCAAAAATATTTTAAAATTAAATAGAACTCTTAGCATCTACTTTTGCTCACTCTTAAATCACCAAAATTCCTCACTCGAAGGGATAAAACATGAAATTGCTGTTCTAACTTTGTCTGGGGGGAAAAGAGGTCCAGGAGGCTAAGCTACCCTCCACTCAAACACACAGAGCTGGCTCTCCTTACAGTTCTCATGTACACACTTGCTGCAAACTTAAGAGCAAAATGCTTCTGCCAGCCCCCTTTAAGTTCCATTTTTTGATAACTATGTCAATTGGAATCTTTCTAAGTAACTTCTTGGGGTCACTGGCAACATGTGAGACTTCCTACACCTTTCACTGTCTGAAACCCGAAAGAATAATTTCTGAAAATTCTGCAGCATGCTCTCTAGGGTTAGAAGGAATCTCCAGAGGCTCAGATCTGTGATGCCATCAGCAGTAAAGACAGTTTAATGCTCAAACAACAGAGGCAGAGGATGACTTTCAGGTTGGCCCCTCCTGCATGCCATCTTCCTCTTGGGCACATTTTTAAGCGTACGAGGGAGCATTCAGCAAGCAACAGAGACAAGAAACCCTAGGGATGAAAATACAGTTCTCACCACAACCGAGTCAATCCTCTCTATGAGATCCAGTATAGTAATCACTCTCGCTCTCACATTGCCAACTCCCTCATCTCTCTCTCCTGTGTCTTTTCAAATCAAATCTCTAGAATTTTCTAAATCAGAACCTAACAATCCCCTATTGTTACTGGTGGGCCTAAAGATGTTAAGAATGACACCTGTCATACATTGGAGCCAACATCCACTCTTTTCTCTGGTGGAGCAGACAAGAATTTAATCTCAAATAAAACAGGATAAAATGAAAATTATGTGAGAGCACAAGAAATATAATTGTTCGTAGTTGACTCTACAATGTAAAAAGGTAGGGACTGAGTTACTTGACTGTCTTAGTTACACTCACATTTTTCCTGACTGCACTTACACACTTCACTGTCTTATGTAAAGGAGTCTGAAAAGCAAGTTCATGAGGTAAAATCTTATGATTTAAAATGCTTTGCTTTCAGAATAGAAGTGTCTATCCATAAAGGAACACTCTTTTTATTCCCAAAGAAAAGAAACCCTGTAGCGGAAGGAAGTATCTTCTATTTTTCTAACATTTCAGCAACATATTAGTCAGCAAAGTAGGAGTAAGTTTTACCACATAAACAATAAATAAGGTATATTTAGGCTCAGAACCCCCTGAAAATGCTTTCATTAGCAGTCAGTAGTTTCTCTTTATGTGTGGTCTCCTGTGGAAAGTTTAATATTTATTCAAGGAGAACATAAGAACATTAATAGGTCCGGGACTCATTAGCTGTGTAATCATATATTAGCTGTGTGAACACTTATTAGCCCCATGACTGAGCAAATCACTTTTCCTCTTTCTGTTGCGATTTCCAGTTGAGTAATCCCTGCCCCTTTCTACTTCTTGAGGATTATGATCAAGGAGGTCTCTATTTCACATTGATAATACTGAATTCCACATTTCAACCCATCCTATTCCATTCCACAATATTAAGTTAATTGAGTTATAAACCAATTCAACATACTATGAGAAAACAATGCGTATTCCTTAAGCTCAGCATTTGATAAATTATGTCTACTTGAAACAAAATCACGGTAGTAAAGGTTTCAATTAGAAATAATTTCTTTAACTCTAAACAGATTGCTAGGAAATGTGGTATGTGGGCAGAACATGCAGAGATAAATGACTAATAGGGGAGAAAGTCATTTATCAGTAGATTCCTAGGAACTTGGATTTGGAAAAGACCTTAAAGAACATTTGGTCCAATAGAAGAATTTGCCTCCAGCAGCCAGAATAGATGGTTTTCTGGTGCATTAATGAATACTTCATTCGGTTAGTTTAAGACTGTATTAGGCAGTTCTTTCATTTCTGGGCAGCTTACTTAAAAATACCTTCTTCAAGGTGAACCAGTTTCCCTCCTTCTAACTGCCAAACTTAAGTCCTGATTCTGCCATGTGGTTCAAGACAGAACAATCTTCTCCCTTTCTTACCTGACAGCCCCTCCAGTATTTATGCATGGTCTTCTAGTCTTCTCAGTTGCAGGTGAAATAAACCCCATGTGAAAGCCTTGGCACATACAGTCTGTTTATAACAAAATCAACCTAACTATAATATGCTGCTTAGAAAATATTCCACAGAGAGTTAGGATACAATTTCAGGAAAATCATATTATTGGGTTTCAGAAAAGTCAGAGTTGGGTCTTGACTCTAGCAGTTTCTAAATGTGTGACCTTGGGGAAGTCCTCTAACATCTAACTTCTTGTATTGCCCTTGTAATGTTTTGTTATCAAAGCTAAGCCAATTTTATCAAATGAGTTGGGTAGTGTTTCTTTTTTTCTGTAATCTGAGAAGATTTGTGTATGAAGTCTGTGTCAAGTAGGAAAGAAAGTAAAGTTCCATAAGGTGGCAAATAACATTTTGACAAATTCCTATCAGGTAAGAGAAGATCTCTTTCCAGCCCACCTTTATACTGATATTAACGAAGAATTTTTTTGACCTATCCTGTCCTGATACCAGAAACCAAGAATTATGTAATTGAAACTCTATGCTAGTTTGAGTATTCTAAGTCCTTGTTAGGCACAGGGGAATTACAAGATAGTTATAAGTGGGTTTTAATGAAAAGAGCTAAGCTGCAAGGCTAGAGTTTTCTAGCACTTTTAACAATGATTCAATGTTATATAAATACACACACATGTGCATGTGTGTGTATACATGCACACATATGTACATAAATGCAGCAAAAATTATATAATGTATACTCTTACTATATACAATGCACAATAATATTTTACTTTCTAATCTGGTCTATTTTTTTGTGAAAATATTCTGGTTGTGACTGACTTAGTTGATTTCATGCCCCATTATATATCACATATAGTTCCAAAAATTCCACTTTAGAGGTCCTGGGATTTGCTTCAGACCATGCCATTAATTCTCCATATGACACAAGTTACTTAACTTCTCTGTGTCTCAATTTCCTGTAAATGTCACTAAGCTTATAGATTTGCTGAAATTATAAAATGAGATGTATGTTTGAAGGGGACAAAAAAAACTAAAAATAAGGTGTTATTCAGGAATTATTATCAGAGCTGTAACTGCTCTAGCAACTGGACTTTACATCATAATACAGAAATATAGAGTAGGAAAATAATTTTAAATAATGAGTTTTATAGACTAAGTAAAATATGCTACTAACATATGACCCAGCAATTGCACTCTTGGGCGTTTATCCTGGAGAAATAAAAACTTATGTTTCCATAAAAACCTTCAAATGAATGTTCATAACAGTTTTATTTATAATAGCCCAAAACTGGAATCAGCCCAGATGTCCTTCAATAGGTGAATGGTTAAACAAACTCTTATACATCCATACCATAGAATACTTAGCAATAAAAACGAACAAACTAGTGATATATGAAACCACTAAGATGAATCTCCAGAGAGTTATGCTGAGAAAAAAAAAAAAAAGCCAATTCCAAAAAGGTACATTTATGCAACATTTTCTGAAATGACAAAATTAGGAAATGAAAGAGAGATTAGCTGTTGCAAAGTGTTAGGATCAGAGAAGGACTGGAGGAATGGAGTCAGTGTAATTAGAAAAGGGCAGAAGGACAGACAGGTCCTTGGGACGATGGTGGGTATAGGAACCTACACATTTGCTAAACTTGAGTAGAACTAAACATACACATACACCAAAATGAGTAAACTGGGGAAATCTGAGTGAGATTGGTGGATTGAATCAATGTCAATATCCTGGTTGCGATACTGAACTATAGTTCTGCAAGATGCTACCAATGGTGGAAACTGAATAAAGGGTATATGGGATCTCTTTGTATTATTGCTTACAACTAGATGTTAATCTACAAGTTTCTCTATAAAAAATTCAGTTAAAAATATGATACACAAGTTATAGTCCTTCCCTCTATAAATGCTCTCCTCTGTGTGCGCACACACACACACACACACACACACACACGTGTGTTTGTTCAGATCAGGAATAAACTCTCCCCAGACTATCTCTTAGGCAGCCCCAAAGACCCAAGGCTAAGAACTTCTATCTCTCCTTATGCCACCTCCACCCCAGGCCCTGTAGACTTAGTGGGCTGCTCCCTTCCCTCCTCTCCCCTTGACTGGAAACATTCTGTTTTTTGCCCGCATAATTCATTAGTTACTCATTAATTAAAATAAACAATCCATTGAAAAAAATACAAGCAACCACTAAAATGAATCCATTTGAAAAAAAAATACAATTAAAGACCAGTGCTGTGGTTCAGTATGTTATAGGTAATCAGGATATCTAGAAATCAATGTGGCCAACTGTAGTTGACAAAGATTCCTTCTGGCTGGTCTGACGAATGGCTTTTCAGGAAAGGGAAAGAACCACAGAGAAGGTTAAGGCGCAGGGGTAGGACAGAGAGAGAGTGTTGTCAGATTTTGCAGTCTTGAGCCCTGGCATGATGAATGGGAATTTCTATGTAGAAAGCAGTATTTTAGGAAGATATTCATGATGGCATGGGGAAGGGGTAGAGATAGTGAATGCTAGAATAGGACCCCGGAACACCCTGAGTGTGGCCTGCCCACCAGTGCCAATCGGCCAGCTGCTTGTTTTCCGTCTGTGAGGACATTAGTACAGGAATTGAGAGTACAAATTTAGGAACTTGGTCCTTCATTACAGATAGTTTGAGAATCACTGTTCTACTCTGGACATCTAGAGTTGAGGTGACATGGACCTGGAAAGTGGTAAATCTGAGAAAAAAAATGAAATCTGATAAAAAGTTTGGGCATCAGATTTGAAGAAGTACTAAAAGCTTGAAGTAGGATGTAACAGCATCAGTTATTATCAGAATACTAAAAGAAAAAAAGGATTAACCTTATTGCTAGGAAACCATTTCCCCCAAAACTACTATAGAAATTTTCGAGAAGAAAACCATAAGAATTCAATTCTTCTCTCCATTCCAAACAAGGATGCTATTATTTTTCAAGAGAACATTAACTGAACAAGGAGTTTTTCAAATAAACACTCAGTGAGGGAGAGAAGAGGTGTAACTGATTTTTTTTCAGTCTTTTATATTTTAAAAAAGCTATTAAAAGATTTGTATGCTTGAGGTATTACATAAATTATCCTATTATTGTAGCAATGAAAGGATTTCACACCCATTCATTTATTTCTGATTTGATTTCCCTCCATGAAAATTCTTTGTTTCTGAAAAATATTTGTCATACTGCAGATATAATTCACATTAATCAAGGAATATATTTAAAAGGTAAGGTTTTAAGTGCCTTATTAGGAGGGAGAGAAAAACCCGGCCTCACATAGCTACTGAACAATGCACTTCTTTTCACAGTATATTTGCCAGCCACCTATAATCAATTGTCCTTAGAAACTTATAACAGAAAGGTAATTTCACTGCCCAGTTTACAATTTGTGTCTCTTCTACTAAATAGCCTATTTGATAAGTGACAGAGAGTAGATGAACACTTGGTTTCACGTTGCTTGCAGACTCTGCTACTGAAAGGAAAGGCCATCAGTACAGTACTCTGGAATAGTTCTTACATGGTGAAACAGACATGACTAGACCCTAGTATGTGCACAGAGATGATATTTGGAGGTGTTACCCCTCTATTCAAGACAGCTTTCTGTATCTGTCTCCTTCCCACCACCCCTCTTCTGATTTAGGTCCATGTTCAGTGTTTCGGGGAGGGCGGGAATAACTCTCCAGCAGAAAATCCACCTTTCATTCCCAAAAGCCTAAAAGGAAAGGATTGAGCAGACATACATATGAAGAAAGATGAATTTCTCTAAGACTAGGAGAGGATCCCTCAAGGTTAGAAGGAAGAAAAAAAATGGAAAAGAAAGCAGGATTCTCAAGAACAAACAGAGATAGCCAGACTGTCAGACCCTGGAGAGATCAGCGGTCTTCTATGTCTAAGAAGGTAGGAACACAGACAGGCCAGGGAAAGATTTCCAGGCTCAAAGAATGACACCAAGCAGCAGAAAGTGGGACCCGAAGAGGCCATGGGCACCGGGACACTAAATACCTCAGTGACAGTATGGGGGGCAGTGACTATTTTTCCCACTCCAACCTCAATACCTTGAAACTGAGTAGGATCTCAGAATTGTGGAGCAACACCAAGGTGGGCATGTGGGGTGGAACCTCAGGAGAGGGATAATGTAATGTTTTTTCTGCCCACTCCCAGCAGACTAAAGCTCAAAAAAATCAAAAAATTAAATTATAGAATGGAAAGTCACAGTTCTTGCCCACCTGAGCTTATGGATTGAGATTTACCCCAGCACAAATAAACACTCATACACACATAGAATATATGTATAAATACTGTATAATATTGGTGCCAAATGATAGATCATTACTTTTTACCATGCATTATATGATAAATATAATATACTATGTCATTAAAGTCATTACCATAGATTTTAAAATTCATAGTCTTACAGTGATTTGCATTAAAGGCAAAGCAGTGTATGTATATGTAGGTACATAGGAGAACAGGTACAGAGGAGAGAACCATTTCTTAATTATGGTGGCCCAGTAAATCCTTGTTCACAAAATATCATTGGAAGCAGCCTGCCTTGATGTGACCTACCGCTGTGGGCCCCAATCCCCAGGCCACGGATGGGTACCACACAGCAGCAGCTGAGCAGCGGGGAGAGCCAGTGAAGCTTCATCTGTACTTACAGCTGCTCCCCATTGCTCACATCACCACATAAGCTCCACCACCTGTCAGATCAGCAGTGAGTGACATTTGATTGTCATAAAAACACGAACGCTACTGTAAACTGTGCATGCTAGGGATCTAGGTTGTGGTGAGCTCCTTATGAGAATCTAATGCCTGATGATCTGAGGTGAAGCTGATGCGGTGATGCTAGCACTAGGAGCAGCTGCAAATACAGATTATCAATAGCAGAGAGATTTGCGCAATAAATGTAACGCACTGAATCATCGAGAAACCATCACTCCCCCTCACTGGTGCATGGAAAAATTGTCTGCCATGAAACCAGTCCCTGGTGCCAAAATTTGGGGACCACTGACCTACAAGATTTGCCTAAGTCTCTCACATTTACCAATGGCAGGCTTTCTCTACTATTGCATTTTAGTCCTAAAGGAATGTCTTTCCAAGTTGATCTAGGATAGGGGAAGCAAATTGTCTTTCATTTACTTCACACCTGTTTAAATATATCTGCAAAAGTGTTATCTTCCCTACAACATTATATTAATACTATTCCCAACACCAAGACACATTTGGAAACTAAACAGACAAATCATAATTTACATAACAATAACAAAAAAAGACTAGAAAACAATTAGAGACCTAACCTGCTTTTCTCCAAACTTGTGACTTCATTATCAGGGGAGTGGTCTTAATCCAAGAGACAAAACCAGGAGACAAACAAAAATATTAAATAAGAGCCCAAATTTTAAATGAAGCTATCCAACTGAAAACAGTCCTAAGGAGAATCATCAAGCCCATTCAATTCCTGTTAACAAATATGCAAAAAGAAACTCAATCAATCAATTCCCATGAGGTGGGACAGGAGCAAATTGAAAAGCACCTCAACTTTAGATATAAAGCAATTAAGACAAAGAGACATGACTAATCTATCACAGTAAGCCTACAGCCTATTAGCTTTTGTTAAAAACATGAAAGTAAAGTCAAATAAAAATTCAATTTAAATTCAAAAGCAGCATAATCAGGTCAGGGCAAATGGTCTTCATAATACAACTGTTCGTATGAATGGAGCAGGTGGCTGTCAAGAGCTGGGATTCAGGGATGCTGGGAGAGATCTCTACAGAACTGCCCCCCAACATACACTTGGTCTCCACCCCACCCCTATTCCCATCCTAAAATACACCCCCACCAATCCTACAAAGTCCACACTTTCCTTCAGAGGAGTACTTCCTTTGAGCAAAAAAAATTTACACTCAGAAAACCCTGCATAAGGCACATACCTCTGGGGGGATTAACATAGGACATGATTAGCCTTCACAGGAAGCCCACAGGAATACAAGAGCGGAGGACAAACAGCAGGTAATGCTTTAATTGGGGAAAAGGAGATGGGATTCACTGAGGGAACCCTGTCTGAAGCACCTTGGTGAGCACTGCTGGTCTTTAAAAAGTAAGGTGCCTGAGTACCTGAGGGATAACGGAGAGCTGAAAGGAGAGATGAGAAGCATCAAGGCCTCCACTATTCAAGAAATTCACTTTTCTTTAGGGAAAAGGCTATGCAGTATTAAGGGTACAGGTTTTGGAATGAAAAGATCTAGGTTAGAACTCTAGTCCTTTTATTTACAAACTGTGCTGCAGTCTTCTCAATTATAAATTAGGAAAAATATAAATAAACCATAGGGTTTGAAGAACTAATCTGAATTATATCAGTCCTTCTCAAACCTTAATGTGCACACAAATCACTGAGGCATCTTATTAAAATGCAGATGAGTCAGTAGATCTGGGGTGGGGCCTGGGATTCTGCATTTCTAATGAGCTCCCAGATGACTCTGCTGCTCCGTCTGGTTTGCAGATCACAGTTTGAGTCTCAAGGGTTTATATCAGTGAATCCTCACACCAGTCCTAGGAAAGCAGACTACATGCAAAGCCCACTCTACATGCGTTTGGGGGAAAAAGCACAAATGTTGTCATACTGACAAAGTTTATGAAAAGAAAAGGAAAGAATTGGGCTGGCTTGCATGTGGCTTCTCACTATTCAAGGTGTAGAGCCGTAGCCAGCAGCATCAGCATCAGCTGGGAGCTTGTCAGGAATGCAGACTCTCTGGCTTCAGGATGAACCCCTCACTCCCAATCTGCATTTTAGCAATATCCCGGGTGATTCACATGCATATTAAAATTTGAGAAGCACCAAATTAAAGAATTCGTCTTTATTTTTAATAGGTATGCCTATTACTATCAAGAAATTGTCTCTGTATAGAATTAAATTTTATAAGGAGTAAAGAACTATAATTTTAATTAACCAATGGAAACAATGAAATAAATCCCCTCTCACCCCACAACCGAGTAACAAGTGAAAATACTCTTCCTACTCATGCTCATTTTTGTCAGAACAGCTGAGGAGCAATCTTGCCTGAGGTCTAACAATCTTAACAACAACAACCAAAAATCCTGACCAAAAATAAAAAATAAACCATAACATAACTTAACGTCCTGTAAGTTATTGAGTGTGTGAAAAGTTAGTAAACAGCTTCTCTTACTCCATTAATGGCTCTTGAAATTCACAGTTGGGAATTGTGTATATTCCATGCCACACATCTGCAAGGCTCTACTTTCTCTGGGAAGACCTCTCCCATAAAGGATGTTTGGGGAAAATCAGGAAGCTCAGACTCCATGTTTAGGGATGTTTATTTTAAGGTAAAAGTTGACATAACATGAGAGGAATGACTGTGGAGGTAAAGAAAAGGGACATAAGCAAACATCAGTTGAGGAAAGGAGTCTTTACCACATACTTGTGAGGTCTAGAAATTTCCACAGGGAGAGCAATTTCTTAACAAAATGGTACTTGACTATGGCCCCAAACATGGTCTTGGGATTGGTCAGGCCTAACTGAGGTGGCCAAGCAGGCGTCTGGCTGAGGTGCTCTGGAGAGAAGGAGAAAGGGAATGGAGACAGAGACAAAAGGGACGGAGCAGGGAGCTGAGCTGCTATGTCCCTCTCAAGCAGGAAAAAGCCTATGGCTATTACTTCCATTGTTATTCTCAACTGATGGGACTCAACAAATACATTTAAACTTTATAAACATGGGAAGGGGCTAAGATCCAGACTAGACTAGAGAAAAGAATTTCCAGAAACTCAATGGGAAGAACACCTCGTCCCAAATCTTGACTCACCACTTACTAGCTGATCATCTGGGCAAGTTACTTGACCTGTGTGCACCTTAGTTTCCCTGTCTGTAAAATACAGATAATAATGGGAGCTACGTCATGGACATTTTATACAGACTTAGTGAGTTACTATTTCTAAGACACTCAGATCAGGTGGGTTGGAGGGGAGAGCCCTTGCAAGCCAATTCTGGGAAATAGGTTTGGAAAGGTAGACTAGAGTCAGCTTGTGGAGGCTCTGGAATGACTTGCTTTGGGCTTGATCTTAAAAACAACAGGAAGCCATTGAAGGATTTGAACAGCATGAAAGTCAAAGTAACATGGAATATCTTTCCAAATATATCAACACAAGAATTTCCTTCTTTTTATCCTTATCTAAGTCCACTCTTACGTGTATCATCGTCCTCACTGACCATGTCTTTTCGTTCCAATTTCACTCATCCTTTCATTTTTATGATTGTTTTGTTTAAATTTGTGGAGGGTTTACATTCCATTCATATTGTTTTAATGATTATATTGCTATAATCACTAAGCCAAACTATAAGAAAGTCTGAAAATAAAGACAGACCATAAGAAAGGACATTTCTTTTTCCCTCCCTAATTGCTATTAAGAACAATATCTGTTTAAAGCAAGCAAGCCTTAATGTATTATATACCCATTATCAGCAAAATATTAGATTCATTGAGTTCATAATTTATAAATATAAGAATAAGGAGCCCCATGGGTATATTCCAAATGAGGCTACATTCAGAAATACAGAATTAATCATCCCACCTAGTGTTAAAACATGATTTATCATATTTAATTAAGCAACTCAATGATCTCTTCAACTCTGATAAGTTGTCTGTAGGCCAAATATGAAAATACAGATACTAGCAGTCAAGGGAAGCATATAGTCTTCAAACCAGATCATTTGCCTTACAAATAATTTTTGTTCTTTTAGGTCTAAATTTTTTTTTCAACTAAATATTGGTCACCTGTGTTGGACACGCTGGCGCTAGCCACACAGCCTCCTCAGCCTCATCTCTGCTTCCTGCCAGGGGAGGGGACAATTTCTCAGAGGCTCTGCCCACTCCTATTAACAATGTCTCTTCCCAGCCCCCCAACTCCCAGGGCTGTAACACCCCATGCATGGGGCAGCCCTTAGCCGGTAGGCGCTGGGGTGAACAAGTGCGTCTCCCATTCCTCCCGGAGGCGGGTGATTCAGATAAGCGTCCTGTAATGCATGCTGACAAAAGGGTACAAGTAGCCTCAAGCCTCAGCCACCCACAGCGGTGCCAACTCGCTAATTCATCCTTGCCTGGGTGGTCCCTCCTTTCCCATTTCACTTCCAAGCTCCCTTCCCACATAAACTATCTGATCACAGTCTTTTTCTCAGACTCTGCTTGCAGGGGCACTCTGGCTACAGTAGCCTGAAAGCACAAATCCAAATACTGTACAGGGAAATAGTCATTTGGGAAAATTAAAGTGATGTCAAATATGTATAAACATCCTTATCTGTGGCCTATATTCTAAAAGGGACATTTATTTTAATAAAGAAAATGAATAGTGTTATATAAATATTCCCAGCAGCAGTTTGACTTTATTTCATTCTTTTATCATTTGAAAGGCTATTTGGGGAAGCTTTGAATATGTACAACAGTCATTTTGTCACTGTCATTGACATTTCCCCAGATCCTCCTTGGCAGTCCTATATCAAATGCAAGAATGTGCTAAATTGGGTGATAAGGCAGAAGGCTGAGTTTATACCAGATATAATGGCTATTTTACCCTTTGCTTTAAATTGGGACATGTCAAAAATGACTGTTTTATGAAGATTTTCTGATTATTAAGCAGTACCTTATTATCTCGGCAGACTGATTTTTATACAGGAATACCTTTATTAATAAAGAGAATATGTTTAACACAGCTTTGTGAGAAACATCATTACTACAGATAGAAATAATGCAAAAGGCACAGGAATGAGGCCTAAGATGCAAGAACAATGATCTGCGTTATAAAATATCATTAAATAGGAAGGCATATAATCTAAATATAAAATGCATCTGGAAACTCAGAAATCTGAAAAATACCAAGAAGCATCTGGAAACTCTGGATCCAAGGGAGAGAAAGGGAGGAATTGTATCAAATTCAGGGCCTATTGGGCAGTTCTATATTGAGGCAAGGCATGGTATAAAGAGACATAAAATGCTCCTCCCCCAGCAGTGTGGGGGATGGGTGTGTTGGGAAGTGAGCACAACTAGCTGCAATGTGTATCATGATTTTCCTTACACTGTAGATGAGGAAACTGAGCCTCAAAATAACATGCCTGAGCTCCCAAAGCTCTGAGTGACAGAGCAGTTGAGCTCTTGACTAATACGCTGTGTCATTTGCTTTGTTTTAATCATAGCTGTCTCCATAGTAACATGGTACCTGCTACACATGATGATCAATAAGCATTTGTTTGGAGTAATATGAATGAATTATTAAGAAGAGGGCAT
Source organism: Lemur catta (assembly GCF_020740605.2). Classification (NCBI taxonomy): domain Eukaryota; kingdom Metazoa; phylum Chordata; class Mammalia; order Primates; family Lemuridae; genus Lemur; species Lemur catta. The sequence goes on along the minus strand of NC_059129.1, from coordinate 72,192,252 downwards.
GACGAGCACCTTCCCATCTTCCCTGGGACATCATGGGGGCCACCCATACAAAAATAGCTTCATTGCCGACAACACATCAGGGTTAACCTCAAAGCTGGCTCTGCTAATATGACAGTACCACAGCATCCACTGGAGTGTGCATGGGATGAAAAAATACCTTACTGATGCCTAAAATGGCTTTAATGGGGAAAAGATCTTACCTGCAAATTAGAAATTACATGCTTAAAAAGAAAATGCCTCGTGGAGATAACCATGAATTGAAGGACATTGCTGTAGTAGTCAGTCGTATCATTAGTATAAATGACTGATACAATGTTTTCTGCTATTTCACTATCTTGTTGGGGTATAAGTTGTCAGCTAGTCAGAAGCATTGCAGTGACCGACCGGTATTGGAGACAAAGCCATTACCAAATGGGGAAAAGGGAGCAGAAAGAAGAGATGCAACGTGAAGAACTCTGCCTCCATGAAACAAGTTTACCTTAAACTGGAATAAAGGAAAAAGTATCTACTCTCAGAGGAATTTTTGACAAACACAGCTTAAAACAATGGCATATAGCACCTCTTGTATTATCCTGGATAGAGCTGGAGCCCATTCTACTAAGCGAAGTATCCCAAGAATGGATAAATAAGCATCACATGTACTCACCATCAAATTGGTTTTAACTGATCAACACTTCAGTGCACATATAGTAAGAACATTCATCAGGTGTTGGGAAGATGGGAGGGGGGAGGAGGGGAATGGGTATGTTCACAGGTATTGGGTGTGGTGTGCACTACCTGGGGGATGGCCAGACTTGAAGCTCTGACTCAGGTGGAGCAAGGGCAATGTACATAACCTAAACATTTGCACCCCCATAGTATGCTGAAATTTAAAAAAATTAAAATCTGTAGTTCGGTTTGCCAAACTTATGAGATAGATTCTTCTGCTTTTCTAACTTAACACAATCAACCTCATTATAACCAAACCCCTTATCTAGAAGTCTTATTAACTGAATGTGTTAATTTCCAGCCAGGAAAACAGAAAGTTTTCTGGTTATTTCAAACTAAGGATTAGTAAGAAAAGTAATGAAAAGGAATTTTAAGAGGGAATTGGTTGCAAATGTGTTGAAAGGGCTAAAGGACCAAAATGGGATGGAGATGGGACCCAGGACCCAGGAATTCTAACGCTTCAGAATCTGCCAGAGCCCCTGCAGCAGAATTGGCACAGTGGCCAACCAGGGCCCCGGTGCCTGTCACACATTCTCTGCAGTCCACTATCCTGCAAGAACTACCGCCGGTGCTGCTCCTGCCTCTCTGCACATGCGCTCCCACTGCTGCAGAAGCAGAGGGCTGCTGCTTTCCTTTCACCTTCTGTTCTCGTGAGTGCCTCCTACTAGCCGATCATAACCAAAGCCCAGCGGACAGATGAGTCATGGAAATGGAGTTCTCAGACTCATAGCCCTGAGAGAACAAGGAAAAGAAAAGGAAAAAAAAAAAAAAAAACCATGTGCGGGGCTGAGTAGGAACAAACAGCAAGTACAATGACATATCAGTGTAGCTTATTCTACAGTTTTACATGTAAATTCTGGAGATAGAGTTAGAGTTTTTGAAAGACCTAACTCAATTGACACATTTTTTAAACCTCTGGTATTGTGCTGGTATGGGTTCAAGATAGTGTTGTTTATGGAATTAGTCAAATACTGGAGTTACAAATCATCAAATTACTAACTATGCAATTTATAAAGACTTCTAAAAATTACTACATCATGAATTGCATTTTCATTTTCTAGGGCTACATATTGCCATTTTAAACAATGAAGCCTTGGTTTTTTAAAACATGTTTAAAATGTTTAGTGTTATTTGCAACTTTCTTTACCTCTTCATTGATACTTTTCTGAAGCTGAGGAGTTTTAAGACAATATTTTGTTTCTAATTAGAAATAATAATTTGTTCCCCATAACTGAGGGTCCATAATTGCTCTTTTGTTTACAGGAACTTCTCCAAAATAGTTCCTGTTATTAAAGGGTAAGAGAAGAGATTAGGAGATTTAGCTGTCTTGTCACATTTCCAAGATTTAATTTCTCTTCTCAACAAAGAAGATAATAAACTCTTCAAGAATATTTGTGACGTCCCTATCTTCCTGGCTATTCCCCCCTCCCACCCCAGACAAGTTGTAGCACTAGGGACACTATAACTTCTAGGGGGAAAAAAGATACTTACTGATTGGTTGGTTATTATCACCATTATTGAAAGCAATATTTATTAAGTATCTATTTTGTTCATAAGTCCATAGTGCTAAACTAATAAATATTAGCTTTTATTTTTGTTGCTGTCACTATTCTGTGTCAAGCGAGTTGTGCACAGTAAACACTACAGAAGTACAGGAAAATCAACATCTTTAACATGTCCCAATTTAAGTCAAAGACTAAAGTCACCAAGAGTGGAAAGGATTTCTAAAGACTTCATGCACAAGCTGAGTCCTGAAAAACAGATAGACATACCTGATAAAAGAAGTAGTAGGCTAATCTTTTCACTGTACCACAACCTTCATATCTTTCTTGCATACATTAAGTATCTTGCTCTTAGTCAAGACTGACAGAGAAAGAATGAATTCTGAAGATTCACCATAACCTTTTAATAGAAATAGTTACACTTGTGACAAAACAAAAAAAAGAACAGGCTTCTGGAAAGACAGTGTTTTTTAACTTCTACACCTCCCAGTTCTGACCTATTTTTCTCTTCTAAGCCTATCAACTGCTAAAGTTTGCAGGTGAGTGAGGCTAAGTCCATGCACCAGCACTGGGAAGATGATCACAGCAAGAAGCCTGAGGAGAATTTGGCCCACAGAGTTCGTTTCTTCCTTCTGAACTTCAAGGTCTACGTAGGCTATGAGAGTGTGCCTGCCCCTGAGGAGTTAGAGAGGAGCTAAACCAGTGGGCTGTGTCCTTTCTACCCCCCCAGGCTGGAAGGTCTGACTGCAGAGGCTCTTCCCCAGTATACAAGACTGAGCCCTACCTGCTACTCCTCTGCCAACCCATAGGTAAGAGACCATTAGTCTTCATAGCTCAGGAAACTAACCCCACTTAAGGTACCCCAGCAACTGGATCTGAGCCCCATTGACCAGGCAAGGGAAAATGATGACACACCTAAGGGAATCCAGAAATCAGATAAGAGGAAAATAAGCAATAATTTGCCAACAAATTTCTGTAACTAAAAAAAAAAAAGTTAAAGAACTAAAAATATTTGAGAGATGAATTGCAAAACTGCAAAACCAAATGGAAGAAATATGTCAAAGCTCAAAGCAAATATAGAAAAATATGGAAATAATAAGGTAAAAGATAAACAACTTGGAAATATAGGAGACCTAACATGCAAATGATATTGTTGGAGAAAAAAATATTTCATCTAGAAGAGAGGAAAAAATTAAACAAATAATAGGAAAAACAGAAAAATAATAGAAAAAAATCCCAGAGCTGAAGGAAGACGTCAGTCTTCAGATTGCAAGGGCTCATCATGCCCCATATACACCCAAACATAGGCTAGGATAGGATAAATGTGAATGTAAGGACAAGGCTATGACTTCTTTTTTATTTAACTGTGGACCTAGAATAGTGACTTCCACACAGTAAGCATCCAGTAAATATTTTTTATTGAATAAAAGATACTCTCTTACAAGCTTTCAGAGAGAAAGAACTAAGTATTTTCAAAGGCAAAAATCAGACTGGCATCAATCTCCTTATCTGCAACATTGGAAATTAGATAATGGCAGAACAAAAAGAGAATAAAAACTTTACCTCCAAAGATTCTATTATATATACAGACAAGACATAATTTCCCTATTAGAAAGACAGAAAAATAATTGTGTACAGTTGACCCTTGAATAACACAGTGGTTAGGAGCACCAACTACCCCACGCAGTCAAAAATCCATGTATAACTTTTGATTCCCCCCAAACTTAACTACTAATAGCCTACTGTTGACCAGAAGGGTTACTAGTAACACAAACAGTTGATTAACACATATTTTGTATGTTTTATATATATATATATATATTATATATATACTGTGTCCCTACAATAAAACTAGAGAAAAGACAATGTTATTAAGAAAATCATAAAGAAGACGAAATGTATTTAATATTCATTAAGTGGAAGTGGATCATTGTAAAGGTCTTCGTCCTTTATCATCTTCACATTGATTAGGCTGAGGAGAGAAGGACGAGGAAGGGTTGGTCTTGCTGTCTCAGGGGTGGCAGAGGAGGAAGGAAATCTGTGTATAAGTAGATCCATGCGGTTCAAACCCATGTTGTTCAAGAGTCAGTTGTATGTGCTAGTTTTGGGAAATGATCATCCACATATTTGAAGAAGAGACTCTAAGAATGATTGTAACCAAAAAGCAAATGTATCAGAACACAGACCTCAGGATAGAAAAGAATGAGAATGAGAGGAAAGAATAGTGAGCAATGCTCAGTCACAGAGCTGATTCCCAGAATATTAGGGTGATTTAGTATCAGGACTCTATCCACATCATTACTCACATTAACAAATTGAAGGAAAAATGCATAATAGATGCAGAAAAGTTATCTTCAGTGAAATTCCATAGCTATATATAACAACTCAGTAAAATGGTCATATAAAAGCATAAGTAAAATATACAAATACCACTTGCCAATTACCAGCAGCAAATATCATTAAAACCCATATAACATTAAATCCATTTAAATTAAAATCAAGAATTAGATATGCTATTATTGTCATTATTATTCAATAATGCATTGATCTGGTAAATGCGTTAAGATCAAAACATTTACAATTGATATAAATATTATACTTCTTTTGCCAGTGTTATTATTGTAGGCTTAAAAAATAGTTCAAAAAAAGAAAATAAATCAGAAAATTAGGTAAAGTGGCTAGAGTTTAAAAATAGTAGGTTTTCTCCATATTAATAATAAACAACTACAGACAGAAATGGAGAGAAATTCTGTAACAGTAGCAACAAAAACTATAAAATAAATTTAAAAACAAAAGTCCTAGATGAAGAAAATCATAAAATGTTGAAAAACATACAGATTTGAATGAAGGAAAAGACATGCCATGTTCTTCATTGTCATATAACATGGGCATTTGTTCCCCTAAAATTTATTTACAAATGGAACGATTTTCATTTGGAACCCCAACAGAGCTTTGGGGGGCATGGGTAAAGCAGCAGGACTAGGGAATAATCATCACATACATATGACAGATAAATGCCCAAGAACAGTCAAGAAAAATACAAGATAATAGTGAGGGAACACAAAAGTATTCTGAAATCAAAACTTACTGTATGAAATTAGTGCTGACAGAGAACTAAACAAACAGATCAGTGGGACAGGATAAAAACTCCAGAAATAGATGAGAATTTCCTACGTTATAAAGATGTTATTTCAAATAAACGAAGAAGTGAGAGTTTATGTAATAAGTGGAGCTGTAACAATTGTCTATCCATTTTTAAAAAATTCATTGAGACTTGTTCTAATAGTCAGCATATGGTCTTTTGTATATTGATTTTTAGTTAAACTTCTTATCTTGAAATAATTGTAGATGAACATGCATTTTAAAGAAATAATAGAGAAATGTACACACTTTACCCAGTTTCTCCCAATGCTAGCATTTTGTATAATTATAGTACAATAACACAACCAGAATATTGACAATGATACTATCAAGGTGAAAAATATTTCCTTCACCACAAGAATCCCTCACGTTGACCTTTTATAGCACACTCACTTGCCCACACTCCCTCCTTAACTCCTAGCAACAACTTATTGTTCCCCATTTCTGTAATTTTGTCATTTCAAGAATGTTATATGAGTGGAATCATATAACATATGCTCCTAAAAGGAATGTGTATTCCTCCATCATTGGATATGGTGTTCTATAAACATCTATTCAGTTGTGGTAGATAATATTGTTCATATTATCTATGCCCTTGCTGATATATATATATTTTTTTTTTTTTGGTCTAGTGATTCTATTACCTGTGGGGAGGGAGAGATGTTAATATTTCCAATTATGATTGTGGATTTGTCTATTTCTCCTTTTAATTCTGTACATTTTGACTTTATGTATTTTAATGCTCTGTTAGTAGGTCATACACATTTATAATTGTTATGTCTTCCTAATTCATTGACCCTTTAAGTATATGAAAATGTCGCTCTTTATCTCCAGAAATACTCTGTCTTGAAATCTATTTCATCTGATATTAATACAGCCACTCCAGCCTTCTATGCTTACTGTTTACATGGTATGTATTTTTTCTTCCATTTACTCTCAGCCTGCTGTGTCTTCACATTTAAATACACCCATTATAGACACCATATTATCTAATGTTATTTTTTATCCATTCTGACAATCTCTGGCTTTTAATTGGAGTTATTAGTCAATCAACATTTAGTATAATTATTGATATGTTTAGGTTTGGTCTGACATTTTATTATATTTCCTTAACTTTTCACAGTCTACTTAGAGTTAATATTTTATTACTTTAATGAAATATAGAAATCTTACAACCATATAGATAAATTTAACATCCTTCCAGCCACGATATTAAGTTGTTAAATGAAATACATCTATATACTTTAAAAACTCCAATAAGTCAATGTTCTAATGTTTGCCCTAAAAAGTTATATGATTTATAGAGTAGTTAAGAGTAAAAAAGCAAAAAGGCAAAAGTCCTTTGCATTTACTCAGATATTTGCCATTTTCAGGGGAATATAGAGGATTTTCCTCAACTTGATAAAGACCAAAAGCTATAGCTAACCTTATATTAAGTGGTAACAGACTGAATGCTATCCCCGTAAGATTAGAATCAAAGCAAGGATTTCACTCTCAATACTTTTTTCAACCTAGTGCTATAAGTTCTAGCCAGTGCAATGAAGCAAGAAAATAAAATAAAAGTCATATGGATCAGAAAGAAAGAAAGAAATATAATTTTCCCTATTTTCAGATGCCATGACTACATAGAAAACAGAAGGAATTTTTAAAAAGCTTCTAGAACTAATAAATGAATTCAGGAAGGTTACAAGATACAAGATAAAGTTACAAAAATTAATTGTATATTTATATGCTAGCAATGAACACATGGACACCAAAATTAAAAATAGAATTAATACCATTTATGATCACTCAAAATACTGAAATACTTGTGTGTAAATCTACCACAACATGCCCAGGAATTATATGCTGAAATGCTGATGTACACAATGCTAATGAAAGAAATCAAAGAAGATCTAAATAAATACATATACTATGTTTATAAATTGAAAGACTCACCATAGTAAATAGGTCAATTTTCCTCAAATTGATATAAGTTTAACATTATTCCAACTGAATACTCTGAAAGATCTTTTGTAGATATAGACAAAGATTATTCTAAAATTTGTATGAAAAGACAAAGGAACTAGAATAGTGTCTAAAATTTTGAAGAGGAAGAATAAGGTGGGAAGAATCAGTCTACCCGATTTATTATACAGCCACAGCTATCAAGACTGTATCATATTTGCAGAGGGATAGACACATAGATCAAAAGAACAGAATAAAAAACCCAGAAATAGATCCACACAAATATGTCCCACTGACTTTTTGCAAGGTGCCAAAGCAATTCAATGGAAAAAAAAAAGCCTTTTTCAACAACTAGTGCTGGAGCAATCGGATGTCCATAGGCAAAAAGAAAAAAAAAAACAACAAAAAACCTCTACCTAACTCTCAGCTTATATAAAAATTAATTCAAAATGGATCATGGGATTACATGTAAAACAAAACCATAAGACTTTTAGAAAAGAAAATAGGAGAAAATCTCCTGGATTTAGAGCTAGCAAAGAGTCATTAGATTTGCCACCAAAAGTATAATCCATAAAAGGAAAATTGATACCTTAAACTTCATCAAAATTAAATACTTTGTACTATAAAAGAACTGTTAAGAGAATAAAAGACCAAGTTCCAGAGCAGTAGAAAACATTTGCAAACCACATATCTGACAAAGGATTAGTATCTAACATGCTATTTTTATTTTTAAAAGTAAAACTCTCAAACTCAACAGCAAAAAAAGCAAACAATTAAATTGAATATAGGAAAAGACACAAAGAGACATTTCACCAAAGAAGAGGTACAAACAGAAAATAAACATGAAAAGTTGTTTACATTACTGGCCATTAGGGGAAACCTAATAAGGTAATTATTAGGGAAAACAATCATGAGGTATCACTACACATCTAACAATGACTAAAATAAAAAATGGTAACAACATCAAGTGCTTGCCAGGATGAAGAGAAATTGGATCACTTGTATATTGCTGGTGGTAACATATGGCACAGCCATTCTGGAAAACATTTAGGCTATTTCTTTTCATAAAAAAATGAAATATGTAACTATATGATCATATGATCCAGCAATGCTACTCCTGAGTCTTTATCACAGAGAAATGAAAACTTATTTCACATAAAAACCTGTATATGAAAAACTTTATAGCAGCATTATTTATAATAGCCAAACACTGGAAACAATCGAGATGTCCTTCAACAGGCGAATGGTTAAACAAACAGCAGTACATCCGTATGGAATACTACACAGCAATAAAAAGTAATGACTATTGATAAAGGCAACAACCTAGATGAATCTTCAGAGATTTATGCTAAGTAAAAAAATAAAAAGCCAATCTCAAAAAATTACACACTATTTAACTCCATTTATATAAGATTCTTGAAATGACACAATCAGAGAAATGGAAAAGAAATTAGTGGTTTCTTGGAGTTAAGGAGGGAGTCTGGGCAAGCAGGAAGTGAGTGTGTCTGTATAAGGACAACAGGAGGGATCCTTGTGGGTGAAGAAAATATTCTGCACCTTGACTGTATCAGTGTCAATATTCTGCTTGTGATACTGTATTATAGTTTTATAAGATGTTAGCATTAGGGAAAACTAAGTAAAGTGTATAAAAGAGCTCTGCATTATTTCTTACAACTGCATGTGAATCTACAATTATCTCAAAATTAAAAGTTTAATTAAAAAATTAATATACAAAAATTAGATTGGAAAATACTGGGTGCTTTTAAGAGTTCTTCAGAGGCCCCTATAAGGAATATTTTACTGCATATTCTTGAAAATGGGAAATATATTTTCCTCCAGCTGCACCCTGGAGATCCAGTTTTTTTGTGGTCCATTCAATTCAGACTCTCTTTTGGTGTCCAGCAACACTTGCAACACCTCCAGGCAAGGATTTAAAACAGTTCTGTGCCAGTTCTCTCTCCCTTTGGGACTTTTACCAGGTCCATTAGAAACACTCACATGTTTCTTTCTTTGACAACTGCTAGACTACAGACCACCTAAGTCAAGCAAGCATTTTCTCTCTCTCTCTCTCTCTCTCTCTCTCTCTCTCTCTCTCTCTCTCTGTCAGAGCATCCAAACAATGTCTGCCTTGTAATTCTTCACACAGGAGTCACATACCAGTACATTTCCCTAACCACAAGTGACACACATCATGTTCTTCATTCAAGTAGTCTCATTTAAGTCCCGCTTTGTAGACTCACGGTGAAGAGAGAGTCTCATAGCTTCCCCAATGAAATCCTCTTTCTAAAACATTTTTTCTTCAACAACCTTTATATCTTCAGCATGGTTGAGAGAACTAGGAGTTACAGAATCAACTTCTTAATGTGCATTTGAAAATTCGCCTCTCGCCCTGACCACTCGCTTTAGTGTGCCATATCTGTGGTATCTTTGTGCCTTAGTCAAAATTTCTAATTTAACACCCTTTTCCATATATAATATCCAAAGAGTGATTAAAACTTTATAAGAAAAGACAATGGTCCAAAAGAAAATTATCAACCAAGGATATGAAAAGACAGTTCGCAGAAGAGAACATCTTAATGGCAAAAATGAAAAAAAAAATGAACACTGAAATACACTAATAGAAAGATTCACCTTGTGACTATCAGACTGGCAAAAGTCCAAAGGCATGATCATACCGATCACTGGTAGGAAGTCAGGGAAAAGGGTACTCTCACGCACTGCTGATGGTAATGTAAATTTGTACGACCTTTTTGGAAAGCAATCTGGCAACATCTGTTAAAATTAAAAATATACATGGAAATAAAAGCACAATGTCCTAATTCAGATCCTCCATGAAGCAGATGCGAAGAAAAGATTAGACATGCAAAAGATTTATGGGAGAAAATGCCTGTGAAGAACAAAGGCACGGGAGCAGGAGCAGGTAAAGAGAGTCTATGAACTGTGGTGTAGGCCTGACACCTGTGAAAGGAAAGAGGGTGGGAAGGATTGGGGTAGGAAGAGCCTCAGACTGCAGCACAACTCTGGGAACATTTCAGCTGTGCTGATGGGGAGTCCTCAAGCAAAGACTGCTTGTTGGGAGGAGTCCTGCATTGGGAAGGAATGAGACATGCTCAGTCATTGGCTGAGGGCAGCACGGCCTCAGCATGAATGCCATAGTGGTGAATCCAAAGGGACAGGAGCTGGAGACTGTCAGTCACCCCTGCTGCTGAAGCAGTGTCTCCCAAAGAAGATCTAAGTGGCATGCACACAGAGACATGAGGGCATAAACACAAGGATGTAGCCTTCAGACTGTTCACAATGGCAAAACAACTACTAATAAACTGAATGCCCAAATTAGGGGAAAGGCTGAATCGATTATCTCCTATCCACACCATGGAATAATGTGCAGCCCATAAAAATGGTGAAGTATGCCTTACTCTTGACTGGGAAGAATTTCTACAAGTTAATGCTGGGAAATCCAGAGTATGACAGGATATCATTTATTAAAAATCAAAGACTAAAACATAGCTGTGTGAGCATAACAAAAAGAGCACAGCCGGGCGCGGTGGCTCACCTGTAATCCTAGCACTCTGGGAGGCCAAGGCAGGCGGATTGTTTGAGCTCAGGAGTTCGAGACCAACCTGAGCAAGAGCGAGACCCTGTCTCTACTAAAAATAGAAAAGAAATTATATGGACAGCTAAAAACATATATATATATATATATATATATATATATATATATATATATATATATATATATATAAATTAGCCGGGCATGGTGGCACATGCCTGTAGTCCCAGCTACTCGGGAGGCTGAGGCAGGAGGATTGCTCGAGCCCAGGAGTTTGAGGTTGCTGTGAGCTAGGCTGATGCCACGGCACTCTAGCCCAGGCAACAGAGTGAGACTCTGTCTCAAAAAAAAAAAAGCACAAGGCTGCACACCAGGCTGCCTGCCTCTTAGGACTTTTACTGCAGCCTGTCCACATGCCGGTGCCCCACCAGACCAAAAGCTCCTCCAAGGTTGCAGCCTAACATGGTGCCTGATGCTTTGTGCTCAATAAATACTCATGGAATGATTAAATGAATGAATAAACTACTATGTAAATTATAATTACCCAAGTATAGCAGAGGTAAAAACAGGTCTCCTGTACCTAACAGATTATAACTGGCAATTTGCTGTGAATGTAAGACTGCTTATAAGTCTTTTATTATTAAATGATTTCCATATCTCTTTACTCTTCATTTTAATTCAAATGTTACATCCCTTAGTTGTAATATACATTTAGAGCCTAAAAGAAAGTTATCTCCAAAGTACCATAAAATTATCACATTACTAAAAATGAAAACATTAACTACAACTGCTTTTTGAATATAAGGTTAGATACTTTCCTTGTAGAGTAGTGCCAGCAGTAGATATGCCATTAGTATTCACCGTAAATACATTGACCAGTGATTATATGGTTTGCAGGGTCAATACACCTTCATTTCAAATACAAGATGTCACAATTTAGCAATTTTTCCACAATTATCTCTGTGCTACACACTAATTAATCACCAACTTTTATTATACAATCAACTGGCCCAACTAGGATTTCTTCGCCTGCCACGGGACCCTCCCCAAATGACTAGCAACAGCACTTAAGAAAACATATAGGCAATAAGAGGATGACCACAGTTATATCCACTTCCATAGCAAATGTCACAGTGCATGTGTCCACACAGAGATAAAAGAAAGGAAATCAGACAGAACATCCTTGCCATCAGGAGTCTGCACAATGGCAGTCTCACTAAACTTAGAAGGAACAGAATGGAAAGTGGGGAGACAACATAATGGCCAACCCTCCTGTGAGGAACAGTCTTGGCAGAAAATGAGCGAGAACAGATGAACAGCCTTTGGGAGTCCTTAGAGAAGACTGAGGGAAACAGCCAAAGAGAAGACCAAGTTCAGGAAGCTTTCTCAAGGGGAAGATTAAAATGTCGAGAGATAGAATTGGAGAAAGGTGTGTCAAAGACAGTTAGCAAGCCCAAAAGGTCTGGGGTCTGGGCTGTGAGTGTGTGTGTGTGTGTGTGTGTGTGTGTGTGTGTGTGTGTGTGTGTAATATTCTGAGACAGGTACTTCTGGACACTTTTTATTCACAAGTCAGTACAAATTACCTGCTTCCGAATGATGTTGGCCATAGAAGTGTGTGGTGGTATAAAAAGAAAACTGGAATCAGGGACACATGGGTTCTGGTCCCGGCTCTGACATTAACCAGCCCCTGGGCCAGTCATTTAATTCAATCAAATCTAAATTTCTTGATGACACACAATCCCCATTCTCTCTAGACCTCCATAAAGTAAAGCTGTAAGACTAGATCTCTTCTTTTCAAATCAGAATTACCAGGTAAAATTGCCAGATCCAAGCCTAGGGACCCTACTTTGCTAGATCTGCAGTGAGCTCAGTACAGTAATATAAATTTTTGAAAAAACCTCTTCGGTGACTCTGAAATAGCCAGGTTTATGGTTCCCTCCAGCTCTAAAATCCCAGAGCGATCCCCGAGTCACCGAGAACAAATGGACTGAGAGGCCCATCCCATCAAATTGAGTGTTTAATTCACACAAGCCATTGAAGTAACAGGGCTATTTATTTCATTTTCAAATAGGTTTCCTTACCAGGCACTGCTCATTTTGTTTATTATTTGGTTGTAGGGGCATAGGGAAGATGCATTTGGCATATGTCACCTGCTTTTGTGTCAACACACTCCAAACCAAATGATTTAAAAAAATTGAAGAAGGCTGAGCACAGACAGGTGTGATAGGTGGATAAGCCTATCACAAGATCTAGAAAGAATTTATACCTTCCCGGGAGACTAAGTGAAAGCCCTAAGTATAGCGAGAGCAAATGTTTTCATTTAGTATTAACTTTCCCTTTCCGGGAACCCCTCTGGGCTGTGCAGTGGGCTGGCACGGGTACGGCACGGGTACGCGCAAGGACACAAACAAGTGGGAATCTGATTATAATGTATATGATGGAAAGATATCTCCTGTAGGACTCCTCTCCTTCTTTGCTTCTATTAGTTGCATTTACTAAGGGTACAATATTGCTGAGCTCACCCCTCCACTAGAGCTTCTTAAAACCACAAACATGAAAATTTAATTTTGCACAAAATGTATGTGTTCTGCCTTCTTATCTGGATTCAAAAATCCATTTTGTAGCTGAAAACCATTACACTATTTGTGGCTCCTTTAAAATATTTTGAAATCTCTAATTGATTAAAAAAATTACTGTTATGTTTCCTTATGGTAATGTCAATTAAGCTGTAATAATTCCTTTCATCATAGCTTCCCTAGGGCCTCCTGAAAGGTTTATGAACTTGCTACTATGGTGATTTGATTTTCATTTATAAGAGAATGTGTTACTACCCAGTCATCCCCATTTTGTAAGAAACCCTTTCTCTACTTTTAAATTAGAAGCCAGGTATGAATTTTAACCTTTTTGGTCTCTGATAAAAGTGTTTTAGTGGCTACATTTAACAAACCATATCATTGTTTCATCGATTTGTCTAATTTTGTGGGGTGTCCAGGGAAATAGGGTATCTGTAGAAAGTAAATTAATACTGCCATGTATATTTAACAGCTAATAACTTCTCCCACACAGACGGCTCCTCAGTAACAACTCCGTGTCATGACACACAAGACTCATCCTAATCCAAAGGTGTGGAATGACAAACTAGTAGAGGAAGAAAGACTCCCAGTGCTTACCAAGTACAACTTCTTCCTGATTTGGAAATTTATCTGTCAATCTACCCTGACATGTGGGTACTCAGCTCCTGCAGGAACTCCTGGGGCAGGAGAGAGCCGGTACCAGTGCTGGAAACTCCAACGGTTACTTGGCAAAACCATCATTCCTCAGAGGTGTTTACTCCCAACCTCCCAGCTCTGACCTCTGAACCACAGAGTGAGACCGATCCCCTCCCCGACAGCCCTCGGAATGTCTGAAGACAGCGCGCCCGCTGGAACTGCGCGTCCCTCCTCCCCACCGCTGTCCCTCCATGACATGGTTTTCTCTAGGCCCCTCACCATCGTCTTCTTTTTAAAGATCTATTGTAATTCTAGAATAATGTTTTGCCTTTAGAGCTGCGGTCCAGTCCTCAGCCCCGGGGGCCACAGACAGGTAGTGGTCCGTGGCCTGTTAGGGACCAGGCCACAGACCTCTGCCACCCCTCACCTAAACTTAGGAAGGGGGCTGCAGGGCAGGAGGTGAGCGGGGAGGAGGGAGGCTTCGCCTGGATCTGCACTTACAGCCGCTGCCCATGCTGCCCTCACCGCCTGAGCTTCCTCCCCTCCCCCGGCCCCCGGCCCCATTTCGTGGAAAAATTGTCTTCCATGAAAACCGGTCCCTGGTGCCAAAAAGTTTGGGAACCACTGCTTTAGAGGAAAAAGACTGTCTTTGTAAAAGCGTGTTCATTTCTCTTTTAGAAATTAAAATTAAATGTTTGTTATAGAAAAACCAAAGATTTTGATTTATACTGTGTAAGTACTCACCAGGCACCACCTACTTTTTGCATGAGTTTTTTAAGTCAGGGGATTACTGCTCTCCAAGTCAATAATCATGTAAGTCTTTGAATCCTCGGCAGCTAACAAACTGACAGCACATGATGAGCATTCAATAAATGTTTGCCTTAATTAATGAAATCTAAGACACCTCAACTGAATTTTTAGAAACCCTGTCATCCTTACTTAATTGCATAATAAACACATCGCTAGTCCAAGGTCTGCAAACGGATCAAAGTCCAGCTGTTTGACCAGAACAAAGGGGTCTTGTGGATGCAATATGGAAGTTCTGTGTCACTCTTATTTCCCCAGTAATTTTTCTTTTGCATAAAATATATTATTTTGCAGGCTAGTATTATTTTCACTGTTTTTAAGATCATTTGCAAAGTCAAAGGACCTAATCCACAAATTATACTTCCCCTTCTATTTTATAAAATGTTATAATAGAGATATGTTTTCCTTTTAAAATATATCTTTTTAATTGTGTTATTCATTAAAATGTCAGCTATTAATAACAATAAAAGAAGCTTTCAACTAGACTTCTTGCATCTTGGACACTTTTCAAAGCGCTTCCTCAATATATGACATTATCATCGACCCGTTCTTATGAGACAGGTATAGTTCTCTCATCTTCCTGTCTTTCATGGAGAGAAATCATATAATCACCTTTTTAAAAGACATACATTAAAAGAAAGAAAAACTTCCTTGATCTAAGAAATATCCCTTTAATCTACAGTTGTTACATTACAAATAGTAATTCCTCATTTCTGTAACCAGTTTATCCAGGCCTCAGAATTTACACTCTATCTTGTCCAACTTTAGCAATGAAATTATGACAAACTTTGAATTTATGTCAACCCCAGATCTCTTGGAGACATGCCAAGCAAATCCTCAAGGTGATGAGCACATGACAAAGCATCTGGGTAGGGCAGCTTGCTGTGTCTCCATCTCCTGATTGGTCCCAACTTTTGAAAAGTCTGCTACAAAGGCCTTCAAAATAAAAATGTTCAACTGTAACCACACAAAAGTGATTTGGCCAGTGTTGGTAGAAACATGGAAAAAAATAGCCACCAAGAGTAACTTTATTTCCTAAAGGACATTATTTCATTTGAGAAATATGTATTGCCCTCCCCCATGTAATAGGCATGGATAATTTTTAAATATTGAACTTGGAGCAAATTAAACTTAGTTGCATAATTTACTTACAGTAGGACATACTTCTGGGAGCCAGAAGAGAATGAAGTTTACTCGTCTCAGATAAGTATCTAGCCTGTATTATAGGTTGAGGTATCAGCTTTCAAAGTAACTTTTTATTGCTTCTAGTCCTTTTTATTTCTTCTTCCTCACCTTAGATAAATCTTGGTTAAATCTTTGGGCCAAAAGTTTCCCCTGTTATGTTTTTTCCGTTACAGTGGTTATTGTTTTCATCTTCTCAGTGTATTATAACCTGACACTGTTAGTTTATTTCAATAAAACTCCTATGTTTCTCTTTAAATGTAACCAGGTTTTGAAACTCATTTGCAAACATTTTTAATAAAATTGTATAGGTGCTTATTGACAATGATAAGGGGACCACAATGGCCACAATAAATCCAAGGTTCAAACCTAAATACTGATGAAAATATTCTCAGGGTATGTACTGAATCAAACCAGGTTTCATCAGACAGACTTCTACTAATTAAATGTCATAGTTTTGTTGATATGAAGAAATTATAATTGTCTCTTAAAGTAAATTGTTTTCAGAGGTGGAATTGTTAAAAATAGAATTGTAAATGGTACCTCTTGTTTCAGGTGTTAAAGGAACAAAAAGTTTCCTATACAAATCAAAAAAATTGTACAATATTTTTCCCCAAATTTCTGTTTCTATATTTATTTGCCCCAAAATTAGTAATTTAAAAATGGTATTTGTAGGAACTTCTTACGTAGTTATCTTTAGAGAAAATCAAGTAATAGACTTTGGAAGGCAGAGGAAAGAAAATAAAGACACACATAAAAGGAATCAAATTAATACATATGAGGAAGTAAACGGTTGACAACCATTGGTCTTGCCAAACTGGTTCCCAGATGGGACCTCAAATCAACTAAAATTGGCATGATAGTCAACAAGGTTTTATTCTGACACTCGCACTTCTTACATTTGTGCCAGTTCCAATGATCATCAGAAGTTTTCTTCATTATAAGAATTATTACATGGTATAGCACAGCCAGTCCATAATTATATAATATGTTCATATCTTTGTATGTGCATAAATTCATTCAAAAAGATATTCACCATGTACCTCCTAAGAGCCTGGCACTGAGCTAGATGCTAGAGACACATCTGAAGGCAAAACAAATCATCATCTCTGCCCTCGTGGATCTTTCATTCTAGAGGTGCAGTTAGACATTAATCTCACAAGTATACCATTGCAACTGTGCTTAAGCACCAGGAGGTGAGGTCAAGGGTGTTATCAAAACCTGTACCCAAGGGTGGCGGTCCCTAACCCCTGGGCTGCAGACCGGTACCACAGAGCTCTGCCACCCACCCTCTCTCTCCCCACCCCGGTCCACGGAAAAATTGTCTTCCATGAAATTTACGAAGGGGGGGCAGGGAGGGGGCTGCACAGCAGGAGGTGAGCAGTGGGCACGAGTGAAGCTTCATCTGTATTTACAACCCCTCCCCTCCCCGTAGCTGGCACCACCGCCTGAGCTCCGCCTACCCCCACCTCAAGTCCGTGGAAAAATTGTCTCCCATGAAACCAGTCCCTGGTGCCAAAAAGGTTGGGGGACCACTTCCCAAGGGGACTTGATCTAAAGTAAGAGAGAACAAAGGCTGTTTGTCTTCCGGATTTCCAGGGAGATCAAGCAGAGGAATGCAAATAAAGTCCTAGCAGCTTGTTTTGTTTGTTAACAAGCCTGATTTCATGGCAGATTGAATTTGCTTGATTTAATGTTATATTATGCTGCCCCAGGGGGGAAAAATTTTTTTAAATCAAGGTGCTTCCTTGACCTCTGTGCAAAATGAGGCCATGGGGTAGATCTCTTCCTTGAGACTATTCTCCAAAGCCATACCAAATTTCTACTTTTTTAATGCCTACCACATTATAAAACAGGGTTAAACAGAATGAGAAAAGTTGAATGTTATAAAATTGCCTCTTGTTTTGTATAATAAAATATTTATTATGATAAATAATCTTGAGAATGCACATCAAAGAGACATAATTCATAGACAGCATATTGCAGAAACAGCATTATTAATGTTACCCATCAAAAGGATGAAATCTTTCTTGTCATAGATCTAAATGCCAAAGTAGAAGTATCTAAATATCCAAAAGCTTTCCAGTTCTGCTCAACGGTATCTAGAAGTTTAAAGATAAACTTAACTTTGCGAAAATACATAAGGCTAATTTACCCTGAGATTTTCTGCATTTGTAAACTGAACTGTTAAAAATTGAAAGTTGAAATATTTTAGAAATCAGAGATGGACAAGATATACTCAACTTCCTCTGCCATATGCTTTCTGTTGATTACTAAGCAACATGGGCAGCTGGTGCCTGGCTACATGTAGAGGCAGAGAGGCATTGTTGTGCCTGGATGGTCAAAACGGCTTAGCCCTATGGTGACGTTGGCACTTTCCTGGTTCCCTGACTCCCCGGTCCAGTTACTCTCCTCTTTTCTGTTTCAGAGCCTTTGCCAATGCCCACATCTTTTCACCTTCCTACTAATGGACTCTGGGAGTATCAACTCACCTTCTGGCTGACACAGGTGTTATCAGCCTCTATTCCTGAATATCAAGAAAAGAGGCTTATTTCTCCTTTCCAAGGTCACAAAGCAAAAAATATAGAAAAATCAGGGAACTTACAGCAACATGCTGACTATGCTAAGGAATCTGGATAAATTCTGGATAAAAAATAATATCACAATAATATCACAAAGCTTAGCTAGAGAGATGGAGAAGAAATACCCAATTGGCCAGAAAACACAAATAAACTCAAAACCAGGTTGGAAAACATGAGTGGATGATCTTTGAGAGTAGGGGGAATAAAAAAAAAAAGCTCCTGGTTTTCCTTGATGTTTGTTTTAAATTTCACCTATCCTCACATCAATCCATATTTTCTATTCTCACCACAAAAGCTATTTTTATATTATTTCATACATCTAAATAATTTTTTAAATGTTTATTTTTATTACTTTGCATGAGAAATGTATTAATTTTTGCTTTTTAAAATTTTGTAAGAGTTAATCAGAAGAAACTTGATTCTCAAAAGAGTGATAGATATTGTAAATTTTTTTGTATGTATAACTAATGTCATTTACTGGTATGCTTAGAAGAAGACACACTTTATTTTTTTTTTTACTATTTTTTTATTTTCAAAAGATTATGACGGTAAAAATGTTTTGGGTTACATGGATTGCTTTTGTAATACTTGAGTCAGGACTATAAGTGTGCCCAAAACCCAGATAGTGTTCATTGTACCCATTAGGTAGGTTTTTGCCCATCCATTCCTCCCTCCTACCCCCTACATAATTTCCACTGAGTTTTATTTTCCTCTGTGCACATGTGTTCATTGCCAGCCTGTTTCTTCAGTGGGGCTTTCAGACCGTTTATGTTGCTTGACAGAATTGATATGTGGGATGCTGTTCTGGTTATCCTGTTGAATAGTACCTTATAGCTTTGTTTTACCTCTTGTGCTATTGTCTTATATGAGCTCTGAGCTTTAGCTTTTGGATGGTTTTATACTTATGGGTGTCCATTGTGCTCATCCATGTATATTGAAGCTCTTAGTACTTCCTGAAGGGCAGGTTTGGTCTTGACAAATTCCTGCAGCGTTTGCACGTCTGGAAAAGTCTTTATTTCTCCTTCATATATGAAACTTAGTTTGGCAGTGTACAAAATTCTAGGCTGGCAGTTGTTCTGTTTAAGAAGACTGAAAATGGGGCCCTAATTCCTTCTGGCTTGTAAGGTCTGCTTTGAAAAGTGTGCTGTTACCCTGATGGGTTTTCCTCTGTAAGTTATTTGATGTTCTCGCCTGACACCTCGTTGGAGTTCCTCCTTTGTGTTGGCTTTGGACATCCTGATGACTATGTGGCCTGGCGATTGCCTCTTTGCAATGAATCTCCAAGGTGTTTGTTGAGCTTCTTGTACCTGGATGTCTAAATCTCTAGTGAGACCAGGGAAGTTTTCCTCAATTATTCCCTCAAATAACTTTTCTGGCCCTTGTGCATTTTCTTCTTCACTCTCAGGGATGCCTGTGATTCTTATATTTGGCTGTTTTACACAGTACCATATTTTTTGTAAGCTTTGTTCATTCCTGTTAGTTTTTTGTTCTATATTTTTGAATGACTGAGTTAATTCCAAAGAGTTGTCTTCAAGCTCTGAGATTCTTTCTTCTGCCTGGTCTAGTCTATTCTTAAAACTCCTCACTGTGTTTTGCATTTCTGTAAATGAATTTTTCATTTCCAGAAGTTCTATCTGGTCTTTTTATTAATATGTTTATCTCTTTAGTGAATTTTTCATTCATTTTCTGAATTGTTTTTCTGGTTTCTTTGAGTTGGTTTTCCATTTTCTCTTGTATTTCATTGAGCTTCCTTGCAATCTACATTTGGCATTCTTTATCCATCATTTCAATATTTTAATTTCAGTTGAAATCCATTGCTAGAGAGCAGGTGTTCACCTTTGGGGGTGTCTTTTTGGTCTTAATTTTTCATACTTCTGGAATTCTTTGGCTGATTCTTCCTCATTTGGGTAAGAACCTTTGGTTTTGCTTTTTGATGGTGGTCTAAATTCTGGATGGATGCTTTGGCTATAGATATCCTTAGTGTGGTGGTTTTTTCAGTTGCTGGTTGTTCATAGGGTATAGCTGTGGTGATCTATGTATGTGGGCAGATTCCCTGTCTCTTGTTGATGAGGGAGGATGGAGGTATTTGAAGTCCTTTCTCTTTCCCCAGCCCTGCGGTCTTCTTAACAGTGTGAATTGTATTGGCATGCCCAATTTAATCTCTGAGACAGTAGATGGTGTTTGTGGGTAAGAATCAACCATGCACTGAATGATTGAGTGAGTAATGTAAGGGGCTTTGCAAATTGACCTCCTTGCCAGGAAGTGGCTTTTGCCAGAGGGAACAAGCTGCAGTGTTGATTTTGGGATCTGTGACCAGCTTTAGCCCCTCAGGAGAAGCACTGGAATGCCCCAGGTAGTTGGGGGGTGGCTAGAACTTCCAGGTAAGTCCTTATTCTCCATAATGGCAGAGGAAGGTGGGAAAGTGAGGCTGGGCAGGGCTGAGTTGGGTGAGCCTGCCCTCAGGCTCCACTAAGGCCAGTAAAATAGCTGTTTTGTCAGGGGTCAAAGGTCTGCTCCCAGGCTTCTGGAGAAAGCTGCCAGGGAGGGGCTGAAGTGGCCCCATCCAACCAGAAAGTCTGCTTGTGGGGGAGGGGCAGTCTGAGATTCAAGGCCTGCCTGTCAGGAATGTTTTTTTCTCTTCTCCCCCTTCCCCTGCTCCAGTCTTCCTATGGGGTCTGGCAGCGGGCAGGAGCTGAAATTAGCTGAGCTTCCCCAGTGATGGCACTGAGGGCTGGGAGCTTTTGTGTCCAGGATTCCACTCTGGGCTGAAAGTGTGGCCTTCCTGTGAGGGGAGGGGTGCTCCCCGAGTGCCCTGCAGCTGGGACCCACTGTGCACTCTCTTTTCAGTTCTGCTCATGAGGGCTCCCTCACCTCCCAAGTTTAGTTCACAAATCTCACCTCTGTGCCCCTGAGCAACATGATTGAGTCCTGGGGGTGCAGGATCTGACCTGCAGGCCTGTCTCTGAGTCCCTGAAGATCAATCCCTGACTGTGCCAGGGAGAAGCATGCTGATCCTGAGTTGCCTATGGGGTGCTCTAGTAGGCTTGATGTCCCTCTGCTTTGGGGTGTTCCTTGCTCTGATGGAGCAGCCAGGCAAGCAGCACTGGGGAGGGCCCGTGAGCAAGGAGCTCATAGTCTGAGCACCCCTTAGTCCGCTTCAGGTCTTTAAGGGGAAATATTTGAGCCCCACTCTCTGTGGAAGCCCTGGTGTAGTGGATGCACCAACAGAGGAGAAGCAACTGCTCCTGAGAGCCCCGCCTGAATCGTCTCTTTAGGCAGCCATGGGTGGGGGAAGAAAAGAGGAGGAAAATAGTCGGATGTAGGAGAGATGGCACTCTGTTTATCTCTGTCCCTCTCTCCGGAAGACAGCCCGCCTAGAATGTCTGGGCTCTGGGGTCACACAGATCCCCCAGGACCCACCAGCCCCCTGTGGCTCCCGCAGTCTGGGCTAGAGTTGGAAAATGTTTATGTGGGAATGAAATGAAAATTGAGGGGCTGAAGCCCCCTCGGGAGGACAAAGGCACGCAGTGGGTACAGGAGCAATATGGTATCTGCCATCTTGGCTCAGGTCTGTGGTGGCAAGAAGTGACTCCAAGGGGGCTGGCAGCATGGTGCTTTGTCCACAGAAGCTCCCATTTCACTGGCAGCAGCAGCTTTTGGGCTCATGAAGGTAGAAAGGCTCTGCAGAAGCTCAGGAGCCTGCTGACTGCCAGGGACGTGAGGGAGGGAGAAACACACCCCTACACCTACCCTTCTCTCCGGACTCCAAGCCTCTCAGGGGTTGACCTCTGCTGATATCTTGCTCCTTTTTGTTCTGCTCCACAACGTCTTCCCATGGAATCTCTGGTAGGTTCTGGCACGTTTCCCTTGGAATTATACCGAATCTATGTTTGTTTGTGTCTTTCTTTCTTTTTCATCTAAAATTTTTCCTTCTTTCTGAGATGATCTGGCAGCTGGGGTTTCTGGTCAGCCATCTTGTCTTCCACCATCGACACACTTTAATAATCATTAAAACCATACGAAAGTAAATTAAAATCCACAGGTTCCAATTTCTACCGACTCAACGATAACCCTGGGAAATTTACTTAACTGTTCTCTGTCTCAATTTAGCCATTTGCAAAATCAATTTAATAATATTCTTACTTTACTTCTAATGTCAGTTAGAGTTTTAATTAATATTGGTAAACTAATTTTCTTTGGTTAAAGGACTAGATAATTATGCATTACCTTAGTGTTTTTAATTTTGAAAGTATTTTAAGATATTTAAATGATTAAATCTGTAAACTTTTCAATGACCTTTATTTGAATTCAATTCATCACAACATATTTTAATTTTTAACACATATCTATAGCTTTTCAAAATGATAAAATCTCCTCTATTCAATTAAAGTCAAACTACACTAAAATATCCTCTCCTAAATTTCAAACTCTTTGTACTTCATTTCTTAGGTATATCCATTGCTTTTGATTTTAATTTTACTCAAAGCAAATATACTTAAACTGAGTGTTCATTGTCAGTTAAACATATATATCAATGGCTTTAAATAAGCTTTAAATGCTGACTTCATTTATCTTATTTCTTCAAACATGGTGTGAATATGTGTGGGCATGTGTGTGTGTGTGTGTGTGTGTGTGTGTGTGTGTGTGGTGGGATGGAGGATGAGGTATGACCTCAACATGTGTCTGAGAGAAGTAAACTTTATTACAAATGTGAAATTGATATAAGTAGATCAAGGTAAACCAAAATAGGATTTGGGTGTTTAAGAATAAGAATGTATATTTTCTTATCATACTTCTCCTTTCAATTATTTAACAGAAAAAATAATTTAAGAAAATTATTTTTGTCTATGTTTTATTACAGTGTCACTTTTTCTTAGTATTCTAGCCTTCATTTTGCCTAATGCATTTTCCTGACCTCCTTTATGTCCCCAAATGATCAGATCTCCTTCTGAGAAAAAGTAATGTGAAGAAAACTGCCTTAAAATTAGCTTTCTACAAGAGATAACATAAAATATCAGTGCAAAGAAAGAGATAATAGGAGACCTAGGGAAAGTGTGTCAGGGTAAGTATTCTGGAGCATCTTCCTGTCCTTTTCATAAAGAAAGGAAGAAATTGTTAGTCCACTAATAATGATTTTGAAAAGATTTCCATGTTCCAGCAATGGTGCTGAGGGACATTTGCAAATTCTGCCTTTGCTAACTGAAGAGTTGCTTTTTCCAAGGACTTTACACATTCCACGGGTGAGGACAGCCTGTGTCTCCAGCTCAGTCCATTCAAGAGCATCTGTGCTCATTACTGGCCCAGTCCCTCTGTTCACTTCCTTAGCGATTAACCTAGCTACATGTCCTTTCTCATTAAATCTCTCATCAAAACATTTGGTGGTGGCTCATGCCTGTAATCCTAGCACTCTGGGAGGCTGAAGCAGGAGGATCACTTGAGGTCAGAAGTCCAAGACCAGCCTAAGCAAGAGTGAGACCCCCGTCTCTATAAAAAATAGAAAAAAAATAGCTGGGTATGGTGGCATTTGCCTGTAGTTCCAGCTGCTTGGAAGGCTGAGGGAGAAAGGCGGGAGGATCGCTTGAGCCCAGTAGTTTGAGGTTGCAATGAGCTGTGATGATGCCAGGGTAACCAAGCAAAACTGTATCTCAAAAACAAACAAAAAAAATTGTTGGTGCTCTGGGGGAAATACAAAATTTGGCCAGATCTCAATTATCCACAAAAAGATCCTGGGTTGTACATTGTCCTTTTATTTCTCCTCTACCAAATCAAAGGGTGAATGAGGGAAAGTTGTATGATATAATGCTGGAAAGATGTGTCAAAGTCAGATTATGAAAAACTTCAAATGTTGTGCCAAGGAATTTTGTACTTTATGAAGGATGGTAATGGGGAGATATGAAAGGAGTTTGAGCAGCGGTGTGTGATATTTTAATTGTACTGAAAGAAAATATTTGAAATAGATTAAAAAGATGGGAATGGGAGCAGAGAGAAAAATTAGATTGATTAATCAGTGAAGCAGTGACAAGGGCATAAACTAAGATAATGCTATTGGAGACAGAGAGAAAAGGACAGACGAGAGAGAGATTTCAGAAGTAGAGATTGGGAAAGTCACAGATGATCCCAAATCTTTGACTTGAATGACTGGGAGGACTGGAGTGGCAACAATAGAAGGACAATTATAGGCCTATTGAGGCTTTAAAAGCCAGTGGGTTGGTCAGGTGAGACTAGAGGGAGACTAAGGAATGAGGGTGAGAGCAAGAATCCACAGAGCATCAATGAGGTCAACAAAGGCTGAGAGCTCCAGGGAGAGAGCATACAGGAGGCAGAGTGGAGGAGGGAACAGAACATTCACCATAGGGGGAGCCAAGGTGAGTATGGAGAGAGCAAAGTCAAAGAAAGAAAGGAGTCCAAGAAGGAGGAAAGTTCAGCAGTCTCGAGGATGGCTGAGGGCTCAGGAAGGATGAGGATGAAGAAGAGCCCACTGGATTTACCCCAAAGAGTGAGGTGGGCCTGATTAGCTGAACAGATTATCCAATGTTCAATTTTTCATGTCACTGCTCCTCTCTCTAGCATAAGAAATTGCAAGTTGACTCTAAAGACACATTCAACACTGCTGCGTATCATTATAGTTTCTTCCATTTGTTTTATAGCCCCTGGTCTTGTTTGTCTCTTGGACTTGGATCGTCACACCAGTGTCTGAGAACCACAGCTAGTTCTTAAGCTCCGAGAAATGCTGGGTGCCTGGTGATATGACATGAAGTGGGCATTACAAAATTAGTTCTTTTCCAAGGTGCAATCCTTGATTATTATGATTCCAGCCCTATAAAGGAGTGAGTAAAATATTTCCTTACAGAACAGAATTCTGGAAAATTTTCTTTATCATAAATGTGCCAGCAGTTTTCTAGGAGTAAATGCCAAGTGATCTGTTCAGAAGTAGCCATTTACTTCAAATAAATGAGTAGCCTCTTTTCATTCATCTTAATCTACAGTAAGTATGATTGTCCATCATGCCATTGCTGTCTGATTTATTACCTAAGTGGAAACATGCACCTAAAAAGACAAAAGGGCAGCCAGCAGCCCTTGCCATGTGGAATTTAAAAGGTCACTTGTCCTCTAACAAAGAAAATGGCCACCATTTGTCCAGCTTGTATTAGAGCCAGCTCCAAGGCTCTACCTTGTGGCTGGCCTAATATTGTGCTCCAACTGTATAGATTGCCAGGTGCCAATGTGATGTGTTTTATTAACAGAAGGGTATTTACTATGAGGCTAATGAAGGTTGAGCTTACATGGGCCCTTTCCATGTCCCATGTTATTATAAAATTTGCAGAAGTGAAATATTTTAATAATGGTCAACTATGAACACTGCCTGTTTCCACCTTGACATTGTGACCCACTGCCCAACCCCAATCACACTTTCCCTCCTGTCTGTTGGTGTTGGGGCAATGGGCATTTTTGGAATCCAGCCAAGAGGAACCTACATTTAGGAATCATTTAGTTTGAGATATCACTTCCAGGTTATCGATGACTATTCTGATAAATGAATGGCTTCAAGGAATACTCCCACCATCCACTCTTGTGCCAACTCCACCAGCGTCATAACAGAAAAAGCCAGAGGTCATACTGCATTGGGAACTCATTCTGAGGAGCCTGGATCCAGAAGCATGCAGGTGGCACAAAGCCTGTCTGCTCCTATAAATAAGAAACGTGACAGTGGTTTTCCCAAATTTGACCACAATTCTAAAAGCCTACATGTCATGAACAATAATGAGTTCTGATGCTGAAAGAAACTTTTATAACTGGCCAATGATATTAAAAAAAAAGACAAATTTCAATCAGATTTGCTGAAGGAAAGACTGAATTATTTTTCCTGTCTATTGAAAAAGATGTTATAAAGTAGTCATATAAAGTGGCAATCAAAAAATATGCAGCCAAAAATGTAGGAAAAATGTATCATAGACCTGAGCCCATCGGTTAATAAAAATATTGTATTATTTATATTATTTTTCTATATTTTGTGGTGCTGATAGGACCAGCTTCATGAGGGTACAACCTACACAGTTGCAAAGGGCCCCACACTCAGAAAGGCCCTGAGCTTGCTTTAATGCTCTGCTGTTGCCATCTTAAAATTCTTAATACTTTTTGAGCAGGGGACCCACAGTTTCATTTTGCAATGGGCTCTCCAAATTATGTAGCTGGTCTTGACAACAGCAGCTCCAGTAGTGATGAGAATAGAAAAGAACCAGGAGAGAATTAGTGCACTAATTGAGATGAGAAATGACAAGTCCTGGATGCAGAAGTATCTCTCAGCTTTTAAAAATTTGGAATTCCTTGTGATTTCTCATTCTGAAAAATTGTATGCCTTCATACCTAATACTGATTTCATAAATGGGACTTCTTTCCCTTAAAGAAAGCCCCCCAAATTATATACCCTTCAGGTCCCACAAAACCACTACACTGGTAAGTGTCCTTCAGACTTTCATCATCCAGAACTGACTAACAGCTGGCGAATTGTTCAGACTCAACTCCTTGCCTTCTGTCCAACTTGTGAGCATTGCTCAGCTTTTTAGCTCTTACTTTCATCACAGGAAGAAGCGGGAGGCAGGAAAAACACAACCTGGCCTGTCCTCATCATTTGTGAAGAGCTCCAAAGATCAAATGGGAAGTGGAGAAGTTGACGAGAAGGGATTCTGGCATTGTTTGCAACTTTCTTTTGAGAAGGCTTACCCTGTACTCTCATTTCCAACTTCCACTACTGCAGCGTGGTGTGTGTGGGTGTCTATTAATAACAATATCCTTGTTTTGTCTTGGCTACCTTTCAAGTGATGGGAAGTCATCTCTCAGTTGTGAATTTCCCTTGCTCTTTTCCTTCACTCCTCTGCGAGCATGTTATGGCCAGGACGCTGGAGACAGTAGCTCGCTCATTAATTCAGCTTTAGAAAGGGGTGGGTGCGGGTGAGCGGAGTCAAAGCTTAGACCTGCGTGACCTTTCTCATGCCCATCACTCTCTTCATCTTCGGGAGTGACAGCCCCTAAATTCAATCTCACTTTGGTAGAGCGCTCTCCTACCAGTCTATTTTAAGGCTGAATTCACATAAATTTTTCACTTTTATTATTAATAAGAGGCAAAACTGTTTTCTTAAGCTGGAAATATTTGAAAGGTACTCATTCTTCTGGGTAATGTGATGAATTGTTTCTTAACAGGTACAATGGGTCTTCGTCCACATTTACCATAGTTAATATATACCAAAAAAAAAAAAGGAATATGTGAAATAACGATTAAATCCTGACCAATTTTCTTCAAGAAATTGATTACCAATAAATTCCAAAGAATTTGGGAGCAAGCTATCTAGCAGTGCAGGGAGTTTTTTCAATATATTAATTTTCTTCTTCTTTTTTTTTTTTTTGGCATGAGGTTTGAAATTAGATTCAGATTGCAAATTACAGCTTTGTATGGGCTCCCACTGCTAGCTAGTGAACTCCTCTGGCTTCTGGGGATGAAGCAATTTGGCTTCCATAATAGGACTGTGAGAACCTTATTTCCCACTGGTAGAATAATATGTCTGTAGCCTCAAACGCAGGAATCCAACATTTGCTCTTTGACTGGGTCACCAATAGGGATACATAAAATGCAAAAGAAAAAAAAACAAGCAGGTGTGGGAAAACAGCGATCCACCTGTACATTTTAAATTCATTCTGAAGCCTGCCCTCCAAATTATCTTGCTTGGCTCTTCAGGTATAGCTCACAACTTCGTACTTTCCTTTCTGTGAACAGAGCTAAACTTCTGATGGTTTCTGGGCATGTGACATGTATACACTTGGCACCTCTCATCCCCCAGCCGCACAGTGGCAGATGCTTTCACAGGTTCTTTTTCCAGGCATGAAATGAAGGCTCTTTCAGTTGAGATGTCTGAAATCTATCACGGAGAGCTTGACGACAAAACATGGGGTGATTAATTGCTATGCATGCACCTTATTGGGCCTGCAGGAATAGCTTAAAAGCTGGCTAACAGGACACACAGCTTCCACCCTTACAGGTTAAATATACACTAATTGACCGCCTGACTTCACACTCAGTCAGGAATTTCTCCCTCTCTCTAAGGCAGTGGTCTCCAACCTTTTTGACACCAGGGACCAATTTCATGGAAGACAATTTTTCTATGGATGGGTTTGGGGATGGGAGGCAGAGCTCAGGCAGTGACATGAGCAATGGAGAACAGCTGTAAATACAGATGAAGTTTCACTTGCTCACCCTCCACTCACCACCTGCTGTGCAGCCTGGTTCCTAGCAGGCCACAGACCAGTACTGGTCCATGGTCCAGGGTTGGGGACACAGCTCTAGGGGATATCTCCCCAGTGGAGAATGTTGATTCAGTCATAGCATCTGGTTTTCAAACATACCTCCCTCCTCAGGGTTTCTTGGAACTTCCTGAGCAGTTTCAATTAGTTTTCTGCTTCTTTGGGTTACTGGGGAGGGGGGTAGGGGGAGTAGAAAAAGAGAACAGATTTCATAACAGTTTATCAAAATTGTTTTGCCTCATGTGGTTTTCTGTTGCCCTTTCTGCTGTATCTTTGAATGTTTGGAAGCAATTTATGTTGCACTGAGACTGTTTTTCTTTCAGAAGTTCCTGCATTTGAAATTCAAATCTCAACTGTCAGCAGGCTGTTTGCTCCAACTGTGCCTTTTCATAAGGCCCTTAGCAGGGTCCCTCGTGGAATATTCGTCAGACCAGAGCTCTCTTACTCCAAAAGCCCAGAAGGCTCCTATTCTAGCTGGTGGGAAGAGAGGAGTTTAAAACAGTAGGCTAATCCTTCTTGCTTTCATTTGGCAGTTACTACTGAGAGCTCTTTGCCTCAAATTCAGGTCATACCCTCGCTGACTTCACCCACTTATATGGCTCCATTCCCTGGTTTGCCTTGTCCATTCCTGGGCCTGTGTCAG
This sequence comes from Lemur catta, assembly GCF_020740605.2. Classification (NCBI taxonomy): domain Eukaryota; kingdom Metazoa; phylum Chordata; class Mammalia; order Primates; family Lemuridae; genus Lemur; species Lemur catta. The sequence continues at coordinate 72,162,688 of NC_059129.1, read as the reverse complement.
CAGTGTCTAGCTACCTTGAGGACTCAGGATTAGTAACTACCCAGGAAAACTCTCTTAATCCCTTTTTCTCCCTCCTTTGGAACCACTCTCCCTTTGATATAAGGTTGGTGGTGCTTTCTAAGAATAAAAAATAAAACATTTCTTAACTAATCACAACTTTAATCAAACTTTCCAACCTATGTCATTGTATATTTGTAATAGTCTTTTGAACTAGCCAACTTTGTAGAAGACTAGAATTTTCTTTTTTACATTTGCTCATCTAAGAGGACCTTATTTACTATATTCTTCAGGCAGGGTGGCTTGGGGAAGAGGCATGGGGACAGCCATCTGGCAGTGGGCACGAAGTGTGAAGACTTTTATGTCACATGTTAACACCCACCAGAGAGCATGCACTACCATGGCAGAAGCAGTAAATAACCTAGAAGATGGACAGATCCAACTAGTTGCCATCAGCCACCCTAGAATGGGCATGACAGGTGGGCACGTGGGTGGAGTGGTTGCAGTGGCCATGCTGGAACAAGAATGTGGAGCCAACAGCTCAGACTTATACTTAGAAAATCCAACCTGGCTATTGCTGCCTCTGAATGTCTAACCAGCTAGCAAAAGAGACCAATATTAAGCCCTAATAAGGTTTACTCCTCGAAGAGACCAACCCACCACTTGGCAGTGAGTTGACTACTTTAGACCCCTTCCACCATGAAAGGGCTGGCATTCACCTCCCAGGGATAGAGGCCTATTCTATGTAGGGTTTTGCCTCTCCTGTCTTCCAAACCTCAGCCAGCACCACTCTCCAGGGTGCCCGATCCACAGGCTTGGGACCTACAGAACGTGGTATCTTACCACCCCTAGGAAATAGAATCTCATCTACAGTCTGATGAGAATGGGAACTATGAAAGCACATAGAGGGACACCATCATGTGTAACTGTCAGACCAAAGCTGGGGAGTCTGGCAAAAAAATTCTTAGACTTTTTATCTACTTTCTCTTCCATTGCATGTTCTTCCACCCACCTTACCCCATTGCCTGAATGCAACCTGGTGCTGTCATCCCAAAGGGTTAGCCTTCTGGGATATAGAGCAAGCCCCAGAAGAACAGAAAATGGATCTCAAAAGAGGGGTAAATGGAGAGTACTACACACACTCTCACAGTGAAATGCAGGAGTGTGCCCAGGACCACTGGTTATATCACATATTGGACCATCCAGCAACAACCAGCCTCATAGAGAACAGGAATGGCTTTCTGAGGGCAAGACTGAAGTGCTAGCTCAGAGACAGCGCTCAGACAGATGGGGTGCCATCCCTCATGGCACAGCACACACATTAAATCGGAGGCCTCAAAGTGGCCCTGTCCCCACGGGAAGAATATGTGGGTCTAGGAACCAAAGGATAATTTTCCCTTGCTCCATTGTACTGTGAATACAAGTGTGCAACAACCCCAAAAGAAGGGTGTGATTATCAAGAGTTCAGACCCCTCGGCAATGAAGGTTTGAACCACAACTTCCAAAGTCAAGCCACCAAGACCTACTGAGGTGACAGCTGAGTGTGGTGGGAATTTAGAGTGGAAAGTGGAAGAGGGAGAGGAAGAGGGATGGCTATGGCTCTGACACCAACTACAGTGACAGGGGCTGAGTTTGTCCTTAAGAGAACAACCTGCCTGGCATCTAGACTGAGTGACTAATAAATGACAGAAATTTATTTGTCACAATTGTGGAGGCAGAAAGGCCAAAATAAAGATGTCAGCAGATCCCATGTCTGGTGAGGGCCCATTTTCTGATTCATAGATGGGGCTTTCCAGCTGTGTCCTCACATGGCAGAAGGGGCAAGGCAGCTCTCTGGGCCTTCTTTTATAAGGACCCTAGTCCCATCAGGAGGTGGGGTCTTCTGGAGGTGATTAGGTCATGAGGGTTTTGCATCCCAAAGGCCCCACCTTCTAATACCATCACATTAGGGTTTAGGTTTCAACATATGAACTTTAGGGAACACAAACATTCAGACCACATTGCTGCCTCTTTGAAGTTTCTCCTCGGAAAGAGAGACCTGCTGGAATCAGGGAGGTTCTATTCCCAAACCTGGGTGGACAAAGTAGATCTATGCAGTGCAAGAGGTAGATTGCACAGCCATGGAAAGGAGCTTATCAGATGTTTTGCTGCAGAGAGCATACTTAGTTGACAGCCTCAGATGCTTCCACACTCTTGCCTAGGGCTCACTTGCCTCTGCTCCTTGCTGATTATTGCACACAGTGGGTGAGCCACAGCAGGCTCCACCTGTGAGATTCAGCACTCTGTTAATGGGCTCAAGGATTCATTAAAGACTGACCAAGCCAGATCTTTTCCAGAACTGCTCCTCAGTGTGAGATTCTTCCTACCTGATGCAGTGTCCTTTCTTCTCTCCTTCACAGGGGTCCAACCTGCATCACAATCTGAGGCTGTGTCTTCCTAATTTCAGGACTAGCTTTTTATGCTCAATAATTTGTGGTTAGTTCAAATCGTTCAAGAATCAGATGCTAAGATAAGACTAGCCCTGCAACACATTTGTTGGGGGAACCACATGTAAAGAATAAAGGGGAGGAGCTCCAAAGAAGGTGATTGAACTTTGGCTTGACTGATGGCCCCCAAAAAGATTATATCCACGTCCTAGAACTTGATCTTATTTGGAAAAAGGGTCTTTTCAAATGTAATTAAGTTAGGGATCTTGAGATGATATCACCCTACATTATCTAGATGGGCCCTAAATCCAATGATAATGCCTTATAAGAGAAAGGCAGAGAGAGATTTGGGAAAGAGAAAGAGGAGAAGGCCATGTGAAGGTAGAGGCAGAGATTGGAGTTATACAGCCACAAGCCAAGGAACTCTTGGAACCATGAGAACCTGGAAGAGGCAAGATAAGATTCTTCCGTAGAGCCTTTGGAAGAAGTGCAGCTTGCTGATATCTTGAGTTTGGATGTCTGGCCTCCAGAACTACAAGAGAATAAATTACTGTTGTTTTGGGCCAAGCTTGTGCTAATTTGTTACAGCAGCCCTAGGAAACTAACACAGGTGGGAAGAACCATCAGATCATGATGCAGGTCTGACCCTATGAAAACAAGGAAGGAAGGTTGGGGTAGAAAGAATCACAGACTGCAGTGCAGTTCCAAGGAAGATTTTGCTAAGTCAGTGGAGAGTCCTCAAACCTGTCATAGGAGTCTCCCCTTTATCCTTCACAGGCAGTTCCACCAATGAACCAACACACACAATATTGAGCAAAACAAGCTGGCCATAGAAGAAAACATGCAGATATGTTTCATTCATATACAGTCCAAAAATAGGCAAGCAGTCCAGGAGTGGTGGCTACACCTGTAATCTCAGCACTTTGGGAGGCCGAGGCAAGAGGATTGCTTCAGCCCAGGAGTTAAAGACCAGCCTGGGAAACATAGCAAGATCCCATCTCTACAAAAAATTTAAAAATTAGCCAGGCTAATTTTTACATACCAAAAATTAGTGTAGTCCCAGCTGTAGTCCCAGCTACTTGTGAGGCTGAGGCAGGAGGATCCCTTAAGCCCAAGAGTTGGAGGCTGTAGTGAGCTGTGATCACACCACTCCAGCCTGGGTGACAGAGCAAGACCCCATATCTAAAAAATATAAAACAAAACAAAATAAAATGACTTCTTTTCCTTTGAGTAGATACTCAGTAGTGGGATTTCTGGATTGAATGGTAGGTCTACTTTTTGTTCTTTAAAGAATCTCCATATGGTTTTCCAGAGGTTGTATTAGTTTACATTCCTAGCAACAATGTATAAGCGTTCCGTTTTCACAACATACACACCAACATCTATACTTTTTTGACTTTTAATGATGGCTATGCTGACAGGGGTAAGGTCATTTTAATTTGGATTTCCCTGATGATTAGTGATATTGAGTATATTTCATGTGTTTGTTGGCCATTTTTCTATCTTCTTTTGAAGAAAATCTGTTCATGTCTTTTCATCTAATTTTTGATGGGGTTATTTGATCTTTTTCATGATGATAAATTTGAGTTCTTTCTTAGATTCTAGATATTAGCTCTTTGTCAGATGTATAGTTTGCAAATATTTTCTCCAATTCTGTAGGTTGTCTAATTACTCTGTTGATTAATCTCTTGCAGTGCAGAAGCTTTTAGTTTAATTGTCCCATTTATTTATTTGTGTTGTTATTGTATTTGTTTTAGGGGGTCTTATTCATAAATTCCTTGCCAAGGCCAATGTTTGAAAGAGTTTTCCCTATGTTTTCTTCTAGAATTTTTGAGGTTTCAGGTCTTACATTCAAGTCTTTAATCCATCTTGAGTTAATTTTTGTTTATGGTAAGAGATAGAGATCCAGTTTCATTCTTCTGCATGTGTCTATTGAGCTTTCCCAGAACCATTTATTAAATAGGGTGTCCTTTGCCCAGTATATTTTTGTATATTTTGTCAAAAATCAGTTGATTTTTAGCTATATGGCTTTATTTATACATTCTCTATTCTGTTCCATTGGTCTATGTCTCTACTTTTATACCAGTACCATGTTGTTTTGGTTACTATAGCCTTGTATAGTTTGAAGTCAGGTAACATGATGCCTCCAGATTTGTTCTTTTTGCTAAAGATTTCACTAGTTATTTGGGCTCTTTTTTAGTTCCATATGAAAACTAAGATTATTTTTACTAGACCTATGAAAAATCATGTTGGTATTTTGGCAGGAATTGCATTGAATCTATACATCACTTTGGGCAGTACAGATATTTTAAGATGTTGATTCTTGCAATCCACGAACATAGAATTTTTTCTGTTTGTTTGTGTCATCTATGGTTTCTTTCACCAGTGTTCTGTAGTTCTCCTTGTAGAGATCTTTTGCCTCCTTGGTTAAGTACAATCCTAGGTATTTTATTTTCTTTGAAGCTATTGTAAATGGTATTGAGTTCTCTATTTGGCTCTCAGCTGGACTGTTATTAGCACATAGAAATGCTACTGATTTGTGTACATTGATTTTGTAACCTGAGACTTTGCTGAATTTATATATCAATTCTATGAGTCTTTTGGTGGATTCTTTAGGGTTTTGTAGCTATAAGATCATCATATCAGCAAACAGAGATAGTTTGACATTCTCTTTCCCAATTGGACGTCCTTTATTTTTTTCTCTAGCCTAATTGCTCTGGCTAGGACTTCCAGTACTATGTTGAATAGAAGTGGTGACAGTGGGCATCCTTGTCTTGTTCCAGTTCTTAGGGGGGATGCTTTCCACTTTTCCCCATTCAGTATGATGTTGATTGTGGCTTTGACATATATGACTTTTATTATTTTCAGGTATGTTCCTTCTATGCCTAGTTTGTTGAGGGCTTTTTATCATGAAAGGGTGCTGGATTTTATCATATGCTTTTTGTGCATATGTTAAGATGATTATGTGGCTTTTGTTTTTAATTTTGTTTATGTGGTAAATCACATGTTTTGATTTGCATGCGTTGAACCATCCTTGCATCCTTGGGATGAAACCCAGCTGATCATGGTGAATTATCTTTTTGATGTTCTGTTGAATTTGCTTTGCTAGTATTGTGTTGAGGACTTTTGCATTTGTGTTCGTAAATGATATGTGTCTGTGATTTTCTTTTTTTGTTGTGTCCTTTCCTGGATTTGATATCAAGGTGCCACTGGCTTTGTAGAATGAGTTAGGGAAGGTTCCCTCCTTCTCAATGTTATGGAACAGTTCCAGTGGGTAGGTGCCAGTTCTTCTTTGTAGGTCTGGTAGAATTCAGCTCTGAATCTGTCTGGGCCAGGGCTTTTTATTGCTGGGATATTTTATTACTGTTTCAATCTCACTACTTGTTGTTGGATTTCTACTTCTTCCTGATTGAAGCTTGGTAGGTTGTATGTTTTCAAAAATATATCCATTTCCTTTAGATTTTCTAGTTTGTATGCATAGAGGTTTTCATAGTAGTCACAGATGATATTTTATATTTCTTTGGTATCAATTGTAATGTGTCCTTTTTCATTTCTTATTAAGATTAATTGAGTCCCTTCTCTTCTACTTTTGATTAATACAGCTAGTAGTCTATTGATTTTGCTTACCTTTTCAAAGAACTAACTTTTTCTTTTGTTGATTCTTTGTAATTTTTTTTATTTCCATTTCATTTAGTTCTGCTCTGTTTTGTTATTTTTTTTTTCTTCTGATGATTTGGGGTTTGGGTTGTTCTTTTTCTAGTTCCTTGAGTTCTGGCATTAAGTTGTTAATTTTTAATCTTTCTATCTTCTTGATAGAAACCTCCAAGGCTATGAATTTCTCCCTTAACATTGCTTTTCCTGTATCCCATAGCTTTTGGATTCTTGTGTCATCTTTGTCATTCAGTTAAATTTTTTTTTTTTAATTTCCATCTTAATTTTGTCATTGACACAAGGATTATTCTGCACCAGGTTGTTTAATTTCCATGATTTTGTGTAGATTTGAGAATTCCTCTTGGAATTGATTGCTAGTTTTACTACACTGTAGTCTGGGAAGATACATGGTATGAATTAGATTTTTCTGAATTTGTGAAGACTTGTTTTGTATCCTAATATATGACCTATCTTGGAAAATGTTCCATGTGCTGGTGAAAAGAATGTATATTGCACAGTTTTGGGGTAGAATGTTCTGTAAATATCTATTAGGTTCATTTCTTCCAGAGTTGCATTTAAGACCAATGTTTCTTTGTTGATTTTATGCCTCAATTACTTGTCCAGTTCTGTCACTGTAGTATTGAGATCTCTGGCTTTTGTGATGCTGCTGTTTATTTATTTGCTTAGATCTAGATTTTGTTTTATGAATGTGGGAACTCCTGTGTTAGGGACATATATGTTTAGGATTGTTGTATCTTCTTGCTGAATTGCTCCCTTTATCATTATATAATGACTGTCTTTGTCACTTTGCACCATTGTTGATTTAAAGTCTATTTTATCTAATAAGAGAATAGCTACTCTTGCTCACTTTTGGGATTTTTGCATGAAATATTTTTCCACCCCTTTACCTTGAGTCTATGAGAATTCTTGTGAAATAAATGGGTTTCTTGGAGACAGCATATATTTGGTATTTTTTTAATCCATTCCACCAATCTATATATTTTAAATGGAGCATTAAGACCATTTATATTCAATGTTAGTATTGATATGTGAGATAGTGTTTATTTCATCATGTTGATTGTTACCTAGCTGCTTTGTTTTCCCCCTTATATTACTATTTTATAAGAGCTGTAAAAACACTTTCAGGTGTTTTTATACTGGTAGGTACCAATTATTCTTTTCCATGTACAGAGCACTTTTAAGTATTTCCTGTAGGGCAAGTCTAGTGGTGACACATTTTCTTAGTGTTTGCTTATCTGGGAAAGACTATTTCTCCCTCATTTATGAAATTTGTTTTTACAGGATACAAAATTCTTGGCTGGCAGTTATTATGTTTAAGAAGACTAAAAATGGAATCCCAATCTCTTTGGCTTGTAAAGTCTCTGCTGACAAGTCTGCTATTGGTCTGATGGGTTTTGCTTTGTAGTTTACTTGTTGCTTTCATCATACAGGTTGTAGGATTTTCTCCTTTATTTTGACTTTGTCCAGACTTATCACTGTGTCTTGGCTTTGTCCTATTTGCTATGTATCTTCTAGGTATTTGATGACCACCTTGTATCTGGATGTCTAAATCTCTAGTGGTACTAGGGAAGTTCTCTTCAATTATTCACTCAAATATGTTTTCCATGCTCACTCCTTTTTCTTCTTCTCCCTTGGGGATACCTATGATCCTTATATTTGCTCACTTTTCATAGTCTCATATTTCTCAAAGTGACTATTTTTCTTTATTCTTTTTTCTACATTTTTGACTGAGTGGGTTAATATGAAAATCTTGTTTCAAGCTCTGAAATTATTTCTTTTGGTTGGTCTAGTCTGTTAAAACTTTCTCCTGTATTTTGAAATTTCCTAAATGACTCTCTCATATCTTTAAATTCTGTTAGAGCTTATTTCATGTTATCTTTCTCATTAGAGAATTTTTCCTTTATGTTCTGAATTACTTTTCTGTTGTCTTTGTGTTGGTTTTCAACTTTCTCATCAATCTCATTGATCTTATTTGCTATTCATAGTCTGCATTCTATATCTGATATTTTGACAATTTTCTTTTGATTGGAGTCCATTGCTGGAGAACTATTGTGATCCTTTGAGGGTGTCAAAACTGATTTTTTTTTTCATATTTCCAGAGTTCTTATGCTGGTTCCTTCTCATCTGAAACTTTTTCTCTCAGTTCAAGACAAATAGGTTTGCAATGCATCTGTTCTCATCTGCTGGAAGCTCTGTAGTTACTGAAGAGAGGGAGAGGTCCCTGGATGGTGCACTTGAGTCCCACTCTGGAAGATTGACCTGGGAGGAGATGGGCAGATGCACCATGAGTGTTTAACACTCTGTTGCTCTCCTGAGTTTCCTGACTTACCATACCCCTGTGATTTTCACAGGCAGTTTGTGTACTGCAGACTGAGTGATTGCCCCACCACTTCCATCAACAGTGGCAATTGTCCCCTGCAGTGGCATTAGTGCTGCCCTGTTAAAGCCCATGGACTTCGGCAATTGTCAGCCCACAGAGGCTTGAGTATTGCTCCATTCACATCTATGGGTGGCTGCGAATGTTAGCCTAGGCTGGCTTGAGAGTTGACTGCCCAAGTCTGCAGTTTGTGGCATTTTTTGGCCCACAGTGGACTGAGTGTTCACCCTCCTAGGTCCCCTGGTGGTGATGGGAGCGCACAGCTCCTGCCCATGGGACTCACAAGAGCTCCCACCTTCCCTGCTCCCTCCCTGTCCTAGCATGATGATGTCCCCATTGCAGTAGCAATGGATCTGACCTCTGGGTAGATGCAACACTGTGGGTCTGGGATCTCAAAGTGGCACCAGCTACAGTGCCCAGGGTTCTCAAGCTAGTGGAACCTTCCCTCTGGAGCAATTCCTATGCCTTCTCTCTTGAGCAATGCTGCTGCACAGTCTCCAGTCAGCACCCTATGTCAGTCTTGTAGCCTGCTGTAGTGGAGGGTCCCTCCCACAGCTCTGATAGCTATGTCCAAATGGAAAGTGTAGAGCCCCAATAGTCACTCCTCTGTCCCTTCTTTATGTGTGGGCACCTTCCCCATGTTCCTCCAATGGTGCAGGGCAAGTCATCTCTTTTCCCTCTCCTTCAGTTTGGGAGCCTCCTGTCCCCTCTCTGTTGATTCCCAATGCTCTCTCTTAGACAATTGACCTGAAGGTGAATATCCACTCACCACTTACAATCCTCTCTGTGAGACGAGCGTGTGCAGGCTGCTTCTAGTTTGCCATCTTGGCCCCCTACTCCAATTGAGCATTCAGTGGAGGAGAGAGACAAATATGACATTGTAATACAGAATGATGAAGCATACAGTAGGTCTTCTTAGAAAGTGCCTAACAGCCTGTGGGCCTTGCACTTCTCTCTCCCTTCTCAGGGACTCTTAACAGAAACTCAAATAATTTTAAGTTCTTCAAAATCAAAGGAGAGAATATCTTTAGACTTCTGATGTAGGCCTGCAAACAATCCTAATAGATAATATACATGAGGGTGAGAATAAGAGAGAAATGAAGAGAATGTAAAACATAAAAAAGTCTCGTTCTTTCTGACTCTTCATCAACAGCGAACACACATTATAATCTGAATAAATTATCCTGCCACATGTTTAGAAGAATATCTCTGGTTCAGTGCAGACAGGGAGGCGTTTTCACAGATCTGGACATTTGATGCACAGAAGTTATTGGATGCCTTGTAGTGTAGATAGACACATTTTGCATCTATTGACCAAGGAGCAAGTCAGGGAAAGTATTAATAACTCTCAGTTTGTAACAGCCATCTATCTTTCTTCTTGTAGCATACATATAACACTATATCCTGTAACATGGATGTATTTTAACATATGCTTATTTATGATTATTTCTCTAATTATTGCAAAATCCCCAATGTAAATCTTACTGCTGCCAGGGTGATAGAAGGCTTCCATGCTCTTTATGCAGCTTCTTACATTGACATTAGCGGTTCATTAATATTAAAGAGACCTGCAGTATTGTATTAGCTAATCATACCAAAGACTATCTTTGGAAACTGTCAAGCATCGACCTGGCTTCTATTTTTGTAGCTTGATGTGCACCCATAGGCTGATCTGACTATTTTTAAAACTATCTATCAATCCCACTTTGACTAGAAAAAGATTGACTGCTTTAAGATGCATGCTTTAACCAAGGTAAATATCACCTGAGATTAATATAATTTGAATTTCTATTTCTGAAATATAAAAATAGCAAATACACATTCTGCTTGTTTCTTCACATTATGGGGTCAATTTTTGTAAAGTTAAAGGAGTAAGTCCTCTAGAAGGATTTGTATAATCTATCTTAGGACAAAGAATATCTACAGTCCCAGACGTAACCCATGTGGCTGTTTTGCTCCTGCTTTCTACTGAGTGCAGGTACATTCAAATATACACCTTAATAGTCTTCTGAACATGGAGTTATATGCTATGATCCCTCATCTGGTCATATCCAGAGGACCTTCAGAACTGAATAGAAAAATGTCAAGTCAGGGTGCAGAGGATATCTTTGTATTGTTGATTTTATTCTCCGATCACTGTGCAGAAACAGAAAGGATATTAAAGATTTCTCAGTTAGTTTCAGCATTTACTATGTGAGTGATCATTGGCAGTCATTTCCAGTAATAAATCAAACATTATTAAGTGCCTACCATATAAAAGGCACTCTGCTAGACCTTGTGGGGAAACCAAAAATGCTAAGAAAGAACCTGCCCACAAACACTTACCACCTGGCTGGAAAGACAAGAGAGACTCTAAATACCAGCTGATGGCCAACCGGTAAAATGAGGCATTTGTAGGTAAATTTGTAGACACTGGGGCAGATTACATAAGGAAAATCTTACAAAAGCTGTTTATTTAATATGAGGCAAAAAAGTCCAAATTTTGGTGTATCTCACACTGGTTAATTCTGCCTGACCCATATTTTCCTCACCTTCCAGAGAGCAATTTCCTCATTTTTAATGTGAAGTTCAGCACAAGAGCAAGGACAAAAGCTGTAAAAAAGAAAGCAGGCATATGGTGTTTCTAGTCTTCTAGAAAGCAGAGCCTGAGGCAAGGATTAGATTGCAAACAACTTATTCGAGGGCAGTGAGGGCAAAGAGTAAAGAATAAAGGAAAGGAAAATGTAATGCAAAGTGTTACTGTATTAGCTGTTGCTTCACAACTAGCAGTGGAGAAACACAGAAGTTACTCAGCAGGTGTGTTCGCTCCGCATGCAGAACTTCTCCAGAATGACTTACGGAGGAGCTGCACCTTACAGTAGTCCACATGACGGACGAAGGAAGGGAAACTATCAGCCAACTCCCAGCTCCCTTACTGTTTGAGCCATGTTTACTGCGTGGGAGGCTAACTCCCCTGAACTCTGAGATTTCATCATTCAGCCCCTCGGGGCTGCCAGATCTCACTCAGCTCCAAAGTGGAGGGCCAACTGGTACAGGAGAGAAAGAAGACATTGTTATTAGGCATTATTGAGGAAACTGGAACAGGTGTGTAAGATGTGTATCTGATGGAAATGGCTTACACAACATAATTTCAACTTCTCTTAGCATCTTTCATAATACTTAACATAATAGTTTTTAAACAGTAAGTACTCAGTAGCTCAATAGGTTCAATACATTATTAATAACAAGTGGCACAAGACACCTCTGGGTCTATGGTGACAATCCCTAAAATTTCAGGTATAGTGTCCATAACAGGCAGAATAGTGACCCTCAAAGATGCCCATGTCCTAATCCCCAGAATCTGTGATGATGTTAGGTTATATGGCAAAAGGGACTTTCCAGATGTGGTCAAAGTTGAGACAGGAGATTATCCAGGATTATCCAGGTGGGTCAATCTAATCACCCAAGTCCTTGAAAACATATTAATAGGAGGAAGGCAGGAGGAAGGTCAGAGTGATGCCATGTGAGAAGGACCCCACTGCAGTTGCTGCTTTGAAGACTGAAGAAAAAGGCCATCAGCCAAGGGTAGCAGCAGCCTCTGGGAGCTGGAAAAGGCAAGGAAATGGATCCTATCCAGGGCCTACAAAGGGCAACACACCCCTGCTGACATCTTGACGTCAGTCCTATGAGACCAGGCACAGACTCGTGACATACAGAACTGTAAGATAATAAATTTGTGTGGTTTAATCTTCTACATTTGTGGTAATTTGTTATGGCAACAATAAAAAAACTAATTCAGTAGCCCCCCCCCCTTGCTGCCATGGTTTCAGCTCCCTGTAGTCATCCAAGGTCCAAAAATATTAAATGGAAAATCCCAGAAATAAACAATTTATAAGTTTGAAATTGCGTGCCATTCTGAGAAGCACGATGACACCCCACGCCATCCTGCTCCACCCCGCCCAGGACACGAATCCTCCCTTTGTCCAGCGTATCATGCTGTACATGCTCCCCACCCAGGAGTCACCTAGAAGCAGACTTGATTATCAGGTCGACTGTCTGAGGATCACAGAGCTTGTGTTCAAGTTACCCTTGTGTTCCTTAACCATGGCCCCAAACCACAAAAGTAGTGATGCCAACAATTTGGATATGCCAAAGAGAAGACATAAAGTATTTCCTTTAAGTGAAAAGGTGAAAGTTTTAGACTTAATATGAAAAAAAAAATCCATCCATTGAGGTTGCTAAGATCTATGGTAAGAGCAAATCTTCTATCAGTGAAATCGTGAAGAAAGAAAAGGAAATTTGTGCTAGTTTTGCTGTCGCTCTTCAAACTGCAAAAGTTACGGCCATAGTGCATGATAAGTGCTTGGCTAAGACGGAAAAGGCATTAAATTTGTGGGTGGAAGACATGAACAGAAACGTATCACAATTGATAACAGTTGAGTTGGTCCTAGCCTGAGTTTTAGGCATCCACTGAAGATCTTAGAATGTATCCCCCCAGGGTAAGGGGGGACAACTGTACAATGTCTGGAAAAAAATCAAGCAGTTTGTATGAAGCTGTTCTGTCCTTCCATCACAAACCTTAGTTCATTTTCACCACACAATCACTTCTTTCATGAAATATAGGATTTAATGGTACATGGTTTTATATGATTTTGTTTTTTATAACCTTTCTAATTAGTCAGAAAAATAGCATGTTATGATGTTTAATGATACAAATTAAAAATCATGTTTACTAAAAGAGGTAAAATTTTTAACAATAAAGGAGGCTTTTATAAGAAATGAAGACAAAGAAAATGTGCAAATAGCATCCTTCGTGGTTAGATGTGTTAAATATTGAGAAAAGAATACTTACTGGAAGGGAAACGCAAGGAGGTAATTTGGTACAGATTTGGTACCAATGCAAGGAAAAACTCCCTGAAACTCAAGCTGTATACATAGGAAACAAACTTGGGAAATAGTGATCATTTAAACACAATAGGTATAAACATTTAGTAGATATTATCAAGGAAATTAAAGTTTCTAATGGATTACCTTTATGGTTCCTTCGACCTTAAAAATCCCATGATTAATCTGGGAAATAATTTTATTGACTTTTTTATATTAATGGCACAAAAATTAATGCAGAAAAATAAAACATAAATACCAAGACTATATCTTACAGGCAAATGCAAAAGGTAAAAATAAAAAGAAAAGTCAAGCTGAGTTAAGTGCAAAAAAGGAAACTCCAGAATGCAATGTCTATTATACTAACCATTGCTGAAATTATATATTAAGACTGATTTGTGTGAGATATCTCCTTAAAAGAAAAACAAAAGTATGCCATATCCTCAGTATTACAGAGACATAGTTAAAATAAGGAAATGGTGGCAGGGAGGATTCAAGATATCAAGGAGCTGTGTATACAAGAGAGGCATAAACATGGTAAAGAGGAGATCGCTGACATTAATGCTGATGGATGATATAATATTTTATAAGAAAAATAACGATATTAAGATCTCTGGCTGACAAAGGGAAATGATTTTGGTAAAATTTTCAGTGCACACAAAAGGTGTAGAAAAATAATTCCTAGACATGATGACACAGTGAGTAGTACATTTTAGGATAAATTTTCTGAAAATTATAAAAGATGGAAGTGACAAGACCATTGATCACAAGGGATTTTAATTGACCAGAAATTGTTTAGAGAGTATGCTATAAAAAAAATTAAGGAAAATCTGTTTCCTAAATGTGCTGAAATGTGTTTACAGCTTTACATAAATTATTGAACAGTCAGCATCCTGAAAGCACATTTACACTTTTGTCCTTGGAAATGAATCAAATGTGTAATGAGGAAGACCAGAGCAGAGATGTTGTAAAATGATTCCAGGCTGTCTACATTTACAGTATAATGGGCTTGGTGGGATTAAGATATGGCTTAAACGTTGGCGTCACTAACCTCTTTATGTCTCATCTTTCTCTTTGTGCAATAAAGGGTCTGACTAAGTGGGCTGTATGTTTCTAACAGCTCCAGAGTCGAAGGTGATGCTTGTCGGTAATGACCATGTAATATTCTGTTGGTCCCAATCTAATTTTTTAACCCAGGCCTCAGTGTGATAACTTATCATGCTCTTGTCTTTAAGTCTCCATTTATAATGATTTGAAATTTTCCTCTTTTCAACAGTAGGAAACTTTTCCACCTTTCAACAATTCAAATTTACTCATCCCTTGGCTTACACCTGCAAATCTCATATTTCACAAGTTGTTGGTAGGGTCTTACCTAGTAACTACACTCTAAACTAGCCTGAAAGGTTTTTTTCCATCTCAGTTACTTACTCTAGCACTCGCAACTCTACATTAGCTCTGGACCACAGGTCAACTTTTGCGTATAGACTAGTTCTCTATCACTACATAATAGGAGTAAGAGATGGAACTGCAATGGGGCGAGGCTGAGTTCATTGAAAGTCTGCACAGGAATGACTATGCATTCCAGATTCCCCAACCTAATCCTCACTCCTCTTCCCTCATCACCACCCCAGCACTAAGAGCGTGGTGGAGACATTTTATCCCTATGCAAAATAGACAGCTCCTTTCCAGAGAAATTGAATTAACGGTGATAGGAAAGCTTAAGATTTCAGGTGCAGAGACTGGGACTTCAAAGGAAAACCATCCTCACTCTGGCATTTGAATAACCTGAAGTTTTCAGCTGCCTTCCTGCCGGCTACAGCTTCTCAGTGGGCACACCCTGCCCTACATCATGACCCGTGCATACGTGGTGTGCCCAGAGCCATGTTCTGCTTGTGGGCAAAGCTCACCTACTGTCACACAGCAGGCGTAATAACATAAGCAGAGAAGATCACCTGGCATCAACATTAGCATTAACATTAAGAAGAAAAACCAAGGTAAACGATCAGAAAATCTTACTCTGGAGGAAAAGTTATTCAAGAGCAAAAAGAGCACTTAAAAAATAAAACTAGCAAACACTGGGCTGAGATAATAGGAGGCTAAGCAAAATAAGAGATGTTAGTAATATCTTTTGAAGAAAAAAAAAAAAAAGAAAGAAACGCCCACGCCAAAAAATATGCTTTTAAAGTAAATTTACGGAAGGATTACAAGTAAAAATAACAAGTACACCCTATTTAAATATACCCATTTTAAATTCAGAAGCAAGCATGGAATCATAAAAAAATATATACTGTAAAAACATCCTTGGCATGAGCAATATCATTTTCTATTAAGCTTTGAAGAGATGAATTCATTCTCTTTCCCACTGCCACACAGGGAGGGAAAGCGGTGTTCTAGGGAGGAAGCAGATGTGGCCTGGAAAGAGATAGATGCCCAGGGTCTCTCCCCAGGTCAGCCACAGTGTGATCCAGAAAGCACTGAGTTCAGAGGAAGAAAAGCTCAGGCTCTCGTTCTGTCCCAGCCAGTAATTACTGAGCACCCTTAAACAAATCATTTAACATTTATGGGCCTCTTCATCTGTAAAATGAGGCCATCTAATTACATGATCTCTGAGGCCCATTCCAGCTATGAATCTGTGATTTTTTTTTCATAGAAAGACTTCAGAAATGTGCCAAAAAGCAAAAGCTAAACTAACATGACCCATTTTTTCACTCTATTTTTATTCAAGTAACAGCAGCCTACAGACCACAACCATTCAAAAAAGCCTCACCGTCTACCTAAAAAGTAGTTTTACAGCACAGTTTTGAAATATAACTAAATGTATGGAGACAGAATAGAAATATAGCACAGGGTGTGTCGATACAAAGTAATATTTTTTAAGTTATGGGGAAATTGCAATGAATGACACCATGGCTTGATGTGTGGAGCTGTTTGGAGTCCTGAGTAATGAGTGGGATTTGCCTCCTCAGTCCGGGTTTGTCAGGACATCAACCATAAAAACACAACTAGATGGGCTATAAATGAGAAGTTACCTCCAGCCTTGTGCACCTGACTCCCTCGACCCAAAGGAGCACAATGCAGCAGAAGTTGGCTGGGCGTGGTGGCTCACGCCTGTAATCCTAGCACTCTGGGAGGCCAGGGCAGGAGGATCATTTGAGCTCAAGAGTTCGAGACCAGCCTGAGCAAGAGCGAGACCCCATCTTTACTAAAAATAGAAAGAAATTAGCTGGACAACTAAAAATATGTAGAAAAAATTAGCCGGGCGTTGTGGCTCAGGCCTGTAGTCCCAGCTACTGGGGAGGCTGAGGCAAAAGGATTGCTTGAGCCCAGGAGTCTGAGGTTGCTGTGAGCTAGGTTGACGCCACCACAGCACTCTAGCCCAGGCAACAGAGTAAGACTCTGTCTCAAAAAAAAAAAAACATGCAGAAGTTACCCCAGGTCTTCTCCACTCAGCCCCACATCGGGGCGGGAAGACTCCTGCACTTGCTCACTTGAAAGTGATTTCAATGACTTACCTCCTCATACTTACTTCTTTCCCCACAAAGAGATCTCTGCTGTCACTACAAATGCTGTCCGTTTGTATAACACTTCACATGAACTTTCTCAATTGGTATGCTCAACAACTATGTGAGATTAATAGAACAGGATGGAAAAACTCAGGCTCGAAAAAGTTTTGTAACTTGTGTTTCACAATCTGCTAAGTTGGGTCAAGACCAACATTAGTTATAAAGTCAAAATAAAAAGGAAAAACACAAGGCACCAAATGAGCAGAGCTCATTTAAGTGTTAGGTTTTTTTGTTCCATAGTTAAAATGTAAAATATGACCCCATACATGCCAGGACACTCTGTCTGAAGGTCAGGGTCCTCAACCTTCCCGATGACCTTGGGCTCTGGTCTGGGACAAGACAGACACATTTGGCTTACAGCCTTTGCAAGCACAGCCCAGCTGTTTCTCATACATCTTGATTAGAACAGAAATTGAGTGCCCTTTGGAAAATTAATGGGTATACTTCTCCCTTACCTATCTTTCTTTCTGTCTATTCATCCATCCATCCATATCAAATTTCAGCATAATTCTCTAACTACAAGAAACTTTGTGCAAAGATCCTCAAGTCACTGCATAATTCTTTCTTTGCTACAGATATGCAACCTACACAGGGGACCAGTCCTCGTATTCTTTGTACAGAAGCAATAGTTACACCAATTATCTCCATCCACTTCCTGCAAAAGGGAAACATTAAAAACGTACGATTACATGTCAGTATCACGGGTTTCTGGCCCTATTTAAGGTCTTCCCGGAATAGCAGGGTAGATCCCTACAAAGTAGCATAATCATTCCTGCTGGTGCATCCCAGAAGCCCACGGAATTCTCCAAGCTCAGAATAGATTTCATTGGCCCCCAAGCTCTAAAGGATACTCTAACAACCCCCAAGCTAGTTACCTGGGAATCCCTGCATCCCTACTCTCACTCAACCTGCTCATGGAGCCTTCTGTTTTCCGGCACCTAATATTTATTTCATCCTTCTCCTTCTCTCTGTCCTCATTACCAGTGCTGTGCAGTGGACCCTTGTCACTTCTCACCCCAATTACCACACTCTTTCTTGATTCTTTTCCACTGCTTTCTACCAGTTTGTATTTCTTATCACCACCAGAGAAAATTTTATCAGGACTGGCTACATAATTTACAAGGCCCAGTGTAAAATTAATATGAGGGACCCCTTGTTCAAAATTATCAAGAATTTCAAGATGGCAACAGCAAAGGAATAGACCAAGTGCAGGGCCCTCCTGAGTGTGGAACCCACTGTAACTGCACAAGCCTCATGCCCAAGAAGCTGGTCCTGGATGATAGAAATGAAAATTTAATTATGTCACTCTCCTTCTAACATATGTCATGGTCTCCACAACACCTGGAGAAGGAAAGCTGAAACTTACAGTTCATAGGATTTGTCAACATGTGGTCCCTATCTGTCTCTCTGGTCTCATCATCTCTCTGTCATTCCACCACATTTCCTCAAATATTCTCATAGATAGGTAAGTAGATAGACCCATCTCTCTCCCTCCTTTACCTAGCTGACCCTTGATCTTCCCTCTAGCCTCAGCTCAGCCTTCACTCATTAGTGAAGCCCTCCTTGACCACCGTGTCAGCTGAGCCCCTCCCCTGAACCTCTATACACCTCTAGTGCGGATTAGTCACACTGTATTTTGTACCTGTGTGTGCGTGTGTGTGTGTGTGTGTGTGTGCATAGAGATAAATGATAGATAGATAGATAGATAAACACAATTTGTTGTTGGGTCTGTCTCACTTCCTAGTCCATAGACTCTTTGAAGAGTCTCTTTAGATACTTGCTCATTATTTAACCCTGTCCTTGGTACAAGTTAGGCACTCACTGAATATTTAATGACCAGATGAATGAAAAGACGTGGGTATTGGCATTAGACAAACCTGTGTGACATCTCTTTGCCACTATTTCTTATCTGGGTGGACTTGAACTAATTTTTTTAATATAATCTGAATCATAGATTTGTAAATAATTGGAATCTCAGATTTATAGAATCCCTTTTGTATAAACTGAAGACAATACCGCATAAGTTGCAGTATGCAGTATGCGCAGGATTTAGTGAAGAGTATATGCAAATGCCAGGCACAGTGCCAGGTGTATTGTAGGAGCTCAAGAAATGCTACTTTCCCTTCCCTCATAAATTTGAGATTGAATTAATCACCAAATATGTATTGAATACCAAAAAATGTACCAAAATTAGGTCGTATTCAATTTGGTAAAAATAAACAGGACATATTCTCACTAGCTATAGCTACTCTAGAGGGGGACATAATTTCATATTTTATACTTTCAAGAACTGTGCTAGTTTATTGCCTGAAGAAATAACAGCTTTACACGCAGCAAGGATGAACTTTCTGGCAGTAAAAAGTGCTCTGAAGAATCACTGTTTGTTGCCACTAGTTAACCCAGCCAATTGAGGCACACCCCGAAGGAGTCTTTTAATGGAATGACTAAAGATTCCCAAGCTGCATTTTTAAATGCTTGTAAAAATGAACATCCCAAGGGGACAGATTTTTAAACACTTAAGGGTGTGTGAATGGGGCATAGGACAGAATGAAGTCGAGAGTTGGCACCCATCCAGCACACGCATCTCTCTGCTGCTGAGGCAAAGCCTGACTGAGCAGACAGCAGAGCCACAGGTCCTTCCTGGAAGGATCTCGGTGGCATCGCCACACCCACTACAACCACCCTGTCCCTGTAGAGCTCCCTCTTACCAATACCAGAAACTCACCCTGGTTACCTGAGACAGCAAGAGGACACTTTGGAAGACTCTATGGGAAGCCCAGAGAACCGGGATTGAGTTCCCAGGAATCTGGGAAAGGCATAGCCAAGACTGTCACCAAAGCCATCTACATAGTCAGCAGACACTGGACACCGGATGCTACACTATAACTCAACCCCTGTCAAAAATTAACATCCAACTGCCTCTTTGACTCTTAAAAAGCAATTAGAGATAATTTTCAGCAAAATCTGTTTGCTCTTAGGGTTCTAGCTTCCCCAAGATAAAAGGGGGAAATATTTTCTCTTCAGGTGGGGAAAAGGGGCCAAGTCTCCTTCAGAACCTAAAGGATATTTGGCTATTTGTGCCCAAATGCAAATGTCATTATAGTACTTCTTATTTTCCCTGTTTTACAATTGAGGAAACTTGCCAGGGGAACACAGTAAGTGGTAGAGGTTCGTCTAACTCCTCAACTGTGCACTCTCACTACACTCACTGACGAATCAAGCTTGATTTTTTTAAAATTGATTAAATTTATCGCCTTCCTGCTAAATCACTTTCATTGTTCTGTGAAGACATTGTCTAGGATTTACAATTGTTATAGTTCTTCCAGCTACTTAACTGCTTTTCTTTTCCTTTTTTTTTTTTGTTTGAGACAGAGTCTCTCTCTGTTGCCCGGGCTAGAGTGCCATGGCGTCAGCCTAGCTCACAGCGACCTCAAACTCCTGGGCTTAAGCGATCCTTCTGCCTCAGCCTCCCCAGAAGCTGGGACTACAGGCGTGCGCCACGACATCCGGCTAATTTTTCTGTTTTTAGTAGAGACGGGGGTCTCGTCCTTGCTCAGACTGATCTCAAACTCTCGACCTCACGCGATCCTCCCACTTCAGCCTCCCAGAGTGCTAGGATTGCAGGCGTGAGTTACCACACCCAGCCTTCTTTTCCTTTTTAAAGACATTTCCAGATACTATATAAAATCTGAGTCTGCATCTCCTTTTCTATCCAAGAATAAATCACAGGGACAATACTCTAAAGTTGCATGAAAATATACAAGCTGAGCTTTAGCCAAAGAGCCCGACTCACTCAGAAGCCACTGTGCTTGTGCGTCAGGATGCTTTATTATACAGCTACGTGAAGCCAAGTATCTCACCCTCTCAAGTACGAAGACCATTTAAATGGATGGCTGCATGTGTAACTAATCACCAAAATCTGAGATCAATTATGGAAGTTAGTCAATCCTAAAATTTTATTTACTACCTGATACAGATGTTCACCTTCACTTTCAGATTTCATAGTCAGCTGGAAAATTTATTTAGCTCTCCCAAGATAACCATTTTTAGGTGTAATTTTTAATGCCGAGAGTTTCCAGCAGTTTGGTATCTGCCATCATTCTTGTCATTGCTGGGGGAGCTAAAGTTCAGAAAGAAACCTGCTGTGAAAAAGTAACATCAAACCCATTTCAAACTTATTTTCCTTTTTTCCTTTGACTATAGGTGCTAAAAAATTCACCTTCTCAGACTGCCTTGCTGCTAAAAAATAATAAAAGTAAATTTATAAAAAAAAAAAAGAAAGAAAAGAAGAACAAAAGTAGCCCATGAGATAGTTCAAGCCAATGAGGTATAAGCAGAGACTTCTGCAAATGTCTGGAAAAGTGTCTGATTTCCTGATGCAGCCACCACCCTTTTCTCCCTGCCTGAATTCTAGATGTGTTGGCAGGTGCTACAGCAGCCAACCAGGGACCATGAGGGGTAGCAAGAGAACTGCAAAGTGGACCGTTATATAACTTGAACCTCTGAACCCCTCACCTACTCTGGACTGTATTGCATGAAACAAAAAGTAAATAAACTCATATACTTATTTGTTAATTTTTTTTGTTATTCATAATCAGAGGCAATCCCTCCCTTTTAAGTCTGGTAAATGAGAAGTTATTGCTCTTCCCTGGAGGCCACACAATCACTCTAGTGCTGGGAGAGCGTGGCAGTGAGATTAATGTTGGCCTGTGATGCCTAAACCAATAGTATGGATTTAAAGGACATTGATCCCCAAAGCAAAAGTTCATCCAAACCTAGCATATGAGCCTTAAATATTACTGTTAGTTAACATCCTAATCTCAATCAATTAAGTTTATTTTGAAAACTAGTCTAAAGCCATCAAAATCTGCTATTGAGCAAAATAATGTATTGCAAAATCATTGTTCATCATTTAAACTGACTTTTAATTCTGAAAAGAACTTTGGCATATAAAATGAAACATTCTATATAACTTTCTTTGATCCCTTTTGTGAACAAAACACTTCAATAATTTCCTGGTATTCATAGAATAAAATCCAATTCCTTGACCTGGCCTAAAAGGCCTGGTGTGAATTAATCCTTCTCTCCAACCTTACCAAATGCCTTCTTTCACCCACACTAAACCCCAGCCATGTCACCCCTCTGTCCCCAAGTCTGCAAGCCCGACCCTCCCTACGATTTTGCCTCAGCATTCTCCTCTTGCGCTCTTCTAATTACAGGTTCTACCCACTCTTCAGGCTTTGGCACGACCATCCCGTCTTCAAAGCAGCCTTCCCTGATCACACGGCTACAGCAGCCTCAACACACTGTCCATTATATTTACAGTTCCTTCCAGCAAATCATTTTAGTCACTGCCCAATGTATTTATTTGTTTATTCATTGTCTCTCCCCGTCCTATTAGAATATAAATTTATGAGGACAGGGACTTTGTCCACGTCCCATGA
The DNA here is from genome assembly GCF_020740605.2 of Lemur catta. Taxonomy (NCBI): domain Eukaryota; kingdom Metazoa; phylum Chordata; class Mammalia; order Primates; family Lemuridae; genus Lemur; species Lemur catta. The sequence goes on along the minus strand of NC_059129.1, from coordinate 72,140,346 downwards.
AATGTAACCTAGAGATCAGAAAAATGAATTATTTAATAAATTATTTTGTTCTTTGGCCAAGTGTTTCTCAGCCTGTCAAGAACATCTCAAACTATCTGTTCTTTAGATCATGCATAAAATTAGCAAGAATAATAATAGCTAATGACAATGTAGTCCTTCCTATGTGTCAGGTAATGTTAATGCTGTATGTGTATTAACTTATTTAGTCCTCACAACAATTCTGTGAGGTAGGCACTCTCATTAGAACCCCATTTTACAGATGAGAAAATGAGAGGGTTGCCTAAGGTCACCCAGCTGGTAAGTGGCAGAGCTGGGGTTGACATCCAGCCGCTGGGCAGCAGAGTCCTTCCTCACAAACCCTGCTGCCAATTCACAGTGTCCCAGTCATGACTCCCTTGCATTGCTACAATGCTTACCTGACTTTGAAATGCTTTCATGTGTTATAGTAGGTGAAATAAGGTTAAAAGTTTGTCAAGGATGGTATTATATGTCTTGTTCTAGGCCAGGTGCACTGGCTCACAGTATTTTTGGAAGCCAAGGTGGGGAGATCACTTGAAGCCAGGAGTTTAAGACCAGCCTGGGCAAGAGTGAAACCCCTTCTCTACCAAAAAATAGAAAAACTGGCCTGATGTGGTGGCACACGCCTGTAGTCCGAGCTATCTGAGAGGCCGAGGCAGGAGGATCACTTGAGCCCAGGAATTTGAGGTTGCTGTGAGCTATAATGACACCACTGCACTCTAGCCCAGGAGACAGAGGGAGACCCTATCTCAAAAAATAAAATAAGATAAAAATGTCTTGTTCTACAGATGAGAAATCTGAGGCACATAGTAAATGATTTACACAAGATCACAACAGCAGCTGGTAGAAGTGAAATGTGACCCAGGAGTTCTGATTCCTGGTCCAACATTCTCCCCTTGGCACCACGCAGCCCATGGGCCCGACTCAAATTCACATAATGTGTTGCTCCCCTCACAAGAGTCCCTTTAAAGAATCCATTTCCAGTGGCTGTTTTCTTTCTGTCTCACGTTATGGTAATCAACAGTGTATATTATATATTGCGTATGGACCCTAAAAACAATCTTTTAGAAGCAGTCCTGTCACTACATGCTTAACTGATGATGTCACCCTGGACATAACCATTTACATAATGAATATGAAAGCAATTGGAAGCTCTGAGACATTTTCCGATCATGAGTATATTAAAAGTCACTGCTCTTACATCAGTAATTATTCTCATGTGTAAGTGTCCTCTATCCCCATTTACAAGTTCTCAAGGAGCAAGAACAATACAATACTTGCTTTTGCTAGGAGGATAGGACACGTTCAAGGCAATTTCCACTTGAGCAAGAGTTTTTTGCTTCTTTTATGAATCAGAAGCAGCAATCCCAAAGGTTCTGAATGATTCTAATGTCTCTAACATTAACTGATTCTGTCAAACAGCACGTGGTTATCAGGCACCTGCTGCAGCCCAGCCCCGTGCTAGGCACCAAAGAACACAAAGGAGTGGAAAACACACGCCTTGCTCCCAGGAAGCTAATTTTCAAGTGGTGGATACAAAGTGAATGCACTTGAAACAATTAGAGAACAAAATAAGGCAACATATAATTTATGCTGAATTCTACAATACAAACAACGTAAGAATTTACTCAAGGAAAAGGAGAACTAGAGAAAGACTCCGCCAACACATAGGCTGCTTTCTGCACATGGGCCTACAAGACATGCACAGATTGATATTTTCATGCTTTAAAAACACATAGCACTGAGTCAGGGACTCAAATGGGGTAGACAGTAATAATAATGTATGCCTAAGAGATGGTATTATTTGAATAGAATATGTGGGAAGGAGGCTACAGAAAATGTCTCATCCTTTGACTAGAGGCTAAAGAGCAATATTCTGAGACTTAGTGTAGCGTGAGCAATCCCATGTGTAACACAGTTCCATCCGTAGAGGATGAATACTTTCCAACCTCTTTGCATTTGTTTTATGATGATGATGATGATGATGTATGTGAGTATCTCATAGCCAAACAGATATCTGAGCTCAAAGAGAAATAAATACTGCTCTGGAATACAGGAGAAAGGATCTTGAAGACATCAGCATATGAGTAGCAGATGAAGTCATGAAACTGCTTCACCCACAGAAAGTATATAAGGTGGAGATTTTAAGGAACCAAATATTTAAGGGTAGGAGTTGAAAGAGAAAACTGAGACAAGGTAACCAGAGAAAAAGCAGGCAACCAGAAGTGAGCTAGTTAAGGTATAAAGGGCAAGAAAGAAAGAGTTGTGGGATGAGGGAGAGATCTGTGTGATCAAGCACACAAGAGATCAAGTAAGACAAGACTTAAAACTGTCCACTGTACAAGACAGATAAAAGACTATTAGTGTTCTTGCAAAGAGGTTTTCAGTAGAGAAAGAGAGAGAAAAAGTAGATTGCAGAGGGAACGGAGGGACCAGGAATTAGACCTACCCTCCTAATGACTGCAACTAGAAAAGCTGAACAAAATATACTATGAATCTGCTTGAATGCATCAAAAAACAAACAAGATGGTGAAATATCATTGGAGATGGTGAAATATCACTGGATCAGTATCTGGGGGAAGATAGATCTCAGGAAATTAAGGCCAATATATGGGATCACTTTTCTCCTAGGAGCATTTGCTGCTTCCAGAGGTGTGGGAATGAGAACCTGAGAGCCTGAGTACAGCTTTTTTTTTTTTTTTTTGAGACAGAGTCTCACTCTGTTGCCTGGGCTAGAGTGCTGTGGCATCAGCCTAGCTCACAGCAACCTCAAACTCCTGGGCTCCAGCAATCCTACTGCCTCAGCCTCCCGAGTAGCAGGGACTACAGGCATGCACCACCAAGCCTGGCTAATTTTTTCTATATATTTTTAGTTGTCCAGTTAATTTCTTTCTATTTTTTAGTAGAGACAAGGTCTCACTCTTGCTCAGGCTGGTCTCGAACTCCTGACCTCGAGCAATCCTCCCACCTCGGCCTCCCAGAGTGCTAGGATTACAGGCATGAGCCACTGTGCCCAGCCCTGAGTAGAGCTTTTACAGGCGAAGGTAGGAGGACAAGGATTGGAGTGTGTGGGGGCAGATCTAGTTTTGAGTTAAGGACCCTCCAGAGGCTGGTAACTTTGGGACAACAATGACCCAGACATAGGCCCTTACAAGGACTGCATCTCAGCTTAGAATCATCACAGTCTGAATTGAAGCTATTCTAGACAGAAGAAAAATGTTAGCTTTGTCTAGAGTTAGACAACAACATCCTAAGTGTAAAATTTTCCTACAGTTTGGCTAATAGAGAGCCTGGCAGATAATCAAAAATAACTAGGCATGTTCATCAAAAGATATGCATGAGAATATTTGCCTCCCTACTTGTTAAAGTCCCATACTGAAAACTGTAAATGATATAATGCTAAACAACCTGTGACATAGTCACACAATGAAATATACTACATAGCAGTAGGAATGAACAAACCAGAGATACTACATGAAGTGGTATAAATGAAGCTCACAAAGACAATGTTAAGTGACAAAAAGCAAAACATATAAATACATACTTTGTTATTCCACTAATATAAAGTCTAATAACCAGGCAAAAACTCATCTATGCCCTGCAATGACAGAATAGTAGATATTGTTAGGTGGGTTGGACGGGAGAGGAAAAAGAGAGCGTTTTGGGGGTTTTGGGCTATTGGTAATGTTTTTCTTGATCTAGGTGAAGGATACATAGATGTGTTTAATTTGTGGAAATTTATCATGCAACAAACTTGCATGTGCACATTTCTGTTTGAATATTATACTTCAATAAATTTTTAATTTTTTTTTTATTTTTTAAAAAATAAAGTATAAAAAAATAAAGCAACCTGATTAAAACACTGCCAAAAAAGGACAATATTTATGCCCACAAAGGTGCCAAATATTTTTGTTATCAAACACAGACTCTAAAACAACTAAATTTTTATGTTGAAGGAGGTAAAATATAAAACTAAGAATTTGGTGGGTAAGAACTTTTGTGGATTTTTTTGGAATCTATTAAAAAAAAGAACAAAATGGGAATTCTAACCTATAAAATACAAAAACCAAAATAAAGAATTCAATGAATGGATTTAGCAGAAGATTAAATACTGTTGAGGTGAAAAATAATTAACTGGAAAATAACAGAAAAAATTCAAAATGAACCATGGAAACTCAAAAAAGATGAAAAATACAGAAGACAGGGAAAAGACATAAAGGCTACAGTGAGAAGTTCTAAAATACCTGTAAATAAAGTCTGTTTAAGAGAGAAGACAGAATGGGTTAAAAACAATATTTGAAGACTTGATGACTAAGAGAATGTCCTAAAATTGATTAATGACATCAAACCAGAGATTCAAGAAGTAGTACACACCCCAAACAGGATAAACAAAAAGTAATTTTTACCACATCATAATAAAACTGCCAGACAGAGAGAAAAATCCTAAAAGCAGCCAAAGGGAAAAGACTGATTATCTTTTAAAAAGCCACAATTAAACTGACAGTTCAGTTCTTAATATAAGAACTGGCAATAGAAGCTAGAAGAAAATTTAAAAATGTATTTAAGTGCTATAAGAAAGTAATTGCAAACCTGGAGTTCAATATACTGTAAAATGTTTTCATAAATAAATGTAAAATTAAAATATTTTTCAGACAAACAAGACCAGATCCTTTGTATTGGTTTTGTTTGTTTGTTTGTTCGTTTGGTTGGTTGGTTTATATTTCCTTAACTCTTCTCTGAGCTTTGTTATTTCTTTCCTTCTGCTGGATTTAGGTTTGTTTTGTTCTTCTTTTTCTAGTTCCTTGAGATATGACCTTATTTTTTAATTTGTGGTCTTTCTGTTTTTTTGATATGAACATTTAAGGCTATGAACTTCCTCCTCAGCACTGCTCTTTCTGTATCCCATAAATTTTGGAAGTTCATGTTGCCTTTGTCATTCAATTCAAAAAATGTTTGATCTCCATCTTGATTTTGTCAATAACCCAAGGATTGTTCAGCAGCAGATTGTCTGATTTTCTTGTATTTTATGTAGATGTGAGAGTTCCTCATGGATTGATTTGTAGTTTTATTCTGCTGTGGTCTCAGAAGTTACATGGTATGATTTTGATTTTTCTAAATTTGCTGAGATTTGGATCTCAGCATATGATCTATATTGCAAAGTCTCCCATGTGCTGATGAGAAAAATGTATATTGTACAGTTTTGGGGTTGAACATTCTGTAAATGTTAGGTCCATTTGTTCTAATGTCCCATTTATGTCTAATGATTCTTTGCCAATCTGCCTGGATGATCTGTCTAGTTCTGTCAGTGGAGTGTTGAAATCTCTGGCTATTACGATGTTGTTATTTATTTCTTTGCTTAGATCTAGTAGAATTTGTTTTATGAATCTGGGAGCTCTTGTTTTAGGTGTACATATATTTAAGATTATTATATATTCTTGTTGAACTAATCTCTTTATCATTACATAATGGCCAACTTTGTGTTCTTTTTACCATTGTTGATTTAAAGTCTATTTTGTCTGATATGAGAATAGCTACTCCTGCTCACTTTTGCTTTCCATTTGTATAGGGTATTTCTTTCATTCCTTCACCTTGAGTCTATGATAATCTTTGCAACTTAAATGGGTTTCTTACAGACAGCATATATTTGGGTTGTGTTTCTTTATCCACTCAGCCAATCTACATATTTTAAGGGGAGCATTAAGACCATCACATTCAATCTTAGTATTGATATGTGAGATACTGTTCTGGTCATCATTTTGATTGCTATGTAGTTCCTTTGTTCTCTCCTTTGTATTATTGTTTTATAACAGTTGTGAGTTTTAACTTTCAGGTATTATTACAGTGGTGGGTATCAATTGTTCTGTTCCATGTATGGAACACTTCTAAGCAGTCCTTGTAGGGCAGGTCTAATGGTAACAAATTTCCTTAGTGTTTGCTTATCTGGGAAAGACTTTATTTCTCCTTCATTTATGTAACTTAGTTTTTCAGGATACAAAATTCTTGGCTGGCAGTTATTCTGTTTATGGAGACCAAAGGTAGGACCCCATTTGTTTCTGGCTTGTAAAGTCTCTGTTGAGAAGTCTGCTGTTAGCCTGATGGGTTTTCCTTTGTAAATTATTTAATGTTTTCACCTCAGAAAACTGAAGGACTGTAGCTTCCTGGAGAGGACAAATGCACACAATGGGTGGAGAAGCAGTATGGCACCCGCTGCTTCAGCTTCAGTCTATGGTGAGGGGGAGGAACCCTGACAGGGCTGGCAGCCTGTGCTTTGTTCTTGAGAAGCTCCCAGTTCATTGACAGCAGCAGCTTTGGGGCTTGTGAGGGTAAAGAAGCTCTCCAACAATTTGGGAGCCTGTGGTCTGCCAGAAGTCTGAGGGGAGAAGAAACACCTACCTTTTCCATGAGACGCCAAGTTCTCAGGGGTTGATCTCTGCTGAAATCTTGCTCATTCTTGTTCTGCTCCACAACTTCTTCCCGTGGAATCTCCACAAGGTTCTGGCATTTTTCACTCAGAATTACACCTGGGTTGTGTTTTTTTCATCTAAAACCTTTCCATCTTTCTGAAACCATCTGGCAACCAATGTCGCTAGTCAACCATCTTCTCAATCCAAAGGAAAAAAGTCCTACACTTTTATGCCCTACTTATCTCTCTCTAATCCAGTGGTCTTTCTAAAAGGGAAATCTGATTATTTCACTGACCTTACAACTTTCTATGGCACTCATTGAACAAGAGTGATCTTCCCTCTAAAGTGGACATCTGTGCTGGCACCCCCAGTATCTGCCTTCCCAGGATCCAATTTTTGCCTATTTTGCCTACATACCCCTACTTGCCTTCCAGGCCCATCTCTTACCAGTCGTTGTCTTCTCCACTCACCCTCTCCTCTACATCCTACCCACACTGAATTGCCTTTCAGTTCTCTGAAGGCTCCATACTGTTTCATAAACCTAGAAGACTCCTTCTTAGCCTGGATAACTCCCACTCATCCTTGACTTACATGTCGCCTCCTCCAGGAAGTCTTCTTTGCCCTCCTAATCCTCTTTAGGTGCCAGAAAATTCTCTTACAGCACACTGTACCTCTCTTAACACACTGAATTATATAAATAAATGAGTGAGAGAAACAAGATGAATTGGAGGTGAGGAAATTGAAGCAAAAAGTCTAGATTCTCTTTTCTAAAGGGTGACTATAAAAGGATGAGGGACCATTAAGAAAAAATGTAAGAAATACAGGACCACAGCCATGTCAGATGGAAGTCACCAGATGGGCTACTATTGATGGCATCAGGTCCCTGAGGAATGGAAAGAGGAGCAGATACAGAGCTCAGACAGCAAGGTTAGTCTTGGATAACTATAACAGCTAGCATTTATTGATTAATTACTACACACAATGTATTATTGTATATTTTAAGTATTAACATGTACTAGTCTATATTTTATGTCCTTTATAGGTGAAGAAATCAGGACACAAGATGACTCAGCTGAATTACACTGCTTCTAAGTGAAAAGTCAGAACCTAAATCTAGGTAGCCTAGCTCCAGAGAAAGTGCTCTTAACCATCCTGCCAAATTGGATTTAGAGAAGGACATTTCCCTCTTTAAAGCTGAGGGAAGATGTTTATATAATTTATCCAGATAACGTGGAGTTAGGGAGAGTGAAGTTAGGGAGCAAGTGTTTGCCTACTAGCTCCTGCTTTATCAGGGAGAAATTAATGTCCTCTGTTCACATGAGTTGTGGGGCAGGTTAGAGAGGAACTGAGGGGCATAGAAAATGTTGGGGTCCCTGCTATGTTATTTGGGCACATTTTATTTACAAGTGTGTCTGTGCTGCTCAAAGCGTGGTCCACATACCAGGGTTGGTTTGCAACCTATTTGTTGCCTTTCCCCAACCCGTGAAGTACAGAAGTTGAGATAACCATTTAGAGAGTTTTATAGCAAGTTGACATTACTGCAATATCCAAGTGCATGAGAAATGGCCTTCTTTCCTTAAATAGGTATAAATGAGCTCAAGTGTTGTAGAACTCACACATGTGGCAAGAACATTGGAAATTTTTAAAAAATAATAACTGGTCCTTTCTACAGGTAGTTTAAGAAGCACCAGTTAAGGAGGGAAGGATGGAGTGAATCTCTGGAGGACCATACAGATGACTCACTCCAAGATGATCTCACATGACTTCTGACATCTGAACTGGACTCCATGAAAAAAGGAAATGCAACTTCTCTAGAAATGGCTTTGCACACTCTGGGGAATGGTATAAATGAATGTGTGTGATTCATGCAGAAAACCTACTGAGAGTACTGCCCTGCACTCTGCGACCCACATTACTGAAGCAGAGAGTTGTAAAGAAGAGAAGGAGAAGACCTTGGTTCCAGTTTCAGCTCTGCTCTGACACCCCTGTAATCTTGAGAAAATCACTTAATCTCTTTAATCCATTTGAGCTTCAGTGTGCTCATTAAAAAAAAAAAAGAGTATTTGAGGAACAGGAATAGGGGGGAAGGGTGTTGTCCTAGATAATCCTTAGGTTTCTTCAAGCTTTCGTATTCTATTGCTATTCACCCAATGATTCTGAGAAAGTCCACCTATGAACATTATCACACATTTAGCCTATGGATTCTCAAGAAACTATCATAGAAACACGAATTATTAAATATAAATAGTTATTATATCAGGTGGGATCCCACCTAAATAAGGTACATGTGTAAAGTGAGTTGAATAAATGACAAAGTAATTTGCTGGTATCTCTTGAGTTTATGGCAAAGAGTGCTGCATGCAAATGTTTTGTCTTCACAGGAGATATTGTGCTCCTTGTGTATTTTGTTCATGAGAAGTCTTATATTTATATATATTTTTAAACTTCAGTGAATATAATCAGAAAAAATAATTGCCCTTAAATGTCCTAAATTCCATATCTAACTATTGCTATATTAAGCCCTACTTGTCTCAGCTTTTCAAGAACTGGAATCCAAACATAATATTCACTTAATAAATATATGGTATATTCACTTTAATAGATAGTATTTTTGGCTTAATGATGGTGTTTAGGTTTTTCTACGCCCTACTTCATATACTGCTCTGTGATTTGATGGTTTATTCTTTTTGTAGACTTACATGGGAACTGGAGGGCTCTGTGGAGCATACATCACCCTCATCATAAAGACATAGATAATGAAGGACCAAATTTGGGTCAAAGCCCAAGTGTTCATTTCTATTTTGGTGAGAACATTTCATTATCTTCCTGTAGGGCCTAATAAAGTGTTGTTTAACTCCTTCTGAGTGGTTGTTATAGATTATCCTATGTACTTCCTGTTTTACTTAATTTAGTTGAAAGAATGTCTCCGATTGAATTGGGATGACTGGTTTTTACAGGACAAAATAATAAACTCTGAGTGACACTTCCCTGTGTAATCCTATGTCTTGGCAGGTGTTACTAAAACTCTTTGGTTTGCATTTAAATAAGATGCTAATTTATTCCTTTACATGATTTTTATGAGAAAATAATTTTCCAGACCATTTTTTAATCTGCGGTCTAATATTTGCAGACTTGTAGAAATGCTATTCTGCTTCCAGCATCTGATTAATGACATACTGTTTATCTCCTGATGCACCATCCAGCACAGTTTTAAATAATAAAAGATAGATTATGTCTATTGTTCTTTAATAAAATCAAATTCCACTTCTTGCCCAGTAATGATCTTAAAAGAGCTGAAATACAGTGTATAAAAAATTAATCATTTTTGCCATTTACTTTTCCACAGGTTAATGTTAATTATACTTAAATGGAAATGTCTCTGCCGAGAATTTCTTCCCTAAAAACATATTAATCTCTAAAATTTTTTAAATTTCTGGCTGTATTTGGATAATCAGAGAGTTAAATAAAACGTATTAGACTTTTCAATGGAATTATAATAGTGACTCAATATAATTAATTTGAGATTTTGGTTTTAACAAAGAAACAAGAAACAAATCGTAGCTTATTTCCTACCAGTCAATCTATAGTCACCCATTGTCAATTGCCCTAAGTTCCTTTGAAAGGGGAAAAAGAGGACCATGAGAGCTTGCAGCCTAGGAAAGCAATATACTGAAAAGGAAAAGTTGAGTAAGGAGATAGTTGAAAAGTAAAATAAAGAGAAAAACTGTAACATTCACCAACAATCTGAAATCTAATTCATTTTACTTATAAAACTTTTCTGTTTTATCTCAAATACATGACCTTAAAGTCATTTTGAACGTTTTACGACTAAAACCCAAAGTCTATGTCCTTCTATATTAAATTGTAGCAACAGAGTTGAGCTCTATTTGTGCTACTGAATCTGCCATTTATATTACAACTTTTCAGAATTTTGATTACCCACAATGGTCACATTTTAAGGGAAAATATATATTTTATAAACTACAGAGCTCATAGTATTTGACCATCTTATGTTCTAATTTGCCCCCTGAGATAGGAAGGCAGGATTTTATCAACCTACAGATGTTAAGCCTAGAGCACCCAGAGACTAGTTTACTGCCTTACCAAAGGTCACACCATCTGTGGCAGAGCCAGGACCAGAAAAACAAGCTGATTTCCCCACTTGTGGGTATTTTCTACACACTCCCAGGTTTTGGCTTATAATCTTCTTTCAGGTTTCAACACAATTTAGTGGACATTTAATGATGAGAAAAGCATATGCCATCTTGATAAACAAAAATGCACCACGGCTGTGCTCAGACAATCAAGTTATTTCAGTGTTTGTGAATCTCCTTTCTCCTCCACTCCCTGCAGAAGAGGGAGGTATTTAATACCAATTAAAGATGCATTTAATACCTTTCACGGATGCTGAGCCATCTGTTATGGGTTCTGTTCAACTTACAATTCTAGAACAAATCTTCTTTAATATGTGAATTGCATGGACACCGTTCCAAAGTCTGTATTCATTCACAATAATCCTAAAAATATAAAAAGTTAACTTATATTACAATACAAGAAATTATTTGACTTATCAAATTTAGATTGTTACCTAGGCCAAAAAATCTCCCAATTTTAAAAAAGAAATGAGGGGAAAGGTTTGGAAAAGATTGAAAAGATGAGACAGGAGAGAAGTTAGTATGTAGAATTAGTTGGAAGAATGATAAAATGGAAAAACACATCCCTTCCTCCCAATATACTTAATATTGATCTCTTTTCAAAACTATATATTTCATGTAATAGTTTGCATCACTGGTACCTGCCTTTTCTCCTTTGCTCATTTTACTCTTATTTTCAACAACCTTTTACACTGTCTCATCCCTGTGTTGCTTCCTCATCCTTATAAACATTTGTTCATGCCATCATTTAATAACAATTAAAGAGGACTTAGTAGGAAGGGAATGTTTTGCTTAATCATTGAAGGTTGAAACTGATCTCAGGTCTCACCTCTAATGTAAAACTATCCATAGCTCAGGAGGAGACACATGGATAGGCCCTTTAAAGAGTCCTGAATGTAGTGCTATGGCTTGTTTGCCCCCTCTCAAACTCACGTTGAAATTCAATTGCCATAGTAACAATATTAAGAAGTAAGACCTTCAAAAGGTAATTGGGCCATGTGGGCTCTGCCTTCATCAATGGATTGATGCCATTATGACAGGAGTAGGTTCATTATCCTGGGAGTGGTTTCCTTGGAAGACCCTCATGAGAAGCTGGCACCTTGACCTGGGGTTTCCCAAGCCTCCAGAACTATGAGAAAATACATTTCTGTTCATTATAAATGACCCCATCTCAGGTATTCTGTTATAGCAGCACAAAATGGACTAAGACATGTGTAGAGAACATGTGGATTAGGGGAGAAAGGTCTTGGTTGCACCAAAGACGGGGTGTGGGAGAGCCAGGGAGAAGGTGGATAATTGACACTCCCTAATTCAATCCCTATTCATAACCCTTAAATTCTCAGAAGAGTGAATAAAATTTATGCAATGTTTGAAATCAGAAAAAATAACTCTGCTGAGGATTTCTTGAAAAAACCAACTGAAGAAAGGACTTACATTTGCACCCAAATTAACATGGCCAAGACTGAAAGAGCAACTGTGGATGCCATGGGAATGAGGAGATATAGATCAAAGAGTCACAGAGAACTAAGCCAAAACCCTGAGGAGGTTCTCAGGCAGGGCTCACAAAGTTCACAGAATTGGATTTGGGCCCAGTATAACCAAATTTCCAGGAGATGGAGGCTGGCAGAGGTTGTCATCCCTTCCCTACCATGGCAGAGATGCTGTGGTCAACAAATAGTATTTATTAGCCCCATGCTTCTCCCCTTCTAGTCTCATAACCATCTCTGTCTCCGCTGTCTTTGAAGCACTTGGCTCAAATGCATTTATTGACACTCCACTAATTTTTCTCTCAAACTTGCAAACAATAATGTGAGAGTGTTCTTCTGCCAATGGTGAGGTAAGGTCAGGAAGGAATAAAGATGAGAAAAGCAACAGCAAAACTTAGAATACTTCTTGGATGTGAGCCCTGCTTGGCTCTGTGTACCCAAGGGCCTGGTAATATTATTTTTTACTTAACATTATTTTTAGTTAATGATTTTAAGTACTTTAAGTATTTGCATGGGTCTTCAGAAAGAATTTATATATATAAATATATATGATAGTATATTATATATGTAATAGGTAGAAAAATATATTTGCAAGCATATGAACTTTGAATTATCATTCATAAGTAAAGAAAAAACAAAATATAGTAGAGACATCCCAGAGAAGCCAAGCCTCAGTGAGCTCCCCACTTCCATGCCCTTCTAATTTTTCCTGCCCACTAGCCCTTGATGAGGACAATCACCGTTGGCCACCTCACACATTAAATAGGGCTGTACTAAGCCACATGACCTGGTGCCTTGGTCAAGATGTTCAGACCACAAAGACAATAGGTAAAAGGCAACTAATCTAAAGTCTCCCCACAACCTACAAAGAAGACTAGTATGAAAGCTCTTCCCAAATAAACAAACAAAAAAAAAAAAACAAACAAAAACAAAAGAAAAAGGAGATTAGATGGACCTATCAATAATTACAATAATTTCAATTAAATACAGGGTAAAAGTTGAGAAGTTGATGGGGGCAAGTGGCAGTCAAAGCAGACAAGAACAGAAGGCAGTGTGCAGACTCCTGCCATGAAGAAAAGACATCTGAAGAAGAGAAAAGTTCAGGCAGATATACAAAGAAGGATGAGTAAAATCCAGTGGATCAAAACTAAATAGAAATGTGCTCAGTGGGTCTTCTTTCTAAGATTTCTTCAATTCTTTCCCTCATATGTCATAATGTGGCATTCTGGGTGATAAATTGCTTCTGCTTTTTAAGCAACACGTTTTAAGTAGATAGAGTGGTTAGATATACCATGGGCTAATGATGAGAACTCAAAAATTCCCTTTAGGAAATGAGCAGTTTGTTTAAGTATTTCCATTTCTATTAATCATACTCACAAGGAAATAACACAACTTTCTTCGAATACTTCTGAATGGTTAAAATTTAAAATAAGATGCATTGCACCTATTTTCTACAACTGTGTCCATATACTACACAGTAAAAAGGTTATGTTTCTTCAAAATTAAATTATTGTGCCCATATTCTAATTGTCATCTTTTTCGAGGGTCTCATTAAATTATTCCTGCAATATTATTGGGTATTCAAAGTCAAGTATAAATCTGACTGTTTTCTTATATATGTGGGACTACTGGCTCCTCTGTCCAACTGCTGATTCTTAAACAGTGACCTGAATTTACCTAACAGATATTTGTTGAGCATTCATATGTATAATGTGTCCTGCCCAGGGCTGTGGAGGTTTCACAAATTTATATGATGTTAGGAATCACCCAGAGTATTTGCTTAAAAAAAAATCCTTGAGGTCCAATCCAAACATACTGAAACAGAATTTCCAGGTAACAAGGGCTCCATGTTATTCTCATCTCCAGGAAAGTTGGAAAACACTGTCTCAGAGGGTAGAAAAATGAGCAAAGCTAAGCCCCTATACTCCAGTAATTTAATTCAAGGGTGGAGAGACACTTTCAATAATGGACATATTATCTAGACAGAAAATCAACAAAGAAACAACAGATTTAAACTGCACTCTAGAAGGAATAGACCTAACAGACATTTACAGAACATTCCATCCAACAGCTACAGACTACACATTCTTCTCAACTGCACAGGGAACATTCTCCCAGAGTCGGTCATATGCTAGGCCACAAAAAAGTCTTAATAAATTTGAGAAGATAGAGATCATATCAAGAATCTTTTCTGACTATAATTGTATAAAATTAGAAATCAATAACAGAAGGAACTTCAGAAACTTACAGGTACACGGAAATTAAACAACATGTTCCTCAATAACCAATGAGTCAATGAAGAAATTAAAAGGCAAATTAAAACATTTCTTCAGACAAACAAGAATGGAAACACAGCATACAAAAACCTGTGGGATTCAGCCAAAGCTGTTCTAAGAGGGAAGTTTATAGCAATAAACACATCAAAAAAGAAGAGAGATTTCTAATAAACAACATTGCACCTCAAAGAACTAGAAAAACAAGAGCAAACTAAACCCAAAATTAGTAGAAGGAAGAAAATAATAAAAGTCAGAGCAGAAATAAATGAAATAGAGACTAGAGCACACATTCAGGAAACAACAGTGTCTTCAATAAATGGTGCTAGGGAAATTGGTTATCCACATGCAGAAGAATGAAACTTGACCCCTCTCTTTTACCATATACAAAAATTAGCTCAAAATGGGTTAAAGGCTTAAATGTATACCCTAAATTATGAAACTATCAGAAGAAAACATAGGGGAAATGCCTCATGACATTGGACTGGGTAAGCAATTTGTGGGGCCTGACCTCAAAAGAACAGACAATAAAAGCAAAAATAGACAAATGGGATTATTTCAAACTAAAAAGCTTCTATACAGCAAAGGAAACAATCATCAGAGCAAAGAGACAACCTTCAAAATGGGAGAAAATATTTGCAAAGTATTCATCTGACAACAGACTAATATCCAGAATATATAAGGAATACCAACAACTCAACAGAAAAAAAAAATCCCATTAAAAAAATGGGCAAAAGACATCAATAGACATTTCTCAAGACATACTAATGGCCAACAGATATATGGAAGAGTTGTGAACATCACTAATCACCAGGGAAATGCAAATGAAAACCACTATGAAATGTCACCTCACTTCAGTTATAATGGCTATTATCAAAAAGACAAAAGATAACAAGTGTTAGAGAGAAAGGATGGGAATGTAAATTAGTAAAGCCATTATGGAATACAGGATGTAGGTCCTTAAAAAATTAAAAACTGAACTACCATATGATTCAGCGATCCCACTACTGGGTATAAATGCAAAGGAAAGGAAATCAATACATAAAAGAGATATCTGCACTTCCATGTTTATTGCTGCACTATTCACAGTAGCCAAGATGTGAAATCAATCTAAATGTCCAACAATGGATGAATGACATAAGGAAATGTGGCATATATACATACTATGGCCATAAAAAAACAACAAAGTCCTAACATTTGTGACAAAATTAATGAATCTGGAGGATTATGTGTTAAGTGAGATGAGCTGGACACAGAAAGACAAATACTGCATGATTCCACTTATATGCAGAATCTGAAAATGTTGATCTCATAATAAGTAGTGAACAGTGGTTACCAGAGACTGGGGAGGGTATAGGGGAGGACAGGATGGGGAGAGTTGGTCAATGGATACAAAGTTACAATTAGAAAGTACGAATAAGTTTCAATGTCCTGCTGTACAGTAGGGTGACTGTAGTCAACAAAAAGTTATTGTATATCTCAAAATAGCTAGAAGAGAGGATTTTGAATGTTCCCACCACAAAGAAATGATAAATATTTGAGGGAATGGACATGTTAATTACCCTGATTTAATTATTACATGTATCAAAACATCACATTGTACCCTATAAATATGTGCAATTATTATGTGTCAATTTAAAATAAACGTAATTTTTTAAAGGAGTGTGCAGAATGAGATAAGTATGCAAGAAGTTGTAATATCAGGCAGAGGAGGAAAACATTACACATGATGGGGAGAGGAGTAGTTATGATGAAAGACATAATAAATGCATTGATAGATTTCATATGGCAGAGACCATGGGATTTCACTATGCATGTACAGATAGCAGCAGGTGTGAATGTAGGAAAGTGTGATATATGCTTGGGAAACGGAGAGATGTCCAGCCTAATTCAACTACATGATATAGGTTTGGCATATAGTGGGAAAACAGAAACAGTGGGGACATATTGCCTAGGTAAAGAATGAATAGCTATGTAAGGAATACCTTTCTATGCAGGTGGTATTGTGCCTAAATCTGTTCTGTAGAAATATTAATCTGCCAGAGGTAATTAGAATAGTTTGAAGTAATTCAAGACAATAAGTCAGAAGCCCCAAAAGTATCTCATTTCAAAGGATCAAAGGACAGGAGATAAAGAGTAGTGACAATAGACTAGAAGGACCATCATTTATGTGAAGTCACCGGAGACAGATGTTTGTATTTCGTCTTCACTGTCCTATTTCTTTAAACAAATGCAAATATATTCAATATTCACTCAACAAATATTTAGTGATCACTTACTACGTGCCAGACTCCTTGTAAGGCCTTGGTGTTCCAGCCTTCACCACGTCGCTAACAGGCTGCTGTGGCAGGCGGAAATACATCAACCACCACAATGCACAGAGGGGAGCGGGGCCAAGGGTGAGCAGCTTGAAAGTAATCACTTTGTAACATTCTGCATGTGAATTTACTGCATGGGTATTTTCTACACTTTGACTTCCATTACGGAGAATGTCTTAACTCTTTTTGCTGAACATATTAGCCTCAATTCATTGAAGCTGAAAGTTAAGAGAGAGAAGACTTACCAGCCAGAGCCTTGCAGAATGCCTGTGTGGTTTGTGGCATCCACAGACAGGACTCTACTGTCTTCAGACTCTGATTTATAAGGGCTGCTGGTTCCCTGGTGTGTCCACTCTGGGCTCACATTACCACAATTGTGTTTCAATTCCCATGAACCAGACACTTTTCTGAACCACACATGAATGTGTTTTTAATCCCAATCTTAAAGACAAACAAAAAAATTGATAGGTTGAGAATTGATTGAACTCTACTTGTAATGAAAAATGTTGTATGTACCAAAAAGTCTGTATGTGTGGGTATAAATATACAGACACATACACATTCACGAAGTATGTATACACACACAGAGTGACTACATCCAATATTCCAACACATTTACACAGGGATAGAGTATATCTTATGCATCTCTTCGATTAAAATACTAGTAAAGTCCATAGCTTGAAATACCCCTTAGCTTGAAAAAACAAGGTAAGGATGTCATTTGGGTTAGCATTCTCTGTTTCTGCATTGTGTAGAGTGGGCCACAGGCCTACCTCTCCGTCCACCACCAGCATGTGTGCCCACTGGCACATGCTATATCCCACATAGACTCAGGATGTTCTTTGATCAAAACCAATAGACTAATTGCATAGTGTTCTTAGTCTCTACATACAGCTGTTCGAATCTGCATTCTTCCAGACTCTGCAAATCTTTGCAAATGTGAATAGATTCTTTGAAAAGATCCATTCAGGAACCCTGCTGCAAAATCCTTACCAGTGTCGTCTGTGTCCTTTTCTGGTCCTAGAAGTCACCATTTTACAGTTGCCCCTGTGTCTCGCCCTAAGACAGCCCCTCTCTTGCAGGGGCCAAAGTTAAGAGCAGTTCAGTCAAAACCTCACCAGGGTGCACTGCTTGGCCATTCCTGTTAACATCTGAATTTGACTTAGACTTAGGGAAAATCAGAGTGAAAAAGAGCAATCAGAGGGTACCTCATATTTCCATCAGACAAAACAAAATACCCTAAAATGTTTCTAATGGATTATTTCAATATTAGAGCTTTTCCTCTTTCTACTTCTTTACATGATTCACATTTTTATTAATAGGCCTTTACATCTTTATAATGAATATATATGTGTGTTTTTAAGAATTAGATTGTGTTCAAAGGGCTATATATTGATTTTTGCTTAAATATGCTTGAAATTTATGGATGAATACACAAGAAATCAATAATATGATTGCCTGTGGAGAGGGGAGCTGGGTAGATGGAAGATGGGGGGCTTTTTACCACATATCTTCTTGCACCTGAAATTTTGAACTATGTCAATGTATTAATATTACCTAGTAGAAAAATTAAATTAACCAAATCAGTTAGATAAATAGGATACTGAGCAGAGAATTTATTTATTCATATATTCATTCAGCAGGCATTATTGACTATGTATGCCAGGCATTGTGCTCAGTCCCAGGGACACAAAGATGAATAAAGATGCAACTGGACTCAAGCAGCTCACTCTACTCAGATTTGGATATGATGCTTCCATAGTAGCTTTTTTATTACTATTTGAAAACAGTGAAGAAAAAAACCTCAGGGAATTTTGTTATCACGGGTGGATACAGAAATATTCATGCTTTCTGCTCAAAGCTAAATTACCTTGTTGAAGACAACTGGGTCTTGCAAAATTAGGCTACCCCCTTTATGACTGTAGAGGCAGCTAAAATTGTCCTGAAAAGCCTAGTCTGTTCTCAGGAATCAGATGACATTTGAGTCTGACTCTCAACTTTGTCCCTCACTAGATGTGTAACCTCAGGTAAATGACAACATTTCCAAGCTTCACGTTGCCTACAGAATGAAGATTTTAGTGAATTTATCGCATAAATTTATTGTAAGGATTAAATTTTAAATGCATGCAAAGCATTTCTTATAGTTATAATCATTATCTGGAGAGGAAGCCTGGATTTTCAACAATAAAACTTGTCTTCTTGAAACCTCTCACAAAGGCTTTTGTTAAAGGAAATAGGATTCAATTTCTGCTGGCAGATTCCTCTCTAAGCTGCCCATTTTTTTTTCTCCTACAGCTCTTGCTCCCCAAAATGAACATTTGGCTGGAAGCTTATCTATCCAGAATGCAGAATGGCTCCCTGGGAAAGGGGGCACCTTCCAAAAATCCATGATAAATATCCCTTGGCTATATAACTCCACAGGCCTGAATTCCACTTTGTTGCCAGGGCCTAGGGCATTAACTTTCTTGGCAGTTTCAAGTCACACACTGTGCAGAAATCAATTTCTTTGGGGAAAATATATCACACATTGAAGCAGGTTAAAAATCCATGATTTTTATGTGTATTCTTCACAAACATGTCTTTTCACCTTTTTAAGCTTTACATTAAAAGAAGTCCATAATGCCATGAAATAAAAGATTGATATATTTTACACATACCCAAAAAAGCATGTCTGCATAGTGAAAGAGAATAATAAGCAAAGTTAAAAGACAAAGAATTGGAAGAAAATTGCCACTTACAACATAATGTACAAAGCTAATCTTGCTAACATACAAAGAGTTTCCATCAATTGAGAAGAAAAAAATCAATCTAATAAAAAAAACAGGCAAAGACTCTGAACAGACTGTTCACAAAAAAGGAAATGCAAATAGCTCTTAACACAAGAAGATGAGCAGCATAAATTGACATATCAATTTTCATTTAAGATATTGGCAAAAACATAAAAGTTCAGTAGTACACCCTGTTTGGTGAGGCATAGGGAAACTCGTGAATCAAAGGTGGACACATAAATTCATACAATTCCTACAGAGAGTGATGGGGCTCAGGACATGCTACCCCAAAAGATGGCACCTTGGCCCATCAAATATTTTAAGTTGAGGGAATTTGAGAAAACAGCAGAAACAGGAAGGTCTTTCTGACCTTTCCCCCCTGCCCTTCTCCCTGTAGCAGGTCATAAGACCTGAGAAGGATTTTCCAACCTTTCCCTAAAGCGGGTCACAAGACCCTCATGTGAGAGGTCCCCTCCCTAAACCGGGAGGAAAGAGACATCCTTATCTCAGAAGAGGAAGAATCACAGAGAGAGAAGATTCAGAACAAACAGGCCTTGCTAAGCTTCCCCTAGTTTAATACCAATAAATCATACCCTTTGTCCTCCAATAATAGAACTACTGCATATTTGTTGTTAAGTGAAAAAATGCAAAATTTAGTTGTCTTTTTCTCTGCTACCTTTTATGAAAAAAATTGATATACAATAAGAAACAGTAATCATTTCCTTGGATGTATATACAAAAGCTCTGAAAGAAAATATATTGCAACTACTGGCCTTTTCCCTGGGAATATTCTTTCACTGTATTTCACAGATTATATTCAAAGATGACCCACCGTATCACCATGCATGTTTGCAAGACAGATGACCACTGAAGTGACACTCCTTGGGTCAAGACTGTCTCTTTGTCAGAGAAACAAATTCAGAAGAGGGTGGAGCTGGACCATGAAACCCCTTGTAAGCCTCTCCCGATTTCCTTATGATGAGAACTATTTTAAAAATTAAAGGTTGGAGACTTAAGTTGGAGCACACTGGTACCTGAAAAGAGTTTCTGCGAGGACATCGCATGAACAGGACAGTGTCATTCGGAGACAATGTGACTGGAAACAAGGGGTGTGCTATTCCTTAGGAGATTCTGTACCATTCTAAATGTTTCTTAATAACCTCACAGTTTTAGTATCAGAATGCATTTGACATCAATTCTCTCTCATATTTCACGTTTAAAGCCTTTTTTGTTGTGGTGGTTCTTAATCTTATGGGACTAACAGAAGCGCATGAGAGACTGCACAACATGGAGAGGAATTTTGAATCTGAACTCCGGAGCCAGACCATCTGGGTCCAAAGCCTGGCTTCAGTTCTTACTGGCCATGTGGCTTTTGGCAAGTGGCATTGCTCCTCTGTGCCTCGGTTTTCCCATATGTGTAACAGGGATCACAATGACACATCCTCCTAGGACCGCTGTGGGGATTGAATCGGTAGCACAGGTAAAGCACTCAGAAGAAAGCCCGCACGTCGGAAGCCACAGTAATCATTTTCTGTGCACAACGGGCTCAAAGGCCAGTTCAGCTGAGAGCTGGCATGACCAGAATAAAAGGGACTCAATACTGAAGGGACACAGGGCTCTAATTAAGGTGTCTATACACACTCCTGGTTTTCATAATGAGGAAAGCATTTGCCAACTTAATAAAAAGATATGCTATGTGGCCGTAATATTCTATTTAAAGTAAAAGCACTTAATTTTCTCAAAGCAATATTGCTTTCTTTATTCTAGGGAGGTCCTCATTGCTCATGTTTGAAATGAAGAGTGGAAGTAAAAGAACGATGATTCAAAACAATGACTAATCCCTGTTTTTATCCACTTGCCTCAGTACACAGATACCGAATGGGAGAACCTGAAACAAGACTGAGGACAACTTCATATTTTGGACCAAAAGAAACTGATAGGATCTAGTTGCTCAAGGAGGAGACACTTAGCCTTTTGCATTCCCGTATGTGTATATGTGCACCATGGTCTTTGTTCTCAGCAGTTGGTATCCTGGAGTTGTTAGCACTGCAGATTCTAGTATTCAGGTTAGGAATTGATCTAGCTCTCTGACTGACTATGAAAAAAAAATCGAATGCCATTTTTTTTAAGGACTTTCCACTAATTCCAATTATTCTCAAGTGCACTGTTTACAATTTTTACTACGTAATAATATTCTGTAAGTTATATTATTACATGAAAGTTGTAATAAAGTTTCAGCCAAATTATTATATTGAAATTGCTGTAGTAATGCAATGAATAATGATGCACTCATGTGAACAGATAAAGTTATAAACAGAAGTCAGAAAAAAAATATGACTGTCATTTGGAAGTGTACTTTAGCAGCTATGACGTCAAGATACTCTTCAGAGAATAATGTTTCTGGATGAACTGTAGCACCCTAGATGATGCTAATGATACCAAGTGGAAAGTCTTTGAAATGATTCCACATCCTGTTATATTAATATGTTGAAGTCAATAATTGGTGAATTAGTATGAGAAGCAAGTAAGTGGTTTTTAAATTATTGTGTAAGGCAATATTATTTAGATTTACTGTGCTTAGATTTTCTGATCAATTAACAGGTCACAACCAAGCAGAGCTTACATTACTCCAACTGCTGCAATGAACCATCCTCATCATTAATAAAATCCAACAGTCCTAAGTACATACAGGCAGCTGTTGCATTTATCATACTTATATTTACAAATGACTGTAATGATCACATAATGTTGTTATTATCACTTTTTGGAAATGATCCAGGATTTGTTTTCTTAGAACTCATGTGGGCCCTTCCATTTCAAGTGTAGACTATATAAAATATTTAATGTGTTTCAACTGAGGGGTGGAAGTACATCTCACCAATTATTTAACAGTACTAAACATACAATAAGCCAGACACAGAAGCCCAGTCCTTTCAAATCCCACTTATCACGATATAGTGTCTTATGAAAGACTAAGAGCCAAAGCTGGGAGAAATTGACTAGCTATTATACTTTCTAATGGCTGGGGGTCAATATTCTCAAGCAGCTTAGATAAATCCAAACCTCATGAGTGAATTTATTTTTCAGCCTAATTCTTGAACCTAAGTGTGGTTTATCTCTCACTTTCACTTCCTCTCCACCCAGCATCCACCTCTGTTTTCATCTGTGGACTAAGTCTGAGTCACACGGGATCCCACGCATCCTGAGAATCTCACCCTGATCCTACTCAATCTTGCCAGGCAGCTGGAAAGGTCCAATAAGACTTGTGCGCATTAGCACCCCTCACACCCTGCACCGACATCAATACAGCATGCAACAGTCCCTTTTTAAACTAAGAGAGACAAACCGTGAAGATAATGAAGCAATCAGCATCTGAAACCTTCTTTCTAAATCTTAAATAGGTATTTCTTACATAGCTTTACATCATTGTGATGTGCTTTAACACCTACAGTTGAAAAAAATAGCTTTATCATAGTAAATATTACAATTCAAGAAGAGAGAAAAGAGGGGTTAAAAGAGTTGTTGGCTTTGGGGAAATAGGTGAGGAAAGAATCACAGGATTCCTACTGGAATTACCAAGATATAAATTCCTTCCAGGGTGGGACTGTCTCTCTTCCTGTTCTTTCTCCTTCCCTTCAGCCCCTCAACCAGCAGCAGAGTGTTCTCTCATTTTTTCCCCATCTGTTCAGACAGCTGTTCAAGACAGACTATTTAGGGTTTATTGATTTCTTCATAAATTAATCACTCTGCAACAAGACTATATCAGATTAAATTACCCTATCCGTATAGGCTCCTGTGATAGAAAAAATATTATATGTGTTTAAACATAATACACACACACACATACACACAGGCAAGGGGAGGCTGTGTGGATAGAAAAGCATCCTTTCTCTCTCGGGTCCCTTCCCATAGTACATGAATTATTTATGTACATGTATTAGTCAAGACACTTCAATAATGAAAATACTTAAGCAATGGCATTCACAAAAGTGTTCATGATAGTTGTTTTTACTAGAATGGTTTTACATATGTAGTGCATTATTTTTAAAAATCACTATTTCAGGATTTTCTAACTTTGAACATTGAATATGCATGTATCTTTAACCCAACAAGACAATTTCTTGGGGAGGTGGTCAGAGTACCATAGCTTTTGAAAAAAACAACTTGTTAAAGCTAATTTTTGAAAACCTAGGTATGTATGCAATCTGTTTATTTATAATTTATCCACAGTAGGGACATGATTTTAAGATCAGTTATTAAGCAATTACCATAACTGTAGTCTACAACAATTTCTCTGGGATCCTCAAAAATATTTTATTATTCAAATTTATTATTAGTCTTATTGTTAGAGTTAGGAAAATAAAAGCAATAAAACAAATATGCTGGTGCCAACTTAGAGGAATCAGATGCACTTGGGAAGTAAGCAGTAGTATTCAAACCAACTTACAAAACGGTACACAATTTGTGTGAGAAAAAGAGGTGTAAACAAAGGATAGTGGTCACCATGGTACTTCTATGGGACACTACTCCCATAGAAGATACTCCCTAAGAAAAGTCAGTTATTTTGTGATCATTTGAGATACAAGGACCGTGAAAAAAGAATACACCCAAAGAAACAAATTTTGGTTTGTTTCATTTTGTTTCAGGGAACAACCTAAGATGCGCAAAAATGGAAAATAGTGACATTACAATAACAGCGTAATAGGTGATTTGAACACCAACTCACTTTGACTTTTCAAAATGTGTTAATGCATACTTTCTACTGATTTTATTCAATTATTATTATAGTTAGTATAAGTTCTAATCTGTTACAAATTATGTGTTCCTATTTATGATGAGTAAGTTACAACATAAGACCAAATCGAGCTATAGAAATGCGAAATTTTATGGCAATGTTAGGAATACACACACGTGAATGAAAACTATGAATAGAAGTTGCAAAACAGGACCTAAAAATCATTTAGGAACTTATCCTGCTGGCCATCTATACCTATATATTGTTCTTTGATCCTTAATAATAAATGCTCTTAGAAGAAAATTCAACACCTATATGATGCTGATGATATACACACAAATTCTTAAGCACAGCCACCTCCCTCCCTGCACACCCACCTGCAGTCTCTGCAAGCAGAAAGGAGGACATGGAGACATACATGGTATGTTCCCCCACACACATAAACAAGGTGCTTCAGTCAGGTTGGGTGGTTGGTTGACTTGCTGATAGTTTTAAATAGAATATTTTGCCTTCTTTGTGGAAACTTGTGAATAAGGTCCCCAAGATAGGGAATATTAATCATTATATGGGGGGAAAAAAAGAGCCATCAACACTAGATGTCCTCTCTGTGGCCTCAAGAAGGCCACCTAATTTCTTTGGGCCTCAGTTACCTTGTTTAAAATAAGGAGTTGACCCTTATATTTTCTTAAGATTCCTTCTAGCTCTGTGGTTCTAAATCTAGATCTCTTATCTTCTTAAATATGTAGGTGGCCTAATCATTAGCAGAAGAAAAAGAAGATCTGACTTCACTCATACTCATACTCATACTCATTTCTCATTTTATACTTCTATGGGCTATCGTGTCCTGTCCTTGGTGTGGCATAGATGCTAGGTAGCATTTGCCTGTGAGTGTCAAAAGGACTCACCTGGCTCCTGGAAGTTACAACTGAGCTCTGCTTTTCAGATGAACAAAGGGGCCAAGAGAGGACTCCCTATAATTATCTGAGACTATGATAATGTCCAAGGACCCACACTCATCAACACACATATTAGAAAGCAGGGCTTCCTACTTGCCAGATGGCACAGAGGCCAACTGGGGGATAATTCTAGACAATACTGCCAGTTACACTCAAATGGGACCCTTCCAAAGGAGGTGGGCAAAGTAATATTTTTCCTCAATTATAGCTCTATAGGCCAATTCGTGTATATTACACACCAAGAGTATGCAAATGTTCCTTTCGGGAGAAATGTTATTAAGCGTATTGGCAAGAAAGGATAACAAAGCTAGGATGTAGATTAGCTACTTTAATAATACAGACGGCCAACTGCTTATTCTTTGGAGAGTGACTATAATAAGCAATTAAACTCCTAAAGTATCAATAAAGCAAATGTTGATTACACCCAACCTAAAAATCTGTAATAAAACAGAAAACAACTTTTTTCCTGGCATATATTTTCAAGCTTGTGGCTTTGGAATTATTGTACATATGCTTATTTTCTATCTTCATAAGATAAGACTTTTTTTCAGTTATTCGCAGGAAAAATTAAAATTCTGGTTTCAAGAAAATTATTTTCAAAGATGGTGAGCTTCCTCTGATACACTTGTAGTTTTTGTTTTCTATCACCAAAGTATCAATGTTCTCAAACCAGGCCTAGGACTAGTATTTTGCCCAGTGTTCCAAGTCAGAACGTCTACATTTAGTGCCTGAATTAGTCACGTGGGAAACTTTAATTTAGTTCATGGGATCTAAGCATGTTGCAAATGTTTCATGGCTTAAAAATGTGTTAAGTTATAATACTACGTATTTCATACTACTCCCACCAAAAGTGCCTATTTGAAATGCACATTTGTGACACTCTGAATGAGGTTTTAGAAATGGGGTGAGGAATTCTGAAAAAGAAAATGTGCTTTATGAGACCATACATTGTAAACAAAAGACAATTATTGGAATCTCAAGAAATCCTAAAAAGCCTGGAATATTTTTCTGTTTTTCTACTGGCTAGGGTAAAAATATTTGCCGGTGAAATTTCCAAAGTCAGTGTCCCAAATGTGGACATTTGAAGGAAAAGCTGTAAATGTGCCCTGACCAGCACCAAATACAGGGAATCGGGGGCTCCGGAAAACTTGAGCCTCAGCCACCTGAAAGTTTGGAGTAAAGAAAGGAAATGGCTTCGTTTCATCTCAGCTCTTATTAATGTCAACACAGTCTCTCTGAGTGCTGATATTAGAGATCGGCTATTACTTTTAAAAATAATCTTTCACTGAGCGATACAAAAATGTGATAATGCACAAAGGAATTTGCAGCACTAAAGTGCAGTGCTTGTCTCGCACTTCACAGTGTTGTAGGGAAGAGTGTTCAAAGATTTTACAACACCTCTCTTCAATTTCCAAGACTCTATGAGGTGGACAGAAAATATACTCTCAACTTTGTTTTACAGATAAGGATTCTGAGATGCAAACAGGTTAAGAAACTGACTCCAAGTGACAGGCTAGTAACGAGTAGACTGGGAGGCCCAACCAAGTCTCCTGTTTCCTTCCCCAAAGTGCTTTTCACCATCCTTCCCTGCTTCAGGACCCCTCAAAGGAGTCGATCTCATCTTCCTCAGCAAACAAGAAGCTCTAAAAGAATCAATGTATTGCTGCCACGCCCATGCCTGTAATCCTAGCTCTTTGGGAGGCCAAGGTGGGAGAATCACTTGAGGCCAGGAGTTCAAAATCAGCCTGAGCAACATAGTGAGGAGCCATCTTTACAAAAAATACAGAAATTAGCTGGGTGTGGTGGCACGCACCTGTAGTCCCAGCTTCTTGAGAGGCTGAAGCAGGAGGATAGCTTGAGCCCAGGAGTTTGAAGTTGCAGTGAGCTATGATGATGCCACTGCACTCCAGCCTGGGTGACAGAGCGAGACCGTGTCCCCTCCCTAAGCCCCCCAACCCCGAAAAAAAAAATCAGTGTATCAAGTGGAGAAAAGATCTGAGATTGAAGCAGTCAAGATTCTGATAACCTTTTCCACTGAAGCCATTTGAATCTAAGAAGCAACTTAGGCTCTCTTTCCAGTGACCTGATTCCAAATAACATGAGAATTGTGGTTCTGTTTCACAGCATCATGTTTTATAATATTTCATTTTGATAGCTTTTCTCCATAGTATCAGCCACAGTAGTAAATAAATGATATATTTGTCTATGTCTTCTTTAAAGGTGGACCCATGCAATGCATTTCCCAGCGGCTCATTACCCGAGAGACTGGAGGGCTGGCAGCTTGCGTGACCTCATTTGCAGGATGCACTGCAGTCTGTCCAGCCCATTAGCTATAGAAGCCATCTCATTGTAAGACAAATTCGGGGCATGGAGCACGCAGACTGTATTAGGCAGCTGTCTCCTACCAGGACCTGTGCGGGTCAGGAAACCAATAGGTCAGTGCTGTGTGGGTATGTCTGAGCAGATGGCATCTTTGGCAGAGCCTATGGCAGAAATGTATAAAATGTCTGGTAATTGGTTCCAGCAGGATTTTCTGGGATAGGTATCTACGGGCTGAAACGGGCAAGGCTCTCGTTTCTCTGTGCCTATTCTAGCAAGAGCCAGTGCTGTCGGAATCAAAGCTTGCTCTGTATCAAAAGGTGCTCTGTCTTTCAGGAACTTATTTTTATCACTTGCCATTAGTTTTCAAAGAGTTGTTCCTTTTGCTCTCACCCTTCACATTCCTCCTTTGCTCTTGAAACCTGTTATGCTTTATACCTGAGGACAAAAGCAGCTGGAAATAGGAGTCGTTTCCACTCACCCACATCCCTCCTTTTCAGACTTAAAAAAACGCAGAAAGTAAGGCTCTGTGAGTGAACTGTTGCCACAGCAGTTTGATGGTGATTATTCCCTCGGTCATAATTTTAACAACACAAATTTGATCGCACACACGCAAACACACACACGCTCACGCAAATACATGTGCCCTACAGGTCATAGCCTCTGAAACGAACACTGGTGGACAATAGATCACCTTTGCAAGAAGAAAAGGGACATTTTTTTAATGGAGCTCTTTCAATAGCTCTTGGACATCTCTGAAGCAGAATTTGTCAAAAATGTTGAGGATCAGATTGAAAGCCCCCCTCCATGCACACACATTCTCTCCCTCTCTCTTCTCTCTCCCTCTCCAAAAGCCTGCCTTGCTGTGTAGCTATTTATTCTCTTGCATATTCATAAAAAGCATTGTTGTCCTACTTCAGTGAATTTTCCTCGCTTCGTTAGAATCACATATGTCAGAACTGAAAGGAAACAGATCAACCATCTTGTTTTTCACACAAGGAAACACCAGCCCAGAGGGGAAGTGACTTTGCCAAAGCCACGTCGTGACAGTGGCCACCAGGCTTTGGATCTCACTCCAGTCCTCCTTTCACCAGGCCAGGCTGCTGCTCAGGGAACAGAATATGAACTATTTCATTTCTCCCACATTCAGTGGTCACTGCTGTGGGTGTGGCCCTAGATGAGGCCATGGGGAAGACACAAAAATACCAAGATAAGAACTAGTCATTGGCGGTTACTGAATTCTTAATGTCTTTTTGTTATTTAAAGAGAGACACTAAGTAATAAAATATTTTGTGTAAGATGAAAATTTTAAATTTATATTTTTCTTTTCTATGTTTGTTGGTATTAGAGAAAAAGAACTTTAATATCCCTATGGATACCACCCATAGTATATTCTTGAAACAAAATAGATGTCACTGATGGCCAGAAAGGGATAGTTTAATATTTTAGAGAATTTTCAGGAAAAAAGAAAAGAAAACATGCACACAATACACTTTCTACTTGGGAATCTAACACGAAACTCACTAAATCTCATTCAAACATCTTCCACGTTATAACCAAATTATATCTAAAAATATAAAGACATAAAATATTAATCAATTTAACTTCCCATGTTGTTACCTGTTCCAATGTTTCATAAGGTAAAATATATTGGACCCATTAAATACAGAGGGAAAAAATCTATAGATAACAAGTCTTTGTTTCTTCTCTCTTTCTTTGCATTTCTGAAGCCCCAGATAAGTAGGGACTTCTGCTTTTAATGTTAGTGTGGATGCCAAAGCCTTACAAAATGGAGACATTCATTCTTCCCATCCCTGAAGGACCGCCAGTGAAGTCAGGTTTGAAAGACAGATCGTGTGACTCACTCCCTTTCCTTCTGTGCATTCCACTTTTCGGTCATATGTAGTTCCAGCTTCACTCTTGAGTGGCCCCGGGTTCAGTGAGATAGGCAGAGCATTAAATTCAAAACAGGAACACATTCTGAACAGGTCTTGGGTGACTGACACACAACCTGGGGATGCAATCTATTTCACTACAGAAAAAAAAAAAAAAAAAAGCCACTTGCTGTATCTCCAGGCTCTTTGAAGGTTTCCCCATGAATAAAATCTGGCTGCTGAGTACCTGTGATAGCTGTGTGGCCCACAGCAAAAGCTTACATTTAGATGCATTTCCCCTCTACATCTTTGCTTTTTTCTTTTTGTCCTTCTTACTGTCATGGTCCTTTAACATCCTCACAGCCTTTCCTTTTTAAAAGAGAATAATAGTAGTGACTGTTTATGAAATATTTATTGTGTGTCAGGCACTGTGCTAAGCACTTTGCATTTCACTAAAACTACACACCAGGTATACAAGGTAAATATTTGTGTCACAATTTTGAAGTGTGCTTGTAGCTTAACCAACGTCCCACAAGTAGCAAGGTGGTAGAGTCCAGATTCCAATGTCCATGAACATAATCACTACGCTCTTCTAATAGTGATTGTTAGATCTTGTTATAGGTTTTTCACACCAACTTTAAATCCCAAGTTAGCTCTCTACTGTCACCGAATCATGGTTTAAGGACACCTTATCCATCCAGTGGACTAACAGTAACGTAAAATGAACCTAAGTAAAACCCAATTAATTTTAGGGAAAATCTTAGAACACATTTGTGTTTGTTTTCCATTGCTGTGTAACAAATTACCACAAATTAAGCAGCTTACAACAACACAAATTTATTATCTCACTATTTCCAGAGGTCAACTATCTGGTACATTTTAGCTGGGCCCTTTGCTCAGGGTCTCATGAGGCTGAAATCAAGATGTTAGTTAGCTATATCCTCTTCCAGAGGCTTGACTAGGGAAAGATCTATTCCAGGCTCCCTCAGGTCATCGGCAGAATTCATTTCATTGTGGTTACACGACTGAATTCCCCATTGTCTTGCTGGCTGTCAGTTCCTGGAGGCTGCTCTCAGGTCCTTACCACGCGGCCCCCTCCATTTCAGCAACAAAGAACATTCTCACACCAAATCCCTGTCATGTTTCAGCTTCAAATCTCTCCAACTTTCTTTTCTGCATCCAGCCAGAGAAAAATCTCTGCTTTTAAAGAGGTCATGTGATTAGGTCAGGCCCATTTGGATACTGTCCTATCTTAAGATCATTTTATTGGTAACCTTAATTTCATCTGAAAAATCCCTTTCACCAGGTAAGATAACATAATCACAGGAGTATCCCCAGGAAGTGGAGATCATGGGGACCAGCCTAAAACTCCACCGGCCACAG
Source organism: Lemur catta (assembly GCF_020740605.2). Classification (NCBI taxonomy): domain Eukaryota; kingdom Metazoa; phylum Chordata; class Mammalia; order Primates; family Lemuridae; genus Lemur; species Lemur catta. The sequence continues at coordinate 72,109,657 of NC_059129.1, read as the reverse complement.
CAAGCCAAAGACAAACTATCTGTAGCTTATTTTTCAATCTAGTTCATTGGTCTCTTCCATTATTTGAAGAGTCAATAGATATTGAAGAAGGAAAGTTAACCATAATGGAACTTGCACCCATTGATTGCAAAGAAAAGGGCAGACTTGACAATGCTCTGATATGAACAGTGTGGTGGGGAAGGCCCCTTCTCTTCTGGCTCTGCAGTCATAGCCTTACCATGTATATCACCTACCAGGAGTTGAACTTCTTGTACCTACCTCTAGAAAGCTCCTCTGACCCTCCTTTACAAAGGCCAGCCTCAGATGAACCTGAATATTCCTCCTGTGAAAGGCAACAAGAACATGTCTGTGCCGGGGAGTCAATCAGTCCCCCATCACCAGTCACTTATCCATGTTTTATATCAATCCCAATGCACACACACTGGGAAAGTCTTTCCATTTGCTGATAGGAGTGTTTTGTGGATGACTTCATCTTTTAAGGTGCATGATTTTAGGATAAAACAAGAAATTATTGTATCTCTAGCTATGCTTTTACTTTCAAGCTGAATTTTAAAGGATGGAGTTTAGAGAGTGATCTCAGTCTTTGGGGGCTGGGTAGCTCATAAACAATGGAGATGCATTTCTCAAGGTCTGGAGGCTGGGAAGTCCTAGATCAAGGCACTGGCAGACTGGGTATCTGGTAAGGGACCTCTTTCTCATAGATGGTGCCTTTTCCTATGTCCTCACATGGTGAAAGAATGAACCAGCTCTCCTGGACCTCTTTTATAAGGACACTAATCCCATTTATGGGGGCTCTGCCTTTGTAACCCAATCACCTCTCAAAAGACCCCACCTCCTAATGCCATAACCTTGGGGAGTTGGATTTCAACATATGAATTTGGGGCATGGGGGACACAAACATTCAGACCATAGTAAGGGCTATCCCATCAATTTATTTCATAAGCTCAAACAATGGAACCATTGTTCCCTGATATAGCTAATACAGTGTCCCTAAATAAAGCTTTAAAAATAAGAATGAAATAAAAACACTTTAAAGATCTCAAGTCCCAAATATATCTACTATGTTTGATCTACATTTATTCAGTTTGAGAACGTGTTACTAAAACACAATTTTAAAATGGAAAGTATGGAGATTGAGAGTCAGGAAAACTAATAGATATTAGTTCTGGTTCTTACAAATTACCTCGGCTGAAAGCCAAAAGAGTTAATTTAGACAGCCTCCAGGGGTTAAGTGCAAATAATCTGTCTCAAGTGCAAAGGTAGTGCTGCTGGACTACCAAACTCCTGGCCCTCCACGCTCTATAGTCTTCTCTGTCAATAAGAATGATTTTCAGGCTCAGCGAGGACAGAATAAACATTGTTAAGAGGAATTGGGAGCTTGGGGTAGGTGGGGAGACTGTCAGATAACTTCTACCTGCTCTAGATGAGGTTAAGTCCCAGACCTTGATGAATTACATCCCAGAACATGGGCAAAACATACAGGTGTGGTCCCTGATTCACTGCCTGTGCTGGAAGCCTGAAAATGGTCAAATATTGTTCTGATTTTGTCAAAACTGGAAATTCTATAAACTGTAGACATTGATCCTATAAACTATAGAGAGATTCTAAGATTAAATCTCAAAAGGATGATTTGGGAAGGCTTAGGATAGGAAACTGAATCACAAGTATTGACTGGCTGGCCGCATTTCCTGCGCAGACTGGGTTACTAGACAGATAAGGAAAGAAGATACAGCACAAATCATGTATCTGTGTAATAGCAAGGGTCCCCAGAGAGAGGGAGGATGAATCTAGACGGGCAGAGTGAGGTAAAGAGACAAAGACAGGACTGAGAAGACAGGGAGGAGCACTAGCAGAAGTGGAAGTAGAAGGTAGGAGACGAGAAACCTTGGCCCTGGAGGGAAAGGAGGGTAAGAACTTTTTTCCCTCTGAAGAAGAAGAAACCGTGTGATGCTTCCCAGCCCCAGAACCGGGAGAAGGCAGCAGGAGAGCACCCACTCTCCCAGCTGCACGGAGACGCTGCAGGTGTCTTCCAGGATGGGGCTGTCAGTCCTGGCACCCTGGGCTTGGGCCACACAGGGCTCAGGACACCAACCACACTGCAGGGAGAGGAGAAGCGTTGTCAAAGAAAGTGGGAGCCACTGCAGCTGGAGGAGCTACGCAGCTGGGGCCACGCTGCAGGCCAGCAGTCAGCGCTGGCATGTGGAGCTTAAATGGTGTGCCCTTGGGCTTAAAACAACAGAGCACCTTTTTTTTTTTTGTCAATGTTATGACAACCCACACACTCATTTTTACTCCTTCCAGAGAGTGTAAGCCTATTCAGCTGAACAAGCAACAAAGTTTCTGACGTCCTTCTGCCTGGTAGCTGTGACCTGGTACAAGTTACCTATCTCCCCTAAGCTTCATTTTATTCATCCGTAAGATGGAGAAACTAAAACTACCTCCCTAATAGGGATGTTCAGAGGATTAAATGAGAATTATCCATGTAAATTGCTTAATAAATATTACTTGTCATTAATACGTTAGTTCAAGCTCATGGTGCCTAGGGAAACCTTAACCAAGTCTCCCATGATGTATTTGTGGACAAGATGGAGAAATGAGGAATAGGTATAAATACAATTTTCTGACATGTGGCTGGTTAAACGACAAAGCAAAACAATGCAAATTAATAAGAGAATATCAGTTTAGAGAATTATTGTGAATTATAAAAGACCTCCTGAGAGTCTTCCAAATGTTTCCAGACTGCAGGTCCGTGCTTTAATTCTAAGAGACAAATAAATGACAAGCAATTCCATAGACTCCCTTTTTTATATGCTCCTAAAGATTACTTACAGTAACTTGCTAAATTAGTTATTGACAATTTCTAAAATTTAATATTTACAAAATAACTAAAATTAGCCCATTACTAAAATTACTGAGGGAGCTAATTCATCATTCTCTGGGAAGCCTAGGAGCTGAATAACACTGAGCTGTGCTGAAGCACTTCCACCACCCGGGCACACGTGCAAAAGTCCAGAAACACTGCATTTTTATGACTGCATCATTAGTTTTATCATGTCTTGGTCAGAGCTTCCCAGTGCTATTGTAAGTTGCATTAATTAATATATCCCAGTGCATGTTAACAAATACCCCTTCATCCTTAGCCACTTTTTATGAATGTGCTCTTTGTGTCCTGGCCCGCAGGGTATCTTGATTTTTTCCAAGGATGTAATCCCCCTGCCTCAGGAGATCCCTTGAGCATAAGCTGCTCCCTCCCCAACACATCCCATGTACCGTGGGCTCAGATGATACCGTGGGCGTTGTCTTTGCTCCAGCATCTCTCCCCGACCTCCCCCAAAGCCTTCCCCTGTATCTCCTCCCGTTCCTCCCGATTCCTTGGGGACTTTGGCACCTGATTCACAATCTTCTCCTTTGCCACAAGTCCTGCCGTTATCCTGGGTGGCAGCAGTGTGAGTGTGAACAACCCACCCAGAACCACAGTGTCTCGGTTCCTCCATCTCCTCAACTCCACTTCAGAGCACGCTTAGCTAAGAGGGCCGCTCCGGCGTGGCCACCGTGCAGCATGGCTCCATCGCTGCAATGTGAACCCTTTCTAAGCACAGCCTTCTCTCTCCATCCAGATTGCTCATTCTCTTGCTCTCTTACCCCCGGGACCTCATGAAGACCTCCACCTCCTCCCATTGCAGCAATGCCTCCTTGTCTATGCCATCTTCCCTACCTAACCCAGGCCCCGGGGTCCCCACTTTACCGACTCTCTCACTGTATTAGTTTCCTGTGGCTGCTGCCACAAATTAACACAAACCTGGAGGCTTTAAATAACTGAAATTTATTCTGTCATGGTTCTGGAGGCAGAAGTCAGAAATCAAGATGTTGGCAGGGCCATACTCCCTCCAAAGGCTCAGAGAGAGAATCTGTTCCATAGGTCTCTCCTAGTTTTTGTTGGCTCCAGGCCTTCCTTGACTTGTAGCCACAGTAGTCTGATCTCTGTCTCCATCTTCACGTTGCCTCCTCTCTGCATGTGTGTATCAAAGCTCCCTCTGCCCCTCTCTTATGAGGATACTTGTGATGACCCTTAGAGCCCACCTGAGTGATCCAGGATAAGCATGTCCTTTTAAGTTCCTTAACCTAATCACAACCTTGTGTCATGTAAGGTAATATTTACTCTTTTGCCATAGAAGGTAATAGTCACAGGTTTAAGGGATTAGGAAATGAATACATTTTTAGGGAACCAATTGTTTTCAGCCAACTACACTCACCAACATTCTCAATGTCCTTGCCTCCCTGGTTCTCCTCTGCTCCCCACCCAGAAAACTGTCTGCCTTCTTTCCTTCCACATCTGAGCCACTGATGACTGCTGAATGATATCACACACTGTCACAGATCAATGTTGCAATAAATTCCCAGTCTCTAATCCAGGAAATCAGATCTGTCTCTTCCTTCCTGAACTAGACCACATTACGGAGTCAATTCCAGGGTTGTAGATGGGCAAGAATGAAGACTTAGATTCAGTTTGAAGTTATCTTTACTTTGATGCATCCAAACAAACAGTGCAAGAGGTACAGATAATGCCAACTGGATGTGATGGGCATAATTCCACCCCCTTTCTTTGATCTCTGGAGGTATACCAGAAGTTTTGTGGTCTCAGCTGCTCATGTGGAGGGAGAAAGGCCAGAGAACCAAAGAACTATGGGCTCACTACCTTTCATATGTCCAATGAGGTTAGCACCCCAAGCAATTTATATTGCCACTTAAAGTTGTGTGAGGAAGCTCCTTGGGAAGCCATGTCACCAGTCCCAATATCTGGGTTGTTGGACTTGTAATTCTTGTTCTACCAGCAAGGGATCTGGGAGTTTTCTATTTCTGCCCTGCTAGAGGCTTTCCACATCTGTTTAGGAGAGAAAGAGTCTCCTGTGATTTCCCATTGTGCTAAGAATAAAATCCAAACCCCTTGCATGACCCCATTATACTCCTCTTAACTCTCTTCTTTCATTTCTCAGCACTCCCCACCGGTAACACTGAAATACTTGAAATCCCCTAAAGGTATTCATCTTCCTCTCTTGCCTCTGAATCTTGGCGCTTACCAATCTCCCTGCCTGAAATGCCGTTCTTCCCCTACTCTTTTCCCCTAGCTACTCCCATCCTCCATCAGGAGGCAGACCCAGCTCCACATCTTCCCAGATGCCCCCACCCAGCCTCCTAGTCTTCCTCCAGTCCCACCACCACTCCCCCTTGCTGACCAAGGTCCCATCTTCTGTCTGACTACAGCACCCTACGCTTTCTCTGCCATAGCTTCTTTCATGCTATTTTCTAATTAACCATATCTATAGTGCTCTTTCCTGCTACACTATAGAATCCTTGTAGGAAGATATATATATCCCCAGCACAGCACCGGATACATAGTGAGTGCTCAATAAATACTGGATGAATAAATCAGGTATCAGTATGCCTCATTTGTAGGGTTTTGGAGCCAGAGGTGTTAACTATTCACAGAAAATGAAGTATCAGGAAAGAGGAACATGAGAGTCCCCCTGTGCTCTGCACTAGTCAGGCTGGCCAGGATGCTCCATGTTCAGGTGCCACCGTTCAAGAAGGGAATGGATACTACAGCAGGTCTGGTGAAGCCCAAACAGAAAAGTGAAGGGCTAGAAACCATGAAAGATGAGGAATAACTGGAGAAATTAGCAATATTTACCTTAGAAAAGAGAAGATTCAGGTGCTGCCTATAGGAAGGTAATTTTCAAATAGTTGAGATGATGCCAGGTGGCTCCAGTAGAACTGAGATACCAGTCAGAACTAATTTCAAAACTTCCTACCAGACAAAAGTGGCCTCAGGATGGAATGGGCTGCTTGGGGAGAGAGGGATTCATGGGCCTGAACATGCAGGAACCACTCTGGGTTGTGAAAGATTTGTCAGCATCACGTGAGCAGTCGGACGATGTTTCTGCAGACCCTCCAACTCTAACATTCTAAGGTTCAAATTAATTAGCATGCCAGGCACTTTGGTACTTAGCAGTTCTGGAACATCCTCTGCTCTATCATGCTGTGTGGGAGTACAGAGCATTGACAAATGCACTCCTGGCCAAGCCAATCTCTGCTAGTTGAGCAGAGACAATTCCAGCCAAATCTTTCAGCATGATTGGATTTCTTCTCCCTTCCAACTGTCTGTCAGTGATTACAAAATTCTGTGTTTTGCTTTGTAAGACTTGTGACAAACTGCCTTAAGAGTGATTCTAAAAACAAAGAGCAACCACTTGTTTTCAGTTCTTCAAAAGCCTTAGATAGGAGTCTGGACACCTCTTCAGCTGGTATCACGCTTTCTCGTTTATACATAACAGCATCGTTATTCTTCAGCTGATGTGTTTGATTTATGGCTTTTAATATCTTTGAAGTAATGCACTTGGTAATTGTAATCACTCTATTGATTTTTATAAAGCTACTTTATTCACCATGAAGCCACCCTCAAAGCCAGTGAATCATGCACTCACAATTTCCAGCTGTTTGGTTGGTAATGTGAATATTCAAATAGGGCTTATGCCACTATTTGGACAACATTTACTCTGGGGCTATATTTTTAAATACCCTAACGAACCTATCCATTAAGAAACTGTATGTTGCTAATCAATTTAAAGACCCTTGCTGTAACAATCTCCAATATTTTATATATGTCCAAATAAAAATGATCAGATGGAACAAGAATAGAATTTGCTTACTTTCTAGAAAACAAACAATTCTCAACTATTATCTTATTTAAAAAGTAATTCAAAACTGCTAAGAGAAGAAAATGACAGAAGCAGACAGTAACATTTAATCTCTCACTGACAGAAACTACCATCTCTGCTTGAGGTAAGTTTTCTTGATGGATTTTTAAGGTATTATGCTACTGGGTTTGGTCTCCTTTTGCTCATGTGTATGTTTCCCTGTGAGGCACATAAGCAGCCTTTGTCATTTTATTCATGCCTAATGTGTCTGGTGTATTTGCTGCTCTCTGCCCTGTAATTTGCTTGTTGCCATTAATATTCAAAACCCAGCTTTAAAGACTGGGCAGACCAGGTCATTGATCAGTACTACTAAAAGGAGATGACTGGATTCTCATGTTTGTGTTGCAGAAGCTCCATCCAGGTTAGGTATTTCCCAGTCCCTGCAGCTCTACCCAGAGTTTGCTGATTGATTTTGCTGTGCAATGTCATGGAAACAGCCCTCAGTTGGGAGTCAGAGAATGAGGATTGTGTTTCATTCTGCCATAAACCAGGTGGGTAATAATGACCAAGCCAAAACTTCCCTGAACTTCTGCCTCCTCTCTGTAAAATAGGTAATAATTCTTCTACCTACCTCACCAAGTCATCACAATAATCAAGTAATACAGGTAAGCAAAAGCACTTGATAAGTAATAAGTCACTGAGCAAACATGTTGGCCATGGTATTTATTATGTGAGATGGTTGTGGGGAGATACACCATGCTATTTTTGGTGAGTAAAGGAAAAAAATAGACATATATAGAGGTGAGAAGAAATTTCACATATAAATACATATAAACTTGTATTCAGTTTGTAAGAATTTTATGTGATTTAAATCTGGGTCAGTCTAACATAGGACCTTCAAAGCACAGAATTAGGCAAACCTTCTCCAGATTGTGCCAATAACAAATTGGTGAATTTGTACCTAACTATATACAAGCAAAAACATAGAAGGGGCAGGATTGAGACAGGCATGTTCTCCAGATGAATGTAACAGTCTCATCACACTGTGTGGAACTGGATTGTTTCCTTGTCCATTTCTCACACTAGTCTGCAAACTCCAAAGAGGAAATGACTATATCTCTTTTACTCATCCCTTGTCTCTAGCAACTGTAGTTTCCTAGGCCACCTGTGAACAGAATCACCTGACTCAATGCTGAATGCAGCTAAGAGGCATATACAACCCCAAATTACAATCATAAAGGAACCACAGCCAAAGGTAGTGAAGGTCAAAATGGGATCCGAAGAGATGTAGAGGAACAAATGGCAGATTCCCAGTTCCCTTCCCAAACCTCAGACTCACTGGTCCTAGGAATCTACATTTTGAAAGTTCCCTAGTCATCCTTGTAAACCCTGAAGTTTAAGAAGCACCCTGGAGAGCAAGTCTTAGAGGCTATTGTGGTCAATCTCCAAATCACTCAAAAACCAGTTTAGTAAAGCGAGCACGCAAACAAAGGAAAAGACTTTGGTTTGAGAACAGCTTCCACTTCTTACCAGCAGCATGACCTTGGGAGAATCACTTAATGTAAGTCTCATTTGTAAAATGGGCATGATAAAACCCTTCTCACAGAATTGTTTTTAAAAGGCAAAGAGAAAAATGTATGAAAGTGCTTTGTAAACGACAAGAGCTATGCCCATCGTGAGACCAGCTGCAGAAGCAGCCACGTTTTTAATTGTTGGTGTAGTGGCTGGCAGAGCCAGGCCCCAAAGAGACGGCCTCTAACTGTGGCCAAGTGAGACGCTCTAGCTGCCAGCTGTGTGACAGCACCTGCAAGCCTTCCTCACCCACACGTCCTCCTCTGGAGTCTCAGTATTAAAAACTGGACTCTCCTCCTTAGGATTTCACTAAGAACACAGGATTCAGCCCTATCACGACATGAACGATGTGCATTTAGGAAGCACTACTTGCCCAGCACTTTATGTACATTATCTGCTTGACTCCTCCAAAAACCTCATGAGGTGGTACTACCAGCATCTTCATCCTCATTTTGCAGAAGAAACCTAGGCACACGGAAATTAAGAACTTGTTCAAAATCACACTTTTAGTTAAGTGACGATGGCAGGGCTTGAACCCAGGAAGTCTGAGCCCAGAGCCCGTACTCATCTCACCCACTGGCGTGAGAAACATAGGCTGTGTTCCTTCCCTCCTTAATCTCCCCGAGACACATGGACAACCAACACGCAGGAAAGAAAGGTCAGTCTCTGAGGTCCCTGAGTGCATAAACGTGGCCCAGTCTCTCACTAGCCTGGGCCAGTGTTTTTCCCGTAGCACTGTGCTGACGGCTACAATGGACCTTCGTTTTTACAAAATTTAGATTGTGGTTACATATAGAAGAAATATAAATATGGTATTGATAGTATTAGCCCCAGTTTAGAAAATTGTGGGGGCTGGGCCTAGAAGAAAGGATGGATGGATGGATGGAAAGAACGTGAGCAGGTGAATGAAGGGTCGAGAGAAAACACCTGCCCGAAGCTGCTCGTTTGCTGCGTGCATGAAAACAGCTGACCTGTATGGAAGTTGTTTAATGAGCAAAAGGGCCCTGACCCTTTGCACGTGTCCTTAGAAATAAATATGGGAGGAAGCGAGCTGAGGAGGCTATTTTGTTTTTCAGACGTTGGCCTCTTCTTCCTCTCTCTAACCCCTGGGTGTTTCGAGTAATTGTTCATTACTTTGCTACCGAGCTCAGGAGCGAAAAGCAGCCGCTACAAGTCGTCACCCCGATGTGATTCAGGAATCCGCGCGGCCAGTGAGCGTTTTCATCCTCCGGGCTACAAGGGGAATCATCCCGGTAAGGGACAGTCCCGCCCGCGGCTTTGGGAAAGGGACCGACGTGCGTAGTTCAGAAGGGGATTTCTAATATGGGGCAGCAGCTGACGAAAGATCCGCAACTTATCTGCGCACTTTGCAAGGACTCTTAAAGTCTGCCCGGTGTTCTGTCGAACCAAAAGCTTTACAACAACTCTGATGTGCAGTAAGACAGCGTTGCCCTTGGCTCCCAGATGAGGGCACGTTAGATTTAGAGCTCTGAGAACAAATAGGGAAGGTTTTCAAGAAAAACTTCAGACAGGGAGTTCCGGAGCCCCTTGCTGTATTAACTACATGGAGCCTGGTGCGAACAGCGCCGACTCCTTTACATGCTCCTACGGATTCTAATCCGTTGGAAGCTGCTCCTCTCCTCCCTCCTCTCCTCCCTCCTCTCCTCCGCAGGAGCCAGCGTCCCCTGCCATAAAATTCCTGAATCCTGAGCCACTCTCTCGACCATCGCCTTCTGCGGCGCAACAGGAGGAGCACCTTCCTCCTCCTCCCTCTCTCAAAGGGGACTCTAGTCCTCCCCTGGTAAACCATCCACTTTTCAACATTGCCAACGAGAGGGCTAATCTTTATGGGGAGGAGATTTGCTAGAACAATAGGATCTTCTAACTACCCGGCCTTTTCATTAGGGACCGCTGCTCAGGTGCATCCAATACAACCCACACATTTAGCATGGACTACTCATTCGCCCATCTAGAGCTGTGGTCCAATTGGATATCAGACTGAGATGGGGTGGGGGGGGCGGAAGGGTTGGGTGTATGCCTACATGATGAGTGTGTTGCGCACCGTCTGGGGAATGGTCATGCTTGAAGGTGCTGACTCAGGGAGGTGGGGCGAGAGGATGGAGGTATGAGTACATGGTGAGTGCCAGGCGCACTGTCTGGAGAGTGGACACGCTTGAGGCTCTGACTCAGGGGGATGGGCGGGACACGGACAATGTATATAACCTGAGCTTTTGTATCCCCATGAAGAGCTGAAATAAAAAAAAAAAAAATAGAGCTGTGGTTCGTTAAGCAGGATAAATTAAAACAATTAAAATCTCATGGACCAACTTAAAGTGGGACACATAGAACCTTCCCTGAGCCCATGGAACACTTCTGTATTCATCATACCTAAAAAGAACAATAAGTAGCATTTGCTACAGGACCTAAGAGCTCTTAATGATATTGTAGTCCCGATGGGACCTCTACAACCCGGCCTTCCCCAGTTGTCTTTAATTCTAAGATTGGCCTTTGTAATTGAGTTAACATGGGGAAGAGGATATATTTGTGTTGAAACTTCTACAGGTCCTGAGTGGTTCCCTTCCAGATGAGTTCACTTACATCATAAGCTGGAAGAATCAACCCAACAACCCGATTCCACAAATGAAATGTCTCTCCCTCCAGCCGCAGCTGACATATAACACTATGAGGGTGACCAGGATCACGTGGGGTCAATTGAAACTAGAGACACAAGCCTCAGCTATGGGAACACAAATAGGGGCTCGGCATACCCCAGGGAACATTTTTCTAGCGTACTTGGCTATGGTTGCCCATAATAGCAGGTACTCCGAGGGCTGCCCACCTAACATGGTGGGACTTGGAGATCCCTCGGTCTACCAATGACTCGACATGGACTGGAGGAGTGTGGTTGCCTCCATGTTCCTGACAGAGAAGTGGAACAGACTGGGTTAATATCACAGTCAGTTTATAATTCCTCTAATCTTCCTGGGTTACTGACTTACATAATACAATGTGGTATATTCCCATGACCACTCAAAAATATCTATTATCAACCAGTCATGCTTGGTCGCATCACTTCCTGTCTTTTTTTACTTTATGGGATGATGGATCCGCCAATTGATGACCTCCCAATGCTATTATGGAAAGACACTGGCTGAAGCTTACATCTTTCTCCTACTCACACTCCGTCCCTAATTTTAAATAAAGGGGGGCGTGGGGCCTGGGCCTAGAAGAAAGATGGCTGGAAAGAACCTGAGCAGGTGAATGAAGGGTCAGGCAAAAACACCTGGCCGAAGCTGCTTGTTTGCTGTGTGCAAAGGTCAGCTGAAAACAGCTGACCTGTATGGAAATTGTTAAATTAGCAGACAGCCTTGACCCTTTGCATGTGTCCTTGGAAATACGGGGAGGAACTTAGCTGAGGAGGCCATTTTCTCCTTCAGACTTTGGCATCTCCCCTTTTCTAAACACTATGTGTTTTGAGTAACTATTCATTCCTTAGCTACGAAGCTGAGGAGCAAAAAGCAGCCACTACAGAAAATCACTGATGTGCATATACATAAGAAAATTACTAGAGAACCCATTATGAGGTTTGCAACTAGGATGTGATACTGAGAGCAGGAAGTTACTGAGACTGAGGGTGAGTCTCTAGATGAAGTGAGCTAGGAATTGAAAACTAGTTGTGCATTTCTCCAGGAAAAAGCTGCAAGTTTTTTAATATAAAAATACAGAGCTTTCAGATCCCATAGGAATATAATAGTATCTAATTAGTTTTCTCAAAGATGACTAAAACTACACATTTTCTTTTCTTTTTAAAGGGCAAGGTTTGTATCCATCATCACTGATGAATACACAAAGGCATTTTTTCATAGCCCCAGCCAGCAGTCAGTGTGAGCAACCCAGGTGGGAAGAGGCTGGGAATGCAGCCATTCCTGACCCAGAACAACAGAGACAAGCCGAGAAGGTGGAGTGGAGCAGCAGATAGGCCCAGGACTACATCATCCCAATGGCAAAGCCAGAAAGCCACAGAGAAGTTTTTAATTGGCCAAGTAGAAATGGCAGTTTCCCTTCTCTGAAATATCTAAAAGCAATAAGGAAAAGGAGAGACAGAAATGCAAACTCTGTCTTCATTGCAGCTAAGAGGTTTATATAACCCCAAGCTACAGTATTAAAGAGCAGTCAGATGCAGTGAAGGTCAAAATGGATGCTGAGAGAGAATGTGGCTACAGAGCTCAAACCTAGGGACATAATTTGTGAGGCCCCTTATTCAAAAAAGCAGGAAAATGTACCATTAAAGGTACTATAAAACATAAAACTTTTTCCTTCTGCAATCTCTCTTGACTTGTCATGGGGTTTTATATTTGCTATGTAACGTCATTCTAGGTAAAGAAAACCTAAATTTTAAATCGTTAGAATAAACTTTACTATTCATCTTTATATTGTGTGATGCCAGTTTTCAATGCAAATATAAAAGCATTTAACTCATATGCAGAATCACTAGAGTTACACAATTCATATTTTGTAGCTCGTATATGCATATATATTTTGTTCTTACCAGAACAGCAGAAATGCCTCACAAACTCAAATGTTTTATTTCACTTCTTAATATGTGCACATTCTCCTGACACCCTCTGCCTTCAGCTTATTGATGAGCAAAGAAGGACCGAAAGGAAAATGAACTGTGGGCTGCTCTGTCGTTCCCTTTCTTTATGTTCTAGATTTTTCTGTAAGGGGTAATACAGGGAATGAAAAAGTGAAAAGGACAAGGGAAAAAGGATATGATTGAGTTCTTTTGTCACTCATGTATCTCAGAATGCCATTGCCTGCCTTTTGCACTTGAAGCAAGTTCTGGTTCAAATGGAAAACGTGGACTGTCACACTTTCTCACAGACTCAGTCATATGCTTAACACACTTAACCTTGTATTCCTTTGAGAATACGAGAATTCTCATGTATTGTGGGTCCATCAGAGTCCTGTGCTCATGGGGTATCATAAACACTACATGCAGTTGGGTGCTAAGGAATGGTGGGCATGCCTATTGTACATATCTCTGCTCACCCACGTGCTTCATTGTTCCATCGTACTTAGTTTACAAAAAATGAATTCAGAGATGAAATTATTCACAATTTCATGGGGATGACTGCTGGGCATTAAAGCAAGTGCAGGGTCCTTCTGAGCCCAGATGCTGTGCAAATGCACGGGTCACACGTCCATTAAGCTGACCCTACATCCAGGAGTTTCATATTAAAAGGGAAAATCTGGATAAGCATAGCTGATTCTCTTTCCCCAATATTTTTCTCTTCTATGCATTATAATAAATGCTCAGGAGGTACGTTATTAGAGCCATCATATTGAAAACATGTCTGAATGACAAGTATTATGTTGTAAATTTTGATTCCTCAAGGTTCTATTTATCAGTTCATTATCAAACTGTCTCTATGTGAGAGAACAGAACAATTTTCTGAGTGCTCTTGGTGACATTGCTGCTGAATTCTTATGATTATTAATGCAGAATATGGAAATTTCCCCTCAAGAATTAAGAGTGAATTCTGAAGTCTGGAGTTATTCTTTGGGGAATAAATTCAAACTGATAAACTCTGGGATTAGTATGCAGTGGAGAAACAAATGGGATTTGGAAGTGCTGCCTGCTCCCATTGTCAGTGTGAAGCTTGTCAAAAATGTCTTGGGTTTCTCTGCATCATTTGTTTTGCTGTGTAATAGAGACCACACAATTGGAAGAAAATGTTTCATTCGTTGTGGTGCCTGTTCCATTGAGAGCTTTTCCAAATACATTTGACTTCCAATTGCCCCGTAAACAAGGTTGGCTCTGTTACAGAAAGTGACCAAATGCCCAGGACAAAGAGGAAAGTCTCCCCATTATTCTGATAAGCTGTATTGGGTGTAAACACTTCTGAAGAAAATGTCCTTGTAAGTGACCTGAGGCAACTCACTTAGTTTCTCAAATGCAAAGAGGCTGATAACAGTAGTATTTAGCTTAGGGACTTTGTGTGATTTACATAAGATAGGCTATGAAAGATTTAGCATAGTGCCTGATTCATAGAAAGTGCTTAATAAATGTTAGCTAATATTATTAGCTGTTATTCCAGTTGCTTGGCAAACTGCTATATCTTAGTCGTGTTTGAGGTAGAAAGGATGGCAACAACCCACATATTCCTATTCAGCCACCATCTGCTTTTACTCTGAGAGAGATTTATAGGAGAATCCTCCAGACCTGCACCACCATATAGACTCCACACTTGGATAATTGTTTCCTGGACTTATTGAAAGGTCCAGATGACAGGCAAGTTCAGATGATAACAGCTTATTCTATGGCCCCTTTCCCTGTGCACACAACCTGGCACTACCTCTGTAAGCACAGGGAAACCAGTCCCAGCGGGTCCTTGGGGACTCCATTTTGTCTTAGACCCATATCAGAATTTCTTCCCATTGAGGAAAGGAAGTTAAAGCCTAAGACTCTCAAAATAGTTGAATATATCTCACCATAACTTAGAGAAAAAGTTGGAAATAAGTAACGTCAACAATTTAAACCATAGAAATCCTTTCCTAGAGCATGATGTAGGTGCCTTAAGCCCTAGAGTTTTGGAAACATTTTACACTAAAGATACCAGGAACATTCCTTCTCCCTATAGCTGTGAGGCTAGTCCCAGAAGCTATTGATAAAATAGATCAGCATTGAGCACACAGCAACTTCTCAATAATACTCCACCTAAATTAAATAATCAGCCTAATCATTTTCCTCAAAGCACCAGCCTGGTTGTTCTTCTCTTCTTAAATAAATGCAAAAGAAACTGCAGTGCAATAAGCAGAGGGGTATAGGAAGATTACCTGAAGAGGAAAAGTTAAGAGCCCACAGAAAGAAAACTAATCAGAAATTAAATTATTAAACTATGAACTAACCCATAAGGAAAACACAAGATAAATTAGAAAGTATTTATTTTGAGCTGAATAAAAATGAAAAAAGCGTATAAAAATATGTGGAATACAGCTAAAACAGTGCTTAGAGGGAAATTTATAGCTTTATTTGCTTATATTTGAAACACAATGTCTAAAAGTCAATGATCTAAGCTTCCACCTTAAGAACCTAAGTATATTAAGAACCTTTTACATTAAGCAGATTAAACTCAAAGTAAATGAAGGAAATAATAAAAATAAAACAGATATCAACTCATCAATTAAAATAGACAAGTAATAGAGAAAATTAACAAAGCAGTTTGGTTCTTTTGAATGATTTACAAAAGTTATAAATCTTTAGCAAGGCCAATCAAGAAAAAAAGAAAGAAAACACAAATTACTAATGCCTGGAATGAAAGACCAGGCCTATCTACAGAAACGATATATATTTTTTAAATTGACACATTGTAATTATACATATTTAGGGGTATAATTTGATGTTTTGATACATATATGTTATATAATGATCCAATCAAGGTAGTTAGTGTATACATCACCTCATGCGTTGTTCATTTCTTTGTGGTGAGAACATTCAAAAGCTATTCTAGCTCTTCTAGCTATTTTTTTAGTATTCAATACTTAGCCGTTAACCATAGTCACCCTGCTGTGTACTAGAATACCAGAATTTATTCCTCCTAATTGTAATTTTCTACCAGTTGATACAAAACCAAGATCTCCCCATCCTCCCTACACTCCTTCCTTCCTCAGTCTCTGTTAACCACTCCACTTCTCTCTGCTTCTAGGATATCAACTCTTTTTTTTAGATTCCATGTATGAATGAGATCATGTGGTATTTGTCTTTCTGTGTCTGGCTTATTTCATTTAACATGATGTCATCCAGGTGCATCAGTGTTGTCACAAGTGACAGGATTTCATTATTTTTTATGGCTGAATAGTATTCCACTGTGTGTATATACCACATTTTCTTTATCCTTTCAACTGTTGATGGACACTTTGGTTGGTTCCATATTTGGGCTATTATAAATAGTGCTGCAATAAATATGGAAGTGAAGATACCATTTCAGTGCACTAATTTCATTTCCCTTGGGTACATAACCAGTAGTGGGATTGCTGGATAGTATGATAGTTCTATTTTTAATTTTTTGAGAAACCTACGGACTGTTTTTCATAATAACTGTACTAGTTTACAATCCTACCAATAGTAGGACTGATCCCTTTTCTTCACATCTCTGCCAATACTTTCGTTTCGTTTTTCTGAAAATGGCCATTTTAACTGGAGTGAAGTGGCATGTCATGGTGGTTTTGATTTGTATTTCCCTGATGATCAGCGATGTTGAGCATTTTTTCATATACCTGTTGGCCATTTGTATGTCATCTTCTGAGAAATGTCTATTCATGCCTTTTGACCATTTTAAATTGGATTATATGTTTTATTGCATTGACTTCCTTATGTATTCTGGACATTAAACCCTTGCAGATATATAGTTTGCAAATATTTTCTCCTGTTCGGTAAGTCATTTCTTCACTCTGTTGATTGTTTCCTTTGCTGTGCAGAAACTTTTTGGTGTGATATAATCTCATTTGCCTATTTTGCTTTTATTGCCTGTGCTTTTGATGTCTTATTTTAAAAATTCTTGCCCAGCCTAATGTCATGAAGCATTTTCCCTATGCTTTCTTCTAGTAGTTTCATAATTTTGGGTTCCACATTTAGGTCTTTAATCCATTTTGAATTGACTTTTGTATGTGTTGAAAGGTAGGAGTCTAGTCTCATTCTTCTGCATTTGGATATCCACTTTTCCCCAATGTTTATTCTGGCCTCTTCATCAAAAAGTGGTTGGCTGTAGGTGCATAAATTTATTTTTGAGCTTTCCATTCCGTTCTGTTGGTCTATGTGTCTGTTTTTATGGCAATACCACAGTCTTTTGGTTACTATAGCTTTGTAGTATGTTTTGAAGTCTGGTAGTGTGATGCCTCCAGCTTTGTGATTTTTACTTAGGATTGCTCTGGGCCTTTTGTGGTTCCATATGAATTTTAGGATGTTTTTTCTATTTCTGTGAAGAATATCATTGGTGTTTTGATAAAGATTGCATTAAATCTGTGGCTCACTTAGGGCAATATGGCCATTTTAAGACTATTAATTTTTCTAATGCATGAATATGGGATGTGTTTCCATGTATTTGTGTCCTCTCCAATTTCTCTAACCAATGTTTTTTATACTTTTCAGTATAGAGATCTTTCACCTCCTTGATTAAGTTTATTCCCGTGTATCTTATTTTTTCATAGCTAATGTAAGTGGAATTATTTTCTTGATTTCTTTTGTAGATAATTCACTATTAACATATAGAAACACCACTGATTTTCATATATTGATTTTGTATCTTGCAAGTTTACTTAATTCATTTATTAGTTTTAACAGATTTTTGTTTGAATCTTTAGGGTTTTCTATATATGAGACTATGTCATCTGCAAACAGGAAAATTTGACTTTCTTCTTTCTAATTTGGATGGCTTCATTTCTGTCTCTTGCCTAATTGCTCTGGCTAGGACTTCCAGGACTATGTTGAACAGAAGTGATGAAATTGGGCATACTTGCCTTATTCCAGATTTTAGAAGAAAAGCTATCTACTTTTCTCCATTTAGTATGATGTTAGCTATGGGTTTGTCATATATGGCCTTTAGTATGTTGAAGTACCTAGTTTGTTGGGAGTTTTTATCATGAAGGGATGTTGAATTTTGTCAAATGTTTTTTCAGCATTTATTGAAATGATCATATGTTTTTTGTCTTTCTATTAATATTAATGTGGTATATCACATTTGATTTGTGTATGTTAAATCATCCTTGTATTCCCTAAGAAGAATCCCACTTGATCATAGTAAATGATATTTTTAATGTGCTGTTGAATTCAGTTTGCTAATATCTTGTTGAGAATTTTTATATCTATGTTTATCAGGGATAGTGGCCTGTAGTTTTCTTTTTTGTTGTGTCTTTTTCTGGTTTTGGAATCAGGGTAATGCTGTCCTCATAAAATAAGTTTGAAAGTATTCCCTTCTCCTCAATTTCCTGGAATAGTTTGAGTAGACAGAAACAACATAATTTTTAAAGGACAAGGAACTATTATAAACAATTTTATACCAATAAATTTGTCAACTTATATGAAATGGAAAAATTCCTTGAAAGACTCAAATTATCAAAATTGACACAATAAGAAATTTTAAAAATAAATAGCCCTGTATCTGTTAAAGAAATTGAGTTCACAATTAAAAACCTTCCCAGAAAGTTTCAGGCCCAGATACTTATACTAGTGAAGGATAGCCAAGCAACCTTGAAAAGGAACAATGGAGAACATGTGCTACCTGATTTCAAGACTTTATATGAAGCTGCTAATCCAGACAGAATAGTATTGGTCTAAAAATAGATGAATAGATTAATAAAATGGAATAGAGAATTTGGATAAAGACCTGTGCTTATATGGTCAATCAATTTCTAACATATACTAAGCAGTTTAGTATAATAACTTATTTAGTTATTTTATAAGGTAGCTACCTGCTATTAGTGTCCCCATTTGATAGATGAGGAAACTGAGACACAGAGAGGTTATATAATAGCCTAGGTTTACACAGCTAACAAGTGACAGGGCCAGTCTTCAAAACAGGCAGTTTGCCCCAAGAATTTATACTCTTAATCCATGACATAGTTTAGCTTCTATGCTAAAGTGTTCCATTATTGAGTCAATATTGTAAAGCCTTGGGAAAATTAATCGAATGCATAAGTGGTCATATAAATCAACCCTATAGTATTAATATTTTAAGCTAGGTTTAGGGAAAAATTAGTGAATATTTGATATTTTAATTACTTATAATATTCAATGACATACTATAGTAGTTGGCAGAGAAGCTGAGGGACAAGTTAGATTTATTTTTAATTGAAAAGTAAAACAGAATTTGGCTAACATTTTAAGCCATGTTGAAACATTAAAGAGAATTTAATGGGTGTACGAAGGGGTACAGACTATAAGAGTGGTCCATTCTAGCTTAGAGGAGTATTTTGTCACTGTTATTGTTACCATGTCAATGTATGATGATAATAAAAAGCATCATTTAATTGGTTTTTTTATTGTTTTTAAATTCTCTACATGTCTTGTACCTCTTCATTGTCTGTACCCAGAGTGGACCACATGTATCACTCCCATTGCTGTTACTACTTAAAACTCCCCATATTTATAAGTATAAAGTTTTAGATTTATGAGAATTATTTAGGTACTTTATATGGTTTGTTTTTTAGACAACTGAATTTCTTGAAGAAAAGAATGCTGGATTGGTACACTTTAAAGTGTATAAGGTAAATTAATTAGGTTGTAAATGTTACTTTATAAATCATTGTTACAATTCACTCAATTTATAAATAAAAAACTAAGATTTGTGAGTTGAACCCAACAAAGGCTTAAGGAATAATGATAAAAGCTTTTTATGCACCAGGCCTTTTCTAAGTGTTTTTTACACATTAACTCATTTATCCCTGACAACTACCCTGTAAGTATTCCCAGATTACAGGAGTGGAAAGTGAGACCTCAGCTGGCAGTAATAATGGCACCTATACAGGGTTGTAGTGACAGTTACGTGAGTTGATGTGTATGAGGATAAGTCACTGGCCCATAGCAGCACAATTCATAATTGCAAAGATGTGTAAACAACCCAAGTGCCCATCAATACATGAGTGGATTAATAAAATGTGATATACGTATACCATGGAGTTCTACTCAGCCACAAAAAACAATGGTGATCTAGTACCTCTTCTATTATCCTGGATGGAGCTGGAGCCCACTCTACTAAATGAAGTATCCCAAGAATAGAAAAACAAGCACCACATGTATTCACCATCAAATTGGTATTAAATGATCAATACTTAAGTGCACATATAGCAATAACATTCATTGGATGTTTGGAAGATGGGAGAGGGGAAGAGGGGATGGGTATATTCGCACCTAATGGGTGTGTTGTGCACTGTCTGAGAGGGATGGACATGCTTGAGACTCTGATTCAGGTGGGGCAAAGGCAATATATGTAACCTAAACATTTGTACCCCTGTAATATGCTGAAATAAAAAAAATAATAAGTCATAGAGCTAAGACTCAAACATGGGCATCTACTCAAGTCTAAGCTCTTAAATTTTTGAATTCATAACTTTATTTAAAAGGAATATTAACTTTTAAAACCAAAATAGCCCCTGAAAATCTGAGCATAAAAGCCATCTTCAAGGATACCAAAGATGTCAGAAAGCACAATGACACTATCGGCCCCATAAGTGAGGTGGTATTGTTACAGAAGAGAAAACTTAGATTGAGGTTTAATAACCTGCCCAAGGTCAGCCACCTAATAATTGACAGAGGCAATATTCCGTCTCAAGTCTGTCTAACTCCACAGCCAATAGCTTGGACCATGCTGACAGGAAGTGCCCTAGCACCTGGCTTCTCAGGGAGGTCCATGGACCAGCAGCATTAAGGCATCACTTGTGAGTGCCTTAGAAATGCAGAACGCCAGATTCCACTTGGAGAATCAGAGTCTGCATTTTAACAAGATTTCCAAGTGACTCAAGAGCACATTCAAATTGAGAAGCACTGTTCTCACTGACTGTCTGACCTCTAACTCTCTGCCATTGAGAATTTCTGGGCCTCTATAACACATTCTGGGCCTCTAAACATAACACATTTTAGCTATGTTTCAATGATATTTTTCTGCCCAACCCTTCTGCTAGCTAAAGGATATGAACAAGGGGAGAAAGACACCTCATTGATAAGTGTCAGAAAAAAGAAGAAGGGAAAGAAGACTTTGAAGCTTTCTCTGAATGTTTTAACTGGAAATAATCTCATTTTTATCTACATCACTCATTTGGTGTGTATTTAAAGTCTAATGTTGTTGTCATTTCAAGTGTCCTTGTTTCATCTCCCTAATCATATTTTAAGCACATTATAGGTAGTGTGTGTGATTAGTAGAATGAATAATTTTTTTAAAGTAGCCCTGATTACATGAACTCCCAATCTCGACTGGCTGCATGGAAATAATAAGAGAAAGGACATGGGAGTTCATCTTTTCCTGGCTTAACATTTAAAGGGTGAATGTAAACTCCAATCCCATCACCAATCGATTAGTTCCATTCAGTTTAACACAGGTACTGCCGAACTCTTTTCATTCATTTATCCTTTCTTTTTTTTTTTTTAACAACACTTCCAACTTACTCTTTCTGAAATCAAATTAACCATTTTCCTCCAGAAATTGGTTTTTATCTTATAGTATCTTAACACCTATACCAAGACCTTGTACTCAGCATTACATCATGGACCCATTTTCAGTATCTCTTTCTCTGTTCCTAATTACAATTGATTCTGCCACCTAAATCTCTTTCTCATTTGCTCCTGCCTTTTCACCCCAACTTCCATGGGCTTAGTTAAGGCCCTTAAATGTTTTATCACCTGGATCATTGAAGCAGCTTCCTAATTGCTTTTCTTGCCTCGAGTTCTCCTGTCTTCAAATGGTAGACAATTTCCTTTCTAGGAAACAAATCTGATCATGTCACTCTCCAGAAAAACCTCTTATGGGTCCACATTGTTTATGGGTCAATGTCCAGACTCTTAGCCCAGCACTCAAAGCCCCAGCCTGCAGTTTGGGCCTCCTCTCCCTGCCCTTCCCCATGTGCCTGGCACTCTAGTGTCCCTGTAGGGCTTACCAATACCCAGATGTGCCTTCTCACACCGTTCTCTGCCTGGAATGCTCATCCCCTCTCCATCTGCCAAATTCTTAATATTTCTTACAAGTCCCCGCAGAACTGTCACTCCTCCATGAAACCTTCCCAACTTCCCCCTCTAAAATAGTGGTCCAGCATCAGCATCACCTGGAACTTGCTAAAAATGCAAATTCTCAGAACCCACTGAAGACCTCCTGAGCCAAACATCTGGGCATGGGCACAGCAATCTGTAGTTTAACAAATCCTCCAGGTGAATCTAATACACACTCAAGTTTGAGAACTGCTCTAGAAGGTGTTCATAGGCTGGTTCTCATCACACTGGATAGTAATTACCTATGTTTCTTTTTCCCCAGTATTTGACAAAGAGTGCCTCACATGCAGGGAAGTTGTCTTATTCATCTTAGTTTCTTCAGTGTCTGAAACATAGAAAAGTCTCTCCATCACTTTTACAAATCAAATAAGAAATAAACAAGTTGGGAGGGGTGGCAGTGACAAGGAGATATTGGTTAAAAAAAACACAAAATTTCATTTAGGATGAATATGTTCTGGAGATTTATCATACAGCTTGGCAACTATAGATATTAATAACATACTGCATACTTGAAAATTGCTAGATAGTAGACATTAAATGTTCTCACCACATAAAAAATATGTGAGACAATGGATATGTCAATTAGCTTGATTGTGGTAATCACTTCACAGCAAATACATATATCAAAACATCATCTACACCACAAATATATACAATTTTTATTTGTCAATTATACCTTTATAAAGCTGGAAAAAATAATTTTTTAAAAAATGAGAAGGCCAGGTGTGGTGGCTCACACCTATAATCCTAGCATTCTGGGAGGCCGAGACGGGAGGTTTGCTTGAGGTCAGGAGCTTAAGACCAGCCTGAGCCAAGAGTGAGACCCCACTTCTACTAAAAATAGAAAACAATTAGCCAGGCGTGGTGGTGCACATCAGTAGTCCCCGATATTTGGGAGGCTGAGGCAGGAAGATCACTTGGTCCTAGGAGTTTGAGGTTGCAGTGAACTATGATAATGCCACTGCACTTTAGCCAGGCTGACAGAGTGAGACTCTGTCTCAAAAAAATAAAAAATAAATTAGAAAGAAACAAGTTCTCATACTCCAGACTTTTTACAATCCTATTCATAACACACACACACACACACACAAAAAAAAAAAAAAAACCTATAGTTTTTCCCTTCCTCCTGTCACTTTTCATTCTCCTCTAAATTGCCAGATTCTCTGAAAATGTCAACTCTTCCTAAAGTTAGTTGGTTGTACAACTGCTCTTGAATAGGGTGTAAAATCTCAATTATCCAACCAGCCAGGCAACCTCCAACTGCAATTCCTTCCCTTTGACAATGGACCCTGTGGAGCAAGCTTTTAGGAACCTGACCTTAATCCAAGTGCCTGAAGGACTTCACAGTCATTCATCTGCAATTGCTTCCAGCCTGCTTATAAAGGAC
Organism: Lemur catta; assembly: GCF_020740605.2. NCBI lineage: Eukaryota > Metazoa > Chordata > Mammalia > Primates > Lemuridae > Lemur > Lemur catta. Next base: position 72,086,247 of record NC_059129.1, on the reverse strand, counting down.
AATTTCCACAAGAAAACCTTGTTGAATGCCCAAATATTTAATGTTATCAATAAGGATGATCTCATTAAAATAGGAGAAAAAAGTTAACAGCTAAACTGAATATATGTGGTTATTGCTTCTCTTTAAGAAAAATAGCTCATACAAGAATGGTATTTTAATGTAACTCTAAAGTGTGTTGTTACAAAATTAGAGAAAATTTAGTTCCAATCTGTGGCAGCACCATGGTACCTACGTCACATAGCAGAGAGTATTAAATGCTAATACAAGGGCAGAGACTTAATGTCTGTTCCCCCTGGAGAAGTACCTGGTACTAGCTAGGCACTCGATAAATATTTGTTGATTATTGATTTTTTATTAGTCCTAATAACTCCATTTTTAGTTAAGCCAAAGAACCCACATGGTATAAATATGTAGTTTTCACAATGTTTTTACGTAAAGAGAACTAATGACTAGCACCATTTTGAACCACAAAATGTAAATTATTTTCATGTTTTGTTTAAAAATCCTCAGTCTCCTCTAACCCTCCCTCTGGAGAGGTCAGGACCTTCCCATCTTTTAATGATTTGCTTACTGAAGCCAGCGGCATAGTTGCTGGTGGTTAACGTCCCAACTCTGGTTGTTGATGGTATCAGCTGATACACTGCTTTCTGGCTGAGAGTCCTTTGTTGATTAATAACTGATTTCTCCACTGATCAAAATGCACAGATCGATACGCTGCTCCATTTGGTCGCAGCCTCCGCGCTCTTTCTTCCCCACTAACGGATGCCTCGGCCAAACTGCGGCAGCAATGCCTGCCTTCCAGCTCACTTTCGTTCTGCTCAGAATATGGCTGGGATACCACATCATGAAGAAGAGGGTTGGGCCAAACCCAAAACTTGGCTTTCAAGTGTCATCGCCAGTTGTCTGCGCACTACCCCACTCTCCTGTCCACTAGATGGTGCTGCAGACCTGTGTTTGCAACAGTTCACTGGGCTCGGAGAAAGATGAGTGAAAACTGTAGACAGGTGAAATACTATGGAATGCTTAAACCCTATGAACGTTAATCCTTTAAACATTCTGGTCTGCTCATGTGTCTTGGCAGGCACTTGAATGAAAGGTCCATCCAAGTGACTGGAAATGTACAACTTGCCCATTTATTTATCACACCTGGCAGCCTGAGGCATACACAAACTCAGGGCAAGCACTTCCCAGCACCTCTGTGTATAAAATAAAGCAGCTGTTTACTCAATGCATAACAATTAATGCTCTCCCTAAAGGATAGAATTTATGACACTGAATAGATAAGAGAATGCTTTGTGACCTCCCAAGACACTGTTCGGGAAAATCAACGGGCTGTCATATCTCGGGTTTATTAATTGCTCTGTGTATCCTAACACCCAGTAGGAGAATCAGAGTAGGAATTTAGCCAGTGAGCCTTTGTGTTTCCAGTAATCACCTTTTCCTCAGGACTGAAGGTCAAATTCATGGAAGAATCCCAGTTATTCAAGAAAACCTTGGCATTTCTTTTGACTATGAAAGAACTTCCCCTTTGGTTATTCCTACACAAATTCTGCTACGGGATGGGGAGTGTGGGTTAGCTAGTAAATGTGGCTCATTTGGAGAATGATCTGAATCCTCTTTTGTAAAAAGGGTAATTTTGTTGTTCTGTTGTGTTCTTTCCCTTTGTGGCACTGAGGACCTCTCTCAGCAATAACATAAATCAAGCAGATTTGGCTTGGAGGCAGCCATCAGCTTCCTGTCCTTGTAACATAATGGACTTAACCTCATTTGCAATTGACCACCCTCTTTTCACTGATTTTGAATTGTTTGGTTAACTTGCTCTGGGAAGCAGTATCAATAATTCAGCATTAGCCAGTTGGCGTGTCACCCTGACAGATGGAAACAGCGACAGTGCTATCGATTCAGTTACTCCCTTTCAGGGGGAAGTGGTGAAATTCACCCCACCCCTACTCCCATCTCCTATCTATGGGATTAGTGAGAGAAAAGAAAATGGTTCCAACACAGGCACTGAAGACTGTCCAAGACCTCTGGACTATAACCAAATATGCAAATTTCTTAGGATGTTTTCATGTCAGGGAGAAAAGAGGACTTGAAGGAACAAGAGCAAAGGGGGCTTAACCCTGCACCTGAGAAGAGAATGGAGAAGAGAACAGAGCACTTGAGGGAGGGGCAAGCAAGAGGTGGCCCAGAAAACAAGCCAAGCCAGGGACCAGCCTCCTGGCTTCTGCTGCAGCCCTCCTGGCTGGCACCCCAGCAAGGAACAGGAGGGAGGGCGTGTGTGTGTGTGTGTGTGAAAGAGAGGGACAGAGAGAGAGAGGTGGAGGGGTAGAGACAGACGGAAAGAGATGGTAAAATTGTGGAGAGTTAAATTGCATGCATATTATTTGTTGGGGGCTGTGTACTTTTTGGTTTCCCTAGTTCATAGGTTTTTTAGCTGCTGTCACTAAACACAGTTCAGGAAGGTGCAGTACTGTCAATGGCAATCTAGTCTGGTGTCCCTAGCTTGTGGTTAAAGGTCTTAGTTGTGGATGCACAATGCAAATCTTTGGTTCATGTCTGCAGTTGAAACGAATAGGTTCTGTTTTATGTTTCAGCCATCTTTGGATTCATAAAATTTAACAATTCCATCAAGACTTTGATCATACCAGTTAGGACTTTAGCAAGATGGTCAACTAGAACATCCTACCACTCTTCCTCCACCCCACACACATGCACAAAAAACCCAAAACAATGAATATACAACTATATGTTGACCAAATAGCTAAAGAAGAACACTAGGGAACAGCAAAAAACCAGCAGAAATCCTACAGAGCAGCAGTCCCCAACATTTTTGGCCCCAGGGACCAGTTTCATGGAAGACAATTTTTCCCCAGACCTAGAGGGGAGGAGGGATGGTTTCTGGATGATTCAAGTGCATTACATTTATTGTGCAGTCAAACCTCTCTGCTCATGATAATCTGTATTTGCAGCCCCTGCCCAGCATTAGCATCACTGCCTCAGCTCTGCCTCAGATCATCAGGGATTAGATTCTCATAAGGAACGCACAACCTAGATCTCTGCTATACGCAGTTTACAGTAGAGTTCGTGCTCCTATGAAAATCTAACGCTGCCGCTGATCTGACGGGAGGCGGAGCTTATGTGGTGATGCAAGCGATGGGGAGTGGCTGTAAATACAGATGAAGCTTTGCTCACTCACCTGCCACTCGCCGGCTGCTGTGCAGTCTGGTTCCTAACAGGCCACAGACTGGTCCGGGGTTGGGGATCGCAGGTATAGACCACAGAAGCCTGAGATGGCTACATAGAGAAGGGAAGGACACACATTGTCTCCACTATCCAATCCCCCAGTTGGGATCAGCTTGGAAGCAGGAGGGACTTCTCCCTGTGGGGAAGAGGCAAGCAAGAGGACCTACGCAGTCCCCAGCACCACCACGAACACCTGACGTCTTCACTACGGGAGATTCCTGTAGTGCTCACAGGCTCTGAGCCCAGCCAAGAGAGCTCCCAGAGCCAGAAAAGGAGCCAATACTGTGCCTGGCCATCCTGTGGCCTGTGTAGCTGCCATCTATGCCATCTTGGAACTGGAGCCACTGCTAGGGTGAGTCCTACTCCAGGGTGAGTAGCCATGAGATGGAGCAGGGACCTGCTTAAGGGCCTGCCAGGCCCCTCAAGCATGAAAATAAAGAAAAATCTTGGGTCCTTTCAAGGGAAATTCCAGACATCTAGCTATCCTTGAAAAGTAGATGAGCAACCTGATAAGTAAGAAGATAGTAACAATAGTCTCCCAAGCAGCCAGAGTTACAAGGTGCTTTGGTTCCCTATAGAACCTAAAAGATGACATCTTAAATAGACGTTCTTAAGTTGTTTTTCGGAAACCACCAACAGGTGGAAAATGCAGATAAGGGGAAACTAAGAACGGAACTCTAACCATTATTCTTTGTTCTAAATTTCTTCCTGAAGAGCCTGGAGAAGGACCTATCTTAACATTCCTTACTGTTGACCCCAAGTTTTAGCCAAGGCCTTGCTTCCTTAAACAATTGATAATCAAAGACGGTCTGAGTCCACCTATGACCTGTAAGCCCCAACTTCAAGATATCCTACCTTTTTGGCCAAACCAATGTATAACCTCCATGTATTAATTTACACTTTTGCCTACAACTTCTGCCTTCCTGAAATGTACCCCTGCCTTTAGAAACCCTGTCTTGTAAGTCATCAGGGAGTTTGGATCATAAACATTAGCTGCCCGTTATCCTTGCCTGGTACCATGCAATGAAATGCCTTTTGCTCTCACTGCGAATCTCGATATCAATGTTTGGCTTTGCTGTGTTGGGTGAGCAGACACAAGTTCGGTTTGGTGATATTTGTTGTATCCCTCCAGACTTGAGGCTTAGCTGCCATTGCACCACACACACCCAGTTATGCGCCATCCCTGAACAGAGCTGCTGTGATGCCCAAACCCCCAGGACCAAGCTACTGCAGAGCTGCTCCATCCCACCCATCCTAGTTGCTGGTGCACCTCCCTGTAGGGACAAACTGAAGTGGTGCCCTGCCTCCAGGGATCCAGAACCTTGAACTACCAAAGCAGTTGTGCCCCTGAGCCACAGCTGAAGCAGCACCCTTCCCCCTGGGGACCTCTGACCTCCCGAACACTGGAACAGTTGAGCCCCTAGTCCCAGAGCAGATGTTGTACCCTGGCCCCCAAGGACCTCAGGTCTCCTGCACACCAGAGCATTTGCACATCCCAGGACCTCAGCTGGCATGGCACCCCACTCCCCAGGGGTCCAGATGCTCCACTGACTCTTGTAGCTATAATTTCTGGGGCTGAACAGACATAGTGCCTTACATCCTAGGGAATCAGAGCCTTGGCTGAGCTGTGCCACCCTACTCTCCAGGCTGAACAGCCACAGTGTCTCACCTACCTGTAACTGGACTAGTCCCTGAGAATCCAAGCTGCTGAGACACACCATCTCTTTGATGAGTCATTGCTGCACTGCTATCTATTCACTGGGACCAAGCCATAGCAGCATTTTGCCATTCCTGGGTCCTTGCTGCTCCTGTACCTGGCCTCACAGAGCCTAAACTGCTGCCATGTCCCATCATCCCGGGGTCCAGAGTCATTGTTATGTAGTACCTCAGAGCTCGAGTTGCTACAGTATCCTGATGGTTCTGGATCCCGTATTGCAGCTGTGCCCTGCTCCCCAAGGCCCAAGATTCTGAAGCACTTCTACTTCCCTGGAGCCATGCCAGTGCTGTTCCCTGTCCCCACCCTGCCAGACCAGAAACACAGCTACATCCCAGTTCCCTGGGCCCAAGCTGCTGAGATGTGCCCCGGAGCAACAGGTCCTGGTTCCACTGGAAAACTGCACCCACATATGCCTTGGAAAGTGAACCTGTGCCTCAAGTCCCAGGTGCTACAGCAATTTCACAAGACTCTGAGCCCAGGAACATGGCTCCACAGCTGCTCTGAGCCCTTGGATCCCAGTATTGCTGTGGCTGCCTGTAAGCCATGTCAGACTCAACACAAAGAGAGATCTCCTCAGCTAAGACTCCCCACTGTGAGGAAAACAAGAAAAGGAGGAGTCCTAAAGCCCTTGCCCTAATAACCCATACACTGTCACTGCCACAACCTTCTGAAGCCTAGACCACTGAGGGACTCAGTCATCACTAACATTGATCACAACTGAAGAGGCTGCATGAGACTATACCACTGTGCCTACAAAAATCAAGGGCACCACACCCTGCCCAACCAGCACCCTCAGGCCCATCTGCAGGTGAAAGACTTTTACAACAGCCACTCTGTACACCACCAAATGTGCAGACATCAACAGAAGGACACAAGAGACATGAAAAAGCAAGGAAAAATGATACCACCAAAGGAATACAATTATTATCCTGTAACTGACCCCAAAGAAAAAATTTATAAATTTCCTAAAAAGGAATTGAAAATAATGATCTTAAGAAAAGTAAGTGATATGCAAGACAATAAAAATAGACAATGAAATCAGAAAAATAATTCATGATATGACTTAGAAACTCAACAAAGAGATATATATCATAAAAGAGAACCAAACAGAAATCTTGGAGCTGAAGAATTCAATGAATGAAATTTAAATATACAATTAATTGAAAGCTTCAATAGCAGACTAGATGGAGCAGAATAAAGAATGTGTTAATTTGAAAATAGGTCTTATTAAATTATTAAATCAGAGAAAAAAATAAAGAATAAAGAATGAAGACAGCCTATAGAACTTATGAGATACAATTAAGCAAACAAATATTTGCATATAGGAGTCCCAGAAGAAGAAACAGATAAAGGGACATAAAACTTATATAATGAAGTAATTGCTGAAAACATGGGAGAGATATGGACATTCAGATCCACACAGAGATATGGAGAGCTATGAACATCCAGATCCATGAAGCTCAAAGTCTCCAAATAGATTCAACCCAAAGAGGTCTTCTTCAAGTTACTTTATAATAAAACTTCAAAAGTCAAAGAAAAAGAGGGAATTTTAAAAGCAGCAAGAGAAAAGTGTCAAGTCACATAAAAGGGAGATCCATTAGAATATCAGCAAATTTCTCAGCAGAAACTTTTGCAGGCCAGGAGAAAATGGAATGATATATCCAAAGTGCTGAAAGAAAAAAAACTGTCAACCAGGAATACTATAACCAGCAAAGCTGTCCTTCAGAAATGAAGGAGAAATAAATCTGTTTTGCAAACAAGCAAAAGCTGAGGGAATTCATTACCACTAGATCTGCCTTATAAGAAATGCTTTAGGGAGTTGTTCAAGCAGAAACTAAAGGACAGTTATTACAATCATGAATACATATTAAAGCATACAACTCACTGGTACAGGTAAATACATGGTAAAATCTATAATACTCCAATACTGTGATGGTGATATGTAAATCATACATATTTCTAGTATGAAGATTAAAAAATTCAAAAATAGCTAAACATACAGTAAGTTGTTAAGGAATACACAATATAAACAGATATAAATTATGACATCAAAAACATAAATTACTGGGGAGAGGGGAAAATTCCAGAGCTTTTATATGTAACAGAAGTTAAGTTGTCATCACCTTAAAATAGAAGATTATAACTATAAGATATTTTACATAAGCCTCAAGGTAACCACAAAACAAAGAACTACAGCAAATATACAAATAATAAAAAGAAAGGAATCAAAGCTTAACATTACAAAAAATTATCAAATCACAAAGGTAGACAGCAAGAGAGGAACAAAGAAACAACAAAACAATCAGAAAATGTATTCATTGCACAATGGTAGTTGTAAGTCCTTACCTATCAATAATAACCTTGAATGTAAATGGATTAAATTCTCCACTCAAAAGATACAAAATAGCTGAATAGATTACAAAAATAAAAACAAGACCCAACTATATGCTTCCTGCAAGGGACCCATTTAAGATTTAAGGAAACACGTAGGCTAAAAGTGGAAGAAGAAAGTTCATGCAACTGGCAACCAAAAGAGAGCAGAGATATACTTATCTCTAATAAAATAGAATTCATGTCAAAAACTGTCGCAAGAGACAAATAAGGTCATTCTTAAATGACAAAGGAGTCAATCAGGAAGACATAACCATGGAAAATATATATACACCTAACATTGGAACATTTAAATACATAAATAATAGTGAACATAAAGGGAGATATAGATAGCAATACAATAATATTAGGGGACTTCAGTACCCCATTTTCAACAATAGGTAGATCAACCAGACAGAAAATTAACAAAGACTGGACTTAAATTGCACTTTTGATCAAATGGATCTAACAGACATATATAGAACTTGCCATCCAACAGCAACAGAATGCATATTTTTCCCACTACACATAGAACATTCTCTAGGACAGACCATGTGTTAGGCCACAAAATAAGTATTAACAAATTTAAAAAGATTGAAATCATATCTAGTATCATTTCAGACCACAGTGGTATAAAACTAGGAATCAATAATAGAAAAACATCTTGGAAAATTTACAAATATATAGAAGTTGAACAACATGGTCCTGAACAACCAATGAGTAAAAGAAGAAATCCAAAGGAAATTAAATTTCTTGATTGAAGAAAAGCAATGGAAGCACAACATACCCAAGCCTATGGGGTGCAGCAAAAGCAGTTCTAAGAGGGAAGTTTATAGCAATAAATGCCTACATTAAAAAAGATCTCAAATAAATAGTGTAACATTATACCACAATGAATTAAGAAAAGGAACAAACTAAACCCAAAATTAGCAGAAGGGAGGAAATAATAAAAATCTAGAACAGAAATAAATCAAATATAGAAAACAAAAACCATAAGAAAGAATAAATAAAATGAAGAATTGTTTCTTTGAAAAACTAAACAAAACTAACAAACCCTTAGCTAGTCTATGGGTTTAACTATGAAAAAAAGAATATTCAAATAAATAAAATGAAAAATGAAGGTGAAGAAATTACAAGAGATGTCTCTGGTGGGGGAAGATCATAAGGGATTATTATGAACAATTATATGCCAACAATTTGGATAATCCAGAGGAAATGGATAAATTCCTAGAAAAACACAACCTACCAAGATTGAGTCAAGAAGAAATAGAAAACCTGAATAGATCAATAACAAATAAAAGAGATTGAAGAAGTAATAGAAAAACTCCCAATAAAAAAAAGCCTAAGACCAGATGGCTTCACAGCTAGAATCTACCAAACATTCAAAGAATTACTATTAATACTTCTTAAATTCTTCCCAAAAATAGAGCTAGAAGGAATACTTCCAAACACATTTTATGAGAGCAGCATCACTTTGATACTTAAGTGAGACAAAGATATCATAAGGAAAAAACCATAGGCCAATTAATGTGATGAATATTAATGCAAAAATCATCAATAAAATATTATCAAACTGAATCCAACAACACATTAAGAAGATTATACGTGATGACCAAGTGGAATTTATTCCTTTCATGTTAGGCTGGCTTAACATACACAAATCAATCAGTGTGATAGATCACATTAACTGAATGGAAGATAAAACCCACATGACCATCTCAATTGACATGGAAAAAAGCATTCGACAACATCCAGTATCCTTTCTTGATAAAAACTCTCAACAGTTTAGGTTTAGAAAGTTTCTCAATGTAATAAAGGTCATTTATGAAAAACCCACAGCTAACATCATTTAGGAAAATCTGAAAGCCTTTTCACTAACAGCTGCTAAGAGGCAAGGAGACCCACTCTCACCCCTTCTATTCAACCAGTATTGGAAGTACTAGCAAGAGCAATCAGACCAAAAAAAGCATCCAAACTGGAAAGGAAGCAGTAAAATTATTTGTATTTGCATATGACGTCATTCTATATGTTGAAAACCCCAAAGATTCCACACCAAAAAAAAAAAAAAAAAACTCTGAATGCAATAATAAATGAATTCAGTAAAGTTGCAAGATACAAAATCAACATACAAAAATCATTAGCATTTTACACACAAATAATGACCTAACTGAAAAAGAAATCAAGAAAAAAAATCCTATTTATGATAGTATCAAAAAAATAAAATGCTTATGCAGAAAATTAATGACAGAGGGGGAAGATCCATACACTGAAAACTATAAAACATTGATAAAAGAAATTGAAGATACAAATAAATGGAAAGGTATCCATACTTATGAATTAGAAGAATTAATATTGTTAAAATGTTTATACTACCCAAAGCAATATACAGATTCAATGCAATTCCTATCAAAATCTCAAAGACACTCTTCACTGAAATAGGAAAAAATCCTAAAATTCATATGTGCTGTGATTTGAATGTGTCCACATGCAAAAGAATGAAATTGGGCCCTTCCATGGGTGGAAAATCTGTGGCCTTGGGGCCACATGTGGCCTTAGACTGAATTCAAATTTTACAGAACAAATCCTTTTCATAATTCACAATGATTTGGGGGATATCACACCAAAAGCTCAGGCCACAAAAGCAAAAATAAATAAATGGGATTACATCAAACTAAAAACCTTCTGCACATCAAAGGAAATAATCAACAAAATAAAATGGCAGCTTATGGGTTGGGAAAAAATATTTTGCAAACCATGTATCTGATAAAGGGTTAGTAACAAAAATTTCTAAAGAATCCAAACAACCCAATAGTGGAAAAACAAATAACCCAATTAAAAAATGGGCAAAAGACTTGAATAGACATTTCTTTTAAAAGACAAAAAAAGGGCCAACCAGTATATGAAAAGGTGTTCAGCATCATTAATCATCATGGAAATGTAAATCAAAACCACTATGAGATACCACCTCTCACTTGTTAAGATGGTTTTTATCAAAAAGTCAAAGGATAGCAAATGTTTTTTGTGGGATGTGGAGAAAAAGGTGGGAATGTATATTGGTACAGCAATTAAGAAAACAGTATAGAGGTTTCTTAAAAAATTAAATACAGAACTACCATATGACTCAGCAATCTCTCTTCTGGAATATACGTAAAGGAAATGAAATCACCACCTCATAAAGATATCTACTCTCTCATGTTCATTGCAGCGTTATTCACAATAGCCAAGATATGGAAACACCCTAAGTTTCTGTTGATGGATGAATGGATGAAGAAATTCTGGCATGTATATACAATGGAATATTATTCAGTCCCAAAAAGGAATGAGATCTTGTCATTTACCACAACATGGGTAAGCCTGGAGGACATACTACTATTAATAAGTGAAGTAAGCCAGACACAGAAAGAAAAATATAGCATGATCTCACTTATATGTGGAATCTTTTTTAAAAGATTCAAATATACAGAGATAGAGAACAAAATAGTGGTGTCTAGGCCTGGAGGAGGGAAGAAATGGAGAGATGTAGATCAAAGGATACGAAGTAGCAGATGTGAAGGATGAAGAGAGATCCAATGTACAACATGAGAACTATACGTGATAAAAATTATATGGGATTCATGCTAAATGAGTAGATTTTAGCTTCTTTTGCCACAAACACAAAAAAATGGTTTGCTTCACTATAGTAACCTTTTTACCATCTATATGTATCCCATAACATCATGTTGTATATTTTAAATATGCACAACAAAATTTATTATTTTAAAAAAGGACTTTGATCATACCACCTATTTTTTTTTATTCTTCATCCCCTCAAATAGACTTTGAAAATAATAAAACAGGTGAGGGTATGACTATATTGCTGTAAAAAAGCTATGGTTTGAGTAAGGTATTATCCATCATGGGCACCTATAACCCGTACCTTTGGCTGGTTATTTAGGTACTTTTGTGGTGTCCCCTCTGAACTTACATTCCTGCAGGTGCCTTGACTCCAGAAACACAACTTCATTTTTGTTACCTGCTGAGCTGTCCCCCAGCATCTGTCAATTAGGAACATTGCCAAGTTGGTCAAGTCTTAATTCCATGTGTCTCTCCAGAGCCCCTCTCCTGCCACCTATGTAGCCCTAGTCTACTCCTCTTCACAGCAGCTGTTCTCATGATGTCTCAGCATGTGCCCAGCCTCTCTCTGTTGATATGGGCAGCAACAAGCATAACGTCATTGTGTGATTCCCTTTCCCTCAGTGAATAGTTACTGGACTCTACAGGTACACTGATGAAATTGCTAAAGGTGTAGGTACACTGATGAAATTGCTAAAGGTGTTTAAAAAAAATAGTGTGTCCCTTTCTAGGGAGTGAGAACAAAAGAGTACATTCTGACTGTGAGTATTGGTCTCAGCTGGAAACATCTCTGAGTCTCCCACATGACATAATCAATCTTATTGATGATTTGCTTTGACAGACTCACTGAATAGTCTTCCAATTAATACTAATAACCCATATTTGCAAAGAGTTTTTAAATCTGCAAAAACTCCTTGGTTAGTAGTACCTTATTTAATCATCACACAACTCTTTGATAACACATTATTTTTAAAGATTATAAAAACTGAGGTTCAATGGAATTAAGTGATTTGGCTAAAGTTTCATGGCTGATAGTGGCAGGGCCAAGTCATTTGAGTCTAAATCCCACATTCTTTTTACTGCCTCTGCCTTAATAATGAAAATTCGCTGACTTTGCATTGCTGTGTTAATTATCTGACTGTGTTGAGATAATATTGGAAATAAAAGTCAAAAAAAGTTGCATGCTGGCATATACTCACAAATCAATGAAGGATATAAAGAATAAAGAGGAGTTATAGAAGAGTGGAAATAGCATGGGATTCAGGGTCTGACCAGCCCAAGCTCCAGACCTCACTACTTATGTAACTTTAGGCAAAGTACTCAACAAACAAGAACCTCAGTTTTCTCATTATAAAATGGAAATATTTTCACCGAATACACATGTGAGAATTAGAAATTACAACAAAATAAAAATAGTGTCATATTTATGGCATCTAATAAATCACAGCTTTGATTAGCTATTATATTTATTAACTTCAACATCATTATTTAAATAAATAAAAGGTAGGTATTTCATACAATCCCAGAATAATACGTGGGTTTGGGACGCTGACTTTAGAAGACATATGTGTGCAGAGTAACAGACAACTGACCTTGCATCTTTGCAAGTGGCAAAGAGGTGACGTTTTGACTGACTCTTACAAACAACTTAATGTTTTCCCACTCTCTAGATACTGAAAACTGTTTTACTCTCTGTCTTTGAAAATAAGTTTGATTGCAGAAATAAGTTCTAGAAATATGAAAACTCTAGAAGACGCTGAGCAATTTGTTTTGGTAACCATCTGACAGCGATATACTTGATTTTGCGTCTGATTTTCCCCCTTTCCTGTCGTTGTCAATTACCTCGTGCTATATCAGGATTTGGAAAACAGTTAATCAGGTTGGATTGCCAGGCAGCCTTGAATCTGCCTTTGATTTAATCACAAAACATGCTGCTGCATTCATCAATTTTCCTTTCATGTAAGCTTCTTCATTGTTGTGGTGCTTTACCTTTGGCCATAGCATGTGCATTCGCTGATTTCCATGTCAGAGAAAAATGTGATATAACCAGAAGTACTCAAGGGAATGAGAACACAAACAAAGGAGTAGAATCGATTTAAAGACATTGCTTAGCAGAAAAATTCAATCATTCCCAATCCACGAAGTCTGTATAAGAAAATGCCATATGTCAAGGCATGGTAATGACAATGCCTACACTCCACTAGAGTAGAAGAATAGTTAAAGCAGCACAATGTAAACATTTTTTAAAAATTTCAGGGATGGACTTAAAAATGGATCAAAGAACAGCACAAGGATTGTACAAAGACTGAAGGTCTTTTCTAAAGGTAAGAAAACCACGCCAATACTCTTTTATGATGACTTAGTCTTTAAAAATTAAGGGCTATTCTAATTTTTATAAGTGAATTTAATGACAATGACTTTGTAGAACATCTGTGTGTGGGCTAGGAAGATTCTTGATGTTCCACAGCTACTTCCAGCTGGAAAAGTGAAAATGCAAAAGTCGCATTGGCATTCAACAAAACGGCCAGTTCAGGAAATTCCTGCCACTTGCGTGTGGTCTTCTTGACACTTTTCTAGGTCCCACTTTCTATATTTAAAATGGAGAGTTTGGAATTCTAAAGTCCTTTCCAACCCACCATTTGCAAATTTTGTAGCACTTTATATTTAACTCATTTCTTACCTGTAATGAACCCTATATTAAACCTTTGAGGTAGGTCGGGAAGGTCTTGTTATTCCCATTTAACCCACAATGGAATTGCTCTCCAGAAGCCACTGCCAAGTAAGTCATCCTAATTTCACCACTTAAAACCTAGACCACTAGACTTAAGCTACTACTGTGAAGAAGGCATTTTAAAAAGTGCTATTTCTATTCAATGTGACAGTCTGTATTATTGAAATACAGATTTATTTTCAGTCAGACTCTAAGATAAAGTAGCTTCTCTGTAACCAAAGATTTAACTTGATTAACTGGCAATTATGAGTGTTTAAGGCTAGAAATTAGCAGCTAGATTTTGGAGGGCAATGGAATAATATAAAAAAGATGCATTCAGAAATGACGCAGGAAGATGTGTCCCTAGGAATGAGAGTACCCTGCCACCTCACTGGACAGCACAGCGCTAGGTAAGTTTCCTCTTTTTCATTCAAACTCTCCCTTAGGCATCCTTCACAAAAATAAAAATCTGTCTAAAACATTGTACCTCTCTGACTTCTTAAAAGTACCGTGATCATTTAACGTTTGCTTGACGTTTCATGTTATCATTATAAACATCGGTTTAGTTATATTGTGTTTTGATTCTTAGGAATGACCTTCTGTGCTAATGAAATATGTAAACAAATTTCTGTAGGTACCTATATTTATATAATTGGGGATGCTATGCTTTCCTCTGTTCCTATGGCTGTCATTTCCCAACATGTTGGCTTCCCAGTGAAACCTCCCAATGCCACACCGCCCACACGTGCCCCTTCTCAGATGGTCTCACACTCAACACAGCACACACATTCATCTCTATCAGTCTCTGTCTCTAACTCTGTCTCTGTCTCTAACTTCCCATTATATCTAATTCCTTGCCTTCTAAAACCTAGACTGTACTGAAGATCACCAAAGAATCCAAATGACTAAACTTATTAAATCGAGTTTTACATAATGCAAAGTATACCCTAAGGCAAGCTCTAATTCCATTCTGTAGGATTTCCTAACTACCCAAAGAGATCTGTTCTTATTTTGAGTATGTAGCTACCTAGGGAGTCATTAAGAATGTCAGATGTCCAACCACCAGAGCATGAGTTTTCTATCTCCATCCAGTAATTCAGTTGAAATTTCCTTCTTTATTAGAGGCTAAATGTTCTCACTAGGTTCTAATTACCCTGTACTTTGGCAAACAAATTCCACCCCCCCTTTTTCTTTGATCCTCTTTCACACAATTTTAATGCATTGTTTCCAATAAAAGTACTTGATTTGCTTAATTTAAAAATTCCCAAACAGTATTTTACCACATTTTCAAAGACAAATTGAATATGAGTCATTCCAAGTTTTCTTTCCACTTTAGGAAGTAGTGACCTCATTCTTTATTATAGTGCCACAGCCCCAAAGCTGTAAATAATAAGATCTCAATCAAACTAATTAATTAATCAGGCAAAGTGACCTCAAGAAGAAGTCTTTAATAAAATATTTGTATTTCTTTGTGTGGAAGTGATTAGGGAGCTTTTGTTTGCTGTAAGCCTCTATTAGGAAAATGGATGACTAAAAACCATACTGAGGGAAGAGATTCAATTTTTTTAAGTCAACTTAAAATCTGCCCTGGGCCAATACAAATTTAACCTCATCTCTTAAACCTTCTGTATCCCCATTTATGGCCCAATCCACATAGATGTTCACAGTGATATTCCTCAGCCATTGTGAGAGTCTTAGTCACCTAAGAAAAAATCAATTCTGTTCAACACATTACACTCACTAGAGTATAACAGCAGCAATATAACTTCAGGAAAATTCTTAACAATAGTTAAACTGTAACTGTCTCCTAATTAACTTTGACTTAACCATACAGTTCACTTAACTAGAATTGTCTCTTTACCAAATTAGGATTAATCAAGCTTACATCATATGTTTATTCCTTCTTTAAAATGTTTTGTATAGTTCTCAAATGCCAGCATCTATTATATTGTTGCTTTCTGAAACCTGTTTATGCATAACCCACCTTGCGCCAGAAAAGATCTGATTGCTTATAAAATTCAAGCAATATAACCAGATGAAATTAATTTAAAATAGATTGGAAAACTGAGACATAGATTAATGAAAGTAGGAAAGTGGAGCTGAGATTAGAAGTGAGGTAAGCACAAAATTCAGGCTGTAAAACTCTTTATGTTTGGTAGTATAAACTATGATTTTTGTCTTTAATGCTTTTAGCAGCCAAGCATTTGCTCTGTAATTCTTCATTTCCCAGAAAACCAAATAGAGCTATTGCGCTCAAGGAAGTAAGAGCCTATTAACGTTACCTAAAACCAGCCTTTGAAATTCCAACAGGAAAGCTAAACAGGCCAATAACTTTCCAACAACCTTTATAGATCATGAACTGCCAGAAGCATTGTGGAGGAGGTGTGCAGAAGGGGACTCGTGTCTCCAGAAGCCAGTCTGTGCAGATCCACAAAACCACTGGTCTTAGCAAATTAGAGTGCAAAGGGAAGAGGCACAAAACATATCACTTTGCCACCGGGCACCACTGTCTCTCAGTCTGTCACTGTAAAATATCCACATTGCAGAAGATTGTATTTTATCTGTTTTCCATCAGTCTAAAAAGGACCCCAAAAGTAAAAACTTAACCACCAGAAATCTAACTGTAAAAATAATAATAATGACAATAACAATATCCATGTATGTAAATAGGCATCCTTAATTTTTAGTTTTACTTAGAATACAATAAATATTGAGATTCCCTTCCCTGATAAGAAATGGGCTCTAGAGGCCAGGACCCTAGTGTGGCCCCTAGAAGGGGCTTCCTAAGAACGCGACAGGTTAGATCTTGGCAGGCAGTCTGAAATCCACTTGTGAATCTACATGGTACAAGGCAAAGGGAGGGAGGCAAAGTATGTAGTCAAACAAGCCAGAAACCGAGGGGAGTAGAACTGGAGTCATTGAACACACAAGTGAGGTCTCTAAACAACACTCTATTCTGCAGAGCCACTGCTGTGGGCCAGATGAAAGCATTTAAAGGGAGCAAACAAATATGACTCTTATGGAGGCTTAAAGTGCAACCTAAATACTGTCTGTCATATGATGGTTTTAAAATACACACCAAGTATCTTGTAAGTCATAACTGTAGACATTCAGAACTGAACAGACCACCTCCTTCAGTCAAACTTGCTACAACAGGCTTTGTGACTGTCTACATCCAAGAAAAGGGTATTGATGGCTGAATAATGGATATTGACTTTTTCACAAGATCCAGGTGTTGTGATACTAGCTTAGACTTAGAGGCAAAAGATCCTAGGCTCAGTTTGTGTTTGGATACCCAATGGATAAGTTTTAGCTGAAAATATTATCCAATTTAGCAATATAAAGGATGGGGAGTAAAGCAAGTGAGGCAGACAAAAGTTTATCCCTTTTTAGGACAGCTGCAATGCTCTTAGGTGCTTAATTCAAGGGCAGATGTATAAGTACTTGGAATAGAGCTTAGTTGTATTGTCAATAAATTGTAGTCAACTCCAGAAATACAGTAGCAGGAAGGAAGCCACTACTGTAATTAAGCAAGGTGATAGCGCATGTGTAAATAAAACTCAAAAAGACTTTCATTACTTATGTTTTGTCATGTCTGAAATATGGAGATTTTGGAAATCTTTCACATCTAAAAAAATGAAAATACATGGCATGCTATCTTTGAATCAGGCTTTTAAGAGCAATGGAATAAATGGAGAAGACACTGAAGAAGCCACATGAATGAACATACAACAGAAACCTTCATGAACAGCCAGTGATTGAATTTGTGCTGGGCTCAGACTTACAGTTTAGACTGTGATGCTTTAGGAGAAGTAGGAGGCAGATTCTAGAGTCTGTGGAATGGGAATTACTCTAGAAGACATAGGAGTTGAGTTCTACTGCAAGCTCTGCCACTAATGAGCAGGTCACGTTGAACAAGTCCTCTAAATCTCCCTAGGCCTCAGTTTCCTTTTCTGAAAAATGAGGGAGTTAAGCAATAGTATTTAAGTTTTTCTAGCCCACAAATTGTATGAGCCTAGTTCAGGTTTCATAACTTTTGTGGCTGGCATGACTGTAAAAATGGCTTCCATTATAAGTTTTCTTTTCAGTTGAAATAAAATCCATGGTAATTTGTTTAGAAAATTGAAGAACATGTCAACTATGTTAGATGGGAGAATATTGTGAAGGATTTATTCTCTCTAGGTTGAATTGTGCCTGTCAAAGATATCTGGTTATTCTGAGTCAATTTATGCTTTTATACATATTTTGAGAGAAAGGAGAGGAATTGTTATTG
This sequence comes from Lemur catta, assembly GCF_020740605.2. NCBI lineage: Eukaryota > Metazoa > Chordata > Mammalia > Primates > Lemuridae > Lemur > Lemur catta. The sequence continues at coordinate 72,068,322 of NC_059129.1, read as the reverse complement.
AGATATAGGATATTGCATTGTAATGGAGAAAATTCAGGTCAATATGATAGGAGAAAGAAAAATATTTACAAATTATTTAAAAATAACATCACACATACATATCCAACAAAACAGAGTGGGCTCACAGAATATAATAGCTATCATTTCATAATGGTTGGGATTACATATTTTAATGTCAGCTTCATGGGTATGCAAGCCTCGGTTAGTAATTCAACTCAATCAACATTTTTGAGCACCTTCTAGGTGCATAGCCCTGGCCCAGGTGTTGTGGGCAAGGCAAAAATGCACAAGATATGATATTTCTGACAAAGACTCCTTTTGTTTGACCAAACTTTAGTCAGGCTCCTGAAACATCTCCTAGGTCTGTCTATGAACTTCCTTGTAAAATCCAGTTTTAGCAAAAACCCTGCTAAGAATATCCCCACCCTTGATATCTGATCTCTTCAATATCCAATTGGGTTCCTCATCCTCTACCATCCCTTAGTTGGTGTCTGATCTCCTTGGCCTGTCTTCAGCAAGAATCCTATTAGGTCAGTTTAGCCAGAAATTCCCTTACCTGTGATATGTGATATTTTTCTCTTAGTAATTTTCTCTTTTTTTGTTTTTTGTTTTATATATAGAGAGATGGGGCCTTATTCTGTCACCCAGGCTAGAGTGCAGTGGCATGATCATAGCTCACTGGAACCTCAAACTACTGGACTCCCGCTATCTTCCCACCTCAGCCTCCAGATAGCTAGGATGACAGGTGCATGCCACAACACCCAGCGATTTATTATTTTTTTTTATAGAGACAGAGTCTGTCTATGTTGCCCAGGCTGGTCTTGAACTATTGGCCTCAAGCAGTCCTCCCGCCTCAGCTTCCCAAAGTGCTGAGATTATTGATATGAGCCTCCTTGCCTGGCCTCCTTTTAGTAATTTTTCATCTATTGACCCCCACCTTGCTCCTTGACTATAAATTCCTCCTTGCCCATGCTATCTGCAGAGTTCGGTCCAGTCTCTCTCCCCCACTGAAAGATCCCATTGCAATGATCCCCATACCAATTGCCATGGTCCCTCTTGAATAAGGACTCTCTCATCATCTTTAATAAGTGGTACAAATAATTTTTCCTCTAAATCTTCCCAACAGGAACTCATAGGATATGAGAAAGTTGGAAGAAGGCTGTAGGAAAATGAGAAATACACATAAACTCTTAAGGCAAGGATATGCTAATGAACACTGTCAGCAAAGTACAAAGTGAAGGGAGAGATCCACACTGGAGAAAGTAGACAGTTGCCGCAATTGTTGATATAGGATCTGGGTGTTGAAATTTGGATAGGACTTCAACAGGAAGGTCCAGGGTGGAGGTGAAGGAGGGCATTTCAAGGCAGCAGAAGCAAATTCAACAATGGAGGAAAATGAAAGATGTCTGTCTTAGTCCATTTGTACTGTTATACAAAAATACCTGACACAGGGTAATTTATAAAGAACAGAAATTTATTTTCTCACAATTCTGGAGGCTGGGAAATCCAAGATCAGTGTGCTAGTAGATTTGGTGTCTGGTGAGGGCTACTCTCTGCTCCCAAAATGGCACTTTCTTGCTACCTCCTCACAAAGAGAAAGAGGGCAAAAAAGGACAAATTCTGTGTCCTCAGATGGCAGGAGAGATGGCAGGGCCAGGCAGCTCTCTGAAGCCTCTTTTAAAAGGGTATTAATCTTATTCAAAAGATTGGAGCCCCCATGACTTAATCACTTCCCAAAAGGCCTACCTCTTGATAATTAAGTTTCAATATGAATTTTGGAGGAACACAAACATTCAAACCACAGCAGTCTGTCAAGAGAACAGGGACCTGATATGTCATGGTGACTATTTGATAGTCATGCGATTGCCATTCTAATTTTGTTTGTAAAAGACTTAGTCAATTGTCTTAAAACTTACTCAAAAAAATCAGTAAGACCTTAAGTAATTAATTCTAATTCTTATAGTAAAGCTATGAAAGACTCAGTGTCTCACATTTATATTTTCATGGTTTTTAAGAACATTAATTCCTCTATTGCAGCATTTGGTTGTTCTGAATTTCTAGCTATATTGTTGAATGTCTATTATGAGAAACAATCACAAAACTGTTAAATTAATCCCTTTTACAGAACAATCACATTTAAACTTCCTGATTTAAGAGTGGCTAAATGGGCAATTGCAATCTGTATTATGGTAGATTTTGTGTTTAGTTGTTATAGTGGCTACCTTTTCATGAAATAATCAATTTAAATACAGGAGAGTAAATTGGGTTTGCAGCCCTGAAGTAGTGCAGTAAACAAATAAAGCAAAATGAAATTTCATTGTAATAAATCTGTTATGGTAGATAGCATATTTAATAAAACTCATTGCTTTTCATAGATAAGAAATCCCTAATATAGATGTGTCAGATAAAATGTTAATTATGCCATCTGAGAATTACGTGATATCTCATCTTTAGTGCAAAAGATAGGAAGACTAACATTGCTTTATTGAAAAATTAAATAGTATTATGTTCCTTGTAAAAAGTAATGCCAAGCATCTTAATAAATTCTTAGCCTATCTTTTCATAAAAAGTATATTATTTTTTAAGTGGTGTTATGCAAACATTTTAAGTAGATAAAATAAGTACAGCAGAACTATTTAAGATTCATATTAATATTTCCAAACTGCACAATTATAAGGTGGATTCACTTATTTAACATACTTTCCAGTATGGTAAATCAAAACTATGCCAATGTAGGAATCAAAAAACTAACTTGAAAAGATGAATTACTCTTCTGGGTTTCCATTCCAAGTCATTGTAAATTAAGGTTAAGATTTGGATATCAGAGAGTGTTTGTTGAGTTTTGATTCCTGAATGTCATGTTCTTGTTCTTCCTGTTGAAATTAATTTGGTGCTTAGACACAATTTTTTTCTGTAGTTCCATTTGTTAATTTATACCTTAGTTTTCCCCAAAAAATTATTTATAGTGATTTAGAAAGCTACATAAAATATTGCAAGATCAAGTAGAAATTGACGAGGAAAATGATGCAAGGATAAAAAAAGGAGAGGAAAGCAAGCGGAAGCCAGAGAAGAGTTTGTATGCACAATGCATGGCATGAAGGTCCCTACTCTCACATATGTGGGCCAAAGGTTTGCCTTTAGGAATTCTAAGTAGTTAGTATATAGAGTCGACCTCATGTCAGAGGGTCCTGTGGCCAAGCATATTTTCCAAAAATGGACGCAGCAATATTTCCAGTCCCTCACGCTCCTCCAACTGCTCCCACTCAAGAGGAAGAATCTGTTTCCCTTCCCCTGCGCCTGGGAAATGACTTGGGGGCTGCTTCAACAAGTGGAAAGCAATAGAAGTGATGCTATGTGATGTCCGTAGCTAGGTCATAAAAGACAACACAGCTTCTACTAAGCTGTCTCTCTTTTTCTCTCTCTCTGGGGGTAAGTATGCTTGGAACCCAACCACCATCTCAGATCACATGGAGAAGACACGTATAAGTGTTCCAGCCAACAGCCCCAGCTAAGGCTTCAGCCAAAGCCAGCATCAGACGTGATGGAATGAGCTTACAGAAGATTCCAGCCCCCAATCTTTGAGTCTTCCAGTGCAGACCCCAGACATTGTGGAGCAGAGACAAGCCACCCCATAGTTTCCTATTGGAATTCCAGGCCCACAGAATTCATGAACAAAATAAATGGTCATTTTACGTACTAAGTTTTAGGGTAATTTATTATGTAGCCATAGCAACTGCAACAGTCCCTTAGACGAAAACAAATCTGGAGAAGCTTGACCATTCCCAGTTTTGGGAGACTAGGGACAAATTTCTCTTGCAGTTCTTCACTGAGAGAACAACGTGAACTAATGAACAAGGCTCTTAACAATGTTTGTACAGTGACATGGTCATAGTATCCCGGGTCTCGCCTTATAATGACTCTCTGGGTAGGCTGCGTGCATCAGGGCAAAGGGCAGTGTGGCAAGAGCAAATATAGGAAGGGAGCATAAATGCAGCTCACGTTTATAGCTCTTTCATGGTCTGACCTGCTGCACAGATAGGTCGTGGAGGGCAGAGGGTGCCCTCTCAGACAGAACTCAAAGACACTATTGATAGTGGTTAGTACAGAGGGCTGGTGCTGGAGCTTGGGAGAGGGAGAATAAAAGTGAAACAGCAGGGAACTGTACTTCCTACTCTTTATTGCTATTTAAAACATTTACCTTAATCATGTCCTTATTTTTTAAAAAAATAAGAATTAATGTAAGAGTTAGTGAAACTTTGAGTCTTACATGAAGAGTTTGTAGTCTTCCAAATTTAGGGGTTTTTGGGGGGGAGAGGGATTTTTTTTTTTTTTTTTTTTTTTTTTGCCATTTTGCAAAACCTTACTAATATATTTTGCCCCTGTCATGTTATTTCCTAGATATAGATTTGGGTGATGGATACAACCATTTTTTTTCTTATCTGTCATAACCACAGGCAATTCCTCTTTTTAGTGGACCCACATTGCTTATGTAGTGCTAAATTAATTACCACTATCCTTTAGTCACTGGATTCTGAGCGCTGGCGTATGTTTGATGACCAGGGAGTGAAAGGGGCATGTGGAGTTCCAATTGGTTGAATTCCCTGGTGCTCCAATTAGTCAGAAACTCAGTCTGTGATGCATCTTCCCAAGTGAGCAGGTTGCGGTAACAGCACTTCCGGTGACATGCTGTTGAGTTCATTTTCTATTTTACATAGCACACAAGAGTATTTATTTGTTCTAAGTAGCTGACAATGTCTAGTTGCACAGATTCTGAAGATTAATAAAAAAATAGCCAGGACTATCTATCTGGGTGTCCTTCATATACTTCCTTTCAGCAGAACTTGTGATTCATAGAAAGTTTGAAGTTATACTCCTTGGGAAGTTACATGAAGTACAGTTACTTTATGTTGCTGGTTAAGTTTAAAGCCTAGATTGGGGTAGGTTTGGCATCATCTTAGGGAAATTGGGATGGGATGGGATGGGATGGGGTGGGATAGGATGGGTTGAGATGCCAACTCTGTGACTTGCCACCCCAAACACTGTTGCTCTTCGTGGCATACCATGACCCAGATTTGGTCTTGATAACTGTGTAGTAGAAAAATTTGCCTTGTCCAGGGAGAAGTCTAGCCTTTTCCCTGGGCTTCAGGAGATAATGTCTAAACCCTTGGAATGTCCTACCTAATAAAAAATGTCTTTGTTTACATGGGGGCTTGGAGCCACTTCAACAATGTGATGCAAGGGCATTGGGTGATAGCAGCTTGACCAATCAAGGTGTTGGAGACTGAGTTCAGCTGTGTGGGTGTCCAGCCAGGCTTGGGTGAGCTTCCCTGGTTGGCAGTACTCCTATGTATTATCACACATTAATGCCGGGAATGTAACACTGTCTATGATTCCACAGGGAAAGGACAACTGGGAGTTCCATGTTTGGAACTTTCCTGAACTCTGTCCTGTGCATTCTTGCCTTGGCTGATTTTAATCTATATTCTTTAGCTCTAGTAAACTGGAAAAGTGAATACAACAGCTCTCAATAAGTTCTCTGAGTCCTTCTACCAAATTATTGAATCCAAGGCTGATCTTAGACCCTCAAGTTTGCAAATGATGTCAGAGTGAGGACAGTTTTGTGGACTGTGCTCCTTTTAATGTCGCAATAACAGGGAAGTCTATGAGCTTCTTGAATCATATTGCTGACACTGGTGTGAATTAAGCAAATAGTAAGAATTATCAAGAATTGAAAATAAAGTAGGAGTAGGACCATGGGCACAGTTGAGCAGTTGCTAAGTCAGAATTGATGGACTTCCCAAGGCTGGGTGGGAGGTTTAAACAACCAGGTTAAGCAGAAGGCAACCAGACAGAGCCCATCAGAGGGAGGGAGGGACCCACATATGTAGTGGAAGAAATTGGAGACTTGGTCACAGGTCTCTAAGACACTTTAGGTGCTCCAGTCTTTTCCAGCAGGCTGCCAAAGGGTTGAAGAAGCCCAGTTTTAGATGCCTCCCAGAATGCTAGTTTCTTTCCTGGAAAGGGCCCAGGCCCAAGTGTTAGACCTGCCTTTCCTTTCCTTTATATCTGAGTGTTCTAGAAAGGTCTGGGGAGATCCATCTAGATCCTAATTAGTTAAGAAAACCACCAGCATAAGTAGAACTGAGCTAGTTGTTTAGATTTAACATTCATTCAAGCCAATTTCTCCTTGACTTTCATGAGGAGAAGAAACAGAGAGCCACATGCCAAGACCATCTATTATGGCCCTGTCATTGAACAAAGTGGCCAATGTGGAATCAAGCCATTGTGAAAATGATGCCAGGAGTCGGGAACACCTCCACAGTACCTGAACTGAACTAGCCCTCCTCCATATCTGTTCAGACTCAAAAATATCTGTTCAGACTCAAAATCACCACGTGATCGGTTACCAAGTAATGACTGGAGGCTGTGGGTGGAAGAATGACCTCTCACTTAGCCACGTGACCTTGCATTCTGGCTCATGACATCATTGACACAATTTGTCCAAATGTCAATGAATTTATGTACCAGAGACCAGGGATTTTAAAATACACAATTGACATGACTTTCGGGAACTATTATAGTTCCTTGAGAACAAAAACCCATCCTCATAGAGATTTACACGTGTGGGTCTCCCAAAAGTCAACGAACGCATTTTGGAGAACCTACTCTGAACGTGGTGGGAGCTCCATAGAGCAATGCTTTTTGACGTGTGGTCCCTGGACTAACAGCATCAGCATCAGTTGAAACTAGTTAGAAATGCAAACTCCCAGGCCAGACCCAAACCTGCTAACTCAGAAACTCAGGGGGTGGGGACCCAGCCCTCTGCATTTGAGCAAGCCCTCCAGCCAGGTGATCCTGGTGCACCCTCGAGTCTGAGAACCATCACCATTAAGAGAACGAGAGGGCCACTGCCAGAACTGGGGTGGGGGGAGGGTGGTGTGGCTTTACCACTGTCACCACATCTGTATTTACACCATTGACCATTAAAGGCTACTTTAAAAAATGAAGTGTAAAAGAGTAGAAAGGAAAAATTTTAAATAAGATAATAAAGGGGGGAGGTAAATTTAACAGAATAAAACAAGGGAATAAGGACAAAGAAAACAGAAAAGGAGTAAACTTTTTAAAAACTAAAAGATTGGAAGCAGGAAGCTTAAGCTGGAGAGATACAGGCCAGTTAAGTGAGGCCAGACAGCTAGAGCCTAAAAGCTGTGTGCTGGGTTGCGGCAGGCCTGTGCTTTCATCGGAGCTCTACCACTCCCAAGTTAAATGATCTCTTTAGCCTCAATTTCCTAATCTGTAAAACAGAATACTACCTGGTAGCATTGTTGTAAGGATTCAAAGATAGAACACGTGTAAAGTGCTTAGCACATTAAAAGACTGGCACATGGTAACTACTGAATAAATAGCTCTTTTTTATTAGAAATAGAAAAAAATTTTAAATAACCAGCTCCATCACTGAACAATGGCAAATTGAGTATATTTGCAATAAAACAAGTAAAAAGGAGTGGGGATCAGGGAAGAAGAAAAGGAAGAATGTGAGAAAAAAATTAAAGCCCAGTTGAGACAAGTGATCAGGTAACAAGGGACCCTAATAAAGTCTTTGGTGGAGTTGGCTTTGGAAGTCCTGGCTCCTAACGCTCAGGCCTTGATGCAGACCCTTTTCCTGAGTGCCTCAGGGGAGATTTACAACATCCCTTTCAGCTGCGTTTTGCCTTTGGGCCTATTCCGAGGCAAAGGAACTTTTCAGGCAACTTGTCCACACCTGTGCCACTCTGGGCCTTGCCTTCTTAGCCTCTGCTCACGCGGGAGGAGCAGGTGCTGGTCTGATTGGTCACAGACCAATACATCGTTGGGACACCATTGCTAGTCTCACGGAGGCTCTGCCTTCCCCTCCCTTCTAATCCTGCTTCGGGCCTTCGGAGGGGCACCTGACCCCCAGCAAGAACCAGCTTTTGGTTGGGTAAGCTGTCTTCTCACTCTCCTTCCCAGCACATGCAGCCACCTGGGTGGGCCCGTGGGTGTGGGTCCTTCTTGGTCCCCCTTACTTCCTGCCTCTCCCCTCAGCTAAACTGCTCTTCAAAGTCCCTGCTTTACATGTGTGGGGTGAGGTCCCTTTTCGAAAATTTCAACCTAGCTGTATATTAGAGCTCAGCTCTGGAATAGCAGTGGTTGCCTAGGTGTTAATACATATGTGTTTTATTCTGCTCTTGTTTTCTTCCCTTGGGAATCTCAGTGGCAGGCAGGAGCGAGGGTCCCTGGCCTTGATACTGACGAAGCTTCACACTTAAGCCTGATGACAAAGACTGGCCTCCCATGTGTGTTTGGGCCTGGCAAGGAAGGTCTTACCCACTTCAGTAGACAGACTTCCACTTGTGTGAAGCCCAGGAAGGAACGAAGGAAGCAGCCCCTGGTCAGCATGTGCCTGTGACCGTGGGTCATCCCTGAGTGCTCAGCCTTTAGACTTTAATGTTTAATAATTATAGGATATATCTATGTCACGGTTGAGTTAATTATTTGAACGTTTCCAAATATTCACTCACTCAACAGACATTTCTGTAGTGCCTACTAAGGGCACCCAGAGGGCACACTAATGTGCCATCGCTGTGCTAGGTTGTGGGGGACAGGAAAACAGAATCATAGAGGGTCTTTATGCAAAAGTGTCTATTTTGAGTGGGTATGACCCAGTTTACAGTGTCTTCAAAGTGGGAGGGGGAGAAGGTTAACAAGTAGAAAGCAATTAATTCCTTTTTATGAATTAGGAATTATTAGGAAGTTGTGATCTGTGGGCCAGATGTGACCATAAGATTTTATTTCATCTGGCTCCCAGCAGGCTGGGCAAATACCATAATAGCATTCCTATCTGTGCCTGTACTGGAGATACAAAAAGCAGCACTATTAGGAAATCCTCAATGCAAAGTTCTGCGTGACTGTCCCGTGGATCTGTTTAGATCCGTGATTGTGACTACGTTCTCTCTCCCTAAACTCCCTTCGTGTTCCCTTTCTACTTCCCCTTTTCCTCTAGCCCAGCGCTGTCCAATAGCAATACAATGCAAGCCACATAGGAATTTTACATTTTCTACTAGTCAGATTAAGAGGTAATAAGACTTAGTTAAAATTAATTTTAATTATAAATTTTATTTACCCCAATATACCCAAAATATCAATGAGGTATTTTACATTCTTCTTTTTTGTTTTGTACTAAAACTTTGAAATCCTGTATACATTTTACACTTACAGCACACCACAATTCAAAGTAGCCACATTTCAGTTACTCAATAGCCACCCATGGCTGTCTGGTGGCTACCCTGTTGGGCAACACAGCTTTAGCCCCTTGTATCAGTCAGGGTTCTCCAGAGAAAAAGAACCAATGGGATATATTAATATAGAGATGTACAGAAGGAGACGTATTGTGGGAATTGGCTCACAGGATTATGGAGGCTGAGAAGTTCCCCGATATGCTGTTTGCAAGCTGGACAACCAGGGAAGCTGGAGGTGTAATTCTCTCTGGGGCTGCAGGCCTGAGAACAGGGGAGTTGATGGTGTAACTCCCAGGCTGGGGTCGAAGGCCTGGGTTCAGGGCTGTGGACTGGGGGAGGTACTGGCATAAGCCCTAGAGTCCAAAGGTCCCGGAACCAGGATGACCAAGGGCAGGAGGAGATGGATATCCCAGCTCAAGAAGAGAGAAAAAGAATTTTCCCCTGCTCCACCTTTTTGTTCTATTCGGGCCCTCAATGGATTGGATGATGTTTGCCCACATTGGTGAGGGCAGATCTTCTTTACTCCCCATACTGATTCAAATGCTAATCTTTTCCAGAAACATCCTCACACACATACCCGAAAATAATGTTTTTGAGACAGGGTCCCATTCTGTCACCCAAGCTGGAGTGCAGTAGTATGATCACAGCTCACTGCAGCCTTGAACTCCAGGGCTCAAACAATCCTCCCGCCTCAGCCTCCTGAGTACCTAGAACTACAGGTGCCACCACCCCACCCAGCTAAATTAAAAAAAAAAAAAGGTTAGAAATTGGGTCATACTATGTTGCTCAGGCTGGTCTTGAATTCCTGACCTCAGGCAATCCCTTGGGCTTGGCCCCCAAAGTGCTGGGATTACAAGTGTGAGCTACCACATCTGGCCAGAAATAATATTTACCAGCTATCTGGGCATCCCTTAACCCAATCAAGTTGAGACATAAAATTAACATCATACCCCTTCTCTCTGAAGTTTTCTCCTTACATCCCCTCACAACTCTCTCTCCGCCATTCCTCCCCCCTTATAATTTATATATCTCTGACCATAACTATTCAAAACTAAAAAGGTATAGTTTTTATTATATCAGAAATGTAAAATTGTTTACTGTCAAAAAGAACCAGAGCCAGATAATAAAGTAGTAAAAACAGATTTTATTTAGAAACTACTGAAATAGGGGAAAAGAGACCTCAGTATAGAACTGGGCCCAATTCCAAATACAGCATGGACAAGTGGAGATTTATAGCCAAGGAGCAGGGTGGGAGGTCAGTGGATAAGGGGGGTTTCTTGCTGAAGGCAGGCCGTATCAATCAAATATCCAGGGTGGGGAATGAGGAATTTGAGGCGATACTGAGGGTGGTGAGGTGTGATGGTGGTGGGAATTCTCTCCAAACTGATTTAGCAGGATTCTTGCTACAACTGGGCTGGGCAGGCTTGAGGACAAGGCCCAAGAATGAGGCCCAGTTGAAGAGAGGGCTCAGAGGAGAAAGTCTTTGCCAATACACTAACAAGTATTGGCAGAGCACAGTGGCTCCCACCTGTAATCCTAGCACCCTGGGAGGCCAAGGCTGGAGGATCGCTTGAGGTCAGAAGTTAGAGACCAGCCTGAGCAAGAGCGAGACCCCCATCTCTACTAAAAATAGAAAAAATTAGCCAGGTGTGGTGGAGCGTGCCTGTAGTCCCAGCTACTCAGGAGGCTAAGGCAAGAGGATCACTTGAGCCCAGGAGTTTGAGGTTGCTGTGAGTTAGGCTGATGCCACAGCACTCTAGCCCGGGAAACAGAGCAAGACTCTGTCTCAAAAAAAAAAAAAAAAGTATGATTCTCATAACACCCCTCTGAAGTAAGCAGAGATGGTGGTACAGGTTGCCCCTCCTAGTCAATTTCTCTAAAATCTGCATAATAATACCAGCTAACACAGGTAGCGCTTACCAAGTGCAAGCACTGCTTGAAGAACTCCACATATATTAACAAATAATATACTAAATAAATTTTTAAAATGTCTATTATTGGGGTTTGTTTTCTCCTGATAGTCAAATGTCTTGTTTAAAAAAAAAAAGGAACCATTCCTCTGAGCCCACAGTTTATATGCCACATTACATCAGTTACAGGCGGTTCGGTGAATACTGCCTTCTCTCTCCAGTTAACCACAAGTCTGATGCTGGCAGCAACAAAGAGGAAACATGGAGTATCAATAAATCCTTAGGTTCAAAAGAGATTACCTTCTCTAAATATTGACTAGTATTTTTATAGCGCTGTGCCTATTACAAATAGAATTTCTCTCACACACTGTAGAAGTTAATCCTATGAACCACCAATCCCCCTTCTATTCTTACTGCTATGAGTGACAAAATGGGAGGGGCCAGAAATGGGCCCCTGATCTTTTGACCCCAATTCCAGGCCTCTTTTCTACTAATTTATGCTTTTGCATTACAATGACCACTTGATTACTCATTTTTTAAAATGCAAGCAATCAATCCTATTCTGATTGTCACTGATTCACTGCATATTCAGAGGCCAAAAGTGTAGCCTACACAATAATAATAATAAAGCATCAGCCAGTTCCTATTGACTACTACTATATTATTGTTCTAAGGGTTTTACACCTATCAACTCATTTAATCACAAGGACTTTAAATGCTGAAACAACTTACATTTACAGATCTATTATCCATTCAAGTCTCACATTTGTGGAAGACAGCTATAGTGCAAAGTATATTGGCTTTGTAATTAAAAAAAAATAGAATTGGATTCAAATTTTCTCTCTTATACTTACTGGCTGTGTGACTCCACCTACTCTATGGGGTTGTTACATTAAAGTATGTTTAGTGCAACGAATAGAACCTGGTTCATGATAGTTTTTGTACAGCATCTCTTACTTATGGGGGCAACAGCAGATAGCAAATATTATCATAATATTTTTTGACAAGTGAGGAAACAAGTTCAGATAGGTAACCAGTGAATGGATATCTTGGATATGGACTCAGGTCTCCTGATTCCAAGGCAGCATTCCTGGATGCCATGTTGCTACTGTTGTGACAAGGTTGGCTTGGATCTCAGGTAATGTCTAAATACTGTAATAACTATGCCAGGCAGACAGTGATTACACACTTAGGGATTTGTGTTTTGTCACTACCACTTTCTAAGTAATCAGGTGCTTCCAGACCCTACAGAGTGACAGCCTGAGACCTAGCCACTGGAGATTAAATTAGAACATGAATTTCATTTGGAATTTGAGGGCTTTTGTTTTTGGTTAGTTGTAGTGTGACTCTTAGCAATTATGCTATAGTTTGGAAGTGATGATTTTGCTGCCTTAATTGCATTCTATTTGAATAGAAATCCAAGTACTTTTCTTGAAAAATAATGGACTCAATTTTGCAGCCCTTATGCTATTTCTGCTTCAGAAACAAGCTCTCTTAATGGGCTGCTTTTCTGACTAAATCTGTGTGGCTAAATTCTTAGGCTGGGGCTATAAACTGGTGGGCAGAGGAATGAGGGAACAAACCCCTCTTCACTTCAAGAGATTCATATTTCACTCAGAACACCAAATATGTATGACCCAAGTCATATATAATTTGACACTCAAGAAACAGAAACTAATAAATGTAGGCATTTCAATTGTCCAGCTGCAGGCTCATAAATGAATCTGTTATGAAAATAATAAACAAATTCAAGTCACTGGACTAGCCATATTTAGAAGAAATTGAACTTAAAACATTGACAATGTTCTATTTTAATTATTTTATTTTGATGGTGGGTTGCTCATAAAACATGTGCTTACCAAAAGGAACTAGATTTACTTTTGAGACAATAGACAGGAGATAATTTCTTGTTTAAGAAGATACTATAAACCTTTAACCCTGTCTGCAACTACCAGATATATGCAATTGGGCATAATAAGATTTGATGAGCAAATACTGTTACCCAAAGTCCGGTACTTATCCCTGAGGCCAAATCAGTGAGAACAAAGAACAAGGACAAGTGGCTTGAGGAAAAAGAAGTAGAAGTTTATTAACTTTTGGGCAAATGAGGAGGGTGGCAGACTAGTGTCTCAAAAGACCGCCTTCGGCCTTTATCAAGATACACAGGGCTCTGGGAGGCTGAGGCGGGAGCATTGCTTGAGGTCAGGAGTTTGAGACCAGCTTGAGCAAGAGCAAGACCTCATCTCTACCAAAAATAGAAAAACTAGCCAGGCATTGTGGCATGTGCCTATAGTTCCAGCTATGGGGAGGCTGAAGCAGGAGGATCACTTGAGCCCAAGAGTTTGAGGTTGCTGTGAGCTAAAATGACACCACTACCTGGAGTGACAGAGCAAGACTCTGTCTCACAAAAACAAAACAAAACAAAAAAAAATAGCTGAATGCAAGTCCATCAATAAAACTGCAAAAAATTCAAAGTTCATTTCCTACTGTCAGCTGAAGAATGACAAGGTTCATATATTTAGAAAGGAGAGCTTTCTTTCTTTTTCTTTTTTGGTTTCAGAATATTACAGGGGAACAAACATTTTGGTTACATGAATTGCTTTTATACAGTTTGAGTCAAAGTTGTAAGTGTGCCCATTACCCAGATAGTGTGCATCATACCCCTTAGGTGTAAATTTACCCATCCCCTCCTCCCTTCTCCCACCTACCTGGTTTCCACTGAGTTTTACTTCCTTATAAGAGCTTTATTTCTTAACAGATTGCAGCCTGCAGGGTGGCCATTCTGACAGGCTGGGTAGCAATAGCCTTGAGCAGAAGCCAAAAGCATGTACAGCCATGAGTAACAGGAACAGGAATTTATGCTGAGTGGGGTAGCTGAATATACATATTTAACAAGCTATAGGAGGGGTTATGAATATTTATGAAAGAAAAACCACACGCATGAGCAATTGAGCTTCAAGCCCCTTTATAGGTTGCATGTACAAAAAATGGCGGCATTAGCATGATCTGTAGGTGGAATTTTCAGCCCTTTAACTTCAAAAGGTGGAGCAGAGGGTATGAAAACTCTCACTGCACATCCTCTGTAGACTGGTCAGAACCAGGATAAGAGGTTGGTAGCCTCTTATGAGGAAGGAATGCTGGTCAGTTGTAGTGCCTAAACCAAAAAAAGGGAGGAGCAGCATTTGGCAGTGGACTGAAATCAGTAGTGGAGAAAGTCTTTTCAAAAGGAGGGTTCTGTTTAACCATTAGGGAAGAAAGCCTGATGGTGGTTAATGAGGGAGTGAGTATAACAAGACATGTCTGACCTCCCATCCTGTTGTGGCCATGATTTCTGTTATAAGGTTTCTCTGGGGTTCATTCAGTTGGTTGGGAGGCTTAGGATTTTATTTTTATTTCTCACTATGAACTTTAGAGAGAGATCATCTAAACTCTTTCATTTTACATATGAGAAACCTGGGGCTCAGAGACAGACTTGCCTGAGAGCTACTCAGTGGCTGAATCTTTCTCTGGCCTTTATTTGACACCCATTCCCTAAATGTATAGTGTTTACTCCCAATTTTTGCCCTCAACATTGAAGGGCATCCCACCAAACCAACAGCCATTTGGAAAGAACATTTTTATTTAAATAAATATAGACAGTTTAGAGGTAGTCCCTGCCCATTTTTGCTAAAGTTTACTTTTAGAATTTGCCTCCATCCCAAAATCTTCATATAGAAACATTGTTATTAATAATTTAGGGGTTGCATTCTTGATCAACATAAGTGAATTACAAATAGATGTGATGAAAAGCTACACTGATTTGAAATTTCATTTAAAATGGAAAAATTACTATGATCAAGTGCCTATAAATGCACTCTAATATCATCTTATCGGGGAAAGGCATGGTGACCGCAGCTTTTGATCTGGCTGCAGAGAGGCCTGAGCCCATGGCCACCAATATGGCCCACTGTGGTCTGCAAAGATCTTCCTCTTGGGGTTGGTACATGTTGACAAAACCCCAGCCGGAACCACATTGGCTTTGAGCCATATGGTGGAGTTAGATGATTCAAGTAACATTTAACTGAGGCAGAAGGTTGCCTTGTGTATGGAGGACAATGTTCACTTACTAAGCCTTCTCTTCAGGCCTCTCCATCCAGCCTCTTTCCTCCCTAGACCTCTGAAGTACTACTTACCATCAGTCATACCAGTCTTGATTTTAAAACCCACCGATCAACATTTCACTTTGGAGCCTTAAGGAAGCTGATGAGGTCTATACTCAGTGCTCTTCACCTATTTATTTATTCCTACACACACACCTGTTGGTTTCCTCCAATCATTATGCACAAGTCCCTATCAGATTGTAATTGTATATTACTTTTCTAGGGTTGCTGTAAAAAAGTACCACAAACTGGGTGGCTTAAACAACAGAAATTTATTGTCTCACAGTTTGGGAGGCTAGAAGTCCGTGATCAAGGTGTTAGGGGGGCCATGCTCACACCAAATACACTAGGGAAACATTTGTTCCATGCCTCTCTCCTAGCTCCTGGTGGTCTGCTAGAAACCTTTGGCATTCCTTGACTTGTGGCAGTACAGCTCCAGTCTTCCCATGGCGTTCTCTCTGGGTTTGTGCCCCTGTGCCCCAAAATGTTCTTTTTTAATAAGGACACCAGTAATATTGGATTAGGGATCTACCCTACTCCAGGATGACCTTAACTAATTATACCTACAATGACCCTATATCCAAATAAGGTCACATTCTGAGGTACTGGGACAGGTTAGGACTTCAGTGTATGAATTTTGGGGGGATATGATTCAACCCATAACACAACCCACAATATTTTGTGCAAGTCAGGCACTTGTAGTTTTTAAAACAAGGGCAGTAGGACAGCAGTATTATCTGGGTAAACAAATTTTGGTACATAACAACCTATTTTATGTATCTTAACTTTTTATTATGGAAATCTTGAAACATGTAAAAAATAGGCCCAGAAAGATAAGGAACCCCCATGTTTTCATTTCCCAGTTAACCTTGTTTCATCTCCCTCCTCTGTTTTACATGTATAAACTACAGTGTTTAAAATACTTTCATCTACATTATCTACTTTGATTTTCATAACAACTGTGAAAGGTAGGTTATATAGTTTTACAGTAAAATTTATTTATAACAAATTACTCTTTTAACATAAATGCCAATTTTTTAGACAATGAGGGAAAAAAAGAAAGGCTGCCAGTATACCTTTATGCATGTTTTATTGAGTTTTTGTGTACCTTAACCCTTCACTGGCATGTTACTTGTTAGGGTAAATTGCCAATTTATACTTTTCTAGGAAAACACTTTTACTGAATAACCTTTTTCCCAATCCATCCTGTAAAAATGGGATTTTACTAAACAAACTACCTAATGTCATGTATTATACATAATGACTACAAATGCCTAAAATTTTAAAGAAATCTTATAATTTGAACAGTTCTTAGCCCAAAGTGATATCTGCAGAGGATACAGATGCATGAAAATAAACCAAACCAAATGAGCCATTTAATTTGTGGTTTGGATGTCATTTTTCTGACAGTTATCAATGAAACTGTCATGTATTACTGGAATTGGGGACTATTAGAATTATTTATTTTGACATTATTCTTTCATATAATTGTGTCTGATATTTTAATAGAAAGTATGCTCAAATGCATGTGGGTATTGATTATCAATACTTGCACACTATGTGCACATGAATTAGTTCTGATTCTTTTCAAAACCTGATTTGCATAATCACATTATTATCTAGATATGTACAAACACTTAATTTTATGTAGAGCTTTCTCTTGATCTCTTTCCTACTTGACTAAGAATATCAAAGATGTCCCCAATGCTCTCTTAAAGGATGATTTAGTCACACTAGCAGAACCTCAGGCTCAAATGTCAAATGGGATCAGTTCTGTACAGTGCACTAATCATGCTGCAATCTTTTTGCTGTTAAAGTTACAGTCACATATTGCTCATCAAGGCAAAATGTAAATGTTTAGTGATTGTATGGTATGTTTTTTGTTAACTCCCCAGATGGGATTTTTTTTTAACCTTTGTTTGTTTATTTGAGAACAACAACTGAATGCTGAAATGCAATGGCTGATGCCAGCAATCTAAGGCTTCATTAGTACAGACGAAGCAATATTCACTTTGCTACACAAATAATTAGAGAGATTAAATGAAAACAAACACTGAGAGGATGTGCAGAAGCTCTGAATTTAGGTAATTATTTAAATTACTCTAGTGACTTCTACTACCAACCTTCATTATCAGCCACAGATCAAGCTTGAATTGTTTTATGTAAGAATATCATAAGCTATATGGAAAAGTATTATAGCTACTCAGTGATTACACTTCATAAAAATGACATTTTCTTCAAGTTTCCATTTAAAGGAGTTGTTTCCATTCTAATAAAAGCATAAGATTTTGCACTTACAAGTATTTTACCCTGGTTTTGTGCTTCAAATGAACATCCTTAATAATTTTTGTGTCTTTAAATATTACTTAGATTTGATCATAAAGGATTTAGGGCCACATTTTTAAGCCATTGAATGTATTAATAAAACAATATGGCATATTCAGCCATTTCACATAAATGTCACTTGGAATCATGTCATCCTTATTGCATGACAAGCTGTACTTCATATTTGGGGCAAATGGATTTCTTCTTTCTTCCCCTCCCTACACGGACTTGGGAAAACTCTAATACACTAACAGGTATCCCCTTCCCTTCAAGTGAAGGTACTATTTAGAGGCATTGTCAGTCCTGTTTAGAACAGATTTCACTTTATGCTCATTTAATAATGATGACCCATCAAGATCTCCAGTGTTAAGATAGTCTTTTAAGATAGCGTTACCTGTATTTAGATACATACCATTTATTGACAGCCTGTGTAATGCCAGCTTGTCTGCAAAATGTTACCTAATTTATCCCATTTAATCCTTACAAGATTCCCATGAAGTATGTATTATTAACACCATTTTCCAGAATAGGAAACGTAGACCTTGGCAGGCTCATTGAGTTTCTAAAGTTGTACGAGTAAAAGTAGCCCAGCTGGGAATCAAAGCCAGGTCTGCCTGACTCCAAGAACCATCATGCCCACAACAGATGACTGAATGAGGTAAACCTGGGTGCAAATGCTGACTTAGGATAATAGAAAAAATGAGGTGACAGTCCTCAATGTGCTAGTTAAGGATTGTGTTGTATGACACCAGTGAATTCTGGGCATCAGCTAAAGTCTCAAATTAAACTGCAGATTTGATTGGTTTTGAAAATGTTCCATTTCTGAATAGCTCTGGTTCTTGGAGAAGACACAACTAGGAAATAGGTTTTATGATACAGTGGGACTAACCAACAGTTCCCCACTACCAAATTTAGTGATGTTTTTAGTACAATTCAGGAACTGCTTGTTTTACTCCAGCTAACACAAGGAATTTCTCTTTAACCTAATTAAAAAATCCCAACTGGACAAACTAGACTTCAGTAACCTTGGGTTGGAGGGGGAGGTTGGGCAGGTGGATGTGTGTGCTGCTTTCTAATATTTAAGAAAAGCCTTTTCTTTAGGGGAAGCCTTGACTTCCTTCCCTTCCTCCTCCCCACATGATGCTGGCAGGCACTTCAAGGCCTGACCAGGACACATTTTCCTGAGATTGTGTTATATTCAGAGGCATATTAGGTTATTGGAGAATACAGGAAGAGAGCTAATGGATTCCTTGTTTCCTATGTTTAGAATGCATTCATCTGCAGAGCTCAAAAAGTAAGCGTTGTAGATGACACAGGGAAGTTGAGACAGAAGGCTGGATCTACCAAGTGTCCAGAGGCAGGGTGTTAGTCTGGAATTTCACTTTCAGGTTTCAGAATCTGAGGGGGAAGTTAGGGAAATTCACAGCCAACACCTGAATAACAGGTAGGGGGTTCGGGAGTAGGGCTGGGAGAACAGGAGCATCAGGGAGACTGGAGGGGCACAGCCCCAGAGCTCTTGGTTGCAACTTCACAACGCACGGTCAGAGGGATTTCTTTGTGAACAAGTCTTAGAAAGGCAGACAACGGAGGGCAAATGGGTTCAGGAATCATTTATCCCAGGCTAGAGAACATGGAGAAGGTCCTGCCGCTTTGCAAACACCTGCCTGGGACGTTCCTGGGAAGCATGGCTCTTCTTCATTTTTCTTGGTACATTACAGATCGCCAGGCATTCGGCTAGAAGGTCGACTAGATAGAAAAAGTGTCCAAACTAAATCCAACTAAGCGCCCACTGTTTTCTTGCTGTCCTCCAGATATTCATGATCCTACATGTCATCATATGCTCTGATTCGGGTAGCACCACCTTTATATTTAAGAAGCCCAACCCCGCCGGGCTGGCTGTGTGAGGTGCGACTTCTGCAGGCCATGCGGTGGGGAAGCCACCAGCTACACGCAGAAGTCCCACGTTCTATTTCCACTTGGCCACTTGCCACTGACCTGAGAGGAATCACTTTAAACCCTGAGCCTCTGTTTCCTCATCCAGAAAATGAAGGTGATTCTACTTACCAGGCCTCTCGGAAAGGATCGTTGGGAGGGTCAAACGGAATAATTCCGGTGGCGGCGAACTGTGAGGGACTGTGACTACACATTACTGAAGAAGAATAAGTTACACACACTCAGCTGGAGTTTTAGGAATTCCCCCCGCCCCGGTGAGCTAACTGCAGTCAGAAACCGTTTGGCGGTGTGAATTGATTCTTTGTTATGGGCCGTATTCTCACGCACCAAACACCTGTGTGCCGCACCCCTCCATCTCCGTGGGCTGCTGTTGATGTCTGCCATTCAGAGAAAGCGCTTTTTGTGCCGCTGTTCGATGCACACCCCCACGCCAACCCCGCAGCTGGGAGCCAGCGAAGGGACCCCTTTGCTCTCTCCCTCCTCTCACTCTCCAGCCTAGGCACCCGCATCGACGCGCGAAGCCCGGCGAGTTTTCCGCCCGTGAATGGCTTTTCCCGGCTCATCTCCAAAGACCGCGCCGTATCTCGGAGAGCGCGCGGAGATCGGCGACCGAGCACCATCCCCTCCCGGAGGTCGCGCAGCCCCGCGGGGACCCTCCTCCCGCTCGTCCCCCAGCGGTGCGGCGGCGGCCTCCCGAGCTAGCCCGCGGGGCGGTTAGCGCCAGACGCCGCGGAGAGCGGGGGGGGGGGGGGGCCTCTCCGCCAGTAGCAGCGCTGTTGTCTTCCCACAGGAGGACGCGGGAGGACGCCCGAGTCTGCAGCGCCCCCGCCCCCTCGCTTTTTCTTTCTTTCCTTGCTTTGGGATCTTGCTGCCGGAGCCGAGAGAGGTTCTGAGAAGATAAGAGCGAGGGACAGGGGCGCAGGCTTCCGCTGCGGCGCGCGAACCGAGCTGGGGGCTCAACATCCCCGGGGCGCCCTCCCGGTCCTCGCCTCCCCGGCCGGAATGTGAGTAAGGAAAGCCCTAGCGCCTGCCTCCCGTCCTCGAAGGTGTCCCAGAGAGCATCCTGTGACCCGTGGCTGGAGCCCGTTTGCCCGCAGCACCTCGGGACTGGAGCGGCGAGGCGCACCGGGTGCCGGTTCCCGGCTCCCACTCTTCGGAGAGAGCGCGGTGGGGATCGCCGCCTTCCCCGCTCTCCGCACAACTCCTGGGCCAGCCGCGCGCGGCTGGACGAGTCCTGCTTCCCGCCAGCTCACCCGGAGTTGGGGGCAGCCCCCGCCCGCCCTGCAGCCCCAGCTTCCCCCGAACCTGCGCGGATCCCCCACGCCCGGGTGGTGAGCCCCGCGGCTCCCGGTCCCCGCAGCACCCCCGGCCGCATGGACAGCGCACCGGCCTCGGCTTCCTGAGTGCCGGCACCGCTGCCGTCCAGGCTGCGCACTGGGGTCCCCTCGCTCGTCCCCCTCTGGGGTGTCTGAGAGGCCGCGAAGCGCGCACCATGAAGTCCGTGCTGTTCAGCCGCTTCTTCATCCTACTGCCCTGGATCCTAATCGTCATCATCATGCTCGACGTGGACACGCGCAGGCCCGCGCCCCCGCTCACCCCGCGCCCCTACTTCTCTCCCTATGCAGCGGGCCGCGGGGGCCCACGACTCCCGCTCCGCAGCCGCAGGGCCGGCCCCGTGCGCGGGGTCGAAAAGCGCAACGAGTCTCGGCAGCAGCCGCCGCCGCAGCCGCAGCTGCCCACCATCTATGCCATCACGCCCACCTACAGCCGCCCGGTGCAGAAAGCTGAGCTGACCCGTCTGGCCAACACGTTCCGCCAGGTGGCGCAGCTGCACTGGATCCTGGTGGAGGACGCGGCGGCGCGCAGCGAGCTGGTGAGCCGCTTCCTGGCCCGGGCCGGGCTGCCCAGCACGCACCTGCACGTGCCCACGCCGCGGCGCTACAAGCGGCCCGGGCTGCCGCGCGCCACCGAGCAGCGCAACGCCGGCCTCGCCTGGCTGCGCCAGAGGCACCAGCACCAGCGCGCGCAGCCCGGCGTGCTGTTCTTCGCCGACGACGACAACACCTATAGCCTGGAGCTCTTCCAGGAGGTAGCGGCCGGCCCGCCCCACGGGGGGCGGGGGGGGTAAGGGCGGGAGGGGCCTGGGGGCAGGGATGCCATCACACTCCCCCTTGCGCTGCCGCTGCACTGTTGAGTTCTCAGTTCTGCGTGCGCGCATTCGGGACACCGAGTGGAGCTGCTCCTCTCCGGCAGTCCGCAGCCTCCGCCGGCTATGGGGGTGGGGGGTGTGTAAGAGGACCGCGGTGGCTCAAGGGGTCTGCTCTGAGGCTCTCTGTCTCCAGACAGAGCCAAAGGAATAGCACAGATGTTAGGCGCGGGAGTGATTACTAGGGACCTGGCTCTGGCTGGCCTGAGGATGGAGCCGGGACCCGGAGGCGCTGTGAGGCAGGCTGCGAGAGATCAGAGAGGGACCCTGCACGGTAGGGGGATAGGCTTGGCGGACTCTGAGACCCTTCAGTGCGTACAGCTGTGATTCTGGGTCTAGAACCATATAGGGAGGAAGGTGGAGATGGTAAGCCTGGAGACAAATTTCTTCTAGTACAGTCACCTGGCACGAAAATGATTGTCAGTGAAAACATTGACTTCTATGGGGGTCCTCCCCTCATCTCTACCCCGCACCTCACAGTAGTCCTTTCTGACCCTGAAGGTTACCTCCCCGCCACCCCTTTTTGACAAATGAGATTGTTCTGCCCTGCGGTTGTCTTTTTGCAGCCCGAGGTATCATCTGGTCTGACCAGTCCCTTTTCCCAAACTTTCTCTAAGGCCTCCTTTTGGAGAGTTAGCCAGGTCGCACTTGCCCGGGGCCACTGGGTTTTGCTGCTCTCCGAGGTCCTGAGCGCTGCCCGGCCACCTGCTGCTGACATGGCCCGTGCATTCCCTTGGAAAGCCCGCGCCCGCGCGCACACAGCCAACAGGCAGCGTTAGAACAGGTGTTCTTCCTTGAGGCTGGTATTTTACAGTACGTGTGTGCAGTCTGCAGATGAGACTGAGTTGCGTGGTTTTGTCAGTTTCTTCTTCCCTGTACACAATTACAGCTAAAGGCAATATTGATTTCTTTGATGTCCTGCCATACTGTCGCCTTCCTTCACCTGAAACTTCTTGATATCCTGCCTGAGAGAGAAGAGAAAAATCCAGCGTCCCTTCTCCCAAGTAAATCGGACATTTGAAAAATACTATGCATGAGCTGGACAGTGAACTGGTAAAATAATCTGTGTGTCTAGTACTCAAATACCCTAACTGCCCCCCACACTTTTATTCTAATCTCAACCTCAGTTCAGAGCTATTCTGTGCTCTTCCAGTTTAATTTTTCTGTGTGGCTTTTAAAAAATCCACTTTTTAAAGGTAATTGCTGCCTTCATTTCCATTTATCCTCCCCTGCATGAATAAAAGGAGTAGTAATTATCCTTCATCATTTCTTCTCCATCCTTTCACTGCAGAGGACTTTCTTTCCATATTTCTCCAGAGAAATAAATGAGCTTAGCATTGTATAATATGGTCACCAACCAAGATTAGAGATACCATCTGATTTTTTTTAATTGGGCTTTTATTTTGATCCTGCTTGGGTACTCTTTCCCCAAAAAGAAGTGACTTGTATTCTGAAGCAAAGACTTTACATTTTAATGCACCATAATTTTAAACCCCAAAGCATGTTTTCCCCCTTCTACAACTTGGAAGTTGCCTTATCTGTGAACATGCATGGTCTTAAGTAAAATAATGGACATCACTGTTAATGAACCCTGTAGGAGGTTAGATAGTGAAGGGAAAATGATTCAGTTTATTCCCAGCTTCCAGTCTGTTGGTGTGAGATGTTAGATGCCTGGAAGAGTTGGCTCACACAGGCAGTGAAACGATTCAGGACACAGCCTGCCTTTGATGCTTCCCAAGCTGAAAGGAGGGCTTGTTGGTGGGGGATATTGAGCAACAAGAGAAAAATCCAGTAGGTTTTTCATTGGATTATGGGGCATGGGTGTGAGATGGGGGGAAGAAAATAAGGTAAGGAGAAAAAATGGTATTGTCAAAGAGGAAATTATAAAGGAAAACATCTACAACTTTCAAGACACTAAAATTTTGTACAGTGGGAAGTGTTAAAATAATCAAATTAAGTTTATCTTAAAATAAGAGCGTATGTAACTATTTTTTATGGAGTGGTGCCAAGTATGTAAAATATACAACAGAATATGAGGGGTTTTATTGTTGTTGTTGTTGTTGTTGTTTTAAGCATAATAGGCATGGTATACTTAGGTTTGGTCTACTAGTCCCTGAACATTTCTCCCAAACAATAATTTTAAGACTAGTACCTTTCTCTACCACCACCACTGCATTTTTGGGATAGATAGATGAGGCCTCTGTTCGCCATATACATATGTTGATACATTCAATTTTCCTTATCACAGCTAACTCTTTTCTTTGCATGGCAGGCACCGGTGAACTCATTGGATTAGTGGAATTTATAAATTCTTAGACTTGTACATTTTCCAGAACTTGAAATTTTTTTTATAAACCCTGAGTTTATTAATGAGATAGTTTATCATACACTCATCCTTGGATTAATGAATCCATGGGGCTTATGGTCTAGACATTGTTCCCTCAGAGGACCAGGCAAAACATTTAAAAGCTGTGGCTCTGTGGGGAAAAGGTAAGATGCTGCCCAGGGATGCTGGAGGGCTGAGGCATCTATCTCAGCCCTCTGTATTGTGCACACACACAAATTAGTTTTTAAGTAATTCACAGTACTTAAGGAAAGAATGTCCCAAGTCAGCCTTCATCTTTTATTCATAATGCTTCTAATTTCCATGGTTGATGTTAAAGAAGATAAGATAAAAGGAGGAAAATGAACCAGGTACAAATTAGCTCACTAAGTATTGGCTGCAAATGAAGGAAAGTAAAGGATGAAAGGTCTCAAAATTAAATTAAAGATGCAACAGGCAATCTGTGTTCAATTATTCCTCCCTAGTAACTGGAATGGTGCTTTTTTTTCTCCCATATAGCTAACTAATTTTCAGCCTCTCTTTTCAACTGAGCTGTGCTGCCAGAAAAAAAAATATTTACATTGAACAATCCTACCTTAACAGCCAAATCCATTTGCAAATGAAGCTAGTGGGAGTCTTAGCCAAAGAAAATGGGGCTGTCCATTGCAGAAGGAGGTGTCAGGGTTTTTTCCAGTTGCAAGTACCTTAACTACTACTCCTGTTCTTCCTGTGGCATTGATGGGATTTCGCACTTTGGATCACAGGTAATCCTGCCTGCGTGCACATCCTATCGATCTAGCTCTCTGGAAAAGCTTATTTGCAAAGGATTTAAGCTGCTTTAATAAAAGCCACAACTACAGATAAATGTGGCTTTATATCTAGTCATATTTTCAATGACACTATTGATCAAATTTCTGTTCTTTGCTAGAAAACCTTCAAAGCTTTCTTAACTTTAAAGCAGATGCTTTTCAGGTGAAGTTGGTTTCACCTTTGGAAATCAATTGAATTGAAAGGTTGAAAAATAGCACTTTCCCAGCAAGAAAAAAAAAACTTCAGAAATGTTAAATTTAATGAGGTAAGACTAGAAGACAGACTGTCTCTGAGACACTTAAGGGGTTCATGAAAGGAGTCAGTGAATGCATCGTGAAGATGTTTCTGGAAAGCAATGAACTAGAGAGAGCCCTTGTTTGAATTTTTTGTGGAGTGCTGTTAAGCTATTTGTGTACTGGGCAGGTGGAGGAGTTGAGGTTAATTGTGTCTTGTTCCTTTTCTAAAACATTTGTGTGCTTCCCCCTTTCCATGCTGCTTGTTGGAGCCATAATCCAAAGGATATTCAAGTTTACAATATTTGGCACTGTTCTCCCTAAATAGTAATTCTGTATATGTTTCCTGAATGGAGACATAAGATTTACCTATCTTTCATGCATGAGACATTTACTTTGTGTAAGGTAATTATCTTTTTAAAGTGAAGAAACCTAGAAGGTTCATAAAAAGACTATTTTACCTGAAATGTTCCCCTTGTCTTTTGTTTCCCCCCATCTGAAATTGTATTAATAGTCATGCCATAGATCTGATAAAATGCAAGAATTTTGTAAAAATGTGTATATAAAACTATAGCCAATTTTCTTAGGCTGTAAATGTTAAATCTATAGATTTTCCTTACTCTCCCTGGGTGTACAGTACTTGAGTTATGGTTCATTTTTGACAGAATTTTCTTTGGAAACCATTTGGATTTTGATATTTTAATTGGCCAGAAATAACAATTTGGGTTTAAAAGACATTCTTCCTTCTGCCTCTTCCTATTGTCTTTGTCCATCATTCTTCCTTCTTCAACCTAGTTTTCACTGATTATTCTCTTTCATGAATAGACATGAAAACATGCTTGGATTATCGTTCAGTGTAATGAATGTTGTGTCTTTTAAACATTTAGCTGTTGTCTGCTCCTTAGAAACTATAGCGGGTGGCTCCATTTCCTTCTGTCTACTCCACTTGCCTCTAAATTACAAGCTGGTAAATTTTCTCTTGTGTGAACAGTAATGGAATAGTAATTGCTTTTAAGGCATGCTGCAAAAGCAAAATAGAAGAACCAAAGTCAACAGTCTTATTAACTCTTTCAGGTGTTACTGTGGTGTTTTATGGCTTTTTTTTTTTTTGGCACAGAATTCAGTAATGTTCAGATATGTCTATTCAAACCTTTTGTGAAATTCTTTTTTTTTTTTTTTTTTGAGACAAGGTCTTTGTCACCCAGGCTGAAGTGCAGTGGCATGGTTATTCAAACCTTTTGGATGCTGATGGGATATTTGTTCATTCTGTATAAGTTAAAGCATTATTCTGTATTTAATTCACATTGCTGTTGAAGCATGAAATTTAGGTTTTACATGGTTCTCAAATTCTCCCACCAAAACACAAATAAAATTGTTATATCTATTAATAGGTAGGTAGGTAGGAAGGTTTAGAATAGATCTCCAATTCACAGAAATAAAACTAAGATAATTCATTGTTCATGCCAGGTAATTTTTGTGTACAATTTTAAATAAATGTTAAAAATACCTTTGCCATGGATACAAGCAAAATATAGTTGACATCAATTGAGCATTTACTCTAGGCAAAGAACCACCCTTAGAGTTTTACATGTATTACCTTATTTAATCCTGTGACACCTGCTGAGACAAGTACTTATACTGTACCTTTTTTTCCTACACTAATGCTGATATTTAGGTATGAACATAGTCCTTTGTTAAGAACTTGTTTAAGGGGACTTAAACAAGTACAACCTGACTGTAATACACTTGTTTATCTCTGATGGATTGATATAATCAGTATCTCCATTTCTAAAAGAAGTACCAAGAATTAACTTGAAAAGGTCACGTAGCCATTAAGTGGCAGAGACAGGATTTTGAACCCAAGGGCTCTGGTTCTGGAGCCTGCACTACTTACTGTCCTGAAGCTCATCTTATTTAACATGTGCAATCAGACGGAAATATGTCACTGTAATAAGTAAGGCATTTTATAAATAGGAGTCTTCTGTTATTTTTGCTATCTTCTGCCATACTTGAACTCACATCTTTCTTCTTGGCTACAAAAATTTTTAATTTTGTCTTTTGACTGACTGTTTTTCTTTTCCTTCCTTTTTTTTTTTTTTTTTTTTTGCTTAACGAATTTATTTTCTTTAATTGACAAATATTGTATGTATTTGTTGTGTAGAACATGATCTGATATAGATATACATTGTGGAATGACTTAAACTAATTAACCAATTCAGTTACCTCACATATTTATCATTTTTGTATGTGGGGAGAACGATTAAAATCTACTCTCAGCAATTTTCAAGTATACAATACATTGTTAATAACTATAACCACATCATAGTTGTATGTATTGTTGTACAATTGTACATGTACAATTGATCTGAACTTATTCTTCCTGAAATTTTGTATCCTTTAGCCAAACATCTCCCCAATCCCACCGCTACCTATTTTTCTCCTGATACCATTTGGTTTTAGGAAATTTTTTTTTCCTCCCTCACCATCTCTAATTTATATAGACCATTGGATATTTAGATTGGTTTTTCAGGATAGGTAAAAACTGCCACATTCATATATAAACTGTAGTCTTACATATTATTATAAACTATGTATTCTTGTGAAAAAGAATTGATAATTTCTGCAAGACAAGATATTAAAATGTTTTCCTCAGTTGATATATATATATCAGCAACTCTGTCTCATGGGCATGTATCTTGTCAGGGCAGACAGAATTGAATGGAAGAATAATTTTCAGGGTACAATAGGAATGGGAGAAAATACGGAATTGTTTCCAGTGGGCTTAGGGGTTTACTATTGGCACAGAGGAGAGGAGCTGGGGGCCTGAGCCAATTTGAGCTGAAGTTAATGTGGCTGAGACAGCTCCCCCTGGGAGCACAGAGATGTGCTCCGAGGAACCTTTGCTCCCCACACCAGTGTGCTCCCTGTGCTGGTGGCTGGTGGCCCACACGGCCAGAGTCACTTGACTGCTCACCTGTTGGTAGGAGGGGTGTTAATTTTCTTATCTGATTTCTTATGGGATTAGGAATTTCCTTGGATTAGAAACAAAAATACATCATTGGTTGAGTCTTTTAGTGTGCTAAAAAACTTGGAGGTGGCTGTGCTAAGGAGGGCAGTCATGTTCTCCAGCATAAGTCAGATTATTTGGTCCTTTTCCCCGAAATAACTAAAACTCAGTAGTTTGTTTTTAAAATCAATCTCCTCCATCTGTGGAAAGAGAACTTTGAACAGTATGCATGTTATATGCTGAGTTCAAGACTGTGGTGTTCCTTCAGCTTGAACTGTAGGTATTTATAAATTGCACCTTCTTCTGTCTAATGAAAGCTGAGTGTGCTAAATGCTGACCATTTTTCATTAACTGAGATTTCAGCTACCTAAAAAAATTGTGTCTTAGGAGTAATAGTGTATTACTCTGCAAGATTCCCTCTACCTACGTGAACTCAAACATTATCACATTCAAAAGTTATTTGAATATAAGATATCAGTATGCCTTCTCTATTGCTTAACAAATATTGAGTGCTGACTATATGTCAGGCACTGGGCTTAATTAAAGCAGGGGGGATTACAGCTGTGGACAGACAGCATCCCAGTCCTTGCAGACTGCTGTTTGTACTAAAGATGCTCACTGTGATCGGTGGCTGTTGACAGAAACGCAGGTGCCTGGGAATGTAAAGCAGAGGCGCCTACTGGAGTGGTTGTAGGAGTAGTAGCAGAGGAAGTGACATCTGAGCTGGAAGCAAAGGACAACAGGCCCTCATGGGTGATGTGGCAGGGAGGAAAGAGCTCTCCAGGGAGAGGGAGCCATACTTGTGAATCTGAGAAAATAGGATGCAGGGACTATTCAGAGACCTGAAAGATGCTCTTGGCAGCAGGAGGCCAAGATGATGAGAGGGTGGGGTGGAGTAGGCAGCCCCGTTAACCATCTCCTGCATGTCAAAGTGTGATTCTTATCTTTGAGAGAAGCTTTCGAATCTCTCCCCAAACCTGTCCTATTAAAAAAAAAATGTCTCCAATTTCTTTGCATTTGGAAGTGGTATCTAAGTCATACTCTTTCTTCCTGAATGCTGTCATATCCTTACGTTAACCTGTGAATTTGAAAGTGTACATAGCAGTGCGAGGAGCGTGCTTTTGGCTTGATTGATTGATTGCATCTGGTTTCTAGAATACCCAGTAGGCAAATTTCTGACCTTTAATTTGTTCAACAGACCTTGGATAAGGTGGGTAGTAAATTGATGGAAAAATTATGGATAAGTATTTGTCCATCTAGTTGTACCAAGAAAGCGATAATGTAGGCTTTTGCGGATTCTTTATAGCACCTAACATCACATCAAATAACATAGTACCTATATATATATTTCATTTATTTGTTTCTTCCACTAGAATACAAGCGTAATAATTTTCTTTTATTTACTGCTGTATCTCTACTGTCCAGAGCAGTGCCTAGCTTGTAGTAAATGCTATTTGTCGAATGAATGAATTAGGAGACGCTTCAAAGCTGAAGGAATTTGTTACAAAAGGAAGTTAAGCCCAGCAGGGAGTCCTTGTACAGAGGTTGTCATTCAAATCACAGTTTTGAAGTCTGTGTTGTATGTCTAAGATTATATTGAGTCCTTTAAATAGTAACTTAAAGATAAATGTGGCCCCTGTTCCTCTGATTCTAAGAGCTTTCATGCTAAAAGGAGAGAGAAAGGGGATGGTCATAAATGTGTATGTCTGTAGCAAGGCATCCCTGTCAGTAGCCACTGGGGGCAGGTGTGTCCAGGTAGTAGTGAGCCAGTTGAGTATTCGGTCTCTTCACCCATGTGAAAGGCTGGATGCTGGTGGGGAGCTCAAACAGGCGTAACAGCCCCTTGCTCAAATCCAGCTTCACCATGTGGTGCTTGCGTTAATTGAGAAGGGTCGCCTGCCTCGTGTGATTGCTGCTAGTACTGAACTATAGGTGAGTTATAAATATTAGTTCTCTCTGCTGTGGGAGACTGCCCCGATTGAGGATACACCGGATCACTGCACTGTCTCAGTTTGTTAGGTGCCACTAAATACTCTGCTCTTGACATCTGGATGATGTTTCCAGAGGCCTGGGGGGAGGAGGAGGTAGAGGTACTTGACTTTCCCAAATTAGTTTGTACCCAAGTGGAACTGCATAAATTGGGTATCTATCTTAATTACACCTTTGGGTGTTACTAGAGTGATTGGAGGAACAAGAGTTAAATAGGGCTTGTCTACAAAGAGTCCTGGAAATGAGATGTGAGAGTAAAAAGCATCTAAAGGACATTTGAGGTGGAGAGGAGGTGAAGGGTGTTCTCCTGTGGGTTCTGAGGTCTGAGGCTGACTAATAACTATGTGAAAGCTAGGAAGTTGGCTTGCATCTAGCTCAGATCAGGATGCTAAACTTCCTGCAGGCCCTGGGTGTGGTTTTTCATTACTGTGTAGTCCCAGGACCTAGCGTGGACCTAGGGCATACTTAGTACATGATAGATTGATTATTGCTGGCATGAATGAATGAATCAAAGACATAGTATGTCACAAAGGAGAGGGCAGCTTTATAGGGAGGAATCAAAGAGATTTATAAAGCACATGATTAGAAGCAATAGTTTGATTTTTTTTAAAGGTCATTTCCTGGGCTGGCAAGGTTAGGAATATTCTTCCGTCCAGCAGCTATTGGAGGAGGCAGAGAGGATCCCATGCCAGCCTTGCCTCATATCCATCCCACTCCCAGCCTTACCTGGGAACGCCAAGCCCCTAGCTGGTCTTCGGCTCACTGGCGCCTATTAGGAAGCCCCAGTAAGCGTGTTTCTGTTTTTTCAAACATTGCTTAGATTTTCATAAATAAAAACATTCTAAAGTTTATTTTCTGCCAGAGTGAGGACAATGTAGCCGTTGGAGAATGTGCGTGTTTGCCTGCCCACAGGGCCTCCTGGTTGCCTCCTTACCTGTGAATGCAGAGGCTGCCCTCCTTGCTCTTTCTTCACACACCCTCCAGGTCAGCTCCTGGCATGAATCATGGCCAGACTCAGGGGTCTGATGCAGTGGTGCTCAATGTTTTCTGTTCACATAATTCCTAAAAGAATTTTGTAAAATTATACATCCTCTGGGATATTTTCAAATTGACATCTAAATTTTCGAAATCATTTTAAATAATTGCAAAGCCTGTGATGTATAGGGTATTATAAATATTGGCATTTGTAAATAAAACTTAAATATATCCAGTAGATTCTATAAATACTGTAACAGTTTGAAACATTCAATTAATAAACAGACTTTTCGATGACATTTGGAAATTTTATATTACTCCTTTTTCTGTTTCCATTTCCCCTCAGAATTTTATCCTTAGCATAATATTTTGAGGTTCAGGGTCATTTATGGATCCTCCTGTCAGACATATCTGCAATGACAAAAATTACAAATACAGATAGAATTTAAAATCTTTTAAAAATCCTATCAGCCTCTGTCTTAAAAACTCTTTAGGATTGACTTAACATTACACTTAGTGTTGGTAAACAGTTAATCAAAACAACATAAATGTTAGACTTGGGTAATTAGCAATTAAGCATAAATGCTGCATTTATTGGAAATTGATATCTTACTGACATGGATGGAGCATTTCTATGTGATTGATTATATATTCTGTATTCATTGAACATTACAAATTGCTAGAAAAACATAGGATTTAGTATAAATTATGTTCCTATTAGGTCAACTTTGTTTACATAAAGAAGGAAATAAGATGAAAAGAATTTTCTTATAGCAGCGTTCCTCTATTTTTTGAATTCTCAGGCTTCAAGACAAAAATCACATGGTAATCTTTCAGCAAAAGCTATTTTAAAGATCTGTTGATGACATTAGGTCCCCTTCAGTTTTGTTAAATACAAATAATTAGAAACCTCTGGCCTCCCAAAGGATTTATTACCCATTCATTAGAGACATTGACATTCTTAATAAAGACAGTAATATTTCTGATTATCTTTGTTTACGGCCCTGGAGGTTTTACCAGGTAGGATGGTGCATTTAATACCGTTCAGGATGGGTGAGAAATGGGCCCTTCTGTGCAGTGGGAGAGGGTGGCAGAACCTGCCCCTTTCCAAGCAGGTTAGTTTTAGGAAACCTTACCATGTGTGTAGGGAGACTGAGGGTTTGGGAATTTATTCCCTTAAAGCTATCTGTGTCCACATATTCCATGGTGAGTCTTTGTATACATTCAGGGACTGTGCACCTCCAGTCTGAAAACTGATGTCTTGGTAGAAAGAGCACACACAAGGAACCAGCAGATGTGGCCTCCAAGCCTAGCTGAGGCACCACCCCCACGCCCTCAAGGAAACTGACCCATGTTTTTTGATTTTTTCACTGTCTGCTAGGTCCCAGCCTCAGCATTCAGACATGCGCCGGTGTTGCTGTTTAATTTTCATGGTCTGTTTTACAAATGAGGAAAAGCCCTAATATTCAGCTTCCTCTTAGGGCTTGGTAATAATGCATAGGGTGGTTGTGATAATTAAATGAGGTGATAGATGTGTAAAGGGAGTATATAGGGTAACGTCCCTCTCCATTCAGACGTCTTCTCTCAGAAGTCTGTGACCACAGGAGCTGTGGGGAGGCTACAGAAGGCAAGATGTCACAAAGCCACCTAGCTACTGTGGCCGCTCCAATCCCAACAAGTTTTGTGGCCCCAAGGTGCTGCTCTGTTGGCCAATGGGAATTAGAATGTAAGTATGATCCATATGTGGATGTGTTGTTTATCATCTAAATAAACTTGGCATTGCAAGATGAAAATGCCAGTATCCTTTTTAAAGGTCAAGTGACAGTTTGGGGATATTTTTATAACTTTGATAAGTTCCTCAGCTACATCTGTTCACACTGGCAAGAGTGCTAGAGACGTCCTTGGGAAGGCTTTTCTACTGGGGGAGCTGCAGCCTTGCTTTGCTGGAAAGTTCTAGTGTTTGAGGCTCATGCCCTAACTTAATTATTTTCAATTTTTTAATGAAAAGTTCTTCTAATTTTCTTCATTTTTCTTTAATATATTTAACTATTTGCCTGTTACCTTTGCTTCTTGCTGTGGATACTGACATGACAAGTTTTATAGTTTTGACCGTTTCTGGTCTTGCTTGTTCCCTTTGTTTTAGGATTAAAAACCAAAAAGTTTTAAGAGGTTTGGATGACTATGCTTGTAGTTTATGTGGGCAGTGATTTGGGGCTTTACAGCAACCCTGGCTGTTCCTCTGAAAATCAGTTGATTGTTCTATAGGTTAAAATATAGGTGTTCATTTGTAAAGCCAGTGACATTTAAAAGTGCATGCCTATGCTGTTTCTTGTTATGTCTCTTTTCCCCAAACATGAAGAAGGGCAGAAACATAAATTGAGTATTCCTGGGTTTTTTTTATTATTATTATTGTGGTAAAACATGCACTTGCCATTTTCCATTTACCCTGGTAACCTCCAGTGCGATAAAACATACATTTACCATTATGTATTTAACCTGATAACCTCAAATTTACTTTCTGTTCTACAAATTGGGCTATTCTAGTACCTCATATAAGTGGAATTATACAACATTTTTTCTTTTGTTTCTGGTTTATTTCGCTTAGCCTAATGTCTTCAAGGTTCATCCACATTGTAGCATGTATCAGAATTTCATTCCTTTTTGATGTTGAATAATACTCCATTATATGTGTGTTCCACATTTTGCTTACCCATTCATACATTGATGGATGCGTGGGTTGCTTTCACATTTTACCTATTGTGAATAATGCTGGTATGAGTATTAGTGTACACATATCTGTTCAAGTACCTGCTTTCAATTCTTTTGGATATATACACAGAAGTGGAATTACTAGATCATATGGTAATTCTGTGACTAATTTTTTGAATAACTGCCATACAGTAGCTATACCACTTTACATTTGCATCAATGGAGCACAAGTGTAACAATTTCTTCACACCCTAACCAACACTTGCTATTGTCTGTTTTTTGTTTTTTTTTTGTTTTTTTTTTTTTGGATAATAGCCATCCAAAAAATGTGAAGTAAAGTGAAATCTCATTATGGAAAGTGTGAAGTGGTATCCCATTGTGGTTTTGATTTGCATTTCCCTAATTGCACTAATGATTAGAGATGTTGAGCATCTTTTCATGTGCTTTGTGGCCACTTGCTTATCTTTGGAGAAATGCCTATTCAAGTCCTTTTCAAACCCTGGAATAAAATAACTCAGAGTTTTCTGAATTGTGTACCTGTGAGATGTTTGTAAACATGGTTTTAAATGACTTGATTCTTGTTCATGTTCATCTGCAGGGCTGATCCCAAACATGCATCAAAGATTAAACTTCTAAATTCTGACACATATAAAGGAGGACAGCCCTTATTCCAGGCCTGTGCCTGGAGAAATTACTCAGTGCAGTTTTTCCTGGAAAGATAGGTGTCTTGTTTCTTAAGTATCTAAGAAAAGGGTTGTCACTGATTTCCTGGTAACAGGTCCCAATGTCTAAATCAAGGTTGGAGAATCTCTGCCGCTGAGCAACCTGTGTTGATGATGCTGCTGCTACTAATGACAATGATGACAGAAGACACTTATGTGGCACCTATGTACCAGAACCATATAGTGCTTTATATGTTTTAACTCACTTAGTTTTTAAAATAATCCCATGAGATGACACTATGATGTTATTATACCCATTTATGTATGTGGAACTCGTCATAATAACTTGCTTGAGACCACACAGCTAATTAGTGGTGGAGCTGAAATTTGAGTGCCGAGAGGCAGATTGACAGATCCAACTTTGTACTTTGCTTTTTCTCTAGGTTGGTTTCTATCTATTTAACATTTCTTTCTATTGTCTCTCTAATTTATTGATTTTTTTTTGCTTTCATTTCCTTCCTTTATTTTTGATTTAATTTGCTTTTTTTAGTTTCTTGAGATGAAAACTTAGATCTTTGATTTTTCTACCTTTCTTCTTTTCTAATATACATTATGCTTAAAGTTATACACTTTAAACACTGTTTCTATTGCACCCCATACATTCTGATGGTGTATTTTCATATTGTTCACTTTAAAATATTTTCTAATTTTTATTGGCACATTCATACATTTTTTCTATAATTTTACCAAATAATTCAAAGTGTGCTGCTTAATTTCTAAATACTTAGGGTTTTTCTTATTATCTTTGGTTTTGATTTCTAGTTTAATTCTATATGGTTTAAAAATCTCGTTTTACTCAATTTAAACTTATTGAGATTTGCTTTATAATAATATTCCAGTATATGGTTGATATTGGTTCATGTTTCATGTATACTTAAAAGAATGTTTGTTCTGCACTTGTTGGATATAGTGATCTATATATGTCAGGTTGAGTACTGCTCAAATATTCTATATCCCTGCTGATATATAGTCTGCCTGCTTTATCTCAGACAAACTGGCAAATTTTCTGACTATGACTATACTTTTTCTCCTTTCAGATCTATTTTTTTGCTTCATATATTTTGAAGGTATGTTATTTGGTGCATACACATTTAGATTTGTTTATTTTTTCTTGATGAATTGAGCCTTTTATCATTATGAGATGTCCCTCATTATCTGTGGTAATCTTTTTGTCTTAAAACCTACTCTGACATGAATAAAGCCACATAGCTTTTATATGCTCACTTATTTGTATATCATTTCTCCTCCTTTTACTTTTGTCCTATCTATGTTCTTATACTTAAAGTGTGTCTGTTGTAAATAGTATATAGTTGGTTTTTGTTTCTTTATCCACTTTGATTTTCTGATACTCTTCTCCCAATTAAGGAGGTAATAATCTGTAAACAAATCCTTGTTTAAATAAATCCTGCTGTGATCTGGTGCTGAGCAAATAGCCTCAGCATTGTATGTGTGTGTGTGTATGTGTGTGTGTGAGTGAAAGAGAGAATTGAATTAGATTTCCTTTCAAAATCCACCTATATCTTTACTTTTGGCCTGAGTGATGATTGGTCATGATAACTTTGTAAAATAACCTTTTACTGAAGCTACAAAGAGGTCTATTTATTGTTCTATGAAAGGGTCTATCAAATTTGGAAGATCTCCACCTTTTAAAATATTTTCTGGGAGTGTTTAATTACTTCTATAACCTTAAAGGGTTCCCTCCATGTTATTCTTTTATTCCCTTGTCACATATTCTATTTTCTACCAGGAGAAGCTGAGAAATTTTTTTCTCTTCTATTTCAAGTGTAGAGATAGAGTTCATCATACTCCCCAGTTCTAACCTGTTATTAGTATCATTCTATGCAAGTTTCTTCTCTTGTTGTTTATTTCCTTTTATCCCTATTCTCAGGCATCTGTTCTAATGTGTATGCAGTGCCTTATTTTATTTGTATGTGTCCTTGTAAAATGTATAGTTCTTTATGTGTAGTATTTTAAATGTACATAAGTGGCATCACGGAATAGATTTTTTTCTTTTTTTCATGCTTTACCATGTTTTTAAGATTTATTTATGTTGCTATGTACACCTCCAGTCTGCTGCTTCTAACTGTGAAACATTTTTTCCAAATTGGAATTCTCATAAATGCTCTATTTGGGAAATTAGAATTTGCCACAAGGTACTTCTCTATATTCCACACCATAGCACTCTAGTGCTTTATTAATTGGTGAAAAAAATTAAACTTCACTCCTGCTGTTCCAAGAGCCTATTTAGTCAAAGACTACCTAATTGGAAAGCTTCCACTTTGTTGGGAATCAAGTCCTAGTAATTGTGAACCATACACAGAAATGATCAATACCTCTAGCTCCTAGGACTAACTCCCTGGGGACGATGTCTCCGATGCCCTGAGCCTCTTCCATTTGGGCACTCATCTTTGTCAGATGCCTTAGGTTTATTTATATAAAATCATGCTACACTTTCCTCCAATACAGTAGTTAAAGCGTTTATGGCCCTGCACCAAACCAGCATCGGGGAATACCTACATCCCAGGGAGCTATTGACAGCAAGCTTTACTTTGGGCATCAATGCAAAGAATTCTGTATATTGTTGAGACTTCTGGTCTAACAAAATGGCAGGTGTGACAAACAGGAAACCTTTGGCTACAAACTACAAAACTCCAACTTGAATTAGCTTAAACAATAAGCACACAATTTATCTCACTATATTAGCAGAATAATTAGTATTGGCTGCTGCAGCAGGCGAACTCTGACTCGTAGGAGGCTCGGTACAGTAAAAAGTCATTGCTTGGTTCAACACAGTTTGCTGGGGTTTGGCGACTCTCTGGGGAAAAGTTAGTGACTCAGATATCCCAGTGCTTCCATCTTGTCACTGCACTATCTGCAACACATGTCTTATAATGTCACCCTAGCAAGGGAAGAGGACTGGTGGATCACATAGATTGTTTTTAAGCACCAGGATGGGAATTGACTTATATAAATAACTTCTGCCCATGCATCACTGCCTGTACATCAGTCATCTGTCATATGATCCCATCCTAACTGCAAAGAATGCTGAGAAATGGAGTCTTTCCATGAGCTTAGGAAGAGGAAAGGTTGTGATAAACAAAGAGCCATATTTCCTTCACGGGAAGTCCAGATAGAGAGCAGGTTTTAAGGTTGGCTCACTTAGTAACTCAGTGGTATCATCAAGGTCCTGGAGTTTCTCCATCTCCCTCCACCCTGCTCTCCTCAGAATGTCAGCTTTGTCCTCAGCCTGGTGTTCCACCTGGTTGCAGGATGGATGCTGTAATTCCAGCCGTCACAACTGGACATGGCCATGTGCTGAGGCAGGAATGAGGGGACCTTTCCTAGACGCAGCCCAGCACACTTCCTCTGATGGCCAGGACTGCCAACACCCACAATGATCACTGACAAGTCATGATTTAACCCTGGCTTTGAGAGAGGGTCATCCTCTCCTCAGTCATGCGGGGGAAGGACTGGCCGCCATCTGAACCAGACAGGCTAAGCCAGTAAGGAAGAGGAGAAAGAACATGTGGAGTAGGCAACTGACAGTATCTGCCACAGCCAGTTCCTATACTCATTAACATCATTTAGGTTTCATAGTAAAGTTTGCGATTTTATTCATGTGATTCCCGCACTGTTGTCAGTAAGTTTATGCTTAGCATTGCATATTTGCTCTCGCTATTGTAATGCTGTTTTCTATTATATCTGCTTGTGCATAGGGAAACTATTGATTTTTCAGTCACCACTGTTCAATTTTCTTTTGTCTATGTGTTTGTGTAAATTGTCTTAAATCCTTTTTGGATCAATATTAGATGTTAATTAAATTCTGAGAAAGAGACCCAGAGATGGGAGAATTTTAAATGGAAAAGGGGATGGGGTTAAGAATAAGAAGGCAAAGAATATTACATTTCATTTCTATGAAAAGAGAGGTTATATCTCATTGCATGGGAAAAGTAAAGTAGGATTGAATGCTTTCTCTCAAAACTTCCTTTAAGAGAATGCTGTGTGTCGGGGGGAGGTGGTCGTGGTGGTAGAGGTTAGGGAGAGGTGTGATTTCTTTAATGCCCAGATTATTACACCTAATGCTGAAACTGGATGATTAATAAGCTGCATCTTTTAAGAATGCCTGTGTGCTTTAGAGACTTCTTTTCCTCCTATTCTCCCTGAGAAGAATAGGAGATAGGTGGTTGGTTTTCACAAGGAGAAATTAAGAAGCTGAAATGAAGCAATTTGAATTTCCTCACATGATCATAATATTAAGCAAACTAGAGCAGAGGTCTTTGGGTCAGTACTTATTTGGCAAAATAGATTATGGCCAAGGCAACCGTTCCTATAGTGAACTCAGCCACTTCTTTCTTATGTAGTGATGAAAAGGAGTTGAACAATCCAATACGTGCCCCCCAGCCCCTCTCCCTCTCCCTGCACACAAACACATAGCACCAGAAGACATATGCTGAAGCCATATTGATTTTTCTTTTAAGAAGGAAAGGCATGATTATGCTTTCAATCAATGGTGTTAATGTACAACTTTTTTGAGATGCAGATTAGTTTCTTTGTATCTGAATTTGCCTATTACATGAAAAGGCTAAGGGACTAATGAGACCGGCCATCCAATGGTGCTAAGAGCCCCAAATCCCACACCAAGTGAACTATATCATTTGGACAAACACTTCTGTTACATGTTGGACCTACTGCCACAGAAGTGAGCAGCAAGTTCTCTGCCATTGCAGAACTCAGAACCCCTGAGACACTTTGGGGAATATGTAGCAAAGAATCCAGTTTTAAAAGGGGCAACAGCTTAGAGTGTTGGAATATGTTAGATGTGCTAATGTTTAGAAGTTTTCTGCAAACATAAGTATAATTTTGTATAAAGTTTTCCTTTTTTATATCCAAATGAAGACTAACATACTCATTGGCAATTAGTTACTTATATTCATAGTTTCAACAAACGTCAAATTTTACTAAAGTAAACAGACCCATACAAGGGGCAGTGGAATAGAGGAAGTTCATCTGACTTTTCTAGAAGGAATGTATTTTAACATTGATGGCAGGAGAGAGGACAGGCTCTGTGGATCGGGAGGACCTCCAAAGCTGTAGCTCTTTTCTTTTGTTCTTCCCCAATATCATCCCAATAGCTGTACTGCAGTACACAATGGTTATACTCTTAGTCTGGGATTCTTTTCTGCAACAGTTGCCGCTTTCCTAGAAACGTTGAGGAATATAGAAATTTAAATAGTTCAGAGGTTTGGCTATGATAAGCTCACACACACACACACACACACACACGCACACACACACCCACATCCCATTTTGCTGTTTCATCTCCCGGCAGTCATTTGTTTCCTCATAACCATATTTAGGCCAAACCTTTTTGGCAAGGACCCAACATAGATGATATTGTCTCCCTACTCCTGCATCCAGTGAGGCAGCACGTATTGTCAGCTCATCTTAGGTATGGTGATGCCAAGCTGGACCACTTGGTCAAGGGAGCGATCACCAAATCTTTTATTGTGAAGGCATATTTTCCTCCTGGAATTAATAAATAACCCATGGGGTGATACTTTGAGACAGAATATTTTGTTTTCCAACAACTTTTACCCAAGAACAGCTACACACACACACACACACACACACACACTCCACACTCCATCCTATAACCATAAACTTGTGGATCAGCTTTTCTCCTAGTGTGTTTTAATCCATTATGTCTTTCTTTTTGATGTTCAAATTGTTCACAGATTGGCCAGGAACCCTTCAGATCAGCTTCTGT
The DNA here is from genome assembly GCF_020740605.2 of Lemur catta. NCBI lineage: Eukaryota > Metazoa > Chordata > Mammalia > Primates > Lemuridae > Lemur > Lemur catta. The sequence continues at coordinate 72,027,997 of NC_059129.1, read as the reverse complement.
CTTCACTTAACTTGACCTTGTTTATCTTTGAGACCTTCTTTGCTTTTTTGCCACAAGATATGTTGGGCTCATCCGGTACTTTCAGTTCCCCAACCCTGTGCCAGACCTGAAATCAACCCCTTCTGCAAGGGGCCCTGGTTCCTTTTAGTGGAGAATGGTATTTACAAATCAAGATCTGTGTGTTAGGTGTTTTATTGCTACTGGAGTGTTACTTTTTCTAGGCCCTTCAATCATGAGTTCATATTGAAACCACCTAATTATTTTGTTTATATTTTAAATCAACTTTGTTGATTTAAAGTAAAATGTACTCATTTTAAGTGCAGTTTCCCACCCATTAGCAAATCCACGCATCCTCATAACTAACTGGTAACTGTCCCCCATGACTTTTGGCAGTCAGTCCTTACAACTCTCATCCTCTGACATGCTTTTTATCATTATAGATTAGTTTACCTATTCTAGAATTTCATATAAGTGGGATAATACAATATGTAGCCTTTTCTCTGGCTTCCCTCACTCAGCATTATGTTTTTTGAGATTCATACATGTTATGGATATCAGCCATTCATTACTTTTTGTTGCTGAGTTGATATCCATTGTATGTATATTTTATTTATCAATTTATCTGTTTACAAGTGATGAACATTTGGGCTGTTTCCAGCTTATGACTATTATGAATAAAGTTGTTATGAAGCTTTTATAAGTTTGCACAAGTTTTTGTGTAGATATATGCTTTCATTTCTCTTGGCCAAATATCTAGGGATAGAATTGCTGGATCATAAGATAAGTATGTTTTTTTTTTAATTTTATAGGAAACTACCAAGTTTTTTTCCAAAGTAGTTGTACCTTTTTTTACTCCCAAGTTACTCCATATCTTCATCAACTCTTGCTACTACCTTTTAGTTTAGCCATTCTAGTAGGTAAATAGTGGTATCTTACTACAGTTTTAATTTCCACTTCTATAATGACTGATGATATAGAGTATCTTTTCATGTGACAATTGGTTATTCATTTATTTTTGATGAAATGCCCGTTCATATCTTTTGCCCATTTTTAAAATTGGGTTGTCTTTTTATTGAGTTGTAAAGTTCTATGTATTCTGAATACCAGTGTTTTGTCAGATATATGTATTGGAATATTTTCTCCCAGCCTACGGCTTACTTTAAAATTTTTTCTAACAGTATCTTTCAAGGAGTAGAAAATTTCAATTTCAGTGAAGTCTAATTTGTAGATTTTATTAACATTCATATTTATGTCCTATCTAAGGAATTTTTGCTTACCCTAATACCTCAAAGATTTTCTCTTATATTTTTTTCTACAAGTTTATAAAACTTACAAACTTTAGCTTTTGCGTTTAGGTTAATGATCCAATTTTGAGTTAATTTTATGAATAGTGTGAGACATAGGGGTTAAGATTTTTTTTTCTTTTTAATTTTTTAATTGACAAAAATGATATGTATATAGTATACAACATATTTTGATATATGTATGCATTGTGGAATGGTTAAATCAAGCTAATTAACATGTACAACCTCACATCCTTATTTTTTGTGTATGGTGAGAACACTTAAAATCTACTCTTTTAGCAATTTTTAAGTATACAATATATTTTTATTAACTATAGTCACCGTGATGTAAAATAGATTTCTTAAACTTATTCATCCTGTGTAAGTGAAATTTTGTGTCATTTGACCGTCTTCCCAATTCCCCCCACACTCCCAACCAGCCTCTGGTACAACCATTTTAATCTCTGTTTCTATGAGTTTAACTTTTTTAGATTCCTTATGTAAGTTAGATCATGCAGTATTTGTCTTTCTTATCCTGGCTCATTTTATTTAACATGTTGTCCTCCAGGTTTTCCATGTTGTCACAAGTTATAGGATTTCTGTCTTTTTTTTTTAAGGCTGAATAGTATCCTATTTTGTATATGTACCCCATGTTCTTTATCCATTCATCTGTTGATGGATACTTAGATTGATTTTATATCTTGGCTATTGTTCATAATGCTACAATCAACATGGGAATTCTCTTCAATGTACTGATTTCATATCCTTTGGATATATACCCAGTAGTAGAATTGCTGCATCGTATGTGGAATTCTTTCTCTGTCATTTTAGTATTTTTATTTTGGATGGGATTCATTGCTAGAGAGCAGGTATGCTCCTTTGAGGGTGTCTTTTTACTCTGATTTTTCATACTTCCAGAATTCTTGGAGAAGCTATTGCTTCTTGTTTTGATGGTGCTTTTTCTCCACCCCCGGCCCCCACTCCTAAGGGTGTGTCTGTAGCATATGTTGGCTAAGGACCTTTGGGTTTGCTTGTGGGTACTTTGATGGGGTCTAGGTTCCTTTCTCCCTTGAAGGTATTTGGTCTTCCTGTCCATGGTGGTTAATGCTGTAACTGATGCTTTAGGCTAAGCTCTTGCTAATGTCCCCAAGGAAGCCACAAGAGATCCCAGATCAGGTGAGATTTTCTGTAACATGCTCTCATAACACCATCTATTTCCCTTATAGCCCTATCAGCACAGAAATTAAGTAACTAATTTTGCACTTAGAGGCATATATCACTTAACAACAGGGATATGTTCCGAGAAATGTATCTTTATGTGATTTTGTCATTGTGCAAACATCATAGAATGTACTTGCACAAAGCCTACCACAAAGCTAGGCTATATGGTACAGCCTATTGCTCCTAGGCTACAAACCTGTACAGCATGTTACTGTACTGAGTACTGTAGTTAGTGGTAACACAGTGGTAAGTATTTGTGTATCCAAACATAGAAAGGATGCAGTAAAAATGTAGTATAGAAGGTAAAGAGAAAAAGATACACCTATATCAAGCACCTGGAGCTTTCAGGACTAGAAATTGCTCAGCGCAAGTCAGTGAACAGTGGTTAATGAATATGAAGGTCCAGGGCATTGCTATATACTACTGTAGACTTTATAAACCACTGTACAATTAGATTACACTAAATTTACAAAAAATTTTTTCTTCAATAATAAATTAACCTTAGCTTACTATAACTTTTTTACTTTATAAACTTTTAAATTGTTTTAACTTTTTGACTCTTGTAAAAACACTTAAAGCACAAACACATTGTACAGCTGTACAAAAATATTTTTTATATCCTTATTCTGTAAACTGTTTTGTCAAAAACTAAGACACAAACACACATTAGCATAGGCCTACACAGGGTCAGGATCACCGATATCATTGTCTTCCACCCCCATATCTTGTCCCACTGAAAGGTCTTCAGGGGCAATAACATATATAGAGCTGTCATCTCCTATGATAATGCCTTTTTCTGGAATAAAGGATCTCCCTAGGGCTGTTTTATAGTTAACTTTTTAAGTAGAAGGAGTACAGTTTAATGATTTAAAAAAGCATAGTAAATAAACTAGTAACAGTCATTTATTATCAAGTCTGATATACCTAATTGTATATGCTATATTTTTATACAACTGGCAACACATTAGGTTTTTTTACACCAGCATAACCACAAATATGAATATGTGAGTAACTCATCACACTACAGGGGCTGTATCATCACTAGGAGATACAGCCCTAGGAATTTTTCAGCTCCATTATAATCTACGGGACCACTGTCATATGTTACCAAAACATTATAAGGCACATGACTGTAGTTGTATCATTGCTTTTTCTTTCCTCGAATGTTGGCTTTGTGAGGCAAAGACCTTGTCTGACTTGCTCAAGGCCTAGCACAGGACTGGACACCCATTAGATATGTGATACATTTATTGCAAAAATAAAGGAAGTATGGAAGAAATGTTAGACTCAGTCTTCTGCCCAATGAATTAGGAGAAGGATTGAGAATATAGCATTAAGAACAGTTCTGCTTTCTGGGATTTTTAGCTCCTTAAAATAATTTGCTTATGTCCCTCAAAGTGTGTGTTGTGATGGCACTATCTGGGAATTAAAATAGGCAAAAAAAAAAAAACAGTATCCAGGATAACATAAAGTTATATGAAGGACACTGTGTGGCATGAATAGCATTGAGTTGAAAGAAATGGATGGTGAAATCATTAGGAGGCAGGTGGGAGAAAGGTGAAGAAAAGAGCAGACATTATGCTAATTTTCAAGCTTCCAAAGAAAGAAAAGTATGGTTGTGTTGGATTATATAAATGTAGCTCTGCTCATGTTTTGGAAAATATCTGGTGTTTATGGGCATGAAATTGGAAAGGACCCTCATTTCCAAGTCTTCACCTCTGTATTCAAATCTTTACCATATTTACACTGCTCTTTCCTTTGTGTCTTTAGTTCATTGGGTCCCATTGGATTTGGTGGGTTTTGTTTGTTTGTCTTTTGCTACTGAAATTGTTAGTTTAAAAAACAAGATACAGAGTGTCACATTTTTTATTGTAACTCTACTCCTTAAAGTTGCCTATAGCATTTTAAATTTCAGAAGATCAAGAACTTCATTCATTTCCCTTTGGAAAAAAATCAAACAAGATTCCAACTAGTGGTGTATCTTCAAGGAAGCTAAAGGCATTTGTTTAACTTTTTGTGTTTTGCTGTAAGGGGATTCTGATGATCGCCTACATTGATCTGATGTGTTGTAGTCCCTGGGGCTGGCTGTTAGCCGTCTCCCAAGGAGGGAACAAAAGGACACAGCTTAAAGCTGCAGAAAGAAAAGTGAGCTGAAGAAACAGGAGCTGGTTTTTGGTGTAAGGGTCACTGGACGTGGAGTGCACAGTAGTCACCTGCCTCTTTCCTTTCCTAGAGCAGATGACGATGCAGTAAACAAGCACTACCAGCCCTGGGAAAGTTTAAATGGCGTTTAGCCTGGAGGAGTTGGGAGATGCACCAAATATATCTTCTGTGTCCTTTGTGGCCATTGGGTCTATGGAAATTACTCTGGCTGTGGGTTTGGTTGGTTAACATTGCTGTGCAAGCCCTGTCCGTTTCATTGGAGGTTGTGGCAGGAGGAATAAATGACAGCTAGCATTGAATAAATAGGAAGAGAGTGCTTATTGGAGCCAGGCCTGTTTATAACTCTTATAAATATGTGAATTGCTGCTACTTTGTCGTAATATCCATTGCTTTATTTAGATTGGAGTTCTCACCAAGCACCTGAAGTTGTGCCTGTTATGTAACTGCTATTTTGTGTTAAGAAAGTGACAAAGCTTTTAAATACTGAGAATGTTTTAGTTATACGAAGGTACTTTTACTTTTAATAGCCACAGTTGTTGTTATATTTTTCCCCTCTCAGAAAAGAAAGTGGCTGCCAAGGAATCCTTAAAGAGCATAGATTGAGTGAAAAGGACACAGAACAAAGGATAGATCCCAGGGGTGAAATGAAGACGTTCTGTAAATAGCTGTGCTATTTTCCTTTGAAATGTCTGGCACACTCTATATAGTATAGTGGTCTGAGTGGAGGGGCTGTGTATCTAATTCTGTGATGAAGCATTCCACAGTGAATCTCCAGCCCTGCGTAGATGGTAAGGGCATCTGAATCTTCAAATTTCCTAACTATTTATATGACCAACTTGTTAAAATTTAGCATACTTGGACGCATAATCCTGCCACGTCACCTACATTCAGATAGTCATCACCTCACCTTTAACACCCAACCCTCTGGAAAAATAAAACATGAACAAATGTTAGCTCTGAGTTGCTCTCAGAAATTTGCAGTGCGCTTAGCAAAACTTACATTTTCTAGTGTGAAACTGGGTCAGAAATGAGAACTTTTGCCCTTTGATTCATCTGATTACCTGGAACCCTACCTAGGCCATTCCATATACTGTGGACAAAATCCTACATGTCTTCTATGGCCCAGCTTAAATGAAAAGTCTGCCACAGAACATGCTTAATTCCAATGGCCATACCTAATTGTTCCCTTCCTTTTTTTTTTTTTGAGACAGAGTCTCACTCTGTTGCCTGGCCTAGAGTGCCCTGGTGTCAGCCTAGCTCACAGCAACCTCAAACTCCTGGGCTCAAGCGATCCTCCTGCCTCAGCCTCCCAAGTAGCTGTGACTACAGGCATGCGCCACCATGCCCGGCTAATTTTTTCTATATATATTTTTAGCTGTCCATATAATTTCTTTCTATTGTTAGTAGAGATGGGGTCTCAAACTCCTGAGCTCAAACAATCCGCCTGCCTCGGCCTCCCAGAGTGCTAGGATTACAAGCATGAATTGTTCCCTTCCTAGTGGTCCCACAGTTATACTTTATTATTCTCTTTAATGACAATTTCTTTTTTCCTTCTTTAAAATATTTTTTTGCCTTCTCTTCTTTCATTATCTTCCTCTTTAATTGTGAGTAGGTCTCTTGCACAGCGCAGACAGGTACTAATTTTATTATGTGTGGGCCCATGTTTCAATTACTACCCGGTGCTTAGACACTTCTCATGAGTTGTTTGGCACCTGCTGTATGCAGAGCACAACCTTATGTACTTTCAAGAGGACCCAGAAGTCTGAGATGGGGTTTGCCCACCAGTTTTTCACAGATTTGAAAATGTAGTGTTCCAGGCAAAAGCAGTTTAGGAGCTGAAAAATCATAATCAGTTCAAGGAAATACCACCCCCCCCAAAAAAGTACAATTTTTAGTGCCCTATATATAAAGCCATTCTGTTAATTAAAAAAACAAACATATGTGTTAGGTTTAACTTACTTTCTTTGTGTGTTTGGCATATTTGACATGTAAAACAAAAAACTTGAAATGTTTTCATTTTCTGCACATGTGAGGAAAACAGCAGCCCAAAGCAGTCGCAAGTTGGGGAAGAGGGACTCTATTTTTGTGAAAATGTTAGTAAATTTTTTGGAATTTTTTCTCACCTATGGAGAAGACCTAGGACACAAAAGCATTAAGTGTTAATATTGATTCAAGAATTAAATCACCAAAACATTGGTGTGAGAAATTAAAGACCTAAATAAATATAAAGAGATTATGCTTGTAGGTTAGAAGACACAATATTAAGATTCACTAAATTAATAGATTCCATTCAATCTCAGTCAGAATTTGCTGAAATTGACAACTGTCTCTGAAATTCCTATGGAAATGAAAGGACCTAGAACAGTCAAAACAGCTTGGAAAATGAAAGACAAAGTTGGAAGGCTAATATTACCTGTTATAAGAATTCTCATAGGCCGGGCACGGTGGCTCACGCCTGTAATCCTAGCACTCTTAGAGGCCAAGGCGGGTGGATCATTTGAGCTCAGGTGTTTGAGACCAGCCTGAGCAAGAGCGAGACCCCGTCTCTACTAAAAATAGAAAGAAATTATATGGACAACTAAAAATATATAGAGAGAAAATTAGCCGGGCATGGTGGCACATGCCTGTAGTCCCAGCTACTCAGGAGGCTGAGGCAGGAGGATTGCTTGAGCCCAGGAGTTTGAGGTTGCTGTGAGCTAGGCTGACGCCACTGCACTCTAGCCCGGGCAACAGAGTCTCACTCTGTCTCAAAAAAAAAAAAGAAAGAAAGAAAGAAAAAAAATAGAATTCTCATAAAGCTATGGTAAATCCAGAAATTGATATTGGCATCAATATCACCAAATAGAACAATGGATCAGAATAGAGCATCTAGAAAACAACCCACACATATGTGCACAATTTATTTTTGACAAAGATGCAAAAGCAGTTCACTTGTTCCAGGACAATTAGATATAGTTGGAACAATTTTTGGATATCCATGTACCAAAAGAGGGGAAAAAAGCTTCAGTTAATTTCTTCATACCACATATGACAATTAACAGAAAGTGGGTCATAATCAAAATATATGACCTGAAACTATAATACTTCTAGAAAGGAGGAGAAAATCCTTGTGACCTTGGATTAGGCAAAGATATTTTAGATATAACAGCCAACAGTATGATCCATAAAAGAACAAATTGATAAATTGGATATCATCAACATTAAAAATTTCTGTTCTTCAAAAGACACTGTTATGAGAATGAAAAGATGGGCCACAGACTGGGAGAAAATATTTACAAATCATACAAATATTTGTATGTAAATATTATATGCAGAATATATAAATAACTCTCAAAACTCAATAGTGAGAAAACAACCAATTTTTTAAAAATGAACAGAAGATTTGAACAGACTTGTTACCAAAAAAGAAATGCTAATGGCAGTAAGCACATGAAAGAATACTCAACATCGTTAGTCATTAGAAAAATGTAAATTAAAACCATAATGAGATATTACTAACACCCGTTAGAATTGCTAAAATTGAAAACTGGCCATACCAAGTGTTGGTGAGGATGTGGAGGAACTGAAACTCTCATACTCTGCTGGTGGGGATGTAAAATGGCACGACCATTTTGGAAAATAATCTGGTGGTTTCTTAAAAAGGTAAATGTACACCTACGGAATGATCCAGCCATTCACATCCTAGGTATTTATCAAAAAAAATGAAATTCACAGACTTGTGCACAGGTTTATAGCCACTTCATCTGTAATAGCCCAAAGCTCAAAACAATGCAAACGTCCATCCACAGGGAAATGGATAAACTGTAGTATTAATATAATCCACACAGTAGAATACCATTCAGCAATATAAAGGAATGAAATATAGATACATGTTACAAATGAATGAATCTTCATATAATTATGCTGAGTGAAAGAAGCTGTATTTACACATAGACTCTACATGCTGTATGATTATATTCATGTAAAATTCTAGAAAGTGCAAACTAATGTATAATGATAGAAAGGAGATTAGGGGTTCCCTGGGGATAGGGGATGTGGAGAGGGACTGGAGAGGTAGATTAAGAATGAGTAAAAGGAAACTTTGGGGGATGCTGGATATGTTATCTTAATTGTGGTGATGCCTACATAAATACGTCAAAATGTATTAAATTATACACTTTTAAAATCTTGTATTTTATTCTCTATCAGCATTTTAGGGGTCCCCAAGACCACTACCTGTTTGGTGATTTACTAGGACTCATAGGACTCAGTTGCACTGTGGCTTAGATTTACTACATGGATGCAGCAAGAATGCACAGCTGGATCAGTAAAGGAAAAAGACACCAGGCAGGGGTTGGAGGTATCCGTGTGCCGGCTTCCTACCCTTCCTTCCTCCCTTCCATGAGGGATCACTCAGAGCACGCTTTCCCTCCCGCAATGAAAATGAAACCACAGGTATACAATGTGTACATCCAGGGAAACCCATTTGAGACGCAGAATTCAGGGTTTTTAGTGGGGGCTGGTCTCATAGGCAGCCCTGGGCCACCAAAATTTCAGATTCCCAAAAGGAAAGGAGTTGTTCAGTGCCCCAGGCAGACAAAGCAACTTTATCTGTGTAGGCAGTGATTCAAAAGTCAAGTTCCCAGATCCTAGCTAAGGGCCAGCCGTGCAAGCAGACCTTTCTAAAGATAACAGTCTCAGGCTTATTAACTTTTTTCTGGAGTCAGTTGTACCACCAGTAGAGCATTTAAAAAATCATCGTAGAAGTTAATATGAGCTAACAGAAGATAATTGTGATTAATTATTGAAAAAGTGATAGTATAAAAAATAGTAATTTCAGATTCAAGGCAGACCAATGCGGTGAGATCTTCATTACCTGGAATGCTCCACCCCCTTAAATCTTCTTTTTAGAACAAGGTGGGAATAATAATAAGTAAAATTGGGATGCTTGGCTAATGGGAGCTTTTACTTACTTTGAGTTTTGTATAACTTCCATTTCAATTGTATTTGAAAGTTTGTCTCAAGTATATCATTTTTCTTCCTTTCATAAAAAAATTCCTTGATTGATAATCATTTAACCACTGGTTAACTAATCGTGACCCAGTTCATTTCTGTAGCAAATAAAACGTAAAGTATTGGTGTTGAAATTATAATTACTTTAACAATAGCTCCACCTCACGCAGCCATGCAGGTACACCGAACTGTCAGTGTGAGTGGAGCTTAAATCCAGCTTGTCCTGTGATGGCCGTGCCATGGGCACCAGCGTGGAGTGTGTTTGCCTGAGAAAGGGGCACCTTTTTCTAGTTTGCACTAAGGTGCTATGTGGACTGCTCGCCCTATGCCCTGGAAGAAGGTGGTGGGTGGAGGTGGTAGTGGTTGGTCTTCCCCCAAAATGCTGCCTGATATCAGCAAGATTTCTTGTGAGCATGTCTTTCCCCTAAACAAATCCAGCTGTTAACTTTCCATTGAGGGTTGTGTTTAACCAGGATTTTACTACCTGTAACTGTGTGCCAGACGAGGATCGCTACTCCAGTTGCCTGTACTAGTCACTCTTCTCTCTAGCTTGGCCCTTAAAAAGCAAGCAAGTTTTTAGGGTGCGTGTTTTTCTTGGTCACTTTAGAGGATGCCCGGTGTCGTTTCTGTATCTAGATCCCATTATTAATGTCCTCAGCCAAGATCTTTATGTATGTATAGCAATAAAAATTCAGAGAAAGGATATTCCTGTGGCTCCTCTGGGTGAAGTTTTTGCTCTAAGTAGTGAAGTTTCCTTAAGAGGAATTAAACCTTCTTACTTTAGAAGATACGAAGTATTATTTAAAAGATTCAACTTTGAAACAAATAGAAAATATTTGATAGTCACACCTTAGCTTCAAATAAGTGATGCCGAGGCATGGACACCCACTTTCTTTTTATTGAGCTTTGAGCCACCAGCTAAATTTATGCCGCACTGGACAGACAAACATAGTGGATTGGGGCAGTGGTCCATCAATAGACGATTCTGTTTGGAAACCTTCAACATTTAAAATCTACACCCCCCTCCCCATACTTCCATGTAGCTCTCACTTCTTTCCTCCCTTCTTTTCCCTAAGGAAACTTAAAACACATCTCTTTTCCCCTTTTATAGATGCGGACCACACGCAAGGTCTCTGTCTGGCCCGTGGGCCTGGTTGGTGGGCGACGCTATGAACGTCCGTTGGTGGAAAATGGCAAAGTCGTTGGTTGGTACACCGGCTGGAGAGCAGACAGGCCTTTTGCCATCGACATGGCAGGTGAGGAGTGTGGATGGGGACATTTGTACCTGCCTGATTGTTCCTGTGATGTGCCCCAGAAGAAGGAAGCTTTAACACATTAACTGCCATGGGAGTGGTGCTTAACTCACGCCAGTTTTGACCTGAGGCTTTGTGAAGCATATGTAGCTCACATGCCTCTTTACCTTGGGAGCCACTTGCACTGTTTTTCAAGTTGCATATAACTCACAGAAAACAATAAAAAATAACAATTTTTTTATTAAATTAGAAAGGATCATTTTGTTTTCAAAGTTTGTATTCTATGTTTGTAATAAAACACCATGGCCCTGAGGAAACAAATTTTTTCTCTAGTGTGGCAGTCAATGTGTTAAACGACCGATCTGGACAAAACCCTAGGGAGTATCATACTCAGCAAGGGAAATATTTAACTAAACTTTTAAAATAGGCTCTTCGGTTAATTCAAGTAGATACTGATTTGGGGGGTGATTAGAAAATGCTTACTCTGTTCCATTTCGTCACCTGTTTATCCAGAAAACACTTACGTGGCAGGTCCTGGATTGGGCACTGGGGATTCAGTGGTGAAACCCAGACCTGGCTGCTGCCTCCCAGGGGTCTGTTAGCTGGAACCTTTTGGTTCTCTTCTCAGTAAGGTCAATATATTAAAATATGTCATGTGTTTATTGATAAATGCAATAATGATATAAGTGACAAGCCATTTCAATGCTTACTGATAATTTTAGTGCTTTATGGATACATATAATCCAAATATAAAATTAGATTATTGGTTTTCAAGCATTCATTAACTTCAAGTATAACTGTCTTTTAAAGTTATTGTTCCCTGAACAACCAACTGAATTCAGTTAGACCCGTAGCAGACCACAAGCTCTAAAATGCTTCTTTGTCATAAAGCAAATCATTTTCTGTGGGTTATATAAAAGGATGCCTGTGATAACTGTGGAAGCATGAAGTTTGAAACATGAGGCTCAGAGGGAAAAAAAAAATCACTGACATCTATACACCCCAGAAGATGAAGGCAGAAAGGCTTCAGAATTGGTCTCATCAATCTTCAGCTCTGAAGCACAGCCCTGTCTGCGTGTCAGCCTGCGTGGGCCCAATCTTCCGTGCGTGCTTCCGAACTGGAGTCAAAATCTCTATGCTCAGAATTCTGATGGGATGAAGGCTATGTTCTGAACTGGATTCATCACCTTCATTCTGGTAATACCGTAAATTGGAGGGAGCCAGATCATGAAGAATGCTAGGAATCGATTGGGGACAGGGCTCTCATGGATAGCCGCGTGGTGAGTCTGTCACACTGCACTGCGTCATGGGAGAAGACAAACTGGGAGAGTTTTACTCAGTGTTTAACAGACATTGTCAGAGCGTAGCTTTGTGGAACTGCGTGCTGTGGTCTTTGACCCCCAGGGCAGTCTAGACCTCTTGCCCTTCCCTGATCGTCCTCCCTCAGGTCCCCTCTCCACCCCGCTGTCCACCCCAGCCAGACCCTTTGGTCTTCAGTTCTTACAGCCCCAGGGCTGAGCTGGCATCTCAGCCAAGGCGTTTACCTGGAGGTGGACAGAGAGGCAGGTGAGCCGTCCTGGGAGGCTCCTGAGGACTCTCAAAAGAGGCCTTTTGTCATCCAGTCTGAGTCCATGGCTCTGAAACTGTAAGGCTGACCATAATGGATCTTTTAAAAACCAGCCCTCTTGCTGCCCAGAAGTGAACAAGGCCTTGAGCAGAAAATTCAGAAACTGTTAGGGAAAGTCCTTTTGCTTCTCTGGGACTTAGTTTCCTCACATGTAAAATGAGGCAGTTGCAGGAGAAAACCACCAAGGCCCTCTCATATATGCCTCCATTTGCTAGCTTCCCACCTTGAGAAGCTCAAAGAAAAGCCCAAGCCCCTGGACTTCTGAGTCCCTGATCTGTCCCAGAGCTTGTTTCGACACACACTCCCCAGGCATAGCTCCTCACACATGGGCTGTCTGCCTGGTACCTTGCATGGGTCTTTTCAAGGTGAGGGCAATTGGGTAACTCTTCCTAGATCTTAATGTAAGAACTTTATGTAGATGATCAGGTATCCAATAAGCTGGTTGAATATTTATATTGGTTCCCCCAGAATTTGGGTCCAAATCGATATTTCTAAAATTCAAGGAAGACACATGAGTTTTGTGCATGCAGCTGGCCTGGCACAAGACATTTATTTGATGTTTCTTTCACTGCCAAATTCTATGGGAAATTTTTCTCCATGACATGACCGATGTTGGGATTTTTCTAAGCATTTCTATGTATTTTCAAAGCTCAGTAAAGACATACCCATGATAATAAACTATGAATGATTTGCTTGCTTTGCATTGATTATCTTTGTTTTAAAATAGGAATAAAATATCTGTCTCTAAGAAAACAACTTTTGTCACACCAAATAATTCTTTTCATTTCACATACAAACTTGCTTTGCATCTTAGTTTTCAGTAAATTATTAATATTTTTGGAAGTCTTTTAAGTGTGAGTGATTTGGTTGATTAGGCTAATGATTCTGTTTTTGAGACTGTTTGAATTCTAAAACTTGAAAATTCAGAGCTTTCTTTATGTTCCACATACGATTCATTTATTCTCTGTGGGAAGAAGGAAAAGAGCTTTTATGCCTTCATGTTCAAATGGTTCTTCCAACCTCATCTTCAGATTACATATACAAACACACACACTCTCTCTCTCTCTTTCTCTCTCTCACACAATCTCCAGAAGGAGAGAAAGAAGCTGGGAGCCCATACCCCTGCTGTGGACAGTCTGAGGAGCACGGCTTTGAAAATGCTGTGATCTTCAAGTGAGAGGACCATAATGGAGCCTGAGTGTCTCTTATATTTGCAAAGCTGATTAAGAAAAAAATGAAATTTTTTATATGAGGAAATCAATCAGCTTTTAAAAATTTCTTTTTTAGTTCAAAATATTAGTTAAAGGGGTACAAGTGTTTTTATTACATGGATATCTTGTATGATACTAAAGTCAGGGCTTTTGGTGTGCCCATCATCAGAATAGTGTTCATTGTACCCAATAGGTAAGTTTTTATCCCATACCCACCTTCCCTCTTCTTGGTTTCTCATGTCCTTTATATCACTTTGTGCCCATGTGTACCCACCTATTGGCTCCCACTTAGTGAGTGGGAGTTTGGTGTTTGGTTTCCCATTCCTGAGACACTTCACTTAGGATAGCATTCACTCCATATTGCTGCAAATGACATTATTTCATTCCTTTTTATGGCTGAGTAGTACTCCATGGTGTGTGTGTGTGTGTGTGTGTGTGTGTGTGTGTATATATATATATATGCATCACATTTTTCTTTATCCACTCATGAATTGAAGAACACTTAGGTTGATTCCACATCTTTGCAGTTGTGAGCCATGATAAACATTTGAGTACAGCTTCTTTTTAATAAAATGGCTTCATTTCCTTTGGCTAAATACCCAGCAGTAGGATTTCTGGATGGAATGGTAGCTCTACATTTATTTCTTTGAGGAATCTCCATGCTGTTTTCCATAGAGGTTGTACTAATTCACAGTCCCACCAACAGTGTATAAGCGTTCCTTTCTCTCTGCATCCATGCCAGCACCTATTGTTTTTGGACTTTCTAGTAATGGCCATTCTGCTAGGGGTAAGGTGATATCTCATTGTAGTTTTAATTTGCATTTCCCTGATGATCAGTGATGTTGAGCATTTTATCATATGTTAGTCATTTGTCTGTCTTATTTTGAAAAACTTCTGTTCATGTCTTTTTCCCACTTTTTGATGGGGTTGTTTGTTTTTTTCTTGCTGAGAGTTCTGTATAGATTCTGGATATCAGTTTTTTGTCAGATTTATAGTTTGTGAATACTTTCTCCCATTCTATGGTTGTCCATTTACTCTATTGATTATTTTATTTGCCACGCAGAAGCTTTTTAATTAAAATCCCATTTATTTATTTTTTTTGTTGTTGCTATATTTGCCTTTGAGGTCTTTGTCATAAATTCTTTACCTCGGCCAATGTTTAAAAGAGTTTTTCCTACATTTTTCTAGAGCTTTTATGGTTTTATGCCATACATTTAAGTCTTTAACACATTGACTGCCACACTAGAAAAAAGTGTTTTTTCCTTGTGGCCACAGTGTTTTATTATGAAAATAGAATAAAAACTTCGAAAACAAAATGATCCTTCCTAATTTAATTAAAAATTTTTTACTTTTTATTGTTTTCTGTGGGTGAGTTATAGGCAGTTAAGTTGTCAATATTAATTGTAACAATAAGAACATCATCAGATAGGCTGTTCACGAACCAACTGCAGGGTTTCACTCAGGGGCCCACTCATCAAGTGACATGTATACTACAGCATGGCAGCGTGAGTTGCCTGCACACCACATGGCTCCCAAGATAAACAGACGTTTAAGTTATATATGCTTCATGAGACCCTGGGCTCAAAACTGGCATGAGTTAAATACAACTCACATGGCAGTTAATCTGTTAATCCATCTTAAATTAATTTTTGTATATGATGAGAGGTAGAGATCCTGTTCCATTCTTCTGCATGTGGCTATCCAATTTTCTCAGTACCATTTATTGAATAGGAATTCCTTTCCCCAGTGTATGTTGTTGTCTACTTTGATGAAGATCAGTTGGTTGTAGGTAGATGGTTGTATTATATTTCTGGGTTCTCTATTCTGTTCCATTGGTCTATGTCTCTACTTTTATACCCATACCACACTGTTTTCTTTACTATAACCTTGTAGTATAATTTCCAGTCAGGTAACGTGATGCCTCCAGATTTGTTCATTTTATTTAAGATTGCTTTGGCTATTTGGGCTCTTTTTTGTTTTCAAATGATGCTTAGTATTATTTTTTTGAGATCTGTAAAAAATGATGCTGGTATTTTGATGAGAATTGCATTGAATCTGTAAATCACTTTGGACATTATGGACATACTAACAATGTTTATTCTACCAGTTCATGAGCAGTGGATGGTTTTCCATTTGTTCGTATCATCTGTGATTTCTTTCATCAGTGTTTTGTATGTAGTTCTCCTTGTAGAGGTCTGTAACCTCCTTTGTTAAGTGTATTCCTAGGTATTTTATTTCCTTTGTAGCTATTATGAATGGTATTGAGTTCTTTTTTTTTTTTTTTTTTTTGAGACAGAGTCTCGCTCTGTCACCCTGGCCAGAGTGCCATAGCGTCAGCCTAGCTCACAGCAACCTCAAACTCCTGGGCTCAAGCAATCCTTCTGCCTCAGCCTCCCAAGTAGCTGGGACTACAGGCATGTGCCACCATGCCCAGCTAATTTTTTTCTATATATATTTTTAGATGTCCATATAACTTCTTTCTATTTTTAGTAGAGACGGGGGTCTCGCTCTTGCTCAGGCTGGTCTCGAACTCCTGACCTCGAGCGATCCACCTGCCTCGGCCTCCCAGAGTGCTAGCATTACAGGCATGAGCCACCGCGTCTGGCCAGTATTGGGTTCTTGATTTGACTCTCAACTAGAGTGTTTCTAGTATGTAGAAATACTACTGATTCGTTTACATTGATTGTGTAACCTGAGACTTTGCTGAATTTATTTATCAATTCCAGGAGTTTTTTGGCAAAATCTTTAGGATTTTCTAGATACAAGATCATATCATCAGCAAACAGACAGTTTGACCTCCTCTTTCCTGATTTGGATGCCTTTTATTTCCTTCTCTTGACTGATTGCTCTGATTAGGACTTCCAATAGTATGTTGAATAGAAGTGGTGACAGTGGGCACCCTTGTCTTGTTCCAGTTCTTAGGAAGAATGCTTTCCACTTTTGCTCATTCAGTATGATGTTGACTGTAGGTTTCTCATAAATGGCTTTTATAATTTTGAGATATGTTCCTTCTATGCCTGGTTTGTTGAGGTTTTTATGATGAAAGGGATTTTATTGAATGCTTTTTCTACATCTATTGAGATGATCACATGGTCTTTGTTTTTGCTTCTGTTTATGTGGTGAATCACACTTATTGATTTACATATGTTGAGCCATTTTTGCGTACCTGGAATGAAGCCCACTTGGTCATGGTGGATTATCTTTTTGATGTGCTGCTGAATTTAGCTTCTTAGTATTTTCTTGAGGAATATTGCATTTGTGTTCATAAGAGATATTGGTCTGTAGTTTTCTTTTTTTGCTGTGTCCTTTTCTGCCATTGGTATCAGGGTGATACTGGATTCATAAAATGAGTTAGGGAGGATTCTCTCCTTCTCACTATTATGGAATAGTTTCTGTAAGATAGTACCAGTTCTTTGTAGGTCTGGTAGAATTCAGCTGTGAATCTGTCTCTTCAGGGGCTTTTTTGTTGTTGGGAGATTTTTTATTACTGCTTCAACCTCACTGCCCATTATTGGCCTGTTCAGAGTTTCTGTTTATTACTCCTGATTTAGGGTTAGAAGTTTGTATGTTTCCTAGAATTTACCCATTTCCTCTAGGTTTTCTATTTTTTTTGCATAGAGGTTTTTGCAGTATTCATGGATGATATTTTGTATTTCTTCAGTATCAATTGTAATGTCTCCTTTTCTGATTTGGTTACTTGAGTCCCTTTCTCTTCTGTTTCTGGTTAATCTGGCTAGTGGTCTACCAATTTTATTTATCTTTTCAAAGAACCAACTTTTTGTTTTGTTGATCCTTTATATTATTTTTTTGGTTTCCATTTTTTTTGTTTCTGTTCTGAGCTTTGTTGCTTCTTTCCTTCTCCTAGCTTTAGGTTTAGTTTGTTTTCCTAGTTCCTTGAGGTGTGACATTAGGATGTTATAATAATTTGTGTTCTTTCTGTCTTTCTGATGTAGGCATTTATGGCTGTGAACTTTCTCCTTAGGGCTGCTTTTTCTGTATCTCATAGATTTTGATAGCTTGTGATTCCTTTGTCATTCAGTTCTAGGAATCTTTTGATTTCCATCTTAATTCTTCATTGACCCAAGAATCATTCAGTAGCAGGTTATGTAATTTCCATGACTTTGTATAGATTTGAATGTTTCTCTTGGAATTGATTTCTAGTTTTATTCCACTGTGGTCTGAGAAGATACATGGTATGATTTTGATTTTTTTTTAATTTACTGAGACTTGTTTTCTGGCCTAAGATATGTTCAATGTTGGGAAATGTCCCATTTGCTGGTAAAAAAAAATGTATATTCAGTAGTTTGGGGGAAGAATCATCTGAAAAATGTCTTTTAGGTCCATTTATTCTTGATTCTGTTAAAGTCCAGTGTTTTTAAAATCATTTTCTGCTTCAGTGATCTGTCCAGTAGTGTCAGTGGAGTGTTGAAGGCTCAGACTATTAAGATGCTACTGTTCATTTCTTTGCTTAGATCTAGAAGAATTTGCTTTATGAAACTGGGAGCTCCAGTGTTAGGTGCATATATATTTAGGATTGTTACGTCTTCTTGTTGAATTGTCCCTTTACCATTATATAATGACCATCTTTGTCTATTTTTTACCATTGTTGATTTAAAGTCTATTTTATCTGATATGAGAGTAGCTAACTACACCTGGTCACTTTTGGTTTCTATTTCCATGGAATACTTTTTTCCATCACTTTACCTTGAGTCTATGTGAGTCTTTGTGGGTTAGTTGTGTTTCCTGGAGACAGCCTATACTTGGGTTGTTTTTTCAACCATTTAGACAGTCTGTGTCTTTTAAGAGGGGCATTCAGACCATTCATATTGATTGTTAGTATTGATATGTGGGATGTACTTTTCATCATGTTGGCTGGTACCTTATTGTTGTGTTTTCCCTCTTATGCTAGTTTTATAATAGCTGTGAGCTGTAACTTTTGGGTGTTTTTACACTGGTGGTTTCAATTGTGTTCTTGCATGTATAATGCACTTTTGAATATTACCTGTAGGACTGGTCTAGTCATGACAATTCCCTTATGGTTTGCTTGTCTGGGAAAGACTTTATTTCTCCTTCATTTATGAAACTGAGTTTAGCGGGATACTAAATTCTTGGCAGGCAGTTATTCTATTTGTAGAGACTAAAGATAGGACCCTATTTCTTCTTGGCTTCTAAGGTTTCTCTTGTGAAATCTGCTGTTAGTCTGATGGGCTTTCGTTTGTAAGCTACTTGATGTTTTCGCCTCATGGCTCATTGGAGTTTCTTCTTTAAGTTGCATTTGGCCAATCTGTTGACTATGTGCCTTGATGATTCCTTTTTTCCAATGAATCTCTCAGGTGTTCATTCAGCTTCCTCTGTGTGGATATCCATATCTCTGGCAAGACTAGGGAAATTTTCCTCAATTATTTCCTCAAATAAGTATTCCAGGCCTTGTGCTTTTTCTTCTTCACCCTCAGAGATGCCCATGATTCTTATATTTAGCCATTTTACATAATCCCACGTTTCTCAGAAACTTTGTTCATTCTTCTTGATTCTTTGTTCTTTATTTTTTACTGACTGGGTTAACTTGAAAGAATTGTTTTCAAGCTCTGAAATTCTTTCTTTGGCTTGGTTTAATCTTCTCTTAAAATTTTCCAGTGTATTTTATATTTCCCTGAGTGACTTTTTCATTTCCCAAAGTTCTATTTGTTTTTTTTTTAATATATCTATCTCTTTAGTAAATTTTTCATTTATTTCCTGAGTTGTTTTCCTGGTTTCTTTGAGTGGGTTTTCCATTTTCTCTTGGATTTCATTGAGCTTCCTTACAATCCATATTTGGAATTCTTTCTCTGTCATTTCAGTATTTTCATTTTGGATGGGATCCCTTGCTAGAGAGCTGGTGTCATCTGCCAGGGTCATTTCCCTCTAATTTTTCATACTTCCAGAGTTCTTGCACTGATTCCTTCTCATCTGGTGCAGTTGTCACTTCTTGTATTTGGATTTTCTTTTGTTTATATGGGGCTTTCCCACCCTTTTAAGTGTGTGTCCGTAGCATATGTTGGGTAAGGACCTTTGGGTTTGCTTGTGAGAACTTGGATGGGGGTCTAGATTCTGGATGGATACTTTGGTTATAGATAGCCTTAGTGTGGTGGTTTTCTGAATTGCTAGTTATTTGTAGGCTAGAGCAGTGGTGTACTATGTGCCTGGGCAGATTCCGTGTCTCTTGTTGACAATGGAAGATGGAAATCTTTGAAGTTCTTTCTTTTTCCCCAGCCCCGTGGTCTTCTTAACAGTTTGAATTATATTGGGATGCCCTATTTAATTTCTGAGACAGTAGGTGGTGCTTGTGGGTAAGAATTAGCTATGCCCTGTATGAATGAGTCGGTAAATTCTGTAATGGATTGGACAAGTTGTCCTCCTTGCCTGCAGATGGCACTTGAAGGAAAAAGCCAGCTGCAGTGTTGTTTTTTGTGACCTGTGAAAAGCTCTAGCCCCTCAGGAGAAGCACTCAAATGCCCCAGGTGGTGAGTGGGACCCTGGAGCTTCCAGGGGACTCCTTATTCTCCACCATAGCAGAGGTTGGTTGAGGAATGAGGCTAGTCAGGGCTGGGTTGATTGAGCCTGCATTCAGTCTTCACAAAGGCTGACCCAAGAGCTGTTTTGGCAAGGGTCAATGATCAACTCCTAGGCTACTGGGGAAGACCACCAGGGAGTGGCTCAAGTGACCCTCCAAGCCAGAACTGCTTACTGGGGATGGGCCATCTTGGATTCCCAGTTGGGATATCAGGAGTGGGTTTCACTCTTCTCTTTCCTCCCCTGCCTGAGGTGTCCTTACAGCATCTGACTGGAAGGAGCAGCCCAAGCTAGCTGAGTTTACCAGCTATGTCATCACAGCCTAGAAGCTTCCTTGTCCAAGATCTCACCCCTGAGAGAAAGCATGGCTTTCCTGTGGGGGGAGGGTTTCTTTCTGAGTGCACTGCAGCTCAGACCCACACTAGAGTCTTCTCTTAGTTCTGCCCACATGGGCTCCCTCACCTCCCAAGATTAGTTCACAGATCTCCCCTCTGTGCCCCGAGCAACATGATCAAGTCCTGGGGAAATGAGATCCAGCCTGCAAACCTGTCCCCTGGTCCCCCAAGTTCAATTCCTCATGGTGCCAGGGAGAAGTGTCCTGAGTTGCCTGTGGAGTGCTCAAGTAGGTTTAATGTCCCTCCATCTCAGGGTATGTCATACTCTGCTAGAGCAGCCAGGCAAGCAGCAGTGGAGAGAGCTCACAGTCCAAGCACCCCTTTGTTCACTGCAGGTCTTTAAGAGGAACGGTGTGAGCACTACTCTCTGTAGGAGCCTCCATGTAGTGGTTGTGCCAACAGAGGGGAAGGAGCTGCTTCTGAGAATATTGTCTCAATTGCCCCTTGGGGCACCCACGCCACTCAGCAGCGGTGGGCAGGGGAGTAGAGAGGGAGGAAAAGAGTCTGAATGGAGGAGAGCTGGCACTTTGGTCCCCTTTGTCCCTCTCCCCAGAAGCCAGTCCCCCAGGAGTGTTCAAGCTCTGGGATCACATAGTTCTCCCAGGACCTTGGCCCCTGTGGCCACTACAGTCTGAGCTGGAGTTGGGAAACGTTTTTTGTGAGGACAAATGGCACAAAAACTGAGGGGCTGAAGCTCCCTGGGGAGGACAAAAGCACAGGATGGGTGGAGAAGCAGTATGGTGCCTGCCATCTTGGCTCGGGTCTGTGGTAATGGGGTGTGACCCTGAGGGGCCTTTGTTTTCAAAAAGCTTCTAGTTCATTGGCAGCAGCAGCTTTTGGGCTTGTGAGGGTAGGTAAAGCTCTCTAGCATCTCGGAAACCTGCTGACTGCCAGAGGTGTGAGGGAAGGAGAAACAAAACCCCCACCTACTCTTTCCACAGGACTCCCACATTTCTCAGGGTTTGATCTCTGCCGACATCTTGCTCTTCTTTTTCAGCTCCACAGCCTCCTCCTGGGGGATCTCCAGTAGGTTCTGGCACTTTTCCCTCATAATTACACCTGAGCTATGTTTTTTGTTTTGTTTTTTCATCTAAAACTTTTCCATTTTTCTGATATGATCTGGTGACCAGTGTCTCTAGTCAGCCATCTCGCCCCCTTCTCCCTCAAAATCTTAAAAATGAAACTTAAAGAGCTAAACTGTAACATTTCCACAGGTGCATTGCCTTGTGGGTCTGAGCACATTCAGTGGAAGCACCTCGGGGCCTGTCCTGTTGTATTTCTGTTAAGTCATCTCACAGCCCAGCCCTGGAAGCGCGTTTGACTGTCAGGCAGTGAAACCGTGATGTTTCATATCATTCATGCAGTTCTTACACTTTCTTTTTATTGCCATCTTGGACTTGCCCAATGCTGAAATTTTGCTCTCAGATGACATGAAACAATACTTTGAAATTATCTTGTGCATACAACGTTAATGGCAGACGTAAAGATTATTTCTGTCCCACTGGATGACATAAAAACAAATTTCTAATGATTACTACTTTAAAAAATTAATATACCCACCCATGAGGTGGAAGGAAAACACAAGAGACAGCCCCGCCCCACCATGAATTTGGCTTTTGTAGCTGATCAGTGGTGATTAGCTTTTGTAGCTGATCAAGCCAGGCAGACCCTGGAAATTTTCTGCCAGCTTGGGCCTCCAGCTTCAATTCCTACACCCAGACTGATGATTGGGCAAAAGTAAGGCCGTCCACACGAAGTTTTTAGCTCTGTTTGGAAGGCAGGGAACTACTTTCAGGTGACAGATTCACTTTGGCCATTTCCAGGAAGGTGTAAATAAGAACCATTTCTTGAAAGAAATGAGCTTAAAGTAATCTTCAGCCTCTCCAGAAGTTGTAAATTTGTTCAAGTTCAGAAATTAAGGCTGAGATAATTTTTAGGAATTTTCAGCGTTGGCATGCACCTTATATTGACTCCAGGAGGTGGCAGGCAGGGCTCTGTGCTCCGTTAATGACAATACATGCGGTTCCCAGTCCAGTTCATGGTGCACATAGGTACTCTGTTCTGGTAGAGACCCAAGTAGGTGTACTGCAGTTAAATCCTGGCATCAATCCACCGGAGTTAGTGCAAACCCCACAAGTTAGCACAGTTTCCAACAAGACTGCCCTTACTTCAAAGCCAGCCACACGGGGGACTCCCAGGCCACCTGCATTTCTGCCCAACCCCCTCAGGTCTGATAATTTGCTAGAATGACTCACAGAACTTAGAAAAGTACTAATCGTTATAATGTATATTTTAAAGGATACAAATTAGGACCCGCCAAATGAAGAGACATGCAGGGGAGGGCCGGAGGGGCAGCTGGGGAGAACGTAGGTCTTTTGTGCCCTTTGTAACAGATGAGAAGTCGAGGAAGACTTCATATTCTGGCCTGGAGTCCTGTGCACAAGGATGTGTCGGAGCCCTGGGATTGGATGAGCCCCCACAGGGAGATTCTGTGGCGGCCTTGTGTTGCCTCTTGGGGACAGTCATTTAAAGTGGCTGCAGGGGAGGAGCTGGGGAAGGAGGTAATGCCCTGCAAGAGGGTGTCGGGGCAGATGGTGACAACCATTGCTGGAGAGAAGAGGTGGGTGAATCATGAAGTCATTTGGTTGTTGGGTATCCTCACGTGGTAGGAGGAGGGTTTTGGCGAGTGTGGGAGTGTGAGAGCCAGAAGCAGAATTGCCTGAGGAACATTAGGATTTTAGCAGAGCAAAGAGGAGGAGAAGTTCGACCTGTGGAAGGATTGAGGGGGCTCCGTTTGGCAGGACAGTGATTACAGGGGACGGTGTGGAGCTGAGTGGCCGGGCGGTGTGGGTTAGGAAGAGGAAAGGAGAGACGATGGCTGAGGTCCCTTCCAACTTGAAGGTTGAATGATTTTGACAAGTTCTGATTCTAAGGATTGTTGAAGGGGCCCACCCTGTTTATGCCCTTCTCTCTGGTGACACCTCATCCTTACCTTGTGGCTTAGTGCCGTCTTTCCAGCTGGTGGTAGTTTCCAGTTGTTGGAGACCTTTGGGGGAAGTGGGCAGATGGCAGGGCTGGGGTGGGAGTGGGGAGTAGGGGCCAGGAGACAGCTCTTCCCAGACTTGTGGCAGCAACAAGAAGGGAACAGAGATGGTGGCAGTTTCAAGGGATAGGAGAATAGTGATGGAGGAGAAGTTGAAGTTTTAAGAGAAAGTGTTGAAAGTCCCAAAAGAGAGCCAAGAAGGGGGATCAGGACCTTAGATGGACAGAATCACCTCTGACTCCTAGACCAAAGGTGAGATCGGTAAGGAAACCACTTGCTGGGAAGGTGGAGGGACCAGTTGTTGGAGTTGCCCATACACCAAATGTTAACAGAGAGGGGAAAGTAACATTTGACAGAATTCCATAGTCACCTACTGAGCTTAGAACTACACTGATCCTGTAGGAAATGTATGGCCCCTGCAGGGGAGTTTTGGATCTAGCAGAGAGAGGAGGGTTATTTCATTAATAAGTGCATAACCAACCATATCATGAGATAGAAAATGCAGTACAAATGGAATGTTTGGGGGTTACAGTTAAAGAGAAAACAGAGCCACCATGGGGGAGGTTCAGGACAGGTGTGTGGAAGAGGTAGTACCGGAGAGGCACCTTCAGTGCCAGGCCCAGGCAGGACAGGCCAGGGGCCCGGGCGGGGGGTGTTCTGGGACTGGGAAATCCAGGGGGTGTGTGGCTCTCAGGGGAAGGGCAAGTTGGGGTCAGATGGGAAGGGCTGATTGTGGGATGAGACATTTGTCTTCATCTCTTGGATATTGAAGAGTGTGAAATTTTTCGAGTAGAGGACTGATGCGATTAGAAGCACAGTTTGAAAACCACATGGCGGCAGGTGCCAGATGCAAGGGGGAGGGCGGCTGGGCCATCCGCATACAGGGTAATGGGGCAGAGGGAGGGGGAGGGAGGAGCAAGGAGGGCTTAAATACCACAGCTATTAGGGACCTATAAAATTTTAACAAGCCTTTCCAGATTATGCTTATAAATCAGCAGACATTTAGATCTTTTTAACACCTTTTCTGTTGTAGAGAATGGTGATAACTGATGTATTACATTTAAGTTTGGTTTAGTTTTAATTGGTGTAATTTGTATTATCCTTTGAGTTGTAATTTATGTGCAGAAAATATGGTGATCTGGTGTAATTAGAACATTCTGTTACTCAGAGCACCAGTTGGGTAAAAATAAGAGTCTGCGTATTAGGGGGGGAAAATCACGTTACCTGACTAAAGTTTCCAGGCTTTGGATTCACTGTGGCTGTGCTGTCCTGGCGGAGGACTGTGGAGTTTGGAGGGGCTGGGGAGGAGGACAGTGTCGGCACCTGCCCGGCCCCCTGCATCACACCTGCCCTCCCCAGCGCCCACGCTGCCGAGAGGCAGGAGGGATCTTTCGGGAATGCAAAGCGGGTCTTTGGCCATCCGTTGCTCAGAGCTCTCAGCCCTCCAAGTCCTGCCCACCCTGCCAGCCTCGCTCCCCTCTACCCAGTCCTTGGGGACAAAGGTCAGTTCCTCCAGCACATTGTCCCCTTCACTCCTGGCTCAGCCATGCTCATTTTTCAAGTCTCAGCTTCAGGCCACCTTCTCAGGGAAACCTGTGCTTACAGCCCAGAGTAAGACAACCGTCACCCCCATGCTCGCAGACTCCACAGCACTTAGCACAGTGACATTATATCTCTCACTGTCATTGCTGGTGCTTCATCTGCTCCGCATTCGCCTGCCCAGAATGCAGCCTCCTGCAGACCAGCCCGGGCTGTCCTGTCTTCTGCTCCAGGTCCACCCCTGGTCCCAGGCTTGCCACAGCTGCAGCCTGCAAGCGGGGCTGCGTAATTGCCCTATCCCAGAGTGTCTACCCTCACTGCCACTTTGCCGGGCAAACATTGTTTTTTAATGATTATAACTGATGACTGTGGAATTGGAGAGGGCCAAGGAATAATTCTAGGCAGATCACTAAAACTCTCTCTCTGCAGACTCTCAGAAGGGACGTGGAAATAACAGTTGTTCAGGGTCTTCTTTGACAAGGAATTTTGCCTGGGTTCATTTACTTGGCAGACCCATCTTGGTAGACAGTGCTGGGATAAACTTCAGTCCAACCTGGATCAAATGATTGTCAAAGCCAAATGAGCAGAGTCAAAATTCTGTCACAGTTTTACCTTGCTTCGTGAATGTAAATACTGCAAGAAAGGGGAGGGAATGACCTTCCTGTCACTCGGGAGTCATTTGTAATTTAGGTGTGCTGTTTTCCATGCATGAATGTTTTGTATGACAAAGATAAAGTTACTGAATGCTCTCAGTAGAGTGATTTGATGTGCCTTATGGTGCCTTTTAGTGCAGGGTTTGGGGACCAGCTTGGGACTTTGTCCTTAGGTCAGTGCAGTGTGATTGTCACTGGGAGAGGACCGCAGCTGGCAGAGGGTGGTAATTCTGTCCTAACAACTTACAGACCTGCAGGGATGATGGTAGAGTTTGGGGACAATAGGCAAGCCTGCCGCTCATTTCTTACCCATTTCCAGACTGAAGGGCATCCTAGAGACTTGCCTGTGAACACGTGCTGTGGCCACGGCTGGGCTGGGTGAGGAGCACCCATGCATCTGAGTGCTCAGGATCAGGGAGCTGTCTCTGGAGCAGCTGGAGAGGGGGCTAGGCAGGGTGGGGTGGGGTGGGAGGGATCCACGGAGCCCTCCAAGGGCTGCTAGGGAAGTGGGGAGAGGGGTTCCAGGGCTCCGTCCCACTTCAGTTCTACCAGCTCTGCCTTTACATACTGGAGTTCGCTCAAGATTTCAATGGAATAAAACATTCATTCAAGATTAAAATTTTTGAAAACCTAAAGTTTTCCTTTATATCAGGGAAGTCCAACAGACTCAGTAATTATATACTATTTGCTGAGCACCTTACCAGGTGTCAGGCATTCATAGGTACTTTATGTGCTTATTTAATCCTCACTCAACTCTGTGAAGGATATGCTGGTTTTATTATCCACATTTAAATACAAGGAACCAGAGGCCTGGCCATGCCCGGCGGCTTGCCCAGGGCAGCACAGTGATGAAGCGGTAGAGCTGGGATTCGGCGTCAGATCAGTGCGTCTACGGAGGCGCCTCCCAACTTGCCTTGAACCTCAACTCACCCACTTACTAACAAGTGACCGAGTTCTTGGTCTCTGAGCCTCTATTTTGTTCATTTGTAGAATAGGAAAAATGAAATTCTTCACAAAGTAAGACGTCACATACAAACCGTCCAAGAGAACATTGTGGACACTCCATGAATGTTATGTCTCTTAACCAAGAAACAAGATCAGACTATCTTTGTGTTCGGTTGGCTCACACATTTGTTCAGAGGAATCGGATCAGTGCTTTGATTATCATGGTGGTCAGGCCCACGCAGGCACCTGTGGGGTAGGAGAGTCACTGCCCCCCGGGTCCACTCAGACACAAGCAGGCCATACAACCTGAAGATCTAGGGAAATACGTTTCCCACTTGTAGATTGGGGATCGTATCTGGGTTATGGTGAGGTTCAAATGAGAGAGGATACGTGCAAAATTTCCCACTATTCTGTGAATGCTTGAATCTGCATCCACATAAAGCTATTTCAAATTACTGTTAAAGGTAATAGTTAAGAACATGTAAACTCTGCTTTGAGTCCATGCTGAACTTCATTTCTGTCCTGGCTGGTAGACCTTTGCTGTTAACATTCAAGGAATTGGCGCAGAGTGCAGGACGGCATGTTAAGATAAACACCAGCCCTTGCTTCAGATGAAATACCCCAAAAGAGAGTAATCAACAAGAGAAAAATCAAAACCAAAAAAAAAAAAAAGAATCATTACTGAGTTGTTTAGGAGCAGATATGTGCTCATTTTTATAATTTCCCAGCTGAAAAACTAAACAAACGAAAACACTTGAGCTTTCAAAAGAAAATGCCATTTGTAGCATTTAGATTCACGAGGTGTCTGGTGCAGTTAAGTTCCGGCTTGCCTCTGTGGATAAGTGAGTCTGTGTGGAACATGAGACATGTATCCGTGGTACAAATTACTCACGGCACATGGGGAAGGATTGAAAAGGATGACTCTCACGTTTTCTAATAAAGTCACAAGGGGAAGAAATGTCCTTTTTACCACTTTGACTTTCCTATGAGTTTTCATTTGGGATCTATTAAAGAGGTAGACTATTCAGTAGTGTAAATAATTAGGATGAAGGATTATTGCTGCGCACCACTAACCTGGGTGCTGGCACGCATGCCAGTCTCCTTGTCACGCGGGTTGGCAGCTGTGACTGCCACACATTTCTGTGCACCGGCTTCAGAAGTTACAGTTAGCAGGCATTCGTCCTGGGCTCCCTGAATGGCCACACTTACCCCGACCCCCCACACTCTGCACGTCAGTCCCCCTCAATTTCAAATCCCTCAACCGCAGCCGGGCGCTGGGCTCAGCGGGCATCGCCCTCGGCTGATGGGCACACCCTACCCTCCAGCCTAGAATATGGAATGTCTGTCTGTCTTTCCCTGTTTGCCTGGCTGATTTCCATTTCCTTTTCCCTGCTCACCAGTGATGTGGGAATTGCTTTCTCTGAGGAGTCTTTCCTGGTTTTCTTCCCGGCCCTCCCACCCGTTCCCGTCGCCAGCATCCTGCGCTTCCGCACTTGTCCGCGCGGGGGCGCACGCATCCGCGTCCTCCCTGCCCCCTGCTCCCTCTGCCGGCGCGCCCGTCTGCCTGCATCTCCAGGTGCCCATCTGGGCACCCCCTGATGGTAGCAGCCTGAACAAATGTTTACTGAGTTCATAAATCTTACCATGTTTTTCTTTTCTAGTTTAAGGATTAGCAAAATTAAAAGTTAAACCTTCTTATTGCTTCTGAGACACCATTGTCAGCATTTCTTAACGGTGAAATTCAAAAGGGGGGATGCCGCGGTGCACCCCAGAGAGCGCTCTAAGGAGAGTCTAACTCAGTGGGCTTCAGCCGGGCTACACGTAAGACTTACAAAGGGAGCGTTGGAAAATACCCACACCTGGGCTCCACCTTTGAACAATCAGATCGTACAGTCTCTGGGTGGGGGGGTCTGGTTTTGAGTGTTTTTATTTTTTTAATTAAGTCTTGAGATGATCATAAAGTGCAGCCAGGGATAAGAGCAGCTGGTACAGGTGATCAGAGTTACTCTCATGTTCCTTCCTGGGGCTCACTGCAGTCCGTCAGGGGTCAGCTCCTCTCCCGTGCCACCCACTGAGTCAGTCGCATGTAGGATAGCCTCATTGCAAAGTCTGGGAATGCTCCATAGAATTATTCCACAGAAAATACTTCTTCCATTGGGGTCAAGCATGAAGAGAATTTAAGCATAGGAATTTTTTTTTTTTTTTTAAGAGACAGGGTCTCACTATGTTGCCCAGCCTGGGCTTGAACTCCTGGCCTCAAGTGATTCTCCTGCTTTGGCCTCCCACAGTGCTGGGATTACAGGCATGAGCCACGTGCCTGGCCAGGAATTTTTTTTTTTTTTTTATCATAGTAACTGAAAAGCACTACCAACAAAGGGAAAAGATTGCCTGTATTCATTGAGAATGCAGTTTTATTGTGGTAAAATACACATAGCATAACATTTACCATTTTTACCAGTTTAAAGTGTGCAGATCAGTAGGTGGGGTACAGAGTTCTGCACATAAGCAGTTTTACAGCCTTGTTACCCGTCGATGCTCCAGCCTAATACTCAGCCTCAAAACTACTTTTCCTCTTTGTGGATGGATAATGCTTCAAGTGCTTCAAAATCCGTCTCAGATTTCACTCAATCTCTGTAACCTTCCTTATTCCAGTCAGACAACATTTGCTTCTCCAACTACTGTGCCCCTAAAGTTCTCTGCTTATGTCTGTTGTAGCATTTGTGACACAGCTATGCCACATCTGTTCTTTTAATGGGACTAGCAGTTGCCAGAGAGCAGGGACCATGTCTTATTCAGTATTGTGTCACCACTGCTAAAGACAAACAAGATGCTTGTAAAGATTGTTGGAATGAGTGAATAATGTCAAAGGGAACATGAAAAATGAAAGGTAACATTATTTAGAATAATATAAAGAAGTTATTTAGAACCAGATCGGTAAATAAGAAAGATCTCTTTTTGATGATTGTGCTTAACACAGAATGCTCAATGTGTCAGGTACTGTTTTGTGTGCTTTATATGTGTTAGCTCATTTAAGATTTACAAAAAGCTTATAATAGGAAAACGTCTCCATTTTTACATTTGAGGAAACTGAGGCACAGAACAGTTAAAGTACTTCCCCAAGTCACTTAATAGTAAGTGGCAGAGCAAGGATTTGAACCCAGGCCCTCTAAGTTAAAAACCTTCGCTCAACTACCCTCATATACTGCCACACTATTTTATTAAATTAGGTCTTCAGGAAATTTATTAAGGTTTCAAATCAGAAGCCAACATAGCTTCCATATGAAACCAGGAGGTGATATAAGCGTAACAGCTTCATTAGTGAATCCTTGAAGAATAATTATTTAAAAAATTATTTCACTGGTATTCACAGG
This sequence comes from Lemur catta, assembly GCF_020740605.2. Classification (NCBI taxonomy): domain Eukaryota; kingdom Metazoa; phylum Chordata; class Mammalia; order Primates; family Lemuridae; genus Lemur; species Lemur catta. The sequence goes on along the minus strand of NC_059129.1, from coordinate 71,997,752 downwards.
GGTTGAGGACCAGAGCATAAGTACCTTCTCCACCCTGTTCTACTATGTTTTCTCAGTTGAACTAGGTGGCTTAGTGTGACCATGGAGAATGTAAAGTAGACAATTGCAAATGTGAAACAAAGTATGAAACAGCAGCTCTCACACGGTGTAAAGCATGTTGATTCCACCATTCCCAGCACGTACAGTGGTTTATTTCCCATCATAGTCTTTTTGGCTATTGAGCTAATAGAACCATTTCCCCTGCCAAACTTCAATGTTAGGCATGCCCACTAGAAGATCATTCATGAATATTTTCACTAGTCAATTAATAAGCCTCTTTAAATTATATTTGGTTGTTAGGATCAAGTTTTCCATCCTTTTCATCATCCTAATTGTTTCTTTAGAAGATTTAGTTTTCAATGATACATTTTTGTTTTCAGAGTAGAAATTTAAATGAATTGTTTATAGATTAAATAAAGAATACTTCTTAGAAATGCAGAGTGTGTTATTTTTTTCCATGAAGAATGATGGCTGCTAAATAACTTTTGAGGATTTTTTAAAACTAGACAGTAATTTTTTTTAAAAAGTTTCACCCTGAAGCAATCATAAAGTTTCAGTCAGTATTCTGGAGTAGATTAACAGACCTATTTAACAACCAAGACATGCTTTTTCATTTCTCTTCTGCACCAGAAAAAAATGATTCTAAATTATAATTAGAAGTAAATGTGGGAAACTATATTTCTGTCTACCCATTAAGAAATGGCAGTTGGGAAGGAGTCTTTACCATGGCTGTGAAAGAGCACTTGATGACATGTAAGCATTGAGTCTTAGAACCATGAAAATCTATAGTGGAACACTTGCAGGAAACAGTGGCAATATAGAGCCGAGAGTAAATAAGCAACAAACACATTCCTTTTATATAGCCCTCTTTTCTGCTTTCTACCTTTGATTTAAATCTAGTAGAAATGATTCCTGAAACAATACTATCAACATATTTGTTTTTCAGTTGGATAGTTTTAAGATGCCAGGGCTAGAAAGTATAAGACTATGAAGAAAAGTGCTTAGGTACCTTCATGCCCTACATTACAGTAGCCGTCACTTCTTACCTCAAGGGGTGATGATGGAATTGGGGGTTGCAAAAAGAGTAAGGCAGTAATGTCATTGGGAATGACAGAGTAAGGACTCTGAATATTCTCTTTCATAAAAGTGATGAGATCACTGGCAAAATTTGTCAAAATCAACTTTTTCAGAACTATGGAAATTAACCAAAGGTATGCAACAATCTGGGGAGTATTTATTTTTAAAAAACTAGCTAAATCTTAGTAAGAACAGTGAGTATTGTGGTGTGTCAACTTGCCCTATTCCCACCTCCTTGTCTCCAGCGTCATGGTAGCCTTAAAAACCATAGCCTGACTACTGGAAGGGCAGAACACATTGGAACTAATTCAAAGATCCATTCTAAGAGAATTGTCATTATTTGATCTGTCCTGCATTTCCCTAGAAAACCCTACTCAAACAAGCCTTGTCTTTATCTGATCTCACTTAGGGCTCACCCAGTGCAAACAGCCTTTTCCCTGGGGGCATTTTTCCAAAACAACTTGTGGTGATTATTCACTATCACAGCTCCCTGAGGCAATGAAAACAGTTGTGACATACAACAAGCTTGGCAAAAAACTTAAAAAATGGGGAAGTATTTTATTCCATAGGGGACTATAGAAAGCTCTAATATATTTCTGGAAATCTAGAAGCCATCTGGATGTGTAGGGCTGTGTGCATGCCCTGGGCTATATACATGTTCAAGAAAAACCTAACAGAGCCTGTGGTTTACCTCTCTGACTGATCTTGAGTCTCTATGCAATCAGGAAGTAAAGACTAAGCCAGAGTTGTAAATTGCCTGGCTAAGTGTTGAAAATATACCCAACATGAACACAGAACATCTAGGCAAAGACAGAGATTCGTTGGTACCAGGCATTTAAGAAAATCTGTGTCCAATATTTAGCTGACCTCTAAGCTAACTGAGCATAGACTTTTACTGGCCACACTCAGCAACAAAAAAATTACAAGAAAGCAAAGGAACAAGAAAGTGTGGCCAATACACAAAAGAGAAAGCCATCAACTTTCCCTGAAACTGTCCCTGAAAATGTCCAGATATTGAACTTACTAGACAAAAACTTTAAATTAGATATTTAAATATATCCAATCAACTAAAGGAAACAATGACTAAATAGCTAAAGGAAAATATGAGAAGTATGTCTGACAAATAGAGGAGATTAATAAAGAAATGGAAATTATATTTTCTGAAAAAGAACCAGATAGAAATGCTGGAGTTGAAAAAGTACACTAACAGAAGTGAAAATTTCTTTAGAGGGGCTCAAAGCAGATTTGAGTAGGCAGAAGAATAAGTGAACTTGAAACATAGGGAAATTGATCCAGTTTGAGGAACAGAAAGAAAAAAGAATGAAGAAAAGTGAACAGAGCCTTAGAGTCTCATGAGTTAAATGTACCAATATGCATACTGTGAGTCCCAGAAAAAGAGAGGGAAAAGTACAGAAAAAATATTTAAGGAAATAATAATTGAAGACTTCCCAAATTTGTATGGAAAACTTTAATCTACACATCCAGGAAGCTCAATGGATTTCAGGAAGCTCAATGAAAATAAGCTCAAAGAGATCCACACCTAGACACATCACAATCAGCTAAAAGCCGAAGATGGAGACAATCTTGAGAGCATCAAAAGAAAGTGACCATTATTAACAAGAGATCTTCAATAAGATTAAGAGCTAATTTCTCATCAGAAACCATGGAGGCCAGAGGCAGTGGAATGACACATTCAAAGTTAGAAGGAAAGGGAAAAAAAAACAAAAACCTGTCAACCAAGAATTCTATATCCAGCAAAACCATCCTTCAAAAAAATGAAGGAGAAATGAAGACATTCCCAATTAACACCAATACAATTCATTACTAGCACATGGAATACTACAAGAAATACTGAAGGGAGTACTTTAGGCTGAAGTGAAATGACACTAGACAGTAACTCTAATACACATAAACAAATACCAACACTGGTAAGGTAACTGTTAATGAATCCACAAGGGGGGGATATAAGGGTGCTTGCTGCATAGAAAATCAATTATTGAGACAATGAGGATTGTCAAGGAAGAAAGGATTTATTACAGTGGATATGTCTACTGAGAGGGGGATGTATGAACTGTCTCAAACCCATCTCTCTGATCAATAGGATCAGGGTTTTTTTGGAGGTGAAATGAATAATGTATGAGGGGTGAGAACATCATCATGTGTTTGGGGTGGAGTGTAGGGCGTGCAAGCACAGTGAGAAATCATGCTAGTATATATATGCCATGATCAAAAAATGACATATAAGTTCCTCGCAGGCCAGAGATTTTAGTATTATAATGAGCTAGGGGTTAATATTGGTCATTCTTTCAGCCTTGTGCATAGGCTCAGTAGGTCCTTGGGCACAATCTGTGATGGAGTATCACTTATCTTGTCTTCTCTGAACAAACAGGTGGTGTAAGGCTGTGTAGTTACCTTGTGACTGCAAGGAGGCTTATCATTTCTGGGAAAGAAACTCAAAAGGGAATGCATCAGTGCAAAAGAAAGTTACAAAGTTCTTGTTGGCTTGGGAATTCGAAACATAAGAAAACTACCAAAAGAAGTTTTCTTGCTTATGGGGCCAATTACATAATGACATAGGTAAATGTGAAAGGTAGTATAAATGTAATTTTTTTCTGTAACCCCTTTTTTCCCCATCTGTTTTTAAAAACAACTACATAAAGCAATAATTAGAAATCTGGTTTCAGGGGCACAAAATATATAAAGATGTAATTTGTATGAGAATAATAGCACAAAGTGGGGGCAATGAATGGATCTAAATAGGAGCAAAGTTTTTATATACTATTGAAATTAAGTTGGTATTAATCTGAACTAGATTGTTAGAAATTAGAATGTTAATTGTAATCGCCATGGCAACCTTTAAGAAAATTTAAAAAAAATTACAAGGTAATTAAAATTATACACAAGGAAGTATCTGTTTAACACTGAAGAAAGTGGTAATAGAGAAATAGAGGAACAAAATGACATTAGACATGTAGAAAACAAATTGTAAAATGGCAGATATAAATGTTAATTTATTAGTATTAATAATTACATTAAATGTAAATGGTAGAGACAATCCAATCAAAACATAGATGGGCAGAATGGTTAAAAAAACATGAAAAAACTATATACTGTCTACAAAACAAATATTTTAGATTCAAAGACACAAGTAATTTGAAAGCAAAAGGATGGAAAAAGATACACAATACCAATAGGAACAACAACAACAAAAGAGCTGAAATGGCTATATGAACACCAGACAAAATAGACTTTAAGACAAAAATATTATTAGAGACCCCAAAAAAGTTGATTTTATGATGATTAAATGGTCAATATATCAAGAAAATATAACACTTATAAACATATATGTAACTTACAATGGAGCCCCAAAATACATGAAGCAAAAATGACAGAACTGAAGGAAAGAATAGACAGGTCAACAAAGAAAGTTGCTAATGTCAACATCCACTTTCAATACTAGGTAGAAAACTAGATAGAAAACCAACTAGGATAAAAGACTTTAAAAACGCTATAAGCCAATTAAACCTAATGAACATCTATAGAACACTCCATCCAATAATGGTAACATTCTTCTAAAATGTACAATGGAACATTCTCCAGGATAGACCATCTGCTAGGCCATAAAACAGGTCATAATAAATTTACAATAACTGAAATTATACAAAATATGGTCTTGGAGTAATTGGAATGAAATTAGAAATCATTACAAGAAAGGAGTTTGTGAAATTCACAAATATATGAAAATTAAACACCACATTCCTAAGTAATCAATTGGCTAAAGAAGAAATTACAAGGGAAATTGGAAAATATTTTGAGATGAATGAAAATGGAAATACAACATACTCAAACCTATGGGCTACAGCTAAAGCAGTGCTTAGAAGGCTTCAAGTGCCTCTATTAAAAAGAAAGATCCCAAACAAATAACCTGATATTATACCATAAGAAACTAGAAAAGGAGAAAACTAAACCCAAAATCAGCAGCAGGGAGGATGTTATTAGATTACAGCAAAATAAATGAAATACAGACTAGAAAATAAGTAGAAAAAAATCAATGAAACAAAAAATTTGTTCTTTAAAAACATCAGCAAAATTGACAAACCATTAGACTATCCAGGAAAAAGGAGAGAAGCCTCAAATTACCAACATCAGGAATGAAAGCAGGAGCATTACTACCAACCTTACCTCTCTAAAAAAATTATAAGAGAATACTATGAAAAATTATATGCCAACAAATTAGATTACCTAGATGAAAATGAACAAATTCTTGGAAGGACTATTAAAACTGACTCAGAATGAGAAAATCTGAATAGACTTATAACAAATAGACTGAATTAATAATCAGTAAAACTTCCTACAGAGAAAAGCCCAATTCCAGAAGGTTTCACTGGTGACTTCTACCAAGCATTTAAAGAAAGATTACCACCAATCCTTTACAAACACTTCCAAAAAATAGATAAAAGGGAACACTTTTGAAGTCATTCTATCAGGCCAATGTTACTTTTTTTTTTTTTTTTTTGGTAGAGATGGAGTCTCGCTATGTTGCCCAGGCTGGTCTCAAACTCCTGGCTTCAAGCAATCCTCCTGCTTCAACCTCCCAAAGTGCCAAGATTACAGGTGTGAGCCACCATACCCAGCCTCCAATGTTACCTTGATACAAAACCCAGACAAAGACATCACAAAGAAAAAAAATTGCAGACCTATATCCCTTTTGAACATAGATGTTAAAACCCTAAACAAAATACTAGTACTAGTAAAGTGAATCCAGCAACATATGAAAAGGATTATACACCATGACCAGGTGCAATTTATCCCTGGAATGCAAGACAAGTTCAAATACAAAAGTCAATCAATGTATTGATACTATATCAGTAGAATAAATAACAAAAGCCACATGATTATATCAATAAGTGCAGAAAAAGCACCTGAAACTATCCAACATTCTTTCATGACAAAAACTCTAGACAGAAGATCGATAAACTAGTAATGGAAAGGAACTTCCTCTACTTGATAAAGCATATCAATGAAAAACTAACTGCTAACATTATTAATAGTCGAATACTGAAAGCTTTTTCCATAAGATCAAGAACAAGAAAAGAATGACCCCTCTTGCCATCTGTATTCACCATTGTACTGTGGATTGTAGCCAAGGCAATTAGGCAAGAAAAACAAATAAGATATATCCAGATGGTAAAGGAGTAAGTAAAACTATCTCCATTTATCAATGACATAATTTTTTACCTAGAAAATCCCAAAGAACCCACACACAACAATTTAGTGCTAATAAGTGAGTTCAGGAAGCTTGCATGATACAAAATCAATATATGAAAATCAATTGTATTTCTACATACTAGCAATGAACAATCTGAAAATGAAACTAAAAACAATTTCACAATGGTGTTAGTAATAATAAAATACTCAGTAATTAAAAGTATAAGATATATATTAGAAAATACATACAAAATACCATTGAAACAAAGAACTAAGTAAGTGGAGAGACATCTTATGTTCATAGATTAGAAAACAATACTGTTATGGACTAGAAGGCCTAATGTTGCTAAAGTGACAGTATTCCCCCTAATTAATTTACAGAATTAGTGCAATCTCTATTACAATTCTGGCTGCACTTTTTGCAGAAAATGATAAGGTGATTGATCCTAAAATTCATATGGAAAAGTAAAGAACTTAGAATAGCCAAAACAATCTTGAAAAAGAAGAACAAAGTTGGAGAACTTAATACTTCTCAATTTGAAAATTTATTATAACACCACAGTAATACAATTGGCAAGCATGGTGGTACCTGTAGTCCCAGCTACCATGAAAGCTGAGGTGGGAGGACCGCTTGAGCCCAGGAGTTTTAGACCAGCTTGGGCAACAGTGAGACACCATCTGAATTAAAAAAGAAAGAAGGAAAAACTACAGTAATACAGTGTGGTACTGGCATATGGATAACCATAGATATTAAAGAAATAGAATTGACAGTCCAGAAATAAACCCTATATTGATTTTTTTTTGCCAGAGGTGCCAAAATCATTCAATGAGAAAAGAATAGTCTTACGGTGCCCAGAGTTATGAATGTAATAAAAACTACTTAATCATACCCTTTAAAAGAGCAAGTTTTAATACAGTGAATTATATCTCAATAAGGGGAATGGGCAGGAAAGACTGACACATACAACATTTCAAAAGGTAGTGTATGCTTTGCTAGGAAGGGATATGAAAGGAGAGTCGGCCACCTCAGAATTAGAGAAGAGAGGACAGACAAGAGGTACCACACACATATCTTTTTTTTTCTCCAGCAAGTTCCATGACGGTACTGTGTGTATATACCTTTTTTAATTTGAAAGTTTAAATATTGTAAATATTGTTTAAAGTGGGTAAAGAGATTTTTGAAATTACCTGATACCTACTGGCAATACTAAAAGTGTGTCAAGAGGCCAATATTCTATAGTACACCCAGCTAGAGTGATTATTACAGAGAACAAGTTGTTAGTTTCTTTCTTGTGACCAGACTATAAAGATATTGTTGCCAAAAGCCATCTGTTATGAACTGGAAAGAGTTTTTTGTTTTTTGGTTTTTTTTGGTAATAGCCCTGTTGAAATTACATTATGTGTGGAGAAAAGAGAATGCAGTAGTGGGACAAGTTTATGGAGGTGAGACTAAATTGATACCTACAAAATAGAAGGGACTGATAAGCACTATAGATGCTGTTAACTGTGGCTGAAGGGGAAGAGGAGGTTTGCTATACTTTGCTTCTTCCTTTCCAATCTGTGTGCCTTTTTTTTTTTTTTTTGCCTTATTTAAATGGCTAGGATTTCCAGTGCACTGTTGAATAAAAGTCGAGAGCAGTCATCCTTGCCTCATTTCTAAATTCAGGGGTCTAATACTCACTCTTTCACCATTAAGTATAATGTTGGCTGTAGGTTTTTTTGTTTTGTTTTGTTTTGTTTTGTTTGTAAATGCCTTAAGTTGAGAAAGTTCATTTCTCTTCTTGTTTGCTGAGAGGCTTTATTTCTTCTTCTTTTAACTAGATGTTGGGTTTTATAAAATGCACTTTCTCTGTTAATATGGTGAATTATATTGATTTTGAAATGTTGAACCAACATTGCAATCTCAGGATAAACCTTATGTAGTCATGATTTGTTGTCTTTCCTATTGTTGGATTTGCTAAAATTTTGAGAATTTTTCTGTGTTCATGAAGGTTGTTGGTCTGTAGTTTTCTTGTGATGTCTTTGTCTATTTTTAGTACCAAAGAAATGCTGGTTTCATAGAATAATTTGAGAAATGTTTCCTCCTTTCTGTTTTCTGGAAAAAAATTCGTGTAGAATTTCTGTTATTTCTTCCTTAAGTGTTTCATAGAATTCACCAGTGAAGCTGGCTCTGGAGGGTTGTATGTATGTGTGTGTGAAGATTCTTAATTATAAACTTCATTTCCTTAATTGATAACAGGGCTATTTCAGATTATCTGTTTCTTCATTAGTGAACTTTGGTAGCTTATCTTTCAAGGAATTTGTCCATTTTGATCTACGTTGTCCAATTTACTGCCATAAAACATTGCTTATAATATTCCTTTATTATCATTTTAATGTTTGTAGAAACTATGCTGATATCCCCCCCTTCATTTCTAATGTGGTCATTTGTGTCCTCTCTGTTTCCTGGTAAGTAGGGTAGATATTTGCCAATTTTATTGACTCCCCCCCGCCAGGGCTAGGTTTTTATTTCATTTATCTTTTCTATTATTTTCTATTTCTACTTCCCTAAGTTTTGCTCTTATTAGTACCTTTTTTCTGTTTACTTTGTGTTTCCTTTACTTTTTCTAGGTGGGAGCTGAGGTCATTGAGTTGAGACCTTTCTTCTTATCTAATAAGTGCTTAATGCTTTAAAAAAAATTCTATTTAAGCAATGCTATAGATGCATCTCAAATTTTGATTTGTTTTCATTTTCATTCAGTTAACCACTTTCTCATTTCCGTTTTGATTTCTTCTTTGATCTACATTTTATTTACAATTATGTTGTTTAGTTTCCAAATATTTGGGGGATTTTCCAGATATCTTTATATTACCAACTTCAACTTTAATTCTGCTGTGGTCACGTTAGAGCCGGTTCCCATCTGCCCCGGGAACAGAATCAGAAGACTCATCCAGAAGAATTTGCAGTTTTGAAGGTGCCGGGGCGGTGCATTGTCAAGCCTCTGCCTGGGGCTGAGGAATGTCTCTCAGAGGCCTTCCCCTGGGCAAGACATTCGACTCTGCACCTGGTCTCCAGGCACCGGTGGTCGCCACCTGCCCAATCTTAGGGCAGGATCTCGGTGGGACCTCCAAATGTTATGGTCTGAGATGCGAGAAATGACCACCTGAAGACCGAATTGAGCCAAATCAGGAGTCTTTATTAGCTGGCCAGCGACTGCCCTCTGCACCGCCCAAAGGCGGCACAGAAAGCAGCAGTGAGCCTTTGAAACAGAAAGTTTTTATAGTGTAAGTTTGTGGGTGGACAATTACTAAGACAGAGCAAGCACGTGTACAAAAAACCTTGAGTAAGCATGATATCATTTTCTTATCTTTGGTGTAACAGGAACTGGGCAGTTTGGGCTCTGGGCCATATCTTGTTCACGTAAAACATGAGTGTCATAATAGCTTTACGCAAAACGTGGGGGCTGTCATCATTTTACGCAGAACACGGGTGTTGTAGTCACTTAGGAATTTCTGTGTTGGGGGTAGCAAGCAGGAGCAAGCAGGTTTTACAGAAGCAGAATGGCAGATTAATGATTTTTCAGCACAAAACTCAGACTGTAACAGTCAGAAAACATACTTTGTACAATTTGAATTCTTTTAAATGTATTGAGACTTGAGTTATGGCCCAGACTGTGGTCTACCTTGATAATGTTCCATGTGCACTTGAAAAGATTGTGTATTCTGCTATTGTTGGGTGGAATGTTCTATAAATGTCATTTAGGTCTAGTTGTTTGGTAGGATTATTTAAGCATTATATATTGTTCCTGAGTTTTCAGGTTGGTAAACTTTTCAGTCATTGTTTCTTCATATATTTTTTTCTCTCTCTTACCTTTCGTTTTTGTGACTCAATATGTGTGTGTGTTTTGGCTTTTTTATTTTTGTGTTTCATTTTGGTAGTTTTTATTATTAGGTGTTCAAGTTAACTAATCTTTTATTCTGCAATGTCGTATCTGCTGTTAACCCCACCCAGTGTATTTTTCATCTCAGACATTGTACTTTTCCCCACTGAGATGTCTTTGGGTCTTTTTTATGTCTTCCATATCTCTACTTAGCATACTGAATCTTTCCTCTACCTTTTTGAACATATGAAGTATATTTACAATATATTTTAATGTCCTTGTTCTATAATTCTCTCATCTGTGTCATTTCTGGATTTGTTTCTGTTGACTGAATTTTCTCTTCATTATGAGATTATACGAATATTTTCCTACTCTTTGTATACCTGGTAATTTTTGTGTCTCAGGCAATTTGGCCAGATAATTTCTTTCTATTTTTAGTAGAGACGAGGTCTCACTCTTGCTCAGGCTGGTCTCGAACTCCTGACCTCGAGCGATCCACTCGCCTCGGCCTCCCAGAGCTAGGATTACAGGCGTGAGCCACCGCGCCCGGCCTGTCTCAGGCAATTTGAATTTTATGTTGCTAGGCACTGGATGAAATATATACACACACTCAGAAATATATAATATATATATATAATGTATAACATATATTATGTATTGTAAATGTTTTTGAGCTTTTGAGCTTTGTACTGGGACACAACTAAGTTAACTTGGAAACAATATGATCCTTTACTGGCTTGCTTTTAAGGTTTGTTAGGCAGAACCAGCTTAGCCTCTAGTTGAGGGCTAAGTTGACCCCACAATGGATAACAATAACCTTCCAGGTACTCTCCAAGGTACCCCAGCTGTCACGAGGTAGCTTGACTCTGGCTGTTGAGAATGTGAACTATTCCCAGCCCTGAGTAAGAGCCAATAATTGATTCACCTGCTCCTTTCCAGTAGTTCTTTACCTGGCCTCAGGTAGTGTTGTGAGCATTTGCTGATCATACTCAGTTGAAGATTTGAGGAGAGTCCTTTCCAATACTCTGCCCTGCAAATTCTAGTTGTCTTGGCCTCCTCAAATTCTCAATTCTGTTTCCTCAACTTGAGGAGAATGCAGAGATTTTTGGGTTCCTCTCTGCATGGTGTAGCCTGAAAACACACTTCAGGGAGGAAGCTGAGGCAGTTGTAGGGCTCACAATTCTCTTTTCTCAGAGATCTCTATCCTGCATGCCTCTTTCCCAATGTTTGGAAACTTTTTTCAAACATTTTGTCTGGTTTTTAGTTATTTAAACCAGTAGGGGAAAAACAGAACCTGTTGCTCTATCTTGTGCATAAGTGGAAATGGCTTGTTGGGCTTTGAATGTCTTTCTACTCAGTTATCAGTCAGTAAGCATATATTGAGGCAGGCCTTGTCCCTCTGCCTGGGAGAGAATAATTGTCCCTCAGTATCTGTGTCAGGGGGATTGGTTCCAGGACTCCTACAGATACCAAAAATCCATGGCCACTCAAGTTCCCAATATAAAAAGGCATATTTGCATAAAAAACTATGCACATCCTCCCATATACTTGAGATGACTTATAATACCTAACACACTGAAAATGGTACACAAATAGTTGTTATACTGTTTAGTTCTTAAATTTGTATTTTTATTGTTGTAGTTATTTTTTACTGTTTGTTTTCAAATATTTTCGACCTGTGGTTAGTTGAATCCACAGATGCAGAACCTGCACATATGGAGGGCGACTGTATATCCTCCCCCCAACTCCCTTTGAAGAACTCAGGAAATCCTCCTTTTGCAGTGAACAACTATTTTTCATATGCACTTTATTTTTCAGACAACCGACCAAGGCAGAAAACCCTACTCCCATTATTTTTGCAAGGCTCCTAGTATCTCAAAAGCCACTGCAATATCTTTAAAGACAAACTAATCTCACTAAAAAAGGGAAGATATAATATTGGAAGTATAAATACTTGCAGTTGAAGAAAACTCAAGATGTCCATCTTAGGTTGGAAATCAATGCCTTAGGAGCTAAAAAAGTCTTTCCCGTGGCTTCAGAGGGGAGAACTCTGTTTAACTCTCCTCAGCTTTACAGCAGGTCAAACGTTTCCCTAAAAGCAACCCAGGGTTTGGCCTAGTTAACAAACGGTCAGTCCCTGCCTCCTCCTTTTGAAGAGCTCACTGAGCAGGGCCTGGCAAAGGAAACTGAGGTAGCTGGTTAAGGAGCATCTGAATTGTGCTGTCTCCACCTTCGTATTAGAAAATAGAAAAACACTTGGCTACTGTGGTGTGCCACGCTAACTTATCTCCAGGGTGCTGGCCTTCCAGGTGCGTGCCGTTCTCTAGTGAGGCCAGGAAAGAGGGTTTTGCAGCAGAACAATGTGTAGCTTCATGACTGGCCGTCAACTTTTCCTCAGTTGTAGATTTTGCCATGTAACTCTGTGTTAAGAGCTAGAAGGATATCCCTAACTTGAGGAAAACAAAATACTGTTAATCTGAATCCCTCAGTGGTTGTGATGATGTTAAAGTCTTGGGGGGAAATGCAGGAAATCAGATCAAAGTGGCTTCGTATCATTTTCAGAATTACTTCTGCACTATTTGGATTCTGTGTTTTTAAGAGAATGGAAAAATAGAGTCAGTACCTTGCAGCCGCATGAAGAATCTACCAGAAGCTTCAGTGTGATTGAGAAGGGCAGACTCTAATCTAGATTAAAAAGGATGAAGCTTATTTATAAGCACATGAAAAAAAAAAAGAACTCTTTTAACATTTGACCTATTAGAAAAGGCATTTTGTGTATTAATCTGAACCTTTGGCTTTTTGTTGAGTACTGTGGCTGGCTTAGTTGTGCCTGAGGAAGGCTTCAGACTTGTTTCCATAGTGGTGTGACATGCAGGTGGCCTGACTCTGCCACCCAGAACTTATATTAGCCCTTTACCTGTCAACCAGTATTCTTCCAGCCATACATGGTGGCTAATACTGCCTGCCCCTCATAATATTTACAATGGTATTTTTATTTATATATTGTACCATCTTATGAACAGTGCTTTGCAGTCAGTAGAGTAGTCCTTCCATACATTAATTTTCCATCAAACACTAAGTTGAGAAGGTATCACACTTCTCTTGCAGATGAGGAAATGGGGAAGTTGCACAATCAAGAAGAGTTAATGACTTGGCCAGTGCAGGAAACCTAGGCAAAAACAAAAGGCTTCTAATTCCAAATTCAGTGTTCTTTCTGCTAGAATGTGCTGTCTCCCTCCAGGACTGGTGGAGGATACTGGGATTGTCCTAAGGCTAATGCTTTATGATTGTTTGTTCACTCTGCTTCACTCAGCACCTGCTGTACCAAGTTGTGTTTGTAGTGGCTTAGTGTCAAGTCTTCCCAAAAGGCAGCAGGGTCCAAAACAGGAGACTGGCCCAGTCTGTCATATGGAGAGGCTATGAGAATGGTGATCATGCTATTCTCACCACTCCTCCATTACAGCCTGGTATCATTTGGTACTTACCTTGCTCTCTTTTGCAAAAAGCAGCATAAATCATTTAATGTAGAGAAGGGCAAAAAGTTGCTAAGAAGTGTTCCTGGGGATTGGTCTTATAGCTTCAACTCTGGGAGGGTGCCTGACTTTGCAGTGTCACCTTAGTCATTAAGAGCAAAGGAATCCAGGGCTTCAGACCTTCAAAATAATTACTTGCTGAGATCGCAAAACAGTTACTTGCAGAGTTGCTTTAAAGGCTAACGCTGAAACACAGAGTTTGTTTAACTACAGGTTAAACAGTAATGATTTTTCACATGACCAAACCACTGAAGGCAATTTACACTAATTTTATTCTTTTTTTTTTTTTTTGGTAAATGATAAACAAAAAACAAATTTATCAAATGGCCTATACTAATTTCCAAAGCCCCTACCCTTTTCAGATTGAGCCAAATTAGAAATTTAAACCAAATGATTGTAAATTAGGTATTATTCATTTTCTGGCTAATTGACTTCTACCACTCAATCTTCTAAATGCAAAGTGCATCAGAGCAGTGCTGATGCTGATAAAGCGTGCACAGTGACCCTAAGGGGCGGGCAGAAGAACGGGGCAGGCAGCCGCACACTCCAAGGATGGCCAGGGTAAGTCTGTACGCTTTTCTGCTGCATTTAGTTCTTAGTTATTCCAAAGTGTCAAATGTGGGGATGTGATGACCTCTGTGAAACCTCTTATAAAATTCACCCTCAATTATCAACAGACTAGACTTCATATTTTACATAGGTGCCCCGCTGTGCACACCTCTACTTTGCACTGAATGCACAATTATTGTAATGGTTGATTTTCCTTTTGAGACTGTAATACAGGTAATGTTTGTATACCAAGACCTGACATATAGTATTTAAAAAATTGTTTTTGATGTGACCAAATTTATATAGAAAAAAAAAGAAGTACACCAATATTTTACTTCTAAAAGTCATTTTTTTTTTTTTAACTTTTCACAAAGGATTTGCTGTAAGTCTTCAAGTCATCCTGTCCAACCCAAAAGCTGTATTTAAGCGGCGTGGATCCCAGCCAGGGATGCAAGAATCTGACTTTCTAAAACAAATAACAACAGTGGAAGAACTGGAACCAAAAGCAAATAACTGCACCAAGGTATTCATTTCACTTGTGCTGCCTGACCTTGAGTGTCAGCGTTGAGAGTGTGCTACTTAGCATACTTCCCTCTCTTTTAGGTTCTCGTGTGGCACACTCGGACAGAGAAGGTTAATCTCGCCAACGAGCCAAAGTACCACCTGGACACAGTGAAAATTGAGGTATAAAATCAAAGCAACAACTGGTGCAGTTTGCCTGGCCAAAGGATGTGGACGAGGATGTTTGGAGTTTAGGCTGCAGAGATTCAGGTATTGTTCACTTTACTTCAGTACAACAGCCTTTATTGTCATCTGATGGACATCTGTGTAAACAGTGCTTGTCAGTTAACAGAAGCTAACCGGATGGTACAAAACGTATGTTTTGTCTTCATTTGTTCTGCATGTTTTCCCTACAACTAAATTGGAAGATTTTTGTATAGTACAGTCATATGACACTGCAGGATACTATTCTGAGTATCTTACACTTTCTTCCTCCCCCTCAATTTGGCAGCACTGAACAGCTTTTAGAAACAAGATGAGAGGTATTTTATCAGGTAAACGTTCCCAATTCCTGACTTTGCAACATTAAGTAATTTTTGGAAGACTGGTGGCAGTATACATCATAGGAAATAAAAACCCCACAATTGAAAAGGTCTATGGATTCATCTGTTTAATATAGGGAAATAACATTTTGTCAATACTAGGCACCATAAAATGTAAACACAATTACTGTCATAAACCTGGATATACCTTCAAGGATTCAAAGTGGCTTTGTTTTAGTTACCCTGTTTGCATGTAGTGCAGAAAAAGGTCTTCATATTAGCACTATGTACATAAGACGAGATCCAAATTACAAGAGAGGCAGATAAAATTTGTATTCTTTAAACATTCGTTAAACTAAGTTTTGTAGTAACATCCAGGTTTATCTTCCTTTCACTAACCATGTTCCCTGTTAAGCACATCATAACAACAGCACAGTGGAGTGAATGATGAAATAAAAGAATTTTGATACACTAGAAAACAGTGCTCAGTGATACATTTACATTCTATTTATATGATTAAACATTTGATCATACAGTACAGTACCTTCCTACAGGATTACTGGCTAATTTGGGGGGTGGGGTTTATACTGTTAGAGGTATTACTAACATGATAACTACTTCCCTTATATGCAAACATTAGAGCTATAATTTTATTGAGAGTAAAACTGATTATGCAAGTTGACTGAGCAGCTTCTCAAATAATGGTGGTTTATGAAATCAGGGGAAATATGAGCAAAGCTGCTTTTGACATAAAATGGTTTATCAACCTGCTTTTCACCACATCAAATTTAATCAGTACAGACCAACACGGTCAATCAGATAATTCTTAATGTGAACAAATGGGTAAAAAGAAAAAAAAATATATGTACATGAATAAACAGGGGAACTAGATGCGTTTTAGCAAGGAATGTCAGGTGGTAGTTCTGGATGACACTTGTATCTCAGTTTTCATTTCCACAGTTGTGTGCTGAGAGTCTGCCCCGATGAGCTTCCAGACCATCCTGCTGTTGTGGTAGGGGGCTGGCCAAAACCCGCCGCGGGGGTGGCAGTATTGATACTCATGCCAGCCATTTGCTGATTCATCTGTGAAACACAGAAAAGGCTTAGTTTAAGAGGCTTTCCTTCACTTTTAATTCTTACTTCTTTAGCCGCAGTTGGGTATTTTTTCACTAATGTGAAAATTAGTCAAAGCACTAGAGTAAAAAGCAGGCTACCATACAAATATTTTTTAAAGAAAGCAAATAGGAAAACAAATAGCTTTGTTTCCTTCTACTTTTTAGCACTGCCTATAAAGTGATCTCAATCATATTTATTGACTTTCTAGATTCAATTTCTTATCCCTAAAGATTAACCACAGCTGAAAAAAACTACCAAAGCAATCTTTGAATTTGTATCTGGGTATATGATTATATTATAAAATGAGTCCATTACTCTAACTTTCAACTGCACTAGGATATTGTGCTTTAACTACTAAGGACTAATTCTCTATTAAAATCTTAAATGGCTCTATATACTTTCTAAATATTAAAAATGTACATTTTTTCTTTTGCTGATCTAACATCTAAAATTAATTTTCATTATATGCTATAAAATATATTACATGTATTTTTCTTCCAGATCAGAGTCAAATATATACAAGTATCTTAACTCTGTGGTTCTCTTACTTCCAAAATTGGTGAAAAGTGAAGGAAAGGCACGATGTAAAGTACAAAGTGGGTTCAAAACCTGTGCTCAGGGTTAGACTGTATTCTTAACAAAATTTGAAAGACATCACTGATCAGGCATAAGTGAAGGGGCAGATCACATCTTCATACCCACTAAAGGATTTTTAACCCCCTGTCATCGGCCACCAGATTCTACTGACAGGGTGCTGGAGAACAGCATCACCCCTCTGCACTATCTGCAGTAAGAGCCAGTGTTATCATCTAGCACGGTAATTTGAGCAGGGTGTGCTTCAGCACTGTGGCCACATAAAAGCTGTGACTGACATGTGACACTTAACAATTTTTGAGATTCCCAAAGGATAGACACCAATGTCTTAGATATATTCCTGTAAATGGTGACAGCAAAAATAACTTGGAGTATTCATGGGATATACAGTGATTTTGCTAATGTTAGTTAGAAATCATTCTATGAACACTCTCAGGGTAAAACAACTGACCAAGCAGAAACCAAGATCACCGAAATGCTGGAGGAAATGTAAAAGGAAGAAGACTGGGAGCATGAACCTAAGGAGCTAGAGAAATGTCACCTTTTCACTCTAACTTAGGTAGAAATAGGATTTTATAACATGAAGGAATGTCTGAGACAAACAGGGACTTGTTCATACCTTATGGGAATTCTTGAGCCAGTGGGTACTCTTTTAAATATAAAAAAGTCATTAAAAGCTATGTAAAAAGAAAATACAACTTTACAAAGGTTTTTGGACAAAAAGAATTTTTACAAATCTATGGGAAGTAACCATATGACCTGGAAGAGAGCCTAAACCTAATAGTGCTTTGAGAATAGGAGACTGGATTTTCTTTCTAATTCGTGAAAGTTACCAAAAAAATACCCCACCAGGCAGCTGGGTAAAGCTTGGTGTCAGAGAGGGAGTCTCTCATGATGCCCAAGATAATTTCGAGCTGTTGACAAAACAGATTAGGGATGTTCACCAGTACGGTTGTGTTACAATCTGAAATGAAAAATACTTAACGTTTCTTTACAGAATACTCTAAAAATAGGGATGGCATATTATATTTCTATTCAACACAACTTCCTACTATCTATAAACACTTTTGACCTTATACAACATTACTCTTAGAATTCTTTCTGCCAGATTATTAGATTTAAAAACAAATAAAACCATTTAGAAAATAAATCTGGTTTCTTTGATTTGGGAGAAATTGGAGAGTAAATGACCCCTACCTGTGAGAGGCTCCACTGTGGCTGTTGAGCTTGCGGCAGGCCAAACTTACTCTGCGGTGCACCCATTTGTCCCACCATTCCTCCTTGGGGGCCAACATTTTGAGGAAGTGGCATCACACCAGTTTGTGCATTTCCCATAAACCCATTGGGCATGGGCATGCCCACCATCATGCTTGCACTCTGTCCCATCACATTTCCTATGAGGCCAGGAGCTGCAGGCACTGGTACACCCATTGATGGAAAACCTTGAAATGCAGCCGGTGCTTGTGAGGTAAATGGTATATTTGTGGGTCCCATAAACACACCTGCATCACAAGAACCATGAGAAGAAAATGAATGAAGAAAACAGGGCTATTGCATATAGCTGCACTCACCACCATAGTCAGTCAGAGAAAAAGGATTACTGTCTTTCTGAACTACCCATAGCAAACAAACATTTTAATTCCAGTCTGCTCCTACTGCCCAGACCAGCCCACACCTAAACCTTCAGAGCTGATTATTTTCAGAACGCAGGCAAATCAGTTAACAACCTGAGTAAATCTAAGAAATATAAAAGTATTGTGAAGATCAAACTACACAGCATGAGATTATATGCTGTTTCTGCTGATTTGTACCACTGGTCTCCCAATAGGCAAGTGAGAGTTGACTGTATCTGGCTTTGATGGAAGTAGCTGGGTTATCATACAATTTTAGCTCATATGTGAAATGCAGCTCATTATTTTAGAGAAAATGGTCTAACAGATTAAAATTGTAAACAAATGGTATGCTAGTATGTCATTCTAATTACAAAAAAATTTCAAACTTTTTTGGAATAATGTAATAATTCAGACTGTTTATTGTTTACCTGCAAAGAAAATGTACTGTATACAAAGTCATAAACTTCATACAAATAAAATTTCAATAATTCTTCAAAGATTATCCATGTCCTATAAGCTTGTGAAACAATATTAAGTGATATGTGAACAGCTTGTTAATTCTAAATGAATAAAGTTTTGTGAATCCTGTACATGTTCTTTTTAATTCTAACGCTTTGTTCATTTCAGTTTCATAGTTGTGTAAACTGCAACAAAAACACCCACTATATGGAAAAATAGGGAAGAAATATAATTTATATTATTATAATTACAATGGATGTATTTCTAGTAATGTCACAATTCATTGAAAGCAGATTTCAAAAGTAATTACCAGGAGTACTTTGCTGTTGAATGGTTCCTGCACCATAGAGAGATAAGATGGAGTCTTTGGAGAGTTGTTTCTTTGCCACTTCTTCCGATTTTGTGGTTTGCTCAGTGAATAGATCCAGATCCCCAGATGTTACTGTAGAAAGGGCAGCAGCTGCTGATGCAGAGGACGTCCCCTGAGACAAACACCAAAATAAGGGGTTGATTTCTGCATAGTAAAGCATAGCTCATCTGTAACTTGAAATCCAAATAAAGTTATAAAATTAGACAAACAACTGCAGAAGGTAAAATGGTATCTAACATTCAAGAGGATAAGCCCACACACAAACATCTAGAGTCAAAGGCGCACAATGTTTCTTACTTTGAATCTGTTAATGTAAAAGAGGTAGATGAATGGGCCGGGCGCGGTGGCTCACACCTGTAATCCTAGCACTCTGGGAGGCCGAGGCGGGTGGATCGCTCGAGGTCAGGAGTTCAAGACCAGCCTGAGCAAGAGCAAGACCCCGTCTCTACTAAAAATAGAAAGAAATTATCTGGCCAACTAAAATATATATAGAAAAAATTAGCCGGGCATGGCAGCGCATGCCTGTAGTCCCAGCCACTCGGGAGGCTGAGGCAGTAGGATCTCTTAAGCCCAGGAGTTTGAGGTTGCTGTGAGCTAGGCTGACGCCACGGCACTCATTCTAGCCCGGGCAACAAAGCGAGACTCTGTCTCAAAAAAAAAAAAAAAAAAAGAGGTAGATGAAGCTCTTTCGTAATAAACTGCATTTACAAACTAGGCTGACACCACATTTTTGCTCATCACTCCTGAACACAATGGGTTCAACAATAGTTATGTGGCTGCTGTCTTGAGGGCCAGCACTCCTTGGCAACTACTGCTTCAAGGAACTGGTACCCTTGGAATAAAGAACATTTCTACAACTACAGCAGACTGCAAGAGGGTCCTTCTGTGGTTTAAAAGGTTTTGTCTCTTATTATAAAAAGCTGCATCATAAGAGATTTATAGACCTAGTCTAGGTAAGTTTTAACCACAACATTAGAATGCTTCTAATCTATCCAGAAAGGAAGTACAGCAAAAATTCAACCACCTGCACTCTCAACCATATCCTGCACTCCATTTTTGGATAAGGGGGCAAATGAACATAAATACAAATAAACCTGTAGATATTTAATATAACACAAAAATGTTCACTTAATCACCTATATCTTGCACACAGATAGTATTGTACAATCACAACTATTAACCTTAATGATCTCTGCAGTCATAAAATATTCAATCACATTCACATCTGTTTATATGGACTTGTTTTAAATATCAAAAGAGTTTCAAAGAATTCTAAGACTAGTAAAAGCTGGCTAAGATTCTTCTCAAACCGTAGAATAAAGTGAGCAGCAAGTAGAAGTTAAATTCAAACATTTAATGTCCTAGCTAGAACATCATGCAATAAATTGCCATCCATTCTACTCATAAACCAATTTAAGCAGAGCAAAATTTTGAATCCATTATGACTAATTAAGCAAGAATTATGAGATGTTAAAAAAGCCACCTAATTTTGCAAGAATGCGGAAATATGTAAGAAATTAGACATGATGGAATATCAAATTTAACAATGCCCTTGAATAAAATATATCTAAGCTACCAATGAAGCAACAGCAGGTCACAGAGGCTAAGAGCATGGGCTGGAGCCAGCCTGCCAGGAGTTGCTACAGTGTGTCTTTAGACATGTCACTTAACTTTTCCAGTCTCCCCCATAGAATAGGCATGAGCTTGATGACCACAAGAAGTATTTTGTACAATGGCTGGGCTAAGTACTTAGTGTTTATTGTTAATATTAACAAAGCAACTATATCCCTAAGTGGTCTTTTTATCATTTTTAGTTTCTCTTCAATCTAAGAATCCGCTGAAAATCCAAGGATCTATTCCCTGTGGATGAGAGAGAACTATAAGAAAACCCAAAATGGTAGGGGAAGCTATGAGTCCAATCTCATACTGGAGCAGCCTGACTAGTATTCACATACTCTAAACATCATGTATGTTTCTTCTGATGATGTAACATCTACAACATGGACACAGTCTAAAAATGGCCAAAACAAACAGCAGGGCTACTAAGCACTCAAATGTCCATTTACTTTTTTGGAGCTCCATTTGCCAGTGCTACAACCCCAGGATAAAAGGAGAACAAATTTGGGTGTCATTCTGCACTTCAGGAAGTTGCAGGGCCTCTAACCAAAGGCTTTCTGTCTTCTGGGCTTCCAGAGATAAACCAAGCAAGGACAGGACTCAGCACTAGTGCAGGTCTAGATACTGGTAGTGTATGTATATGAAAGATAGGACAGGAAAGGAGTTTCTCCACATCAACACTGGGAATTCTGAAACTGTTTCTCCCGACCCCAATACACATGTACACTCCTGTCAGCTGAGTATTTCTAACTCCCTTTAGGGAAGACTAGATTCCAGACACACATAGCAGATGATAAAATCAATCTAATTCATATTCACAAGTTAGAGAATCCTTTACTAGCATTTATACATACTCAGAAAAAACACCAGGAATGAAAGAATACAGGGTTCAGAATAATTCATAATCTTGGTGTCCAAACTAGTTTGAGCTCAATTTCACATACTAAAAACCCTCCAAAATTAGTAAATTACATAGTACCAATATATATATAAAAACTATATTTTCAGCAGCCCCCTCCATTTTCAAAGGCATTATTTTGTAAATATGTCTGGATTTTAATCATTATATGTAGATGAACTATAATTCTGTTCACCAAATATTTTACAGGGCTCAATCTAACTGGCACAATTTTCATCCAAAAACAATGTTCCAAGAATGAGATATGATTTAAAAAATTAAGCCTATTATTCTCCCAGGTACTGGTCAGAATGCCCACAGTATGAAGGCCAGTCCTAACCCTCCAAAATCCAGGAGCTACACCCCACACTCCTTTTCATGGCACTACTTTTTACTTAAGAGTTAAATGAGCCTGGCGTGGTGGCATGCGCCTATAGTCCCAGCTACTCGGGAGGCTGAGGCAGGAGGATTGCTTGAGGCAGGAGTTCAAGACCAGCCAGGGCAACCCAGCGAGACCTTGTTTCTAAAAATAAACAAAAAAAAAGTTAGCTGAGCATGGTGGGGTGGATCTGTAGTCACAGCTACTTGGGAGGCCGAGAGGATCTCTTGAGACCAAGAGTTCAAGCCTACGACCAGCCTGGGTTATATAGTGAGACACCTTCTCCAAAAAAAAAGGTTAAATGAAGTCTGCATTGTGCCACTTTCTGCTTTGATACTGAACAGAATATGTGAAGTACACTGAAGCCTCAGAGCTGGGGTCTAATTCTGTAAGCAGTTGCAAAGCAACTCTCACACCCCAGGGGAATCTAAAGAAGTCTAGCAAATATAACAGCCTCAACTAGAATGCTAAACCAAAATAAATTGCTTTTCATACTCTGTCAAAGATCCTAAATACTTCTTTCTAAGGTCACAATATTAGATAATTTTTTTGTTGGCACATGTCTGCACAAATTCATAAGGTAATTAATGCTAATTAATTGAAACAGTAACAATACTTAGTCCTTCTGTGCTGTGGGAGGGGGAAAAGGGGCAAAGCCATAAAATAAGCCGTCTTTGCTGAAAATAAGCACTACTACTACAGATAATTTTGATAAAGATCCATTTAAAAATATTCCTAAGAAATCTACTTGTTCAATTCTAGTGGTAACTATACAATAACTATCATTATAACAATAAATATGTGTATGAAAAATAGATTGTTAGTCTTCTTAATAAGACTTTTTATTAAAATTTTCTATCGAAACAATTCAGATTTGGCTAAGTTTTCCTGTAGAAAAGGAAAGAGTTTATCTCAAAAATTATGCTGTACTGAAACAAACTAGTTGTTTATTTGTAAAGTATAAATTTAAAATAGAATCTGCATGTTGTTTGCTTAAGAGTAACTTGCTTCCTGAACATTCATATCTTCAACTTATAGAAATTCCATGTAATGTTGAGAAGGCAATACAAAATTTCTTTACCATAATACTTTTAAAATATCCAAAGTAAGTGACTTTGTTTATCTCAGGTAAAGTTAAGGTAGTGTGACTTTTTCCACTTGTTCATTTTAAACACTGTTATTTTCCTAAAGCAAGGGTTAGAACTTTAAAGACAGTGAATTATTTTAGGCTTTGTGGGTCATACAGTCCCTGTTGTAACAATTCAACTCTGAAACCAGTGGGAGTGGCTGTGTGCCAATAAAACTTTATTTGCAAAGACGAGCTGCAGGTTTAGCTTGCAAAGCCCTGCCCTAAAGAACAGGAGGCTCTCAAATCAGTGGCTGTTCAGAAATAATTCTTTCAAAATTGAAATTTCAAAACTTTTCCAAAAGGAAACAAGCAGTGACCATATAAAATCATATTCTTACCACGTACCTGAGCTGGGGGCATGACAGTTGCGGGTAAGGGATTAGAAATCATCGGTCCAAAGATGTCCAGATCATCATTCAGGGTTGGCACTGCTGTGTTTCCATTGGTCACTGGTGCCTCAGCAGGGCCATCTGAAAAGAATGTAGATTCTTATCGTAAGTTAGAGTCTCTTAAATTATTTAAAATATGGCATTACTTTTAAAAATTAATATATGCTAATAAGGGGGGGGAGCGCAAAAGCTGATGAAATATATGTCTCCCTCCTTCTCCAGTATCTATCTCCTTTCCCAAAGAAATCATTTCCAGAAGTTGTATTGTCCCAGAAATATTCTTATCCACTGGTTTCTAGGTATATATCCAAACCTCCTTTTTAAAAAATGGTATCAAACTATTCATATTATTCTATATCATGATTTTTTAATAACAGGATCACAAACTTTTTATAGCACTTCTTATGTGCCTGGCACTGTTCTGAGTACTTTACATATATTAGCTCACCTTTTGAGATAGATACTACTTTTGAGATAAGTGGTTAAGGTAGAATTTGATACCAGGCTTATAAATAATGCTCCTCCATTAAGTATGTGTGTGGGTGTGCGTGTTTTAGAGATCATTTCCTTTCTACCTACCTTACAAATAAATTTTGATGATTTTTTTTGAGATAGGGTCTCGCTCTATTGCCTTGGCTAGAATGCAGTGCCACATTCACAGCTCACTGCAACCTCAAACTCCTGGGCTCAAGTGATCCTCTTGCCTCAGCCTCCCAAGTAGCTAGGACTGCAGGCATTCACCACTACAGCCGGCTAATTTAAAAAAAAAAAATTTTTGTAGAGATGGGGTCTCGCTATTTTGCCCAGGCTGGTCTCAAATTCCTTGCCTACAGTGATCTTCCCGCTTCAGCCTCCCAAAGTGCTGGGTTTACAGGTATAAGCCACAATGCCCGGCCAGATGATTTAAAATGTCTGAAATATTGTATTTTAAAGTCACAATAAGGAAAAAAAGCCTAGATAGAAAAAAATACATTTAAGCGGATTCTACAGGAAACATCCATAAAACTGAAATAAACCCTTTCTTTATTCAAGCATAGCCACCTTTAGTGATGGCCGTACCAACCCACTGAACTGTACAGAGAAAGGGACTCTAAGCTTCCTACTTAAAAATTCAATTTTTAAAAAAAAGTTTTAAAAATTTTCAACTTCAAAAATTCAAAAAAAAAGTTTATTTTATATCCCCTTTTTATGTTAGTGAACAATTTACAAGGTGTAAGGAGTGGGAGTTTAGAGTAGGGTACAGTGGAGAAAGTTTGCAAGTATGGCGCTCCAGGGAGTGGCACATCTCGTAAGGTTTAGTTTTCTATGGCCACAACCAAGTAACAGTCCAGAGCATCACAACTACAATCTCTTGGGACTTATCTCCTAATCAATCTTCTATCTGAACAATTTACAATCTCATTTGATCTCTCTTTTGATACGCTATACTCTCTTCAAAGTTAAATCAGTCATCTTTAGAACTCTTTTCAATATTGAATGGATGTCTCGCACAAAGTAGGTACTCAAATATTAGACAAATTTTATGGAAGGTCTACTACCTCATGCATAGTTATACCACAATCCACAAAAACTCACAGGTTTCTTCTCTTTTTCCAAGTATAACTACAAAAATTGATATCTTCTATTTCCCTGTATAAGCTTCAATGAATTACAAAGAATTATCAACGAATGGTCACAATAAAATATTTTTTTACTATTTAATTTATAAAAGAGTGTTTTGAAACCAAAATTAGGTTAATTTGGAAGATATCAACTGCAAGTACTTTTCAAGCCATTTTCAGTGATACCACATTATCATAACCATAAAAAAGAAATATGCTTACTACATATATATATGTATTACACATTATATCTATATCAATCACTATGGACATTGAAAGGTGAAGCAATAATGTATAGATTATAATTTATAATATACAGAATTTTAAACTGTTTTAAGATACAACTATTAAAAGAATTACTAGGTTAAGTATAAAATGTCCAATTTCCTTAAGTACTAAGTTTGAGAGTTGATATTCCTGACATTTCACTTTGACACTTCTTTTATTTGTATTGTGAAGGTACATCCTCGGTCTTTAAAACGCATATTTTGCCTTGTGATTATCTTTCAAAATTTTTTAGAGCAATTTTTACGAAACCATGGATAAATCAAAAATTCGTGTTATTTTTGAATACGAGTTCTGTTGTGGAACCAGTGCAGTGCAGACAGCTAGAAATATCAACAAAGTGTTTGGGAAGGATGTGGCTAATGAATGCACAGTACGTTGATGGTTTGAAAAGTTCCATTCTGATGATTTTAATCTTGGAAATGAGCCACGTGGGCGACCTAAGACTAAGGTGGATAATGATGAGCTGAAAGCTATAGTGAAGCGAATCCATCACAACCTACATGTGAATTAGCAGCAAGGTTTGACGTTACTATTCCAACAACATTGGACCATCTGAAACAAATTGGCAAGGTAAAGAAGATGGGTATCTCATGAATTAAACGAGAGGCAGAAGAGAAATTGTCTCGAAGCTTGCCTTTCTTTGCTGTCACGACACAAAGGTGAAGCATTTCTACCCCGTATTGTTACATGTGATGAAAAATGGGTTCTTTTTGACAATCACAAGTGTTCAGCACAATGCCTGGATAAACATGAAGTGCTGAAACACAGTCCCAAACTGAATATTCATCAATAAAAGCTAACAGTGTCTGTTTGGCGGTCTTGCACTAGTATTATCAACTACAGCTTTATGAAACCTGATCAATCGATGACAGTGGATGTCTACTGCAACCAGTTGGGCAAAATGATGAAGACGCTTGTGATTAAGCAGCTGAGATTGGTCAATCAAGACAAGCCAATCCTCTTGCAAAACAACGCTTGACCACATGTTGCACAAACAAAGCTGATCAAACTACAGAAACTGAACTTGGAAACTCTCTGCCATCCACCGTATTCACCAGACCTTGCACCAACTGACTACCACTTCTTACAGCCTTTGGACCACTTCTTGCAAGGAAAAATATTCAATTCTCAATAAGCTGTGGAAAACACCTTTTGTAACTTCATCGCTACTCACTCCAGGCTTCTTCTCTACTGGCAAAAACAAGCTACCATTAAGATGGCAAAACTGTGTCAATAGTTTCTAACCCTTTCAAATGGCAACATTCATTTCGAAGTAAGACCTCTTTAAAGAGCTACTTTTTTTCCAGTTCATTCCACATTCCATTTATATGATGTGTAGTCCATCATGTAAATATTAGCCATAAATAAAGCTATATTTTAAAAGGACAAGGTATTCTAGATTTAAAACACAACTAGGCCAGAAACAGTGGTTCACACCTGTAATCCCAAGTGCTTCAAAAAGCTGAGGCAAGAGGATCACTGAGGCCAGCAGTTCGAGACCAGCCCGGGCAACATAGCGAAACCTGTCTCTACCAAAAATAAAAACATTTAGCCAGGTATAGTGGCACACACCTGTAGTCCCAGCCACTTGGGAGGCTGAGGCAGGAGGACTACTTGAGCTCAATAGTTCGAGGTTACAGTGAACTGTGATCATGCTACTGCACTCTAGCCTGAGTGACAGAGCAAGACCCTGTCTCAAAATAAACACACACAAACACACACACACACACACACACACACACACACACACAAAACACTAAGGGAATACCTTCTTTGTGGTATTTACAGCATTTCAGTAAAGAAACCCAAATAATGACATGTAAGCCCATAGTGCTTTAACCCATAAGGTACATAGTGGTGGATAGGCAAACAACCCCATCAACTAGACATGTTTAATTCTATCATATGAATGAGGAAACACTTATTAGCAGAAAATATAACTATTGTATATATAAACTTACAAACAGAAGCACATGTCCTCTAAAACAAAATATACTATAATGAAAAGAAACAAAAGTAAAAAAAAAAAAAGCTGAGAAGCTGAATATAAGCAACTATGTTCAGTTTTTCAGTTAAATTTTTTTTTGTTTTTTAAAGCAATAGCAAACCCAAACAATTAGGATACATTTATGAAAAAAAAAAAACTTTAACATGAGAAAATACTGTTCATTTAATTTTTTTGGTGAATTGAGAAAATACTATCAGTTTTTACCACAGCACATGTCAATCTAGTTCACCGAATACTAGTGTGCCCAGAATGCACT
This sequence comes from Lemur catta, assembly GCF_020740605.2. Classification (NCBI taxonomy): domain Eukaryota; kingdom Metazoa; phylum Chordata; class Mammalia; order Primates; family Lemuridae; genus Lemur; species Lemur catta. Next base: position 71,969,726 of record NC_059129.1, on the reverse strand, counting down.
TTGTGAGAAACCACAAGGTTCATCCACTATGAGCAAATGATACGTTTTCATTACTTTTATAAACCATACTTTCAGAAATTTTGAGTCTATTCTACATAGTACATTATACTCTCTTAGAATATTAACTTATTTATACTTTTACATCTAAACCCTATTCAGTATCTAGTGAGTATGTTACCTGTAAAACAACATACAGCACATTATTTGGTTTTTGCAGTCTTATTTTACCCTTCACACCCTTTAGGATCACATATATGATGACAACTTGCCCAGTGTCACAGAATTACAACAAAGCCTCAGATTGCAATCTTATTCATTTTTCACTACAAAAACAACACATTCTTGTAAAAGATCCAAACCATCCAAAAATGAAGAAACTAAAAGTCCCCACCATGGATAGTGGTGATGGTTGCACAACAGTGTGAATGTACTTAATGCCACTGACTGTACACTTAAGAATATTTAAGATGGTAAATTTTATGTGTCTTTTATCACAATTTTTAAAACAATGTATATTGGACTATACAAAAAGTCTTCTTTACATAAATCTATGTAAGTGGGGGGTTTATATGGACTTATAATAACTTACTTATTCAATTTGTGATTCATGGGCATTTGGGTAGTTTCCAGATTTTCACCATTACAAAAATAGAACAGTGAACATCAACAATCCTTTACATTAAGTCTACACAGCTCAAATCCCTTCACTGCAAGGTAACATGACTTCTGTTTTTTGCCACTGCACTGTAAACAGCTCCATTCTCTCATTCTGTGTGTGTGCTTTTCAATTAATACTTTAAAATTGACCTCTTGAAATCTCGGGCATTTCACACAAACAACAAAGTCTGTTCTCTTTATAACCACCTACCATGGTTAATGAAGCTATCATGAAAGTCAATTCACAGTGTAAGTCTGAGGGGCTTTGACATTCTTTAGAATGAGACTGAGGAAGCGCCTGCTTAGAGATAGGGATCTGTGTGGCAAGGTTGACACTATTTTCAATTGACTAGGGAAAATTTTTTCATAACTCCAAAAACCTGAGGTAAGGAACTTCCCCTCACCCCAGGCCTGACCAAAGTTTTCCTCTATACAGTTGCCTTGTGATGGGCACAGGTGATTCCTCTCTGTTCTCACACCTACAACATATTTGCCCCTCTTTTCTTTCTACCCCAGTCCTCTCCCCACGTGATTCCTTAACAAAGGGTTCTGGATTTTATTCTCATCAATTTTCCCAGTTACTACCAAAGCTATACATTCACAGAATTGCTGAAAAACAAATTCTTAACCTAAATGAAAACTACTCAGCCTTGCAAAATCAGTAAATACAAGTTCCCAATGGGTTTCAATGTTTGCTAATTTTACATACTACATTTGGCTTGCTAAACACATTCTTTAAAAAGGATTGTTTCAATTCATTTTTAAGGTAGCTGTGTTTTTAACTTTTTGTATTTAAAAACGACAATTAAAGACTCATCATTACCATCAATTATAAACATCACATTTATCCTGGATGTTTTTAAAGAATGTTTACATGTTATCATTTTTGTCCCCAGGAAAGATGACAAGGACATCTCCTTCCACTATTTCCAGTTACAGAAACTAGGGCACAGAGAGATTGAAGGACTTCCTCAGTGTCACTCATCTAGGCAGCAAAACTTGTACTAGAATAGAGTCTTCTGACCCCTAGACTAGTTTTCTTCAAACCACATTTCATCGAAAGCCATGTAATTACAACTGTACCTAATTACAAAGAAATCACTTAAAATTCTGGAAATTGAAAACCAACTTTTAAATGGTTGGTAATTATTTGCACTAAGTTTCAGAAGCAGTGACATAACCATCCAAAAATCATTTGGCATAGAACTTCAACACGTCCTCATCTTCTCCCCTCTCCTTTCACCAACTCCTATGTCTTCTCAATTTACGGGGAGGGAAACCAGAGGATATGGTCATCGATGAGCAAACTGGACTGAGGGAAGCACCTATATGGGATATAATCAGCCCTTGGTCAATGGAGAGTATTCACAAATCCCTGGGAATTAAATGCATCCTTTTGATCAAGAGCCCACTAACAACATGGTTCTTGCTGACTGAATAAAAGCTCAGAGGCCACAAAGGCAACAGAACGCGAAGACATTGAAAATAGTTTTTCAGATAGGTAACTTAGAAATTTAGAAAGAATAAGGCTTATTCAAATTTAATAGTTTAAATCACCATAATTTAAGAAAAACATTTAAATCGGGATGGATTATGTCTTGTTTGCGCATGTGCATGCTTGTACACACACACACATACACACACGCACACACATCCAGACAAATGGAAACTTCCTGTTTCAGGGTGGAGAGGACCTCAGAACAACCACACAGTGCCTTCTATGAGATAAGGGGGCCGATAAGGTGATGTCTCTGCAAACTAATCAGAATCCACCACTGACATGCACCTTACTGTGTGTGTTCCTTGCTCAGCTACAGAACAGTGGTGGGAGCAGACAGCAGCTCCCTTTAATCAGAATGCAGAAACAGTAGTTGGTGGACAATAAAAATAATGGGAGCTCCAGAGTACAAGAAAAGCCTAAGGCAAACGGAAGAAATTTAGCTGGGGACAACATCATAAAGAACAATAATGAAGCACAAAGGACCCTTTGAACAGGCAATGAGCAAACAGAAGAAATTAGGACAATGCAGTAAAATGAAGAAGGGATTTCAAGGCATCAAACCTACAGTCAGTGGCTTGTGGGCAACTATTCTCTTTTAAACCTTAAGATTTCAGGCTGGCATTTACTTGGGAATTGAGCTGGGAGATGACTGTTTTAAACACATACCAGAAATTGACAGGAAAAAGTTAAAATGTTTTGAGCTACAGAAAAAAAATGTTAAAATCAGTGCTACATCTTACATGAACATAAGGCATGCCCAGCATGCATTCACTGGCCTACTTCACACCAAGATACAGAGATGCTTAGAAAGAAGATAACATTTCAAATATGACAAAAGTCTTGGAGGCCAGTCTCTGTCACCTAGAAATCCTCAATGTGGTGAGGAGCCTTTCTATTCTATTAACTGTGACTATACCAGAACTCATCTGACACCAATAATACAAAACAGAAAAAGATGAACTAAGCACTTTAGACAATATTTAGTGTCTTCGTTTTGGTTCATTCCAAGTGCCTATGAATGATAATTTATAAACTGAAAGGAAATAAGAATATAACACTTTACAATTTAATACATGTTTAAACACTAATTTTTTTTTATTTCTTTAAGTTTTATGTGCCCAGTACTAAGATCAATGCTTTACATAAAGTACCTCAATTTAATCTGTACATCACTTCAAGGGAATGTGCACCGTAAGCCTAGAATTTCAAGAGAGGTCTGGCTGGTACACCTGGAAAACCCAACTGCTAGAACCAGTTTGAGAAATTTTTCCTGTTAACCTCTGGGCAGAAACAGGTTCCCATTCCCTACCCACGGTTGAAATAGTTTACATGGCCAACGACTTATCTCCCTAAAAGAGAACCTTGAGGACGGGCTGGCTTTACTACCCAGCCTAGGCACAGTACTTGGCGAGGCTCCCTTCTGAGGCAATGCATGACTCCTGCCCACAATACCCAGCACGACTCCCACTGCAGGCCATACCACCCACATCTGGTCACTCAAGCCTACTGACTCTGCCTCCCAAATGTTTCTCTAATCCAGGGGCTGCAAAGGGGTGGCCTTCCCAAGCACCTTACCCTTTTCAGTTTCAGTTTTTCATGACATCTTAATATACTTAGATTGGGCAGGCACACCCTGAGCTGGCTCCTCTTCCTGTCTGTTTTCATAGCCACAGCTTCCATGCAACTATGCGCCCATGATGTCACAACTGCTTCTTAACTGGAATCCCTATACCAGGGCCTCCCCTCTCCAGTTCACTGATTACAGTAAGGCTAGGGTTCTCTCTCTAAATCAGAAATGTGTCTCCACAGTCACTCTGTCCTCAGCTTGATGCATCACTGCTGCCACAGCACCACTACACCTGCCGCCTCGCTGGCTGGAGCCACGTCCTGTCCTCCTACTGTTACGTTCCAACTGTCCTATCATAGCACCTGAGAGGTGCTCCAAGGCTCTCTGTTCAACAAGATGTAGATGGGTTTTAAATCATAAAATGCCCTACAAAAGTAAGGTACTCTTATCTGGGTAGTTAGTTATCTTTTCCAACTGTTATTCATTCTAAAGATGATCTCCATAAAACATTAGATTTATACTTGAAATATGTTTGCATAGTACAAAATAAACTTATCTGATTCTGCTCTAACTAGCAACACAGCAAGAAAATTAACCTTTGAATTAAGGAAAATAAAATTTCAATTAAAAATTTTTAGCATTAATCCAGACTTCAAACTGAATTCTCACAACCAATTCTCTTACATACTACCATCTCTTCCCTCAGTGATAATTCTCTTGTCTTTCAGTTTCCAGACTGCAACTCCAGTCCCCTCCAGAGCTGCATTTTCTGGTATTTACTAGAGTTCCATGAACTCTGCTGGTCCTCAATAAATATTAATTGAATTCTTCCTTTACTTGAATGTCAGAGGCATTAGCTGGTCATAATCTATTTGCACAAATAATTTTTAAAATGTCAAAGAGCAACATGAGATTTTATGTATTACTAATCTAGTTTTAGGAAGATAAGAATGTGATAAGTAAATGGATGTTATGTTTTTCATTATCATTTTTGACTGAGCGTGAACATTCAGCCTTTAGTACACCCTTGCTACAATGAGAACTGCCAAGTCTAATTCTTCTTAGGTAACTAGTGAGGTGTCATCATAAGCAGGGATGAATTTAAAGTGGAAACAGCATTGTTTAAAGAAGGCTGCTTTCCATGAGAAGCAGTGATGCATGCTCTCCTTAATGGCAAAACTTCTTAAAGCTTTCTAAATTTTCACATTGATCAAAGAACGCTTTTTGTTTTCTACTGAAGAAATCATTTAAAGTTTTTTTCTTAGTAAAAATGATATTTGGAATTCTTTTATATTAAAATACATGACTTGATTTATGAAATCAAATAAACTTCCATGTGTTTTACTTTGTAAATCCACAGTTACAAATGTCCATTGGAAGGATATCAAAATTTTCAAGCTTTATATTGTTTTCAAATGTTTTAAAATAAAGTACCTGGGAGTTAGGTGGAATTATTTTTATTTTTTAGTTAACTTTTCTTATTACTAAACAGTTGGTATTAGGCTAATTTGCTAAAAAGACAGACATGGCCTTAAAAGATGATCCTAATCCTCTTGGCTCTGTTCGTCCCTCCTTTTCAAGCCCAGGAGGACAATCTACTTCTGCACATTCCTACAATCCGGCCAACTTCTGAGCAGGGGATGCTCCTATGAATAGGCATTACAATGCTGTGTAGGGGGAAGCCCTGTGGTGCTATCATCTTTCAGAAGACAGGCACACATTGATTTAAAGCTGCTGTCTGAGATTGCTGAGAAGTGGTGTAAGGAAAAAACTTTATAGAATTGTTTAAATATATCTCTCTCTCTCAAATATCTCTATACCATTTTATAGCCTCAAAAGATAGAAAATATATAAATATAAAACCAAATTTCTTTTTAAATGTTTAAAAAATGGTGATAAACTAGGTTTCTGAGGCAACCCAATTTCCTCAGTTCTTTTAGACAGCTGCAAATCCTCCATAGGCCAAAAGGCATGCTTTGTAATCACTATTTCCATCTGTCTCCCTCTTTCTCTCTCAATGGTAGTGGCTATTTGAGGAATAACCCAGCAGGAGTCTTATTCCTATGTTACTCAGCATAATTTGAGTCCCTGCTCTACACCCCCCTTCAAAGGCCTGCACTACCTCTTACTGATCTCTTCTGACCTAGCGTCCAGGTTATAGTCTCAGCACAGGACTGTGTGCAACTTACTGTACTAGATGCTTCACATAAAGCACCCTATTTATTTTGGTCATCAACCACACAAGGGTTCTTATTTCTATCTCCAAAGCAAAGATGCTAGAAGTCAGACAAAACACAGGTATTATCTCTAAATCCAGTATTCCCCTCATGCCATAATACTGCCATCTACTGATCTGACAAGTGGGTCCAATGTCTACTTTGTGTGGTACAATCTCACCTGGTATTGTTAGAGTTTTATTTTCTATCACAGCTCAACACAGTGTTAAGAACATTAAGCCCTGGAGCCAGACTACCTGGTCCAAATCCTGGTTCTATAACCTATTAGCTGTGTGACCTCAGGCAATTCACCTAACCTTTCTGTGCCTCAGTTTTTTCCATTTATAAAATGGAAATGGTAGTACCAACCTTGGGGCTGTTGTAAAGATTCAATGAATACATGAATACATATCTGTCAGGACTCAAAATAGTTCCTGGCACATAGTTAGCATTATCTGTTTCTTAAGATAATTTAATTAATTAGTTGAACAACTTATTCATACTTTGGTTCATCTTAAGAGCTGAGATTGGACTTTGGAGTCAGACAGATCTAGGTTTGAGTCCTGGTTCTACTATACAGTAGTTGTGTCTTTGAAGTTAATTTCTGTTAGCTTAGTTTTATTGTCTGTTTAAAAAAAAAAAAAAGGAAAAAGGGTGTGTGTGTGTGTACAAAATACTCTCTACCCTAAAGAGTTGCTGTAAGGATGAACGACACCTGTGCCAGATGCTACAGACTGCCAAGGCCCCACCTGGGTACTTCTTGCTGGCAAAGCCCACCTCCACTGTACACACTGAATACTGTTTTCCTAGCCTCTCTTGCAACTAGAGTCAGGTCCTGAAATCCAGGTTCTGACCAAGCACACCCTGGGAATTCTGCTGGAGAATTTTCTGGGAAAAATTTTCCTGAGAAAAGAAACTGATGAAGAACAACCACCCTTTGGGTGTAGTCCCATGCGGATGGGATGCTGGGAGATGCACCATCCACTTATTGATCAGGACGGGACAAGACTACAGAGAAAAGCCAGTGCTGTGAAGAGGGTGGCAGAATGGGAAGGAGGAAAGAGGAACCTGACTCCCCTGACCTCACTGTTTCACCACTGCACAGCCGCAAACCACCATGCCTCCAGATTTCTCATCCAGTGAGATAATTAAGTGTGCTTACGTTTAAGCCATTTTCAGGCTTTCTGTTACTAGCAGTCTGAAGTAGACTCATGCACAGGTCATTTTTGCTCTTTTAAACACCTAACTATTTTCTCTTTGATGTCTTATCCACCAGCACATTTTTGGAGGTTTCTGTGCTGTTTCAAAACTACCCAGAAGCTGCCCCTTCTTGCTACCTTCTAAAGTTTGTGATATCATCAAGCCCCCTCCTCCTCCACCTGTGTCTGGTACCAGTTCTCCAACTGCCCTAGCATGGACTCAGGACCACTTGCAAGTATCTGCCCATTGCCAGGTTCCCTTATACTGATATATTCACCCACCTGCATTTTCTTTCCTACACAGTGTGATTACACACACACACATACACACACACACACACACACACACACATAATTCTTAAGACCTCCTTTCTGAAAGGATAATAATAGTTCATATTAAGAATAACACTGAGCATACTCTTCTGAATAGAAGCAATACAAGTTGAACACTGAGCATACTCTTCTGAACAGAAGCAATACAAGTTGTTAAATAGTTTTAAACCATATCAGAAAACCATAACAGACTATAAAATTTCCTGGGCACTTCTGCTATAGTCTTCCCCCCGCTTCACTCCTCGCCCCAAAAAAGGGGGATGTGCACACAACCACACAAGCATCCTCCAGATCTGGTCAAATACGTAGCTCTACGATATTGGTGGTTTCCCAGGACCACTGGAAACTGTGGACCACTAGGACCACTGCTGCCAAATATGGCATTCTTTTATTCATCTCATTCCCAAACTTGTTTTATTTTATAGCATGTGGACTTTGAGAAATGGTTAGAAATTTCTCTGTAGGAATTTTCTGCTATAAAGGTAAGTAGAGTGTTTTCTGTAGGCTTTATTCTTTAGTTTGTTTCTGTCCAGAAAATCTTTTTGAAATAAACGTATTTGAAGGAAAAAGGATAACATATTCATATCTCCCATTATATAAAACTGGATATATGCTGTTAGTCATCAAATGGGTTATGTACTGATAGCTACATTTCACTAGCATTGTCTTGACCATCATGATACGTTAAAACCTTTATTTCCTGAACACAGGCATGAACAGGGAAACCAAAATTTACAAACTTTTCTCATAAACTTGTGCCCAAAGCTGTATGTTCCTTTGAGTGTTTCAATTAATAAAAAGCTGAGGGAATTTCTATCTACTTCTCTATATAATTCACTATTTAAAATAATTTGAAGTAACATTTATTAAATGTTTAGGCAGAAATTTCCCTGAAGTAAGGATAAGAATAGGGAAAAAAAGAATAGATAAAATCAAATCAATTTTAACAGTGAATACAGAAACACATGACTACACCCCTGAGCTAGATTTTAAATCACTGAGATTACTTGATTCTTTGTGAGATGCTCTCCAGGGCACTGAGAGGATGCCACCCTCCAGACAGCCTCAGCAGTCTGCCTCTGACACACACACAACTCTGTGCCTGTGTGGGTCCAAGCTGCAGCCAACTGGTGGAACACCCAGCCCCCACAGGAAAGCTGGGCATTCCGACTGGGGCGGGACCTAGGGTAGTGAAGTCCCAACCCGCACGCCACTGCAGACGAGCTCAGCAAGTCGGGGTGCCCGTCTGCAACCAGACACTGCAAGGAGAATCACAGGGCAAGGGAAGAGGGAGAGGAGTGGAACTCACTCCGGATAGCGAGCTGGTGAACTACAGATGGACACTTCCCCATGAGAAGCCCTTCTGGTTTGGTGAGGCCACTTCAGCCCGCTTCCCAGCGGCTTTCCCCGGCGGCCTGGGAGCTGACCTTTGATGCCTAGGACCTACTTCTGCTGTGGTGGAGAACAGGCAATCCTCTGGGAGCTCCAGGGTCCCTCGCACTGCAAGAGCATTCGAGTTCTCCTGAGGGGCTGGAGCCGATTACAGGCACCAAAGAACAACAATGCAGCTGGCTCTTTCCTGTAAGCACCAACTACTGATAGGGAGAACAACTGTACAGCTCATTACAGCATCTACTGGCTCAATCAAACAGGGTGTGGCAGATTCTTACTCACAAGCACCACCCACCATCTCAGAGATTAAGTTGGAGGCCCCAATATAATTCACCCTGCTAGGGGTAGGGGGAGACAGCAGAATAGAAGCAGCCTGCAGGAGCAGGCTCTTTTTAGGAGAGGAATAAAAGTTGCAGGTGGCTCAAGGTGGAAGGGGTCTCCCTCCTCAACTGCAGACCTCTGGGCTGACCCAGGAGCTGCTCAGAGTCTGTGCAGAGACATGGCACAGGAAAACAGGCGTAGGCACAGATCTGGTGGCTGCTGATCCTGGGTTTCTGCAGTCGATGACATCCTGATAGCTCTGGTGCATGGCGCCAGGTCTGCTCGGGACTCAGCTTTCCAGCAGTAGCCTTCACATCATGCAAGCCAGGCCAGGGAGGGAGCAGACAGAACAGACGCTCCCCCATGCTGTGCCCTGAGACTGGGGGCAGAGCACTCCCTCTTCCTGCACCTCTCCCATGTTAGCAGAGGAGGAGCCTCAGATGCCACAGGCCCCAACAGGGAAGCCTTGGGTGACTGCCTCAGCAGGACCTAGGTGGGGAGGGGAGAAGCTCAGCCAACCAGCAGCTCAGGCACGCCTTCGCAGTCCCTGGGTGACTGAGTCAAACCCCAGCCTGCATGACTGGGCATCCACAGTCCCCATGCTGGCAGAATAGCCACTCCATCTATGTGGCTCTGCCCCCATAATGCCCAGATCCAGCTCTGAAGCTCTCACTGTGCCTGAGCCTGAGGCTCTGCCCCTGTAGCTCCAGGGCCCCTACCAGGCCTACAACTCCACCCCTAAGATTCCAGAGTTATGCCTGGGCCCCAAGACCCCACCCAACTCGAGTCTCTACCACTGCTGCTGGGCCAGCAGAACCTCCCTGACATCCAGTGCCCACCCCCAGCTCTGAGTGGCCATTACTCCTGGACCTGGTTTTTACAAATGACCACAGCATAGTCACCCATGATCACTGCGCCTAAATAGATTCACCCAGCTGCCACTGTCACTTCCACTGGGTGCCCCAACCAGAACAATGCCCCACAACAACAGCTGCCATGGAGAGGGTTGCATCCATCCCAACTCAAACTCCTAACAACAAGCAGGGGAAAACCCTCTACCCCACACAAAGATCATCCAACACTGGCTCAATCACAGAGGAACGGGTCAAAACAGAACAGCTATTCTACAAGCTCTCAGTGCACCTGCCCCTCGCCTGACAGGTCAACATTCCAGAGTAGGACACAAAAGCTCCACCTAGGGTCCTCCCCTTCCCCTAACTAAACAGGAAAGTTCAAAGCAAAGGAGAACAGGTGCCCTGAAATCCTATTAATCCAGAACTGAGAGAAGAAGAGTCAAATGAGAAGAAACCAGCAAAAGAACCCTGGCAACATGAAAAAACAAAACAGTTCAACACCACCAAGGAATCACAATGGCGTTACAGGAGTGAACTCCAACCAAAAGGAAATTGCTGAAATGACAGAAATGGAATTCAGAATATGAATGGCAACTAAGATAAATGGAATTTAAGAGAACCTTGAAAACCTACCAAAAAAAGCCAAAAAAAAAACACTTCATGAAATCAATGAAAAATTTGCTAAAGAACTAGACAACATAAGAAAGGATATCATAGAACTTAAAGAATGAAAGATTCATTTAGGGAATTTCAAAATACAGCAGAAAGCTTCAACAACAAACTAAACTGAGGAGAAGGGAGAATCTCAGAGCTTGAAGACAAGGCTCTTGAGCTAATCCAGTCATTCAAAGAGGCAAAGAAAAGAATAAAAATGCCTGATCAATCACTGAGTGAGATATGGGACTATGCGAAGCAAACTAACATACAAATTATAGGTCTCCCTGACGGAGAAGAAGAAGAAGGTAAAAGCATGGAAAACCTATCTGAGGGAACTATTGAGGAAAACTTCCTGGTATTACCAGAGTTTTAGACATACAGATAAATACAAGATACACATCAAACACTGGGAAGAGTCATAGCAAACAGGACATCTCCAAGACACACAGGAATCAACCTGGCCAAAGTCAAAATGAAGGAGAAAATTCTGCAGGCAGCAAGACAAAAGCAACAACTAACCTACAAAGGAAAACTCATCAGGCTAACTTCAGACTTCTCAGCAAAAACGTTACAAGCCAGGAGGGACTAGAGCCTGATCTTCAATCTTCTAAAACAGAACAACTGGTAGCCTTTGTATCCTGAAAAACTAAGTTTCACAATTGATGGAGAAATTAAGTCTTTTCCAGACCAACAAACACTGAGCGAATTTGCCATGGACAGGCCGGCCCTATAGGAAATACTCAGAACTGCATTACACACAGATCACCACAGGAGATACCCACCAGTGTAAAATCATCAATAAATTAATAAAACATAAAGAAAGACAAAAAGAGTCATTATATAATGATAAGGGGAGCAATTCAAGAAGACAACATAACAATTCTAAATATATATGCACCTAACATAGGAGTTTCTAGATACATCAAGCACATTTTACTAAAGATAAGCAAAGAAATAAACAGCACCATCATAATTGCTGGGGACTTCAACCCCCCACAGTCAGAGGTGGACATATCATCAAGGCAGAAAGCAAATAATGAAACAATAGACTTAAACTAGACTCTAAATTAAATGGACCTAACAGACATTTATAGAACATTCCACCTTAGAACTACTGAATATACATTCTTCTCATCAGCATATGGAACATTCTCCAAGACTAGTCATATCTTAGGCCACAAAATAGGTCTCAACATATTCAAAAAAACTGAAACCATAACATGTATCTTCTCAGACCACAGTAGAATAAAACTAGAAATCAATTCCAAGAGAAACACTCAAATTTACACAAAGTTATGGAAATCAAACCACCTGCTGCTGAACAATTATTGGGTCAAGAATGAAATTAAGATGGAAATTGAAATATTCTTTGAACTGAACGACAAAGAGAACACAAGCTATCAAAATCTATGGGACTCAGCAAAAGCATTCCTCAGGGGAAAATTCAAAGCCTTAAATGCCTACATGAGAAATATCACAAATTAACAACCACATGTTAAATCTCAAGGAACTAGAAAAGGAAGAGCAAACCAAACCCAAAGCCAGCAGAAGAAAAGAAATAACTAAGGGCAGAGCAGAACTAAATGAAATGGAAAACAAAACAAAAAATAATAATTCAAAGGATCAATGAAACAAAAAGTTGGTTCTTTGAAAAGATAAACAAAATCAACAGACCTCTTGCTAGATTAACCAGAATAGAAGAGAAAAAGCCCAAATAACTTCAATCAGAAATGAAAAAGGAGACATCACAACTGATAACCACAGAAATATAAAACATCATCCACAAATACTATGAAAATCTCTACACACATAAACTGGAAAATGTTGAGGAAACAGACAAATACCTGGAAACACAAAAACTCCCAAGCCTTAATCAGGAAGAAAGCAAACTCCTGAACAGATGAATAATGAGCAGCAAGACTGAAGCAGTAATAAACAATCTTCCAACAGCAACAGCAACAGCAACAACAAAAAAACCCCAGACCAGATGGATTCACAGGCGAATGCTACAAAGAAGAGCTGGTACCCATACTACAGAATTATTCCATAATATCAAGAAGGAGGAAATTCTCTCCAGCTCATTGTATGTAGCCAGTATCACCCTGATACAAAAGCCAGGAAAGGACACAGCAGAAAAGAAAGCTATATTCCTTATGCATATAGATGCAAAAATCCTCAGTAAAACGCTACCAAAGTGAATTCAACAGCACATCAAAGAAATCATCCACCATGATCAAGGTGGCTTCATCCCAGGGTTGCAAGGATGGCTCACATACGTTAATCAATAAATGTGATTCAACACAGAAACAGAAGCAAAAACAAAGATCATATGATCATCTCAACAGATGCACAAAAAGCATTCAATAAAATCCACCACCCTTTCATGATAAAAACCCTCAACAAACTAGGCATAGAAGGAACATGATCTTGTGTCTAGAAAACCCCAAAGACTCCACACCAAGAGACTTCTGGAATTGATAAATTCAGCAAAGTCTTAGGTTAAAAAATCAATGTACATAAATTAGTAGCATTTCTATATACCAATAACAGTCAAGTTGAGAGTCTAATCAAAGACCCAATTCCATTCACAATAGCTACGAAGAAAATACCTAGGAAGATACTTAACCAAGAAGGTGAAATATCTCTACAAGGAGAAATATAAAACACTGAGGAAAGAAATCAGAGATGACACAAATGGAAAAACATATCATGCTCATGGATTGGTAGAATCAACACTGTTAAAATGTCCATACTACCGAAAGTGATTTACCGATTCAATGCAATCCCCATCAAAATACTGACATCGTATTTCATAGGTCTAGGAAAAAATAATTTTATACTTCATTTGGAACCAGAAAAGAGTTCAAATACCCAAAGTAATCTTAAACAAAAAGAACAAATCTGAAGGCATCCCATTACCAGACTTCAAAGTATATTATGCAGCTATACTAACCAAAGCAGCATGGTATTGATACAAAAAGGGAGACATAGACCAATGGAACAGAATAGAGAACCCAGATATAAAACCATCTACCTACAGCCAACTGATCTTTGACAAAGCAGACAATAATGTACACTGGGGAATACAATCCCTATTCAATAAATGGTGCTGAGAAAATTGGATAGCTATATGCAGAAAAATGAAAGAGGACCCCTACCTCTCACCATTTACAAAAATTAATTCAAGATGGATAAAAGACTTAAATGCAAGTCATGAAAACAAAAATTCCAGGAAAAAAATGTGGAAAAAACTCTTCTAGATATTGGCCTAGGCAAAGAATTTATGACTAAGACCCCAATGACAATTATAATAACAGCAAAAATAAGTAAATAGGATTTGATTAAACTAAAAAGCTTCTATAATAGGTAAGGAAATAATCAACAGAGCACACAGACAACCTACAGAATGGGAGAAAATATTTGCACAGTATACATTCGAGAAAGGGCTAATATCCAGAATCTACAAAGAACTGAGGAAAATCAGCAAGAAAAAAAATAACTATGTTAAAAAGTGGGCAAAAGACATGAACAGAAACTATTCAGAAGAAGATAGATACATGGCCAACAATAAACATATGAAAAAATGCTCAACGCCACTAATCATCAGGAAAATGCAAATTAAAACCATAATGAGCTATCACCTATCCCTGTTAGAAGAGATTTTGTTTAAAAGTCCAAAAAACAATAGATGCTGGCATGGGTGCAGAGAGAAAGGAATGATTATATGTTGTTGGTGGGACTGCAACTTAGTACAACCTCTACGGAAAACAGTATGAAGATTCCTCAAAGAACTAAAAGTAGACATACCATTTGATCCAGTAATCCCACTACTGGGTTTTTGCCCAAAGGAAAAGAAGTCATTTTATCAAAAAGACACCTGCACTTGAATGTTAATCACAGCACAAATTCACAATTGCAAAGATGTGGAATCAACCCACGTGCCCATCAATTCATAAGTGGATTCACAAAATGTGGTATATGTATACCATGGAGTAATAATCAGTCATAAAGAAGGATGAATTAATGCCTTTTGCAACAATTTGCACGGAACTGGAAACCATTGTCCTAAGTGAAGTATCTGACGAATGGAAAAACAAACATTACATGTACTTGCTTTCAATTGGAACTAACCAATGAGCACACAAATGCACAGAGGGAAGTAAAACTCATTGGAAACCAACCAGGGGGTAGCAGGTAGGTGGGGAGGAGCATAAACCTACCTAACGGGTACCATGAACACTATTTGGGTGATGGGTACACTTATAGCCATGACTCAAGCATTACAAAAGCGATCCATGTAACAAAAACATTTGTACTCCCTTAATATTTTGAAACAAAAAAAATTATTTAAAAAGAAAGAACTCTGTGTCTGATGGACTGCTGGTCAATGCCTCCTGACAAGGGGCCGGCTGCTCTGCAGTGTGCATGCAGCACGTGGATGGCCACTGAACAAAAACCCTGCAAGAACCACTGATAGGAAATTGAACTGAAACCTGTAAGGTCACATTTAACACCAGCAATTTATGATTCTTCTCAAGCCTTATTCCTAAAGCATGTGCTTACTCTTGAAGATTTTATTCTCAGAGGAGGTCTTCTACCAAAAGTACCACTGAATGGAAGTATCAGTCTGGGGGAACTATAATAACCAATTGTTAAGCAGTCTGTCGGTTTTTATCATTATAAAAACTAAGTAATAATCAACAAATAACAGACACTAGCCTAACAGTATAATTCACAGTCCTAGACTAGCTACACAGGTAAGGGGACATGAAGAGCACTACCCCAACATGCCCTAGAAGCTTATTTCAATTCCATTTTAACACAGGAGGTACATATTCAAGGCAAGATGTGTCTGTGTTTGGTTTGAGTCTGGTGCATTCGGGGATTACTCAGTCTGGCACTTAGTCAAGAAGGTCCCCAAGGCCTGAGGTAATTTCCAAGACTGGAGGGCAAGCTAAGTATCTCACTCCACTTTTGGTATTAGAGAGCAAAGCACTAAAATAAATAGTATTTCTGTAGGTTTCAAACACAAATGAACATCTAAATATGAAGCAGCTCTTGCAGGTATGATCAGGAACATAAAGCAGGGGTTAGTAAACCACAGCCCGTATCTATTTTTAAAGCTTACTATAACACAGCTATGCTCTTTAGTTTACATATTTGTATATGGTTGCTTGCACACTACAATAGTTGAGTAGCTGCAAAAAAGACTACATGCCCTGAAAAGCCAAAAATATTGTCTATTTGGCCCTTTTCAGACAAAATTTGCTAACCCCTGCTAAAAAGTATAATGAAGGATTTTATGTTTGACCTTTGGATGGGATAGGTCAGGAAAAGTGAGCTAAAGAAATTAGGTTTAGCTTGAATTACCAGGTTGAAAAAAAGAGAATGGGCTTACCAAAGTCCCATTTAAAGGCAAGATCAAGTTTCTAAAAATTGATCTTAACTATTACTCTATTATGAAACTATTAAGTGTGATCAAGAAGACCATGATCCTTGGAATTCGTGGCCTTCCATGGCTGTGTAACTGAACTATGTCTGTCAGGGTTTTCTCTGTATTTGTTGGAAATGTTTTAAGTTAATGCCTGTTCTGGTCTCATTCATTTGGAGATATGCTATCATTTTTGCATGACCATAAATCATACTTAAAGGAATCTGCTCCCAAATCCCCATGTGTTTCAAGTTACAGGAGAAAACTAGAGTCCCATTAGGGGAGAATCGCATGCTTCTGAGCAGAAAAATAGTCTGCTGTCCAAGGTAGACACCAATAACCAATTCAAATTTAGAACCACTGTTTGTTTTGAGCTGAAAGAGACCTTTAATTCTTTGTTGTCTCCTGGACTTTCATGAATTCATCAAAACTTACGCTTAACATAGCTTTAAAAAAAAGTCTGAAAATAATCTTAAAAAGAACTTAGGATATTGATAACCAGCAGGTGTAAGGAGCTCTATTTGCTCTAAGACACCTCCTCTTTCCCAGTTGTTAAAACTCCATCAGCAAGACAGCCCTCTTTCTGACCCATCTCCCACCCCTCCAACCTTTGGAACTCTTCCATTATATGGTCTAAAACCCACTCTCACTCACCAGCAAAATCCCCTATATATCCTTTACCTCTTTTCCAAACATTCCCTTCACTTTTTCCCCCTAAACAAACCTTGGTTCTTCTCTAAAGTCACTGTTTTCCGAAGCTCCCCCATTGTTTAAAAGAGAGCTGTCTCAGAAGACCCACAGACCCGTGAGTGAGAGAAATAAATGTTAGTTAATGTAGGCACTGAGATTTTGGAGTTGTTTGCTATGTAGCATGGTCAGCAAAGTTGACTATAACTGATACCAAAAGAGAGGTGTTGTCATAACCAAACCCTAAAAGCTGTGGTACTGACTTCAAGACAGGGTGATACAAGACAAGCAAACATTCACAGGAAATTGAGAAATGGAGAAATAATATGCCATACCGAAATGGTTGGTAAACAGTGCCTTCTAATAACATAGAAGGCAGAAAATGTATCAAATGAAGTTGTAGCAGAGCTGCCCTAGTTGACCCAAAGACAGCAAGAGAAATAAATGTTTGCTAGTCATAAGGTGTTGAAATCTGGGGATTATTCACTATGCAGTATTATTGCAGCAATAGTTGGGTATTTCAAAGGACAGTCATCCCATTTGTCTGCTAGATCCCATCCACTCTAGGCTATCTGAGGACACTACTAATAGCAATTATTCCTTGTTCTGAAATTACCAGATTTGTCTGCTCTACCAGTGCAGTCCTAACACTAAACATCTTATAATGTCACTGTTCAAAAAAAAAACATCTTTTCCTGCCCACATACTCCTACAGCTAATGCTCCATTTCTGTCCCCTCTTCATGGCAAAACTCCTCTAAAGAGCTGTATACATTCACTCTATTCTCCTTCCATTCTCTTTGAGCCCACATCAATCATGTTTACACTTCTACCACCCCAAAGCTACTCTTGTCTTAGATCATCTAATGCGGAAAGGAAAATCTCGGCAAAAATGGTACTGGGAAAATTGGATATCCACGTGCAAAAGAATGAAGCTGGATCCTTACTCTACACCATACATAAGAATTACCAATTAATCAAAATGGATCCATGATCTAAATGTAAAACCTGAAACTATAGAATTCCTAGGAAAAAAAACATACATGAACAGCTTTATGACACTGGATTCAACAATGATTTCCTGGATATGATACCAAAAGCACAGATAACAAAAGTAAAAATAAATAAAATGGACTACAACAAAATTAAAAATTAGTATGCAACAAAAGAATCAATAAACAGAGTAAAAAGAAAACCCATGGAACAGGAGAAAATATTGGCAAGTCATATATCTGATAAGGGTAAATATCTAGAATATATAAAGAACTCCTGTAAGAGTTCAACAGTGAAAAAACCCAAAAGAAAACAGGATCTGGAAGAGGTATCTGTAAAGCCATGTTCATAGCAGCATAGTTCACAATAGCCAAGAGGTGGAAACAACCCAGATGTCCACTGCAAATGAACAGATAAATAAAATGTGGTATATACATACAATGGAACATTATTCAGCCCTAAAAAAGATGAAAAACCCATTATAAATAAAGACAAGTGCATTTATAATACATGGAAATGTATAAGGTGAAAATGTCAATGGTTTCAACAAATTACAATAGACTTAAAAACATAGGCATCATTCAATGGAGATATGCACCCCACGCAGACGTGAGGTCATCTATGTTGCTAAATCCAATGATTAATTCTCAATTTTCATTATGCTGGATTAGTCAGAAACATCTGACACATTGTTTAGTCCCTCCTCTCCTGAACATTTGCTTCCTCACTTGGTCTGCATTAATGCTCACAAATTTTTGGTGAAATTTCCCCATAGATGGGCCACATACCCTCTTGCTGAATGAAAACAAGGTCATGTGACAATGCAATTGATGAAATGAGAGTGGAAATGACAGATATAACTTCAAAACATAACCTTTAAGAGCCAATATGTGATTTTCCATGTGCTCTTTTCCCTCTGTCATATGACCAGCAATGTTCTAGATCAGGGACGAACACACTAGGGCAAATTTGCCTTTTTATGTAAATAAAGTTTTAATGGGACACAGTCATGTCCATTCATTTATATATTATTTATGGCTGAGTATTAATAGTTATGACAGAGAGTTTATGGCCCACAAAGCCTAAAATATTTACTTGTTGCCATTTTATAGAAAAATTTTGCTAATGCCTGTTCTAGATAGAGGCTGCTCTATCATTCTGGGTACTGAAGTGAAGATGAGCTCATTTCAGATGGACACGGCCTGAGCGAGAAATAAACTTTTGTTGTTTAAGTCACCAATATTTTGAGGAAGTTTGTTACCACAGCATAATCTATGGCACAGAAGTTCTAATCTGACTTACTGATAGCTTACACAATAGATACCAAAGGGTACTGGTTTTACTGCTACTTCACCATTCCCTCCTTTCTGATCACCTTTCCAGGTCCCCTTTTCTATCTCCCGACCTCTAAACATTTGAGTGCTATGGGATGCAGTACTTGAACCTCTTCTCTTTGGTATATATTCACTCCCTTAGTGAATTGATCTAGTTTCTTAACTTTAAAAAACATGAAAGCTGATGACTTCCAATTTTATATTCCCAGCCCAGACTTCTCCCTAAACTTATAATTCATATAACTGCCTAATTAAGATCTCCTTTTATTAAAATTAGATTTTTTTGCTCTAATAGGCATTTCAAACTTACTATGACCTAAACAAAACTCCTAATCTTCCATCCAAACTTCCCGCGGACTTTCCCATCAAAGTAAGTCCAACTCCATCCTTTTAATTGCTCAGGCTAAACACATGTTGGCCATTCCTTAATCCCCTCTTTTCTCTCATTTCTCATATTTAATTGATCAGCAAATCCTATTGGCTCCATCTTTAACATATACCCAGAATATGATTACATCATCTATCATCCAATGCCACCACCTAGTCTAAGTTACCAATCATCTCTCATTTCTATTACTGTAATGGTTTCCTTACTGGTCTTCCTGTTTCCCACCTTGCCCTGCTATAATCTCTTCTCAGCACAGTAGCCACAATAATTCTTTCAATACCAAAGTCAGATTATTACTTCTTTGCAAATCCCTCCCATGTGTTTCCAGGTCACTCAGAGTAAAAGCCAAAGTGCTGTCACAATATGCCTGCCCCCTCCTCACTCCTTCCCTATCACTCATCTCTCCCAGATCCTTCCACTCTAGCCACACTGTCATCCTTACTGGTCCTTGCACAGTTCAAGTATGCTACTAGTGAAGAGCCTTTTGCATTTGCTGTTCTCTCTACTTGGGATGCTCTTGCCCACGTAACCAGATACCCATACTTTCTTTAGGTCTTTGCCCCAACGATACCTCAGTGAGTTCCTCCCTGTCCAACCTATTTAAAATTACAACCATTTATTTTTATTTTCTTTCATCTACAACACTTACCATATATTACCTATAATATATTTTACTTAACTTTTTACTCACTACCTCCCTGATAGAATAAAAGTTCCCAGTGGGCAGGGATTGTTATCTGTATTCTTTCAGTGCTATCTCCCCTGTGCCTACAATGGCACCTCAACACATAGCAGACATTCAGTATTTGTTGAATTAAAGAATAAATATGTAGGATAAGAAGCAGGTCTAGTTTATAAACCAATAAACCAGGCACTTAAACTGGAAAAGAAATGCTGCAGTGAAGACAAAGATGCATATAGTTTTAGTAAGATACTTTCATACTTTTGTAATAAATCTTTTTCTTTTCTCTTATTTGCAGCAAAAGAAATAAAATACAAAAATTATGAGGACTAGAATTCAACATGATTATATTTAGAGCCCCTATACTGAAGCCCTATTTTTAAAATTATAGTTATTTTTTATATTTCTAACATACTACTTTTAACCATCACAGAATTTTACTTCTAGGAAGTATATTTGCATGACATACTAGCTTCCTAAGAAATGAATAAAACATTCAACTGTAATTCATAAAACAGAAGTTATTCAATAGCAACTAACATCAATTTTTTTTGAAAAGGCAGTATATGAAATTCAACTTTATCCTTCAACTGTCTTTCACTCTTTTCCTTTAGTTGTCAATATTTCTCTGAGCTAAAAAAAATTTTTTTAAATTAATTCCTATACCAAAGCTCAGATATTACTAAAAATAACCATTTATCAAGCTAATTCTTTTAGAAGAGGAGAAGAATGTAAAAAAGAGCTAACAATATTTGTAGATAAGCACAGTATAAACACCCCTTGAATGGAAGGCTGTTTATTTACCACACCACATCTGTCAGCCATGAGAATAAAATTAAATTGAGTACTTCTCATGTCATCAGATATGTGATATAAATCTAGCTTTGGGTATAAAACATGTTGCTTCAGTTAACCAAATTAAATTTTATTTTAAACCAGCACATTTGATAATAACCCAGAATTATTTCACCGAGGGGAAAAATCTCTCACAAAATTAAAAAAAAAAAAGAGAGAGAGAGAGAGGGAGGTGAAATGAGGGGAGAAAGAAGAGAAAGAAAATAATTCACTCTTTATTTTAAGTGATAAAATGTCACATCTACCAAGCCTTTGAAGATTACTTTGATATATCTTTTTCCCCAAGGAACTCATTACTTGTATTTCCGTGAAGAGAGTGCTGACAGACACTGGCTCCCTTATTAAAGATTTCCTTTCGTGGGAACTCAGCAAACTAATCATACCATTTTCAAACTCAGTTAATAGGTATCTTTTGGCATACTGAAGATAAAGCCATTACATTCAGTTCAAGTAAAAGTTTCAACTGTTTTGTAACGCTACCGTGACTGTTATTTTTTACTTACCGAGTCCTAAAAGATCAACAGTGGGCTCTGCATCTTTTTTAGGGCTGGTACTTTTCTTAGGCTCCAATTGCTGATCTTCTTTCTTCTGTAGCTTTAAAGTAAACAATTAGATTTACTAATTTTTCTTAAATGAACTGAAGTCTTTTAAGCCCTAATTAATTACACATATTTTTGATAACGTAAGTATAATGGAGCATATGAAACATAGTATAATGAAGCCTAGAGCATTGTTTGTTATATAAAAACAAGTAACCATGATCGTTGAATTTACAATGGCAATCCTTACAATTAAGACCCCAAAATAGTGAATATACAAGTTTAACTCTTAATATAATTGTTCTTAACCATTAACTACTTTATATGAAATTATGCTTTTAGAGAAATGCATTTAATATTATTTCCTAGCTACTGTCAATGCACCCTTGTCAGCCAAGATTGGTGAGGCCTTGGAGTCTTCATGAGCACACTGTTACTCTCCTCTCATCCCCACTGCTGTATGTTACATGACACACTACTGCACCAAGGAAAGCCTACTGAAATGTTATTTGATATGTTTTCCTCCTGAATCTATACTATTAATTACTTTTTAAATAGAATATTCTTACAGTTCTCAGGAGCCCAAGTCACAGCTACACATTCCAAACTTTCTTTTCCTTTCTCACAAAAAACGTTGTGTAGGACAGGATGAAAAGATCTATACCTAATGGATTCTCAACTCTAAAGCCTACCTCTCTTAAACTAAGAAAATAAAACATTTGTCCATTTACTCATTCATTTCTTAAACCACTCCTTCAAAATCATTGCTTCTATAACTACCTAAAGAATTCACAACTTAGTTGTTATATGAGTTCACTTTTTGTTAGCTATCACAGATATACAATTTCTAGGAACATAATCTACCCTTTCTTGTTTTTTATACTACTGTTTCCTCAGAATTTTTTTAACCAATTAATCGACCATCACAGATATCGATTCTTTAACACTGTCAAATACAGAATTATCAGCCTGTAACTATATGTAATTTTCAGAAGTTTAACGTAATTCACTCCACATTCTCTATTCTTTCACTTTTCAACTTCCAATATAGGTTAAGATTTATCCTGCTTAGCAAAAGGATTTCAAAATAATTTCAAAGAAAGCATTGCTTGTAATAAATGAAGCAATTCTTTTCAACTGATTACTTAAACTGCTAGAACTTTTATTTATTTATTTATTTACTTACTTACTTACTTACTTATTAGACAATCTGTATTACTACAAACACTCAAATCTGCAAGGGAATCTGAGGATCAAGTGGCCACAGCATGCAAACTTCAAATATTCTAGGGCATGATCCTAGCATCTTCCTTCCTGAGTTAGGTCTTCACTGGTCACATCCCTGCCTATGTACTCTAGAGAGTATCTTATACTTAGTGGGCACTTAAGAAATCTAGTCACTGATTTACTTTGATTTAAAATCAGAAAATTTTAAAGTTGAAAATTAACTTAGATAATCTGGCCAAATTCATTCATTCTGCAAATTAACTGAAGTTCAGATATTATATGCCAAATAGGGACAGACTAACTAAAACTAGTACTTTCCGCCACTAAAATGCAGAACTCTTTCTTTGGTATATTTTACTGAATCTTCTTCCATGGAAAGAAGCACAAAACAAAACAAACCTGTGAGGGATTCCTTCCTATTCACTTTCTATGGTCTAGAATCTAGAACCTCGTCAGGCTAAAATGATTTTTTTAAAAAAATTCAAATCCAAATTCTGGTTTATAAAGTATTTCACCATCCAATTAGAATTACCTTTTGAAATATTGCTGAGTATGAAGCTAGCCTTCATTGTTTGAAAGGAGGAGAAAATGCCAAATCAAACAATGTAGAGGTCCTCCTGTGATCCTGACTTTCACTCCCAGAACTACTACAAACAATTTGGAAAACATCTTTCCCGATGTCCACACATCTCTCTCTGTCCTAAGAGCTTCCTTTCTTCCTTAAATTTCAACTGCATCATAGTTTAAATGGGTGTCCATTGACCATTTCCATAGTAAACTGTATAATAAAGAACACACGTAAGTATACTTGTGCAGGGTAAAGACAAACTTGAAGAAAAGAATCAGGGAATATCCTAAACAGTTTATCAAAATGCAGGTGAAGTCCATTTGTGGTTTACAAAATCTATTTTATGGACCACAACTAAAAATTTTTCTGTCATGTAAAAAAAAAGAAATAGAACAGAAAATAGAGTGCACTGCACCAAATAAATATCCAGAATTTTTGTTTTGCACATTTGCATACACATGGGACCACAAATCTGGATCCTAATATAAAATGTATTTCTTACCACAGTGGTAGGCTGAGAAACACTGTTCTAAAGACAGTCCGATCCTTTGCTCCTACAATGGGTCAAATTATGAGTGAGAAATGTCTATGCCCTAAATCTTATCACTGACAATAGAATTGGCTATTCTATAATGGATGGATTACAACAATTCAGACATGAATTATCCTTAGATTTGGCATCTGATAGGTTGTTCCACAAATCAAAAAAGCAAAAGGGTCGATCACTTCAAAAGCTACCCTGTATCCCTTCACCCTCAAATCTTGCTGAGGCAGTAACTTGAATACATCAGAGTGGGACAAAGGTAATTTTAGAGATTATCTTCTATGTCTTTATAGTAATCCACATACTACCTTATATACATTAGTGAAAGCTACCAATATTGAATTCAGATGATATTTTTCTTTACTCATAAATGTAAACATAGGAAATTAACCTCATTATTTTTATTGTGAAACACTCAAGAACAGATATATCAAAGCACCAAACTACGTACATAAAAAATATTTCTAAAATTCTAGGGTAATAAATAATCTTTTAGAGCTGAATACCCATTAAAAGTTACTTTTTTTTTTTTTTTGAGACAGAGTTTTGCTCTGTTGCCGTGGGTAGGGTGTGGTGGCATCACCATAGCTCACTGCAACCTCAAACTCTTGGGCTCAAGCGCTCCTCCTGCCTCAGCCTCCTGCAAAAGTTACTTTCTGTAAAATTTTCTTGAATGACTTTCCAATAAAAATTGAAAATTAATTTTTATTTATATTTATAATAATTTGTATAGATATAATCTGTATAAAATGACAGGAAGGAAGTATTTTTTTCCTAGTCCTAGATGAGTAATAATATCTAAAAATATAGACTCAAGGGATGCTATATGTCCCCCAAAATGCATGTGTTGGAAACTTAATCCCAATTCAACAATGTTAGGAGGTGGGGCCTAATAAGAGGTGATTGTATCATGAGGGCTCTGCCCTCATGAATGGATTAATGGCATTACTGAAGGAATAGGTTAGTTATCAGGAGAGTGGGTTTGTTATAAAAGCAAGTTCGGCTTCCTCTTGCTGTCTCCCAGTCTCTTACCCTTTCACCTTCCACCATGAGACTATGCTGTATAAATGCCCTTACCAGATGCCAGAACCATACCCTTGGACTTAACATACTAAAAGTAAACATTTCCCAAATTAAACACTTTGATTAATATACACATGTGTAATAGATATGCCTTTCTGACAAGCCCTTCTAAAATGAAAAAATCTTCAAGAACATGTCTGATATTTTCCAAGTTTGCCTAAAACACAAGTCATATTTATCAAATATTTTCAAGATATAAAAGTAGAAACCTTAAACAACAAACATGAATACATAAATTACTAATTTTTATCTCTGTTCTATAGCATACCAATTCTGTTGTACCTTGCTCAGAATCATGAGCCAAATAAACTTCTATTGTTTGTAAATTACTCAGTCTGCAGTATTTAATTAATATCTGCACCACAAATGGACTGAGACAAGGGCTAAAACAAAAAAATCTTTGCATATATCCTGCCCTTGTAAGGGTTCAAAACAACCTAAAATGTGTAATCTTCTAAAACAGACATACATATAGACTCAATCTTTTATAAAATTAAAAAATACCCATGTGTTGTATTTTATTCCATTATATCATACACTTACACCCAATATTATCACCATTAAATACAGGGATCAAAGTTTATTTCAAAAAAGGACTACTTCCAGCCATTAAATCATGTCCACTGCTAGGGCTGCCTAACACTGCCATATTGTAAAAGCTGACAAGACAGCTACCCAGTTTTTGACTGAGAAGAAAGATCATGGATAGCCTCAGATATTAGACTAGAAAGCACAGTTGAAATGATAAATCTCTTTGCTTTGTCACATTGTATAATCCAGCATTTCAAAAATCAAACATTTAAAATTATTAAAATCAAATCTCATGAAATAAGATAGGAAATTCAGAATAATTTTCTTCTTGTCCCTCATTGCAATATCCATAGCAACAAGGCAATGTGATAGCCTTTAAATAGCCTGGATTAATCAACATGAGAGCAGCAGTACCCTGTGTTCACACTAAAAACCCTGTCTTCTCAAGGCTACTCTGAAGTCTACTTAGTTTCTTAGTTACAGCAAAGCATACTTGTTGCTCTCTTCTTTATATATAACACACATCACCAATGTTAATGTTCAGAAAAGAACTATAAGCAGATTTCCAAAATATATTCCAATTAAACACTTTGGTTAACAAATAAACATGTATAATAGATTATGCCTTTCTGACAAGCGCTTCTAAAATGAAAAAATCATTAAGAACATGTCTGATTTTTTCCAGGTTTGCCTGTAACACAAGATGTCGTATTTATTAAATATTTTCAAGATATAAAGGTAGTAAACTTCAAACAACAAATATATGAATATAGAAACTATTAATTTGTACCTTTGTTTTATAGCACAACAATTGTGTTGTACCTTGCAAAACAAGATAAAATTATTTAAGATATTTGAAATATAGCTATCATGCAAAAACAAAGTATGTAATATCTTAAAGTGAAATTTTAGAAGATTCGAGAACAAAAGTGCTACTATCTTGTTAGGATTTATGGGCAGGGACTATTAAAGTGTGATAACAGTAAATCAAGACCTTGATGACCATATCTTCCCTCATATAACTGTCACCATTTTGATATTTCACATTGAGCTTAGACATAGCTAGCAGTATGCACAGAATCATTCCACTTTAAATTCTCCTGCTACTAAAAACATCACTTAGGGAATATGCCTTTTAATAAGTGAGGAATGCAGTTGACTATGAGTGGATAAAATTAGGTGATTTATAATTTATTATATAAAATTTTCTAACAAGCTAGAACATAGGTCTACTTAGAGAAAGCAATTTTATAAAATGTAATTTCCTTAGATTCATATTCAGCAGATGTCTCATTCAAATTATTAAAGATTTTATTAGCAGAAGCTTCACTACTGAATCTTTTTGTGATTCATAAGCTACTCCACGGAATATAATTGAATCAAAAGCTATTTAGTTTCCAGCTCATACATTTAGCACCATTTCATAACCCTTTAAATAACAGACAAAATAGGTGATCCTCTAGAATGTAATTCACTATTCTTTAACTGCTCAGTAGCATAAATACATAAGAATAGGGAAGCTACACAACTTTCTAAGTTCTAGGGGTACTTATTCAAAATTTTCTTTAAAAATTGACTACATCTCAAACTGTAACTTAACTAGTTTACCTATAATCAGTTTCCTTTAACATTCTTAGGATCATACAACTAGAAAGGACGTAGAATCTATTATGTTCAATTCTTTCATTTTAAAGTTAGGGATATTAAAGTGACATGATTTGTCCAAAGGGTCTATAAGTGACTATAGTCACAGAGGTTAATCTCCTGACAGGGCTTCTTCCCCTGCACCATGATGCCTTTTGCTTAATAATTTCTATTTATCACAAATTAGATTTAAAAATAAATATTTACCCAATGCTTAATGATGCATGCATATTCTTTTTCCAATGATATAAAGGGAAAATGCAATAAAAAAAAATCCCAATCTGATAGAGGGTTAGGGTAAGTATGCAAATAATTTTAACTCAAGGTAGAATATAAAGACCACATGAAAGGTATGGGAGTCTTTTACGTTCAAAGGTCCTGGGTTGATTAAGATTTTTAAAAGGTAGGGCCGGGCGCGGTGGCTCACGCCTGTAATCCTAGCTCTGGGAGGCCGAGGCGGGTGGATTGCTCAAGGTCAGGAGTTCGAGACCAGCCTGAGCAAGAGTGAGACCCCGTCTCTACTAAAGATAGAAAGAAATTATCTGGCCAACTAAAAATATATATACAAAAAATTAGCCGGGCATGGTGGCTCATGCCTGTAGTCCCAGCTACTCGGGAGGCTGAGGCAGTAGGATCGCTTAAGCCCAGGAGTCTGAGGTTGCTGTGAGCCAGGCTGATGCCACGGCACTCACTCTAGCCCGGGCAACAGAGCGAGACTCTGTCTCAAAAAAAAAAAAAAAAAAAAAAAAAAAGGTAATGACATTAACTTTCAGGATTATAGGAAGAATAGGAAGGAGTCCAATAGGGAGGAGTTGGCAAAGACACCATGTGAAGAAAACTGAATATGGGTTAGTGGGAAAGGAACTAGGGTAGCGGGTGTATCTGACTATAGGTCTACATATAAGGAAGTAATAAAAGATAAATCTGTATATTTTTATTCTAGTTTATTTTATTTTACAAGGTAGAAGCACCTAAATAGCCAACTAGAGCTAGCATTCAGATAGGCCACTGATTTTCAAGGGGAAGGGATATCGAAAACAAAGATGTTATTCCTGGGGAAGTATGCTGTGATTATGAATTATACCAAGGAAGAAAAATTTGACCACCACTGTTGGCATGAAGGCATGTGGCTGTGACATGGTCAGAGCAATGCTTTAGGACAGTTAACACTAATCTACTGCCTCAGTAGAACTTGATATTTGAAATATATTTTCTAGCAAGTTATTCAGCAACATAAAATTCCTAGAATACTATCTCATCTGGATGCCTACTGAAACTTCATAGTAGGTTAAATCTACACTAAAATTTTTGGTAAAAATTCAAATGATGAGTTATTCAAAAGCTGTCGGATTGTACATCATATATTCTACTATAAAAAGAGAATTCAAAGACTGCATCATCCATATTGTTTACTCAATAAAACCTTTCAACTGTATGCTATAAATACACTAATGAAAATCACTCAGTCTTACATTCTTATGTAGATTGATAGCTATAATTACGTTTGTATGTGTGTCCTTTCACAAAGGAATTATATACAACCTTATTTAAAGCCATTTTATGTGAGAAGCAATTTTACGTATAACTCTTGTTTATTCTCAATCTTAAAACTTTTATTTATTCAGAATCTTTAGTTTTCCTTTTTCTTCTTTACCATTCTTTATAATGTACTTATAGGTCTTTTTCACATTAAATCTGGAGATACATAGTGTACACTGTTTTTGAATTTAATAATTTTTCTTAAATTGTATTTTTAGGGTTCAATTTAGAACTATAATCTACATTTTATTTCTCTAATCATATGAACATCTTTCAAAATGTTCTCTATAAGGCCTAGGGACACTAGTGTCCCAAACATTTCACTGGGCTTGAGAAGTATCAGGATTTACATAAATTTCAGAAGAAGCAGCCTCAAAGACATTTAGTCAATTCATTATGTGATGCATAAAACACCACTGTGACATCTATCTGTTCTCTCTGTAAGAAAATTTTCCAGTATTCTGGAATCACTGGATATGATGACACAGCATATTCTGTATTTGGATAATTCCAAATATTAGAAAGTTTCCTCTTTGAGCAACTTGTAACATCCAACCACTTATCCATATTTTCCATGCTATAGCCATGCAGATAACAAATGAAGGAATAAGTGGAGCTGAGCTTCTCAGAAACCACAGCAGACCATGAATTCATATCAAACCTTTGGTCATCTAAAATCCCCTGACATTATCTTTTGTGCTATCATATTTAGGGAAGTTGAGGTTTGGGTGCATTTATTTCAGAATATTACATTTCACCAATTTGTTGGTATTTTATGTTTAAGACCTTCTGGGAGATTGATTTTGTCATTCAATGTCTTAACTATTAGCTGAGTGTGGTGGCCTGCACCTGTAGGCCCAGTTATTCAGGAGGCTGAGGTGGGAGGATCACCTAAGGCCAGGAGTTTGAGGTTGTACTCAGCTACAATCGCACCATTGCATTCCAGCCTGAGCAACAAAGCAAGGCCCTCATCTCTCTAAAAAAAAAAAAAAAAAAAAAAAAACGAGTCTTAACTAATCTTTATTGCTTGGTCATTTGAAAATTTGACCACACTGATGTACTCCATTAATAAAAATGCTGAAAAGAACAAAGTCTAGTACTGAGCCCTAAAGAAAGCAGAGAACTCCCTCTAAACTGACATTAATTCTAGTAACTGAACTTTCTGGGCACAGCTGTCCAACCAGCTCACAATCTACCCTACTATCTGATTATTAGACCCACCTGTCTACATCTTCGCCAGAAGCATATTCTAAGAATTTGACCAATAAGCAAGCACAGTCTGACAGGAAGTGTTCTCAAGGAATCCATGCAGGCAACTAGCGAGTGCTGGCAACACTTTGGAAAAGAATTAAGCTGTTAAAAAAATCCATTTGAATTTCCATAGAATCCATGTCAAGCTTGATACAGTATTCATAATCTGCTATATTTTCCTTCTAAAAATCAGGACATCTGTCCATCTCTAATCTTCTGGTTCCTTAGTTTGAACTGTTTTTCAAAGAGTGACCTATAGTGCTTTATAAATGGGTCTGCAAAGTTGCTTATTATTCAACACAAGTGCTGAATGCCTACATTGGTAAGTTTCCTTTAAATAATACTTACTTTGCATCATTTTTATGAGGATTGAGCAAAATAATACAGAGTCCATTTCACAGTGGCTGGCACACAGTAAGCGCTTCATAAATGGTAGCTAGTAGTGGCTGTGGTAGTACATTCTATAGTTATGTGCCAGGGCTGATAAGCACTAGGAATACAAAGATGAATAACACATGGTTCCTAATCTTAAGAAGCTCATACTCTAGTTAAGCAAATGTACACAAACATAATGTGATACAGTGTGGATCAGCACTCGGATGGAGTTAGAAAATACAAGTAGTTCTCTAGAAGCGCACAGGAGTGGCATGCTCATTAGGCTTAGTATGTTTATGAAGGATGAGATAACCATATGTCTTGGTATGCTCAGGATAATTCCAGTCATTCCAGTTAATGCCTATTATTCCAACTTAACTGTTTGTTAGTAATGCCTGCTTTCACTCTTAAAAGTATCCAGTTTGAAGTATGTATCATAATTACACTTAGAGCCTTTGACTTGAGACAGGAATTGGCTACTGCTAGATTTTTAGGTAAAGATGGGTTCCTTCCTTCAAGCAATGGTAAGCTCCTTGAGGGCAGAAAGATCTCTCTGAAGCTCAGTAAGACTTTATGGACTGCATGAAAAATGCCCCATCAGTCTCTCAGTAGTGAATTTGCAAGATTTTTTTTTTTAAGGCAATAAATCCAACAGAAGGAATGGCTATATCTATGTCTTTAACATTCATCTCACTATTGTTATTCTTGTTTTACACAATATTCTGAAGGTTTGCAGAGAACAAAAAAGAGGGTAGTTTTTTTATAATTACTACTTACTTATTAGCAAAATTATTAAAGAAAAAATTTAGTCAAACACCTGAGTTTTAACCCCAATTTGAACACTTCCCAGCTGTTTGGCTTCGAACAAGTCACTTAGTACATCTGAACAGGGTCAGCTTCATAGCTTCATGGGTGTAAAACCTTTGCAGTTCCACAAAGGCTCCAACACTATGTTTAATGCTCCACTACTGCCATCTTGACATTTTTAATAATTTTATTTAATATCTTTGAATATGTATATTTTGTAAATACAATGGGACATGGGCTTAAGCACAGGATTTACGTGCAAAGTGTGTGTCCACCACCGTTCTTTGCTGTCCATTTGCATACAGGGCACATGACTCTCCATAAGCACAGAATTCCAGTGTTTAACAAGACTCCAAGCGAGTACCAGCTCAGGATATTCATTCTATGATAGGGTAAGCAGGGGTACCAACAGTTCCAAGAGACCATGCTTTCTGTTCCAACCAGAACTTGCTTCAAAAACAGAAAGAAGGCAATGGTGTTCTAAGAAACAAGAAAAACCAAAAAATCTTATCCTATCTTATTCATGTCACTTCCCTGTATTAGCCAACTATGTACAGTTAAAACGATGATAGAGAAGGAAAGAGAAAGGGCAACTGACAGTTTCTTTTCCTTTTAGTCATTCTTTACAGATCATGAACTGAAGAGAGAGTTGATAGAATAGGGGTGTATCAATAAGTGAAATAAGAACAGCAGAGTTAGTCAGCTGCATGTTTCTACTGTTCTGGAAAGAACAAAACACATATGCATGTGCAAGCTAAAAATATGAATTCTATCATTTTGTTGATTCCATATATATCAGTTAGATGCTCTTATGTTTACAAGTAAAACTTGTACTGCACAATATAAAGATGAATAAAATTCATATTAAAAACACAAAATTCTGATTTTTCTTGATTTAGAACATTAAATAATGAGACACCTTGACAAGTTGAGAGGCTGTGGAAGAAAGAAAAAAGCTTTATATTTTAGTAATTTTAATGGCACTTTTTTCTGTTTTGAACAAGTGGTCTCTAATTTTCGTTTTGCACTGGGCCCTGCAAATTATATAGTTGGCCTTATTTGTGAGCCCTAGCTTTTTAGCAGTAAAATAGGAATAATAATATCAGTCAAATTGATCTTATGACTGCTAAAAGAAAAAAAGATAAATATTATCAGACTTCTACTTTCTGGTCCAGCATGTAAGGAGCTTGCAAATCGCCACTCTGTTTTAACAAGTAAAAAGCTGAACAAACTGAAAAATAAATACCTCTTTTTAAATCTATCAGAGACGAAGGCTCACATGGCAAATTATAACCCCCAAAACAGGACAGACAGACAAGCAGATACACAGAGTCACAACTTATGGGAGCAGAAACCCAGTACCAGGGTAGGAAAACCTGAACTGTAATTGATGAAACACTGGAGGCTCAGTGTGGACAAATCTGAGAGATAAAACTCCAGGGGATCCAGTTATAGAGAGTTATAGAGTAGTCCTCATACTTTTGAGTTTTACCTCCAGGAGCTCAAGCAGGTTTTCACAATGGAGATGAAAGAAAAACCCCTTTACGCTCTGGCAGGGGGAACTGAAAATAACTACAGTCAGCCCTTCATATCTGTGGCTTCCACAACTGTGGATTCTAAATATTTGAAAGAAATAAAAATGAAAAATAATACAATAATAAAAATTTAAAAACAATATGATAGAAAAATAATTTATATAGCATTTACATTGTATTAGGTATTTATTATAAGTAATCTAGAGATGATTTAAAGTACATGGGAGACATGTATAGGGTCTATGCAAATACCATGCCATTTTACATAAAGGACTTGAGCATCCGTGGATTTTGATATCTATGCTCCCACAAATACTGAGTGACGACTATATTTTGAAATATGACACAGCATTCTATTGTTTTTAGCAAAGCCTGCCCTAAAGAGAAACTATTTCACCAGAGCCTAACTGCTGGGGTTTTTATCAGAACTTAACTACCCAAAGGAAGGGAAATACCCAATTCCAGTCCCTCCAGCCATCCTGTCCCACCTAAGGAGATGTAGGACAGAGGCACTTGTAAAGTTCATAGCCCAGGGGCACAGGTTCACTAAAAGACTGAGACTTAATCATCGGACTATAAAACGCTTCCCCTCCCTAACACATTACCACCATATTACTAAGGTCTTATTTATCTTGAGTTCCTTTCACTCATTACATTATGTCCATCTTTCAATAAAAAATTGCAAAGCACACTAAAAGGCAAATCATACAGTTTGTAGAGACAGACCAAGCATCATAACCATATTCCGATACTACAAGGATGTTAGAATTATCAGACTGTGAATTTAAAACAGCTATGCTTAATATGCTAAGGGCTCTCACAGAAAAAGTAGACAACATGCAATAATAGATGAGTAATGTAAGTAGAAATGGAAATTCTAAGGAAGAATCAAAAAGAAATGCTACAAATTAGAAATGAGGAATGTTTCTGATAGCCTCATTAGTAGACTGGATGCAGCTGAGGAAAGAATCTCTGAGCTTGAGGATACGTCAAAAGAAACTTCTAAAACAGAAAAGCAAAGAACAAAAAAGACTGAAAAAAAAAATGGGACAGAATATCCAAGAACTGTGGGACAACTGAAAGAGTGTAGTGTAACATACATATAATGAAAATACCAAAAGGACAAGAGAGAATGGAACATATGAAGTGTTTGAAACAATATGACAGAATTTCTCACAAATTAATATTGGATATCAGTCCAGAAATCTAGGAAGCTCAGAGAACACCAAGCAGGACAAATGTCCAAAAAACTACACTTAAGCATATCATATTCAAATTGCAGAAAATCAAAGATAAAGAATTGATTCTTTGCCCTTACCTTTTCTTCCTTCTTCATTTCCCCTCCCCACTTTTGTATGGCATAGTAATATACTGAGAGGCTATATAGCATATTGGCTAAGAGTACATACTCTGACTGCTTGTATTCAATTCTCAGCTTGGCCACTACTCAACAGCGGTGTGACCATGAATAAATTGCCAAACCTCTGTCTTTCAAGTTCTCAACATAAATAAGAATAAAAGTATCAACCTCACAGAGCTATTGTGAGGACTGTGAAATTATATATGTAATGGGCTCAGAACAATGCCTGGCATATGTTAAGCACACAAGGTAAGTGCTTGCTATTTTTATTACCTTCAATGACTCATCTAATCTTACTGTTGACCCTTCCACCTTGGTTGCAACACCCTTAAATACAAACTTTAACTTAGTAAAATTACTTTCTATCAAAGCATTTATGGAGGAAGAATTTTCTTAATTTCCTATTTAAGGAAATTTCTAATTTACTAAGAAGAATTGTAAAGCTTGCATGCTTACTGAACAAAAGCCTTTCTTTCATTAAATAAGAAATGAGAGCTTTGCACATAAAGTAATTGGATTTCTTCCCTTTTTATTGCCTCACTTGCAATAAAGCTTTAAATGGTTGCAAAAACATTTTAGAAATTCCACAAAGGAAAAAAATGTTTCCAATTTACTGCAAGCCTGTAATAGAACGTAAAATATGGTTTTCTGCTACTACGTATACATTCTTTATCATCACAGTTACTTTAATAGTAAGCAAGTATTAAAAAGCTATTACAACTTTGGCTGGTTCCATCTTTTAGGCTTGCGGGCATTTTAGTATACAGTTATTCAACTAACAAAGTAAGGTTACTATCATCTTGTTATTGCTTTCTGTAAGACAATAATTCTTATTTTAGTTACTCCATTCTTTCTTTTTAAAACTAGGTAAAACAGTAAGAACAGAGCTAACCATCATGGCTGAAAGAACTTTCATGTAGTCAAAATTGTTTCAAGCTAATTAAATTATTTACTCATTTAAGATAACCTCTCAACTACCAGGACATAATGTACCCTTGATTAGCATCAACTAGAAAAAACAATAGTTTTTTTTTTAAATGACAATACTAAGTTTTGGTTAAAAATGCAAAGCAGTTGTGCCATATAGTCCTCAAGGGAATATAAAATGATATAATCACTCTAGAAAACTTTGGAGGAAGGACTAAAGCTAGATATACACATACCCTATGACTCAGCATTTCCATTCTTAGGTACATATATATATATATATACATAAAATAAAATAATTGTATATGTTTACAAAAACACATGTTCAAGAATGTTCATAGCAGCTTTATTCATCAAAACCCTAAGCCAGAAACTACTCAAATGTCCACTAACAGTAGAACGGAAAAATAAAGTATGGCATACGTAGACAATAGAATAACACTCAGCAATAAGAAATGAACATGCAATAACATGGATAAACTTCACAGACACAATGATAAGCAAAAGAAACCAGACACAGAAAAAGTAGCACTGTATGATTCCATTTACATGAAATTCAAAAATATATAAAATTTATCTATGTTGATAGAAATCTGAATAGTAATTAACTTTGGGAGAGTACTGAGTAGGAGGACAAAGACTGCAGAGGTGCTAGTAATGTTTTGTATGGTGATCTGTGTGTTGGTTACACAAGTATATAAATTGGCAAAAATTCAGTGACCTTTAAATTTAAGATATATACATTACATAAATAAAAAGGTTAAGAAATTTTTAAAAACTAATTTAACTTGTAAAATAAAATCTCTATGAAGTTACAAAATGTCACTTTCAGACAAATATATACTCATAATACAATTACAAAATTTTTAAAAATCCTCTTAATTTTCTCTTTAAAAATAGGACACCTTGAAAAAATGTGGATGGGCGGTGAAGGCGGGAAATCCCAACAGGAAGTTCAAGTGCTACCTAGAGTGGTATTTGGTAATACTGGTTTTACTGAGGAAAAGGATAGAGAATCAAACTTCAGACTTTACAAGGTCTAAATCCAGCAGCTATTGATTATCCCCTTGAACAACAGTTACTGGTAGTACTGATTGCTCATTTAGGTATGATAGTTTAGCCTATTTAAAAAGAAGAGTCTGGGGATTTAAACACTTATTTAAGAATTCTTCCACTGTGGTGAAACCAGGCTTCTAAATAATGCCTACTATAAGGAAAGTGAATTAACTCACTCTGTATTATTAAGTGGGGGGAAAAATCTGCTAGATTGTCCTAGACAGAAGTTCCTCTCTCATTTGCTCCAATTACCTTGAATAATAAATAAAGTTTTCGAAATTTTTCTCTAGTCTCTGTACCAAGGCAAATCATACCTATTACCATCAAATCAAGAGTTTTCTTCTTTCTCTTCTTTATAAAATTCACAATAACATCAATTATGACTGTTTCCTTACATTTTACTAAAGAAAAATGACCTGAAAACCTATAAACAATATCTCTATTGATACATCCAACAGATATATTTATTGTCTTTGGTAAATTACTATTTAGTGTGTATCCTAGCTCAAGTTTACTTAACCAAGGGTAGATATTCTTTAAAGATATAAATATAAACACAAGGAGGATTTGAGCTCATTTTTTATATTTTCACTTATTCATAACATTCTATAGTCAACATGGCTCCAGCATCTCATCCTTAATCATATCTTCAGCTCCAAACACATGACAAAATATAGATTTTCTCTCTTAATATTTCTGTTGATGAGCAAATGACCATTTCTTTGTTTCATAATTGCAAAAATAGCAAAAGAAAATGCAAGAAAAGAATAACGTACTGTCACGTTATAACATGGATGAGCCTTGAAAACATTATGCTAAGTGAAAGAGGCTAGTCACAAAAGACCACATATTATATGATAACATTCTATGAAATGTCTAGAATAGGTGAATCCACTGAGACAAACATGAGTGGTTGACAGGAGCTGTGGGAGGGAGAAATGGAGATTGACTAATAGCTATAAGGTTTCTTTTGCGGTTGATGAAAGTGTTCTAAAACCAGACAATGGTAATGGCTATGCAATTGCTAATGTAAGAAAAACCACTGAATAGTACACTTTAATGGGTGACTTTTATAATATGCTAATTATACTTCAATAAACCTGTAATTTAAAAAATAACACGGTAGAAAATTTTATAACTGGGAAAATGTTATTAGCACAGTTTCCTATAAACTGGAAATAAAAAGACTACTGTGATCATACTTTAGCAGTAAATATATATCCCCATCCAGTTTGAGGAATGCCAACACTCTATAGGGACAAGTCTTCCATTACCACAAATCTAACATCTTCCAGCCCAGCTCCACTTCCTCCTCTGAAAGAAAAGAGGGACAGAAAGCCAAGAAGCAAGACAGAGATAACTGAGCAAAGCAGGTCTGACAAACAAACCTCTCCACCTCAACATCTACCTCAAAGCCAGGAGTATCTCCTAAATACCAATTCCTATTATAACCCTCTCTATTCTATTAACATTTTGTTTACAAATACATTTGTATGTGGCAAAACAGCATGATATGAAAAACCACAGCAACAGACTTTCATTAAAAACAAGATTTGATACACCTGAGTAACTGAAATTACCAGAATACGGATTTAGAAAGAGGGGGAAAGTGAAAATAATGGAGAAATGAGAACGAAAAGAAACGCCTGCTGTTGGTGATTCTTCAGCAGCAAATCACAAATCTACAAGGTCACTGTTAGCTATTTAGTCTGGAGACATATATTTTTTCAACTAACAAAACAGATCTAAATTCAAATCCACAATCTGCTCTTGATTTGCTTTTGTTTCAATGACAATTCTCAACATTCCTGAGTCTTCTGAAATTAGTTTAAAGGGTATCCCTTTACTCCCTTATGGACCTTATTGGCTTCTACTTGGTTTTCAGGGAACTCAAAACAGCCTGGTTGTGGAAAATAAATATCAAACTCATTTTCTGACCTTTCCCTAAAATCAACAAAGAAATGAGGCTAAAGAAAATTTAAACTCTGAACATCTTTGAGAACTTAGAAATACAACAATTACAAAGAGGATAACAATAAAAAATGAACATAAAAGCAGCAAAGAACATGCTCAATAAAGTACCTGTACTGTTCAGTTGTCATTTAACACATTAACTGCCACAAAAAAAAAAAAAAAAAACAGAAACTTTTCCTTGGGGCCACAGTGTTTTATTATGAAAATGGAATAAAAACTGCAAGTGCAATTTAAAGGTAAACATAAACAGAAAAATGAAATTTATTAACTTCTATTCCTTTAATCCACCATTTTTAGAATTAAATTGCTAACATTAGTTGTAACAATAAAGACATTAACAAGTAAGGTTTTATATATATGCTTCACATAGCCCCGAAACTAGGGTGAGTTAAATACAACTCTCATGGCAGTTAATGTGTTAAATGGACCTTTTTAAGGAAGGTGAGGACTTTAATCCATAGCTATGAATGAAGAGAAAAAGTCCCAGTTTTCTGAAAACAATGGGTATGAGCCTGCAGAAAAGCAGGAAGTCCTAAACCCTATTTTATGTGACGACAAGGAACCATGATTATACAAACCACACTTTTAATCTTCCAGAGATGAGAAGATTAGCAGAAACTCAAATAGACCCTTTCTCTAGATGTTTTTAAATCAACTATGAAGAAAGTACTGCTCTTTCTTCTAGTAGTTCCCAAAATTTAAAGTCTACAATGCTAAAGCAATAAAGGTCCTAAGGTATAGTAAGAAAAAATAGGGACAATGTACTAGTATCTACTCGGTAGAATAATAAAGTGTGGCCTGAACAAGATCAGTAGTTGAGAAGTAGAGAAAATGGTAGAAGAATATATTCTTGCTGTATTTCATCTCCCTAGAGTCTGTGTGTTAAACATACAAACTTTAGGGGCCCATCCCAGATCTCCTAATCAAAATAACCAGGAGTGTCAGTTTTCTTATATAGTTTGAAAACTGTTGATTCTGGGAATGTGGTCCTGTCTCAAAAACCTACCTATTGGTAGGGGGGAGAAGAGGAATTGGGGGGGATTTGTCAGATGCAATGAAATGTCCATAAATCACCAATGTATCTGAAATAGACATTGCTTCTTTTATGTTTTTTTTACTATTATCCCTTTTATAATTGTTGTAAATGCATACTTGTCATTAAAAACAAAGTACTAAGTCTTTAAACTTTTACCAATGCTATAAAGTCTAAAAATTAGTTTAAAAAAATCTTTCAGGGGATAAAATACAAAGAGTTGGCAAAATAATGACATTTTAGGCTTTTGGCTAACATAAAGTAATGGCAGTGATAATCATCACATCTTTTATTGGTAAAGAACCATATGTGTTTGAAATGTATATATATATTCTCATGTTAAGGCAGGAAATTTTCTTTTATTTATTACTATATCATAAGTGCTGGACATATAGTGACTGCTCAGTAAATACTCACTGAGCGAATAAATGCATGAACTGATACAGCTGTCCTTGGAGTATGGCAAGACTATTTGTTAAAAAGCAAAGTAGAAAAGTCTTTTAATCATTCTTTCAGAAGCAGATGCTGGCAAATCTACTTTTATAGATAGGACTCTACATCAAGTCTCAATTATCTTTGCTTATAGTCTCTCAGCTAGTTTCTCTTCTGGCCTCACCTCCCTTTAATCCATCTTACATACTGCAGCCCAGACATTATCTGACTAAAGCATCATTCAAATCAATATGCTTCCCCACCTAAAGTTAGAAACAATCCACTGTTTATCATGAAATTTAAGATTCTCTCAATATTATTTTTATTGTCTTATACTCTATTATCCGACATTCAGTTAAATTGGATTATTGATTATTGTCAAAATACGCCTCACAATTTCAATTCTTTCCATGCTATCTTTCTCTGCCTGTTTCTCTTCTTTTTCCTTTCTAAAAATCTTTCAAAGCTCATGCCAGATGTAAACAACCTCCGTGAAGACTTTCCTAATAATTCCAACGTACCTCTCATTTCTCTAAACCTCTGTCTCTTATATCTGCCTTTTGCCAAAGTTATTTATTATATTGTCCCTTTTCAATCACTCATTCTTTCTGAATGTTAAGATTCTTGAGGGTCAATTGTTTTCATCATTTTTATATTCCTTCCAACCCTTCTGCCTGCCTGACATACTGCAGGCATCCTAAAAGTTGTTGCATTCAATCCAAAGATTTCCTCCCAGAAATCTTTCAATGTATCTCTCTAAATAACATACACATACATAAATACATATACATATATACACAGTATATGTATATATAAACTTTAAAAACACATCATGAGTGTATAGGGACTGACAACAACCATCCTATTTTAGTCTAACTGCCTTTTAAGCTTACTTTCATCTCAAGAGAATGATCCTTTAAAATCTCCACATCCCATTATTAACAAGGGGGGGCATGAAATAGAATTAGAAGTTTTTAGATGCTGCACTGAAGGTTTCTGTCCTTCCTGAGCTAGCCATCGGTCACCTGCTCAGCAGTTTGACCAAAAAAAGTATCCTTTCTAAAGAAAGCCTTAAAAATATTTTTATATAATTATGTTTATTTCTCACATTTTATACACATAGTCCTTTACTAAGAATACCAAATTCCACAAATATTTTGTGTAACTGTTATGGGCCAAGCATCAGGACTGACAAGACAACTTACACAATTGGATTGCCCATCACAAAATGGAGGAGGTAATTTACATGTTCAGTTTTACTTATTCTATCTTAAATAACTAATTCAAATAAATTAGACTTTAATGTCAACATATAGTTTTGATATTCTGGGTAGGTATTCCACTTTAACATTTTGTGAGCATTATAGAAAATCCTTTAGATAGTAAATTATTATACCCAGATGACACTAAAAACGAATGTACTTATTTAATCAGTATAGCACCACTTATCAGCAATTAGGATGAGCAATACGAAGATCAGGAATGAATCTATAGTAGGGAAATTTTTATAGAATGCTAATATTACCGTAGTCATCAAAAACTGGGCTGTAGTCTAACTTCTGAATAGGAAAAACACAGCTATTAATATTTTTGTATCGGTCCATCCTTTGCCTATTCATTTGGCCCCTTATGATCTAGACTATCCCACACATTTAGTAATGAACAGAAGCTTACAGCAGTGTATTGACAAGGCCATGATAACTGTCACCAATAGTTCACTATAAAATGAAACAGACACAAAATGATGGTAGTATTTAAGCTACTCAAAAACAACCAAACTGTCAGACCAAAATCCCTCTTAATGTTACTTTTTTCAGCCTCACTCTTAAGTCACACCAAATATCATAGTGGCTAGAACAGCAACATACAATTAGTTCTACAGTATGCTTTATACAGTAAAGAGAGGAGGGCTGAGTGTGAATGGAGAAATAAGATGGTATAGTCAGGAAACTGAATTCAGGTCAATTTAAGCAACAAGATGTAAAATACAGCACACAGCCAAAGGCTCTAATGACATCTGCTCAAAGCTCTACAGCCTATGAATCTAAAAGGGAAAGTTTCAAATGATAAAAGGTCTCAAGAGCACTGGACACAGAGGGAAGAAAACAAAAAATACACAGCGGTCTCTATAAGATTATTATATCCACTGCTATCAATGTTCTCATCAGATTCTAAAGATGTTCGCATAGCTATGAAGTCATGAGACTTGTTTTCATAATCCACACATAAAACCATTCAGGATACTTTTGAAGCAATATGTCAAAATTATTTACCATTGCTATCAGAAAGAGTCCTTCTTTATCTCTCCAGATCCACGGCTAAGAATGTTAAATGCAGTAATAGTTTAAGTCCAGGCTGGTAGTAAGGAGGCCTGAAACCTAGAAAGAGGGAACTCTAAAAGCTGGAACATCTATCTTTTGGCAGGCAGCAATTCAGGGAGAGTTGAAACTCCCAAGGCCAGGGGTTCCTTTACTACACATTGGTGCATACATTTTAAAAAATAGAATATGGATGCTTCTCATGTAAGTGGAGAAACACCTCATCCTTTCATTGCTGAACATTTTTTACTTTCTGGTCAGATTTTATTGTTTTCAGTCAAATTCTACCAGATGAATTAAGGATTAAATAGAACAAAATGATTTTCAATTCACTAAAACTAGATTATGAAGATGAAATTATATATGTCTACAAAGTACCTTTTTAAAATGTATATATTAATTTTTTAATTGCAGTGAAATACACATAAAATTTACCATCTTAACCATTTTATGTGTCTAATTAAGTAAGAAACAGATTCTGAAAATTTTCTTGGGAGTTTTTATGTATGTAAAAATATTTTTTAGGCCAGGTGCAGTGGATCATATCTGTCTTGCTAGCATTTTGGGAGGCCAAGGTGGGAGGATAACTTCAAGCCAGGAGTTAGAGACCAGCCTGAGCAAGAGCAAGACCCCATCTCTACAAAAAATAGAAAAATTAGCCATGTGTAGTGGCATATACCTGTAGTCCCAGCTACTTGGGAGGCTGAAGCAGGAAGGTCACTTGAGCCCAGAAGTTTGAGGTTGCTGTGAGCTAGGATGATGCCACTGCAATCTAGCCTGGGTGACAGAGGAAGACCCTGACTAATAAATAAATAAATATTTAAAAAAAATTTTTTTAATACAAACATTATCAAAGAAAGCATATGCCAATACATCCAGGGCACTATAAGTTTAGGACAAGTTCTTCTGCACTAGTTTTAATCTGGGGATAGGGGAGGGGAAAAGGAATAGAGGAAGAGAAGATAAAAATGATATATTCACGGTGGTGTGCAGGGTGGGGATCACGCAGGGATAGGGGCGCGGGCCCTGCAGTCCTCAGGAGCCGTGTGGTGATTCTTTGCTCAGGCCTTGACATGCAGAACAACGCCGGAGAGTCTGTGGACCTGTACATGCTGCAGAAATGCTCTGCCAGCAACCAGTGTCAAGGACTATGCGCTCATCCAGATGAACGTGGCTGAGGCTGACAAGGTCACAGGCAGATTTAGCGGCCAGTTTAAACCCTATCTGTGGGGCCATTCGCAGGATGGGTGAGTCAGGTGATTCCAGTCTCCAATTGGCCAAGGCCTATGGGCATCATTTCAAAGAATTTCTGACTGGAGAAATCAGGGATGTGGTGTATATGTCATAAAGAAATAGTGAAAACCCACCTGAGCAAGTTAAAAAAAATTATATAATTTTAATATTTAGAAATTGTATATAATTAAGAAAACATAATATTAATCTTTTATTATTTTGAGTAGCCTATCACATAGTGTATAAAGGGTTGGTGGGGAAAAGCCTCTAAGAGAATTAGATTTATTCATTTAAATAAAATATATTATGTAAATATATTTATATAACAAGTCAATTTTATTTTCAATGCATTACTGTCCTCACTTGTAAGGATGGTGTAATAAATGGGAAGACAAAATATGCTTATTCCAATCTGTTAATAACTGGTGGGTAATTATTACCCAGTTGGATAATCAGACCTTTTCTGGGTACTCTCTGGAAGCCTGTGACTTTCCCCTTTGGCACTACCATAGGTCATTTCAACACATTACCATTACAGGCAAGAAAAGGTATATAATATAATATAAAGTTGAGGGAGGTTGAGGGAAGAAATATACCAAATACAAAGCCAATACTATCTATATTGTCAAAAGAGAACTGGAAGTAAAAACTAAAATGTTAAAAGTGGTGAGACTGGACAGTAAGATGAGAGGTGCTTTTAAACTTATTTTCCTTTTTACCTTTACATGTTTTTTACAATAAAAGAAAATTGCTATGAAAAGAAATCAGGCTGAATATTTATCACAATAACAAAGATTTAGGAGGAGATGGAGACCTGATTAGACAGAAAGGAG
This sequence comes from Lemur catta, assembly GCF_020740605.2. Taxonomy (NCBI): domain Eukaryota; kingdom Metazoa; phylum Chordata; class Mammalia; order Primates; family Lemuridae; genus Lemur; species Lemur catta. Next base: position 71,925,851 of record NC_059129.1, on the reverse strand, counting down.
AAATATACTGAGAGCATGGGTGTAAAACTAAATCAAAGCTATTGAGACAAGAATAAAAAGGGCATGTTCAAGAGACAGTTTCTGGCTGGGCGCAGTGGCTCACGCCTGTAATCCTAGCACTCTGGGAGGCTGAGGCAGGAGGATCGCTCAAGGTCAGGAGTTCGAGACCAGCCTGAGCAAGAGCAAGACCCTGTCTCTACTAAAAAATAGAAAGAAATTAGCTGGACAACTAAAAACATATATAGAAAATTTAGCCAGGCATGGCGGCACATGCCTGTAGTCCCAGCTACTCAGGAGGCTAAGGCAGGAGGATTGCTTGAGCCCAGGAGTTTGAGGTTGCTGTGAGCTAGGCTGATGCCACGGCACTCTAGCCCGGGCAACAGAGTAAGACTCTGTCTCAAAAAAAAAAAAAAAAAAAAAAGAGACAGTTTCTGTTCTGTTTCCCTGGAACTTGATAGGTTTGGGAGGGATTAACTAAAATGGAAGGTGAGTAGGTTAACAGCCAGACTCTGAAGGGGTCAGGCTTTATTAGTATTTATTCTGTCAGCAATTAGGCTTAGTTATCTTTTAATTTATTATCTTGTAATTTTCCCCAGTGTTCAGGCTCTCACTAAGTTTTGATGAAGTTAAAATCTTTCTTTCCTGCCTCCAGGTTTTTTGGCACTGCAGTACATTCAAATAAATGCAATAATCTACACAAATAATTATAAGTACCAGAAAAGCAATATTCCAGAAGATGAAGAATAACAAAGTTTATGGCCATAGGCTAATGCTTTCTGTGGCTCAAGACCACATAGAATTAGATAAAAAGATATGTGATTTTTAAAAGATAAACCTGACTCTGGATAACTTATAATTATGTTTCACTTGATCCTACATTTTATCTTCCACTTACTGGCGTTACTACAAACTTTTTTCATATACATAACTATACCATTCCTTTTGGCATCAGAGTAAAACTGCTGAGAAAAGGATATCGTGTCTACAGTAGTCCTCCCTCACCTGTGGTTTTGCTTTCAGCGGTTTCAGTTAGCTGCGGTCAACTGTGGTCCAAAAATATTAAATGGAAAATTCCAGAAATAACTCATAAGTTCTTATAAATTATTCTAGGAATAATTCATAATTATTCCAGAAATAATTCAATAGTGTGATGACATCTCATCCCTCCCAGGATATGAATCATCTCTTTGTCCAGCACATCCACACTTTACACACTACTCACTGTTAGTCACTTAATAGCCATCTCAGTTATCAGATCAAAAAAACAGAGTATTAATATAGAGTTCAGCACTATCCAGGATTTCACTGGATATATCTTGGAAGGTACTCCCTGCAGATAAGGAGAGGACTACCGTATATAGTTGGCCCTCCTGATCCATGGGTTCCACATCTATAGATTGAAAATATTAAACAACAACAACAACAAAAAACTACTCCACAAAGTTCCAAAAAGTAAAACTTGAATTTGCCATCCATTGAGTACTACACTGAATCCACACAAATGAAGTGATGTGCAGGCACTGTATTAGTAATTATAACTAATCTAGAGATGATTTAAAGTATATGAGAGGATGTGCATAGGTTATATGCAAGTATTACCATTCCATTTTAAATAAAAGACTTGAGCATTCACAGATTTTGGTATCTGTGAGGGGTCTTGTAACCAATCACCCACAAATACCAAGGGACGACTATATACAAAAAAAGCCTTGATCTTATCGGTGCCCTCCTGTGGGTGCTACAATAGACAGGTTTTCTTTCTTCTATAATATCTATAATATTTATGGCTCTATATTTTGAATCAAGGATTCTTAACTGAATAATGCCCCAGGAGGCATTTTGCAATATCTGAATATATTTTTGACTGTTAAGGCTGGTAAGATGCTGCTAAACATCCTACAACTGCAGTCCCCAAACCCCAGGCCAAAGACTGGTACTGGTCAATGATCTGTTAGCAACCAGCCACACAGCAGGAGGTGAGCAACTGGTAAGCAAGCAAAGCTTCATCTGTATTTACAGCCACTTCCCATCACTTGCATCACCGCATAAGCTCCTTCTCCTGTCAGACCAGTGACATTAGATTCTTACAGAAGTGTGAACCCTACAGTAAACTGTGCATGCAAGGAATCTAGGTTGTGGGCTCCTTATGAGAATCTAATGCCTGATGATCTGAAGTAGAGCTGAAGTGGAGATGCTAGCGCTGGGGAGCGGCTGGGTGCACAGATCATCATTAGCAGAGAGGTCTGACTGCACAATAAAGGTAATGTGCTCAAATCATCCTGAAACCATCCCCCCAACCTCCAGTCCATGGAAAAATTGTCTTCCATGAAACCAGTCCCTAGTGCAAAAAACGTTGGGGACCACTGTGACCTATAGGACACAGGGCAGCTCCCACTGCTCTATTCCTAGCACCTAAAATAGTGCTTGGCATGTAGTACTCAGAAATGTCTGCTGAATTAATATATTTACATATGAGGAAACTGAGGCATGGAGTGGTCTCACATTAGTAAATAGTAGAGCTAAGAATCAAATTAAAGTCTTCTAACTAAGTCTAGGTTCTTCCACATTTGTCTTGTAGTAGTTTGTTAATATTTTTCAAAAGACTTTTAAAAGTCCATATCCTTTGACTTAGCAATTCCAGTTTTAAAAATTGATCTTAAGAAGTTATCAAGTTGGCCAGGCACGGTGGCTCACGCCTGTATTCCTAGCACTCTGGGAGGCCGAGGCGGGTGGATTGCTCGAGGTCAGGAGTTCGAGACCAGCCTGAGCAAGAGTGAGACCCCGTCTCTACTAAAAATAGAAAGAAATTATCTGGCCAACTAAAAATATATATAGAAAAAATTAGCTGGGCATGGTAGCGCATGCCTGTAGTCCCAGCTACTCGGGAGGCTGAGGCAGTAGGATCGCTTAAGCCCAGGAGTTTGAGGTTGCTGTGAGCTAGGCTACCGCCACGGCACTCACTCTAGCCCGGGCAACAAAGCGAGACTCTGTCTCAAAAAAAAAAAAAAGAAGTTATCAAGTTGTACACTCAATATATATATAGATAGATATTCATTATTTCAAAAACAAAAAAATTGTAAGTAGAATCTTACTTTGTTCAGTGGAAGATAAATTATGCTACATCAATTCAATAGCATGTTATGAAAGCTAGAAAGGCATAGGTATATTTATCAATAAAAAAAGGCATTCAAGATATATTGTTAAATGACAAAAGAACAGAGTAGTTCATAAAATGATATGTATATCAATATGTATGATCCCATATGGATATATATATTTCCATGGGAAACAATGAGGAAGGATGAACACCAAGATGTTAGTGATAATTTTTTCTAAGTGGTGGTATCTGTAGCGATGTTATTTTTTTCTTCTTGTTTATGTGTATTTTGTAACTTTTTAAAAATATATATGGTTTGAGTATATTACAGGGAAGTAGGCCAGGCACAGTGGCACATGTCCGTAGTCTCGACTACTCAGGAGGCTGAAGTGGGAGGATCCAGGAGTTCAAGGCCACCCTTTGAATAAAGGCAAGACCCCATCTCTTTAAAAAAAAAAAAAAATCCACTAGGAGGAAAAATACATCTACCCAGTCTCTTGGTTAAAGAATGACAAACCCTATAAATTAACCAGACAGAACAGATGGTTTCTTTTCACTTAGGCCTACTACTGTAATCTTTTCTATTTGAGAAAAGTTTATTTCAAAAACAATGCTTAATAGCTAAAGAAAGATAGGGAGTTGTCAACAGCAACTAGCAATCTATACCATAATAAAACTTGGGCAAAGGGAAGTAGCACTAAAATATTTTCTAAGCCTAATATATAATGATATTGAACCTATTATTATCTTTAAAAATCTATGAACAAAAGATCAAACTAATCTCAAGGTCCATCTTTAAGCAAGAAATTCAATGATTTGAGGAAAATATAAAAGAATCTTCCAACCCAACTTACAAAACTGCTCTGTGAGACATCTGTTTCACTCACTCACCTAGATCATAATTTCTAAGATTTCTATAAAAGCATTAATTATTGAAAATATCTTATTTTCAAATGCACTCATGCATTACATGAAAGGCTTATTTAGCCTAAATTACATTGAGAGTGTGGTGGCTGTGTAAATGTCTCTGTCAGATTGGCAAACAATGTAACCTATCAATCTAGCATCTGGCAATAACCCATTTAATTTCACTTTAATAGTCTACTAAGAACAACTTACTTGACTTACAACTGGTTACTTACTTTTTTACGTGGTTATATTGAAATTTCAAGTTGAACAGATTTGCAGTTGTACTTTGTGCTTATATTAGTAGGTTAGCTCCCTTCTATTTATCAAAAAAAATTATTTTTAAAAATTTCATTAACATAAAAAGTTTGTTCAAAAGAGAAAGTTTAATGGTTGTTTTTGTTTCTTTCCCAACCAGTTAAAGAAAATCACTATTCATCTATATCATCTTCTTACAGATTCAAATACTTGCCATACCTTGAAATGAACTTACTGATGCTGATAAGCATGTATTATCAAAATTAGGGGCCTTCTCTTATAGCTTCTCTACCTTCCTTCCTGGAATTTATTCTACTATGATATACTTTGTAAAGTGATTTTTCTCCTATAAAATTCAAGAAGCTAGTGCCCAATATGTGCATAAAAAATACTTTTTTTTACATTAAAAATGTCATAACATATACCTTGTGGACTACATACCATGGAAAGCAATCTCTTTTAAACTAAGAAAATGTCACCAAGGCATACACAAGAAACCAGTAAGTGTATGCATGTACGTACACACACACACACAGAGAAGTAGCCTTCATTAGAAATAACTGCATATCTTTTTTCCTAAATTAGAGTTTGTATTTTAACAGAAAAAAAAAGTGATTAAAGTGAGTAGCAACTAAAGTGGGTAAGAAGCCAGTTTTAAATAATAGCAGAAGTCACAGAATAAAAACCAACTCTGTAGAGTTCTGAAAGCTATTTTGAAGGGTAAATTCAGATGATGTTTGGAATATGCTCCTGTGTTCAATAGCTGGAATAAGCAATTCTAAATTTAAAGTTATTTATTAGCAGAAAAGTCTCTAGATATGATCTAGGCCAATCCTATCATTTAATAAATGAAGAAAACGAGTCTCTGGGCAGTTAAATGACTTTGCCAAAGAGACACAGTGAACCACAGATTAGGGGCTACAGCCTGGCTCTCCTCCTGACCCTGCTTCTTCCACTGCAACAATTTCTCATTGTGGGAAAGTGGGGAGGGAAGTGTCTCAACAAACTTGGTGGCTTGTTTTTGTAAATAAAGTTTTATTAGAACACATTAATTTTCTGTTTTCATGCTATAAGAAAAGAGTTGAGTAGTTGTAAAAGACACCTTAGGATCTATTGCTTAAAATATTTACTATCTGGTTCTTTACAGAAAAAGGTCTGCTGACTCCTACATTAAAGATATCTTAACATACAATCAGAAGTTTCAGAACTTAAAATATAATAAGTACAGCTGACCCTTGAACAACACAGGTTTAAACTACACAAGTCCACTTGTATACTGATTTTTTTAAATAAAAGTTTTTTAAATAAAAATTTGCCTGCTTCTCCTGCCTCCCCTTCCACCTCCTCCACTCTTCCGTGTCTGCCACCGCTGAGAGAGCAAGAACAACCTCTCCTTCTCCTTAAACTACTCAATGTGAAGATAACAAGGAGGAAGACCTTTATGATGATCCATTTCCACTTAATGAATAGTCATATTTTCTCTTCTTATGACTTTCTTAATAACGGTTTTTCACTAGCTTAGTATATCATAAGAATACAGTGTGTAATACATATAACATACAAAATATGTATTAATTGTTTATGTTATTGTTAAGGTTTCTGGTCAACAGCAGACTATTAGTAGTTAAGTTTTTGAGGAGTCCAAAGTTAAATGTGAATTTTTGCCTTGCAAGAGGTCAGTCCTGCAACCCCCCCCATTGTTCAAAGGTCAACTGTACATATGGTGGGTTGTAATCAATAGTAATATAATCAGAACCAGAACAGTAATCACCTGAAAAGGGTTTAACTTTTTCCTCCAGCAAGGAATTGACTATTTTTCTATTTTCGATGTTTTGATATGCACACTTTTAAGAAAAACAAAACTATAAAACTTAGAACTTTCCAAAGGAGAAACTAAGACCCGATTAAACTGAAAGAGAACTCATTAACATTCATTTAATAGAGTAGTCCTCGTCTAAACAAACATATTTATAGATTCATTGATTACTTTAGAGATAACCTAGTAGATATAAACTAAGTGAATTAGAAATGTCCAATGTATGACACAATATTTTAGAAAAAATGAAATTTATCCACAATTTTTATCAGTATATCCAAAGCACAAAGGAGAGGCATCTATTTAAATGTCAAAAGCGTCTGCCTTATTAATCAGTTGATTCATTAAATTTTTAAGTTTTACCTTTTTCCTCCCAGAAAAGAAAGTAAACTTGGCTCCTGCTGACCCAATTAGTAATAGAAGCTGGCATACTACAAAAATGTAAACCTCAATGAGACTTAAATATAAACTGAGAAAAGAAAAGAACTTTTATCTGAAGAGTGCAAGTCCTTTTAATTATCAGGCTCAGAGGAGCATTAAAATGAGACCATAGTCACACCCTACTCCCCACTTTGAACTATGAATTCATCTCTTGAAACTGCTTGCTACTGCCACAAGTAATAAATTAACCTAATAATGCCACACCGGACACTATAACCCACACCCTATAGCTTAACAATATATAGCCAATCACTAATCAATGTTATTTCTATAAGCCAATGAGAAATCCTGACAAACAAATTTGTATCCGTCCATTCACTCCTGGTCTTCCCTTTTTTGTCTTTAAAAATCCACTATATATAACCTGAGCTTTTGTACCCCCATGAAGAGCTGAAGTAAAAAAAAAAAAAAAAAATCCACTGAAACTGCTGCTAATCGGTGTGTATATTCAGGGCAACTTGAATCTATGCTCCTAGGTTACAATCCTCAAGCACGGCCCAAACAAACTCTCTACTTATATTAATTTTGTCTCAGCTTCTTTCTTTCAGGTTAACAAAACAAAATATAATTTAAACAATATCAGAACGCTCAAGAAAAACAAGTTTAATTGTAGAAGGAAAAAGTTGCTAACCAGAAATTAACCAATCAATAAAAGTTATTAATTCACTAGTCAAGATAGTATGGGATAGAGTTATATATAAACACACAGTTCTTTTTTAGGGAAACCTAGAGAATTCATTATAAAATGATGTAGAACATACAACAGGACTAAAAACTGAAACAAGAAAAAACCTGATGATGTACATGTCAAATCAAAATACACACACACACACACACACACACACACACACACACACACACACAGAGGATTCTTTGGTTCAAATCCCCGAGGTACCACTAACTGCTAACACTGAGCATGTCAATTCTGAGTGAGTTGAGCTCCTTCTAGAATTTAGTTTACTTAAAATAAGGGATGTGTACTAGAGAAGTAAGTTTCCTTCCAACCCCCAAATTAATATATACTTAAGTACCATTTATTAAGCTACTACTATGTGTCAAGAAACACACTAATGGCTTTAATTACTTACAGAAATAAATGGGACTTAGAAAAGGGATTCTAGAATACATAATCCCTACCAAACATTTTTCCTTTAAATACATGAAAAAATATGAGATAGAGGTTAATCAGTGCTGCCTTAAAAATAAATAAATAAATAAATAAATAAATAAATAAATAAAGCCTTTATTTTTCTAACCCAGACTCCATAATTCTCTAACTAAACTGGGTGACAATAGGCAAATCACATACTTTCTCTGAATCTTAGTTCCCCCATCTGTAAAATGGAACCATTGACAACCTTGTAGTTTTTGTGAGGAATAAAGATAACACATATAGGTAAAAAGCTTTTAGCTTTCTTTGATGTCAAGAATAAGACAAGGATGCCCTTCATCACCGATTTGCAAACCAGAAAGAGAAAAAGTAACAAAATCAGCCACAATAAAGCTGCAGAGATAAGATATTTGCAAACAGGCCAGGCATTATGGCTCATGTCTATAATCCTAACACTCTGGGAGGCCGAGTTAGGAGGATTGCTTGAGGTCAGGGGTTTGAGACAGCCTGAGCAAGAGTGAGACTGCATCTCTACTAAGAATAGAAAAAATTAGCTTGGCAACTAAAAATAGAAAAAATTAGCCAGGCATGGTGGTACGCACCTGTAGTCCCAGTTACTTGGGAGGCTGAGGCAGGAGGATTGCTTGAGCCCAGGAGTTTGAGGTTGCTGTGAGCTAGGCTGATGCTACGGCACTCTAGCCCAGGCAACAGAGTGAGACTCTGTCTCAAAAAACAAACAAAACAAACAAACAAACAAAAAGATATTTGCAAACACTTAACTGAAAAAGGGCTAATATCTTCTATATGTATGTATACGTACATGGATTGCTACAAATCAATGAGGAAAAGGCAGACAATCCAACAGAAAAATCAGCAAAAGACTTGAACCAGGACTTCAAAGGAGTAAATCCAAATGGGCAATAAACATATGAAAAGGAAGATTTTAGCTTTTCATTCTTTTCTGTATTGTTTAATTTTTTAAAAATCATGTGCCTGTGTTTTTACATATATTATTTTCATTTTTTTAATGTAAAATAAATGAAGCCATACGCAACAAAAAAAGAAAAGGCAAAAAATAAAAACATATGAAAAGGCACTGGGCCTCATTTTGTAATCAAGAAAATAGACATTAGAAATATGAGATACCATTATATACTTAACAAAGACTGCAACAACTAAAATCTCTGACAATACCATGTGTTGTAGAGAATGTGCAGTTACTTTGTTGGTGCTAAGAGTACCTTTGGTATACACTTTGGAAAACAATTTGACATTATTTAGTAAATTTCCAGATGCACACATACTTTGTGACCCTGCAATTTCATTCCTAAGTACACCCCAAAGAGGTATGTGCTTGGATGCCTGTATAAATGTTCATAGCAGCACTATTTATAATAGTCAAAATCTCTACATAATTCAAATGGTGAAAAGTAGAATAAATAAAAAGAAGAACAGATATATACACAATAGAATACTACAAAACAATTAACAAGGATAATGATGATAATATTATTCTGACTACTGTTGCTACTATTTTGACTACTATTTACACTAATGTCTTCTCTGTGGATTACCTATGCCCCCTGAAAATATCTGCTCAGGGAGAATATAAAGAAAAACACTTATTTGTGAAGTAAAGCTTCTTTATTTGTGCTATTTTTCTTCTAGTTTCTCCACTGTGATACTTTTAAATGTGTCTTCTTGCTAATATATTCTGCATTATATTGACCACAAAATTTTGATAGGAACTAAAGTTCTGCCCTCCATGTCATTTCTCTCTTAGCAATGCCACTCCCTGTCTGCAGGTGCAGGAGTCCTGAATCTGTGCAGACTGGGTAAAAGCAACAGATGAGTTGTAAACTGGGTTTAGTAAAATCTACATGCTGAAAGGAAACAGTAAAAGAGATGTGCTAGATTCCTCACTGCTCACACACCCTCTACGGCTGGCTCTTCTTAGGATTCTGCCCCACAGACTCTATTTTGTGGAAATCGTTGTGGCCCATTTTCATAGCAGACAATAGCAGGCAATTATTTACATGAGAGGCTACAAAAGATATAAGGTTACTACATCATATGCTTACTATATTTTAGTGGTAAAATATCTTTTTTTTAATGGAGAAAACAAATATACGTTGTTTTAAAAGTGGCTAAGTTTTATATCTTGCCAAGTACAAGGCATTACATAAACTATATTGAAATTTCCAATTTTTAGAAACAAAAGATAAAACCTAGTAGTGATTTTAAAATTTATTTATAATCAAACAGGAAATTATAACAGATTTCACTTACAGCTTCTTACTAGTGCACATTAAACAGAAAGTTACCAGAGGAGAATAAGCTATTTAAATTATCAGGTTATAATCACCAACTTAATCACTCTTTTTAAGTATTAAAATATTTAACATCTAAATTTAATTTGGTGAAAGGTAAGAAGAATTCCATATAGCAATACAGCTTTATGGTTTTTAGTATTTAATTACTTAATAAATAATAATTTATTAATCTTTCCACATGACCTTGGAATCAACTAACAGGAATTATGAGATGAAAAATTTCAACAAATCATTCTCCACGCATTTATCCTAAGCATCTACTCACAAGAAACTGTTAGAAATACAAAGAAACATAAAACTTAACCCCACCAGATTAATGTATGATCTCAAGAAACAAAATATTTAAGCACCTGTTAGATAAGCAATTTATCTAATAATACAATTAAATAATAATACAAGGTAAGAAGTAGTAAAATCAAGTGTATAGGAATGTCACCAGCATTTTGCACAAAGGACAAAGTATATCCAGTTGAGATGTTTAGAGGGGCTTTACAGAAAAGGTGGAATAAATAAGATTTAGGTAAAAGGTGGATAAAGGAAAGGACATTCTTGGCAAAACAATTTAGTGAAGAGAGATGGAAAGTACAGTTAGGTGACAGTGAACAAATCTGGTGCGAAGAATGGAGGGTGAATGATAGCAAGGCAAGTGAAGGGTCAGATGATAGAAGGCTTTGATTGCTACACTAAGGATGGGGAGTCTTGAGACACTTAGTATGTCTTAATTGTGAAAGGCTTGTTTATAACTTTTTGAAGGCAGAGACTGTTCCAACACGTGACAGGGAAAAAAAACAATATTAAAGTATATAATACTGTTTCATTATATACTTTAAATGCATATACTTTGTAGTATGTAATTTATACCCCAATAAAGTTGATTTTTAAAATTTCAACAACTAATATCAAGGATGCTCCGTCTATTGACAATTCTCTTACCGTGCATCCATGCTTCTATGATGAAATCCACTTAAAGCCAAGCCACCATAATCATTTAACCAATTCCTTCACAAAGTATAATCTTCTCCCTACCTCTAGTTTGCTTAACCATATCAATCCTACATATTACTGCCAAAGTAATTTTCAAAAAGAACCCTTCTCAATCAGGTACATAACTTCCTTTAGTAACTCTGAAGTCCTGCCCACAAGCCTTTCCTCTCAAAAAGGAATAAGCATCCACAATTTGATGTACAATTCAACGTACCACTCTGGTCTTCTTTTTCACTACTTTCTCTACATAGACATATATAATGCCTTTCTTAAAACTCACTATTTTTCTAAACATACTTTATTTCCAGTTTTCATGCCTATCTTCAAGCTGTTCTCTCAAACATGCACTCCTATTTTCCACCCTAAACCTACCTACACTTCAAGACCTAACTCAAATGCTAACCTTAAGCATGGAGTCTTTTCTGAAGGCTTTTAAGTATGATCTCTTCATTCTCTGAATTTCCACTTAAAACACCATTCTCTATGTCATTTATAAGAGAATACTTGCCCCTGAGGAACTCAGATATCTATGTCCAAAAGTGCATACCGGATTACAAATCATATAGGACAAAGTAAAAGGACATGCTTAGAACACAGTATTCACCCAACAATTGCTTGTTGAAAGAATGATTATTTGCATGCTATGAATATCCAGAAAGTCATTAATATATAAGTATATAGATAAGACAGTAATCTTAATAGAGTTGTTTTTTTTTTTTTTTTTTTTTTTTTTTTTCCAGAAAGGAATTTTACCTTTTCAGTTGTAAGTGGTTTTGCAGGCTTTTCTGGCTCCTTCTCTCTCTTTTTCTCTTCCTTTTTTTTTTCCTTTTCTTTCTAAAACACAGCCCAAAGTTTTGATAATAAGTTTACTTTTTTAAAAAATGGCAACTTTTGACTAAGTTTTATTAGTTTGAGTCATTATTTGAGAAAGGAGAAATATTCAATGATTATAATATCCAGGTGCTACTGAAATATAAAAGTAAACATGGCAAATTAATTCTCATTGAGGTTACATGTTGATGACACAATAAAGAATATCTCTTAAAAAATTAAGACAGAGATGAGACAATTTAGAACTTCTTTGATATTTTAGTTTTTGTTTCATATTTGTTTTAAACAAATGAGAACTCTAATAAATTCTCATTGTATCCTTACATAAGGTTAGGCTTCCTGACAAGAACCATAAAGTTGAAGTTTGAATAAGAAGAAAAAGTAAACTAACTGATGGAACAGACTTCATTATCACACAGATAAAGACAAATTATAAGAGGTAAACACGTAGGGAAAGTATAAAATGAATTTAAGTTTAAAAAATCACAAGTATTTTCAGTTCATTATCATAGTTTTTTGCTTTAAAAAAGGCAAATACAATAATTTTCTAATGAAAAAAATGTTAAAAGATAGTGCTGGGGCTAGGTGCCGTGGCTCACACCTATAATCCTAGCTCTCTGGGAGACCGAAGTGGGAGGATTACTTGAGGCCAGTAGTTTGAGACCAGCCTGAGCAAGAGTAAAACCCTATCTCTATAAAAAGTAGAAAAATGAGCCGGGCATGGTGGTGCACACCTGTAGTCCCAGCTACTCTGGAGACTGAGGTAGGAGAATCACTTGAGCCCAGGAGTTTGAAGCTGCAGTGAGCTATCATGACGCCACTGCACTCTAGCCTGGGCAACAGAGCAAGACTGTCTCAAAAAACAAAAAAAAAGATAGTGCTTGGGGACCAGAGCCAACTAACAAATGTAAGGCAGTCGAGGTAAACTATAATGATAACAAGATGCTCACAATTTGTATTTCCAAGATGAGACAGGATATAAGATTAAAGACTTAAAGATTAAAAACAACAAGCCAGGCACCCTGGTGTGAGCCTGTAGTCCAAGTCATTTGGGAGGCTGAGGTGGGAGGATCACTTGAGCCCAGGAATTTGAGGCCCAACAGGGCAACATAGTGAAAATTCTGTCTCTAAAACAACCACCACCACCACCACCCTTAAGGGCCACAAAATGCCAAAAAAGGAAAATGAAAAAAGATTAAACAAGGAGCATTAATAAGATATTTAGAGGAGAGAGAAGACTAGAAACCTCAAATTGAATGACTACTACAGCTAAGCAGTAACCTAGCCCTTAGTTTCCTGGCAGCAAACACGAAAAGATAAATTGATGAACCTAGGAAAGGCAGCATGATAAACACAGAGAACTCAGTCAAAACACCTACAGGTTACATTTGCACCCCTGCCTTTAAAATGATGTTTGAGGTAACCTCTGTCAGAGTAAATTTGCCATTTGTAAATCAGGAAAGGCAATATTGGCAATTCTTAGGCTATCAGGAGAGAGAAATAACAAAAGTTCAAAAGGTTTTGCAACCATTCATATAAAATTCAAAAAGAAGCAAAACTATGTCTTCTGGGGTATATGTACTAGTATCAAACTATGAAGAAAAGTTAAAAACTAATGATGATAATGATGATATGATGATAAAAGTCAGAATATTAATTACCTCTAAGGAGACAGAATGAGGTTATTCATAAACAGGGAGAGTCACGTGGGAGCTTTTGAAATGCTAACACTGTTCAGTTTCAACGTTTATTATACAGTGATAGTTTTATAAGCATTTATCAAACTAAACACATTTAATGTTCATTTTAGTATTAAACAGAAAAAATAAAAGGCATAAAAACCTCAAAAACAACTCTGTAAATTGTAAAGCACTACACAAATATGGGAAATTATAATTTTAGTATTTGCTGTATGACTTAAAAAAGAGAGAAAAGAAAAAACTTTGGTCCTACTTCCATTTAAAAGAAATTCACAGCAAAGATCTTTATACTGAGGGCATGAATAAGTATTGTCTTCAACTGTAATTTTAAGAACAGTAGAAAAATTCTAAAGCATTTCCTTATTAACATCTTCTTTTATTAGCCATTAATAGAAAGCAATGAGTGTAATGGTAATTCACCAATCAGTGAAAGCATTTGAGTAGAGGCCTAAGCTAACACACGGTGTAGGTATATTGCTTTGCAGCAAAAGGCGAATACATGGATAGAATTTCCAGAACTGGATAAAAACAGTTTATATCTAAGGCTCCTTTAGGCTAAGATTCTCTAAGATCATCTATTTCAATAATGCTTTTCAGGAACAGGATAAAATTCAACATAAAGTTGAGCTTTCTGAATACCTAAAATGCTAAAACCTCAGGAGCAATCTATATGTTTTAGCTACCAGATAAGCATATCTTAAAAGTGACATTTTGCTATGAACATTAAGGATACTAACATAGTCTAGCACAGACAGAAGACCATCTAGAAAGTTGGGTATATTTCCCAAAAAGGATTTTTATATCTGCTCAAGTGCCTGGACTTCATACTGAACATAAGGAAGATGTGACTCTTTAAGGGTAAGTAGAAACATTACCTATTGGTGACTCAACCCTTTCCAATCAAAATCTGCATTTCCAAACACAACTACCACTTATTACATGCTTCTTATGGGCCAGGTGATAAGCACCTTATTGTCTAATTTAATATTTGCAATAACTGTACCAAATGTTGTCATTACTGTCATCTTACAAACAGAGAAAATCTAAAAAACAAAAAAAAAAGAAAAAAAAGACACAAAATCTTAGGAAAGTAATGCTCAAAGCAACATAGCTAATCAAAGCTAGTGGCAGGGCTGAGGGACTATAGAGTCCAAACTCTCAAGTCTTACTATTCACTGTGGTCCTGTGGAGCTTTTTTATTATGGTTTGCCATTCCTCAGCAATAGCTAATATTATCTGAACTCTTACTATATGCCAGGGACTGTTTTGACTTATTAAATCTCACAACAACTTTATGAAATAAGGATATTATCCCCACTTTATAAGTGAAAATAAGATGTACAAAAATCCTTTATATATTATAAAATGTTTTCTGGATATTTATTATTATTAATAGTAAAGTTTGGTGAGGAAAGCAATGTGATAGAACATTCTCACTAATATGCTGAGGACAAGTTGCTCTATAACCTCTCAGAGCTGTCAGTTATTGCTATGATCTGAATCAAGAGTGAGGACTTAAGACCACACGTAGCCTTTTAGGTCCTTAAGTGCAGACTTTTGACTGAATCCAAACTTTACAGAACGTAACCCTCAATGTGATGGTATCTGGAGGTGGGGACTTTGGGAGGGGATTAGGTCATGAGGATGAAGCCCTAATGAAAGGGATTAGTGTCCTTATAAAAGAAAGCCCAGAGAGATCTCTTGCCCGTTCCCACCATGTGAGGACACAATGAAAATATGCCATTTTATGAACTAGGAAGTGGGCCCTCACAAGACATAGAATCTGCAAGAGCCCTGATTTTGATCTTTCCAGTCTCCAGAACTGTGAGAAATGAATTTTTGGTGTTTATAAACTACTCAGTCTATTGTATTTTGTTTGTAGCCAGCGCAGATGGAGACAGTTTTTGCCTGAGAAAGCCACTGTCATGAGTGGGAAAGAAGTTTGACTTCCTAATCAAACTATGATTGGTGGTCACATATGAAATCACCAAAAATAAATCTAATTAGTTAGCTACAATTAATAGAGGGAGAGCATGATTTGATGCTCTTTAACACTGGAATTTGAACTGTCAAAATATGGTTGACATCTACTGTGCTCTGGCAGTGGTATTACAACACAGGCTTTGAAGTAACATTAACAGCATGGGCTCTAAAATCATCACACAGTCTAACCCACAGATGATTCCCATCTATGGAATCAAAAGCTGCTAAAAGATCAAAGAGTACTGTGAAAACTTAAATTGATTTAAACTATTTTCTCAGTTAGAACAAAATACAGCAGCATTTGGAACTGCAATAGTAGTTCCTGAAACTTGGAGGTTATATTAATACATACAAATAATATAGTGAAACGGCAGACGTCCTATGCAAGAAAACTGTTAAAAACATTCAAGTCTGATAAGATAGAGAAAAGTACCTATCGGGTTCCTTACAATGGAACTTTACTTGAATGATTTAATTAAAGACATAGTCTCCAAAATTTGTGATTATGTACTCCCATATCAAAAAGTTGTAAACATATATACTCCACCAAATGTACATACTTACTTATAAAGCATAGATAACATAGTATCCACATAAGAACAGAAATTTTAAAAGGATAAGAAAAAAAGCAGGAATAGGCATTCTAAATGGACTGCCTTTGCTACACACACTAGACTTTAGAGGCCATGGAATTAGACCACTGCTTTCTGAGACTTGGAGACAATAACCACATAGCATAAAAATGTAAACCCAGGGTTTCTAACCTCTTTTTCAGGGCAAATTTTGAAAAGGTCAAACTTGCCTTAGGCATATTTCCACTTTCTCATGGCAGCCCCCACACTCCTGGAGTGCTTCTTTTCTGAGCCCGCCTGCTGACTTAAGCCATCAACAACACTAGAATGAATCACTTAAGTTCAACTGTTCCCATCTTTCTATTCTCATGGTTCTCCTCTTGTTACTCAATCTCAATCCCTCTCTATCCTCTCTCCCTCTTTTGCTCTCTCTCTCTGGCCCCCGCCCCCTGGGCCCCTTCTTTCCTCTGGGCTGTAGACCTGTATATCCAACCACCTGCTAGATCCCTGGATGTTCCACAGTTACCTCATACTCAACATGTCCAACTTCAATTCACCTCTCTTTCCTTTCTCTCCTCAAACCATTCCTTCTCTTCAGCTTTTATCCTTATTTCATTAAAGCACCATCATCTGTTGAGATGCTCAAGCCAGAAACTGGGAGCCACAAGGCTTCTCAAAGCACCTTCGTAATTCATCCATTACTAAATCCCATGAGCCAGGTGTGACAGCTCATGCCTGTAACTCCAGCACTTTGGGAGGCCAAGGCAGAAGGAGCACTTGAGGCCAGGAGCTGGAGACCAGCCTGGGCAACACAGAGAGACTTCTCTCTAAAAATAAATAAATAAATAAATAAATAGCTGGGAATGGTGGCGCATGCCTGTAGTCCCAGCTACTCAGGAGGCTGAGTAGGGAGGACTGCTTTAGCCCTGAAGTTAGAAGCTTCGGTGAGCTATAATCAGGTCACTACATTCCAGCCTGAGTTTCAGAGCAACACCCCATCACTAAAATAAAAATTAAAAAATAAACAAATCCCATGGATCCTACCTTCTTAAGATCTCTTAAAACTACACTCTCTTTTTCATTCTTTCCACTCCCATTTGGATACATGGCCCATCATTTTATTCCTGGATTAGAGCAACAGGTTCTCAAGCCTTTTCCTCATCCATCACCACAATATTCACTCCCTATGAAGCTGGTAGAGCAGTGTTATAATATAACATGAAAATGGGATTCTGTCACCCCACCTCCCCTTAAAACTCATCACTGAAGTGCCTGGGCCTTCAGAATGAAGACCAAACTCCTTTAGTAGGCTCACAAGTAGGCTCCTCTCCCACATCTGTTCCTATCCTGCTCCTATTTCAGCCATGCCATTCTACCTGTAATTCCTCAAACACTACATTTTGCCTGTACATTTTTTCACAAGTTGCTCTCTACTTGGAATGCCTCCTAATTCTTACATCTAATGCTCATCCAGAGTATAAGATGCATATAAAGTATATCTCCTGTATTAACAGCAACACAGTGAGTGTACCTTAATCATAATACATATTATATTACATTATAAACCACTGTATAGTTATTTGTTTTTCTCCATTAGACTGTAAGCTCCTTGGGAACAGGCACTATATCTTATTTATCTTTGTATCCCTCCTGTCTACTATACCATTTATCAAGGAGCAGACATAGGAAATGATAGCTGAAAGCTAATTCATTAAGGTCAACATAGCAAAGAAGTCAATGAAAATTAAAACTCTCAAATATTTGTAGGGATGATTTTAAAAATACTACATAGTGGTAGTACCATGCATCCTAACCATCCCCACATAAAATGCATTCTAACACTTATCATTGATGATTATGAACTCATGATTCCATACTACATACATTTTACTTGTATGATGGTCACTACTGCTTAAAAAAAGAAACTTGATGTTAACTTTAAGTGCTTATAACAACACAATCATAGAAAGAAATGACTTTTAGTCAAAGATTTTCCTAACAGATCAAAGAATTCAACAACAAACTGTAAAAAGGTTTCTAGAAGATAGTAATGAACACAACAACAAAAGGCTAATTGCTTCTTAACCACTGAGATATATCTATGGCACCAATAAATCAGTCTGAAATTATATACAGATTAAAGCCCTTTAATCATACCTGTGATATAAGAAAATATTCTAGAAATTGCTGTATTGAACACATTTAATACTATGGATCATTCTAAATATAAACAATTATTATAGTGCTCCCAAATTAGGGCACACTGCAAAAGGAAGTTCATTTATCACTGAATACCACATAATGCAGCTAAACTAAAACACTATCATACCTCCAATTTGTTTTTCTCAACAGCAGCTTGCAGAGAAGGAGAGGATACCAAAGGTTGAAGAGGAGCATCAGAGGAGGAAATCTGTGGAGTACAGATGAAAAGTCAGGAGAAAAAAACAAAAACAAGGTAGTCAGAATTGACAGGCAAAGGAAAGAAAAAATAACCTATATATTTTTGAGATACAGAAGCACTTAGAAGTATGTTAACAAAGGGAAATCACTCACTAGAAGGAAGTATTGCTTTTCTAAAATTTCCATTTGAAATTTCTAAAAGAATTTATTATATAGAATAATGTATGACTTAAAACATTTTACTGAGATATAAAATTTTAAATGTACTCAGATAAGATCATACCAAAAGTATTTGAGAAATAAGGATTTCTTACAGTTCACTTTTAGTCAACATTACCATTGAAATACTAACGCTCTGAAGCATGAAGACACATTGTCCCAAGTAGCAGGATAGCAAAAATGAGTTTTTGTTTTTACTTACACCAACTTTTGAGAATGAAAAATAAAACAGAGCTGAAATAGTAAAAGTTAATCAAAATTTTAATCAACTGTTTAAGAAAACAGAAAAAAGGCTGGGAGAAAAAAGAGTAGACTAATATAACAGCTGAGCAGCAGGCTTATTATAAAACAATTTATACACTTCGTACTTTAAGATCAGTAGGCAAACACCATTTCCAGTGCAGTACTTGCTGAATTACCCCAAAGCAGTATAAGACAGTTATATATGCAGCAGAGGAAATTTATACATGAAAATGGGTTTCATCTAAAAGCTTTTTCACACATCTTCCTACCCAATTTCTACAAGCACAGTTGATCATTTTAATGGAAGCATTATCTTCCTGCTCTCTTTACTGCCAAAATATAACTGAAATACGTTTACAAAATGCATAGTAGATCTTCGGAGCTATAAAACTGACATCTCTATATTGCCCTATCATATCAATAGTGCCTATGAGGGATTTTTAAAACTAAAAGGTGCTATTACAGATAGGTCGTTATGCAATGTCAAAATAACATTGCAAGATGACAAGCCCTCCTTCAATCCACTTGTTAAGTTAGTTATGGCAGCAATTCTTGAATCACAACTCAAGGCTTTAGGGTTTTATTCTTTGCATATTACTGGCTCTGTTTTAATTGTCTGAACTAGCCATTTAATGACTACTAATGCAAATTACACATAGAAGAAAATAAACAATACAAGGAAATGTAGCTCCTCCATTAAAAAAAGTAAAAACTGTGCCATAAAGCCTAGCTTAAAGCTGATCTGTCCTCCTGAATATTTACTTGCTAGTGATCTTTAATTACCACTTTATGTAGAAAACAAGAGAATAAAAAGCCATAAAATCACTTAAGAAGATGACTTGTATCACAAATACCTCTTTGCCTAAACTCATAAAAAGCAGAACATAAAAATATAAAAGAAGATTAGAGACATGTAGTATGTCAAGAATTACTAACCCTTAGAACCCAGCAAGATAATTCATTGTAAAAGTGCTTGTTCTCCTTTTGAGAATGATAAACTGATTTGGCCACTTTTAACATTCAGAAGGATTTTAAAATTCTATTCAATAAATACCAGTAATTTAACAAACAGTTTAATGTAAAAGAAAAGAAAGAAAAGGGAAGGGAAGGGGAAGGGGAAGGGGGAAGGGGGAAGGGGGAAGGGGGAAGGGGAAAGGGAGGAAGGGGAAAGGGAGGAAGGGGAAAGGGAGAAGGGGGAAAGGGGAAAGGGAGGGGGAAGGGGAGGAGAAAGGGGAAAGGGAGGGGGAAGGGGAGGGGAAGGGGAGGGGAAGGGGGAAGGGGAAAGGAAGAAAAAAAAAACTTTAATACCATGTTCCAACTGGGAAAGAAAATAGAAACTTGTTCAATAGGAAAGACATTTGAAGTCAATGGGCATATCAACAAGTGAATGAATAAACAAACTGTGCTTTACCCATACAATGAAATACTATTTCTCAATAAAAAAGGAATGAACTAAGAGTACAAAAAAACAGGGATGAATTTCAGACACATGCTGCAAGAAAGAAGTCAGACACAAAAGAGTACATAGTGTATGAAACCACTCATATGAAATTCTAGAAAAGAAAATATAATCTACAGTGATAAAAAGTAAATCAGTGGTTACCTGGGTCACTGTTGGGAGCTGATTAGCAAGGGGCACAAAAGAACCTTTTGGAGTGATGGAAAGGTTGAATATCTTGATTGTGGTGGTGGTGGTTCGTCAAAACTCATTGAACTGTACCTTAAAATGTCTGCCTTTTTTGTATATAAACTGTATCTCATAAAGTTGGTTTTTAAAAAGTCAATGAGTAGGCTTAGATACATTATATGAGCAAGGAACAAAGAAATAGAGGTTAACATATTGACAATTGGAAGCAAAGAGACTCTATAGATTAGAACATAGTGGTAGAAGATGAGGGAAGAAAAAACGGACAGGGGTAAGGAGAAAAGAAAGAAAATACGGAGGCAAGAAAAACTAGGTACTCTCGAGTCTTCTTTCTAAATCTCTTAAAAGTATCCACTTCTCACACCACATCCACTAACCACCCTAGTAGAAAATCACCAATATCTGTCTTCTGGATTAATCCTCCTAACCAGATTCCTTACCCCAAATCTTGCTCTTCTCCAAATCCATTCTCCATATTGTGTCATTCTCAAATCAAGTCTGATCAACACACAGCCCTGCTTAGAAGCCTTATATAGTTTATACACATTATGAAAGGGGAGAGTCCAAACTTCTTAATCAAGTGTCATTTACCTTATCTCCCTATCCTTCCCTGTCCTGGCTATACTCGGCTGTCCAACTACACACAACTCCTCCTGGTTTCAGCTCTCTAGTCTGCTTCTCCTGACTCTAGGGGGCCTTTGCTCTTGCTATTCCTTGTTTCAAAAACCCACACTTCTACTAGTTCCTAGCAACCCTTTAATTTTGAGGTGATACTGCCTCCTCCAAGAAGCATTCAAAGTATTCCTTGATACCTCCAGACTGGAGTAAGTAGCTCCTTTAGGTGCCCCCAAAAGCACCTCCTAAAATATTTCCCTATTACAGAAGTTATCACATGCTATCTTGTAAAGATCTGATGACTCAATCAATATTCTTTGTTCAATCAAAGTTGTCTGAGGCAGATACTGTTTCTATGCTGTTCACTGTCTTTAGCATCTGACATTCAAAAAGTCTCAATAAATATTTTTTAATGTTACTGTAAAAGAAAAGAGGAGGAATGAAGCATCTCAGAGGGAGAACAAAAAGGAGGTTCAATCTCAGCAGTTATCATTGTCCTTTGAAAGTTCACTGGCTTGCTAACATACTTTTCTGAAACCCCTTAAGTTATCTACATTTATTTTCAAATTTAGAATTCATTTTGTAACTAGATATTAATTCCACTCCACTGGATTCTAGTACTTTTATACATATAGAGCATAAGACTTTGACCTCAGAAAATTTTGCTGGAAATGGGTAGTGTCAGTAAATTCAGTGGTCATATTTAAATGTTATTCTATTCCCTACCTCTCTCCTGTCCACCCCTTCTATCCATGAAAGAATACACAGTGGGAACCCAGTGAAGACATTCTTCAGGAATAAAAATGAGTTAACCGTCCTTCCTTCAATTATTCTTAAGTTCTCGTCTAGGCCACCATCAACATAAACTACATGTGAAGAAACTCCCAGAACAGAATAATTGCATAAACTCACTTCCTGCAAAAGAAAAACTCATCAGGCAAAACAAGTTCCCAACTCCTATCTACAATAATAAGGTGAACAAATACCCTCTGAAAAAGTATGAAGTATTATAAAAATACTAGATATTATTAATTGAAGGCAATAAAGCAAAATGTTCAATTACCTTTTCAAAAGTTATATTATTTTCTTGATGAATTTTTTGAAATCTTTGCTACTACCACCCTTTTAAACAGAATAGTATTATGAAAATAAAATCTGTTGGTCCAAAACACTTTGAAAAAGGTATGACCATTAAAAAATACCATATGGATTAATTGCTAGCAACAGAGTGCTTCAAACTCATTTTGGAAATTCTTGGATATGTTTTCTAAATGGAGATTTTATCACAGCAGTTCTCATATGGCTGTCTCATGGGCTGTCAATATTCATGAAGCTCAAGTTTCTCAGAAGTCTAGAAATTATTTTAAACATATGATTTCTAATGGCATTTACATTCCATGGCATTTCTTAGCTACAAATGCTGAAAATCCATACATTTACTAAACTAATAAATAAATCACCTGAGACATCATCAATTAAACTTATCACTAGGAAGCTTAAAGGCTTTGATAAACTTAACTAAATAACCATAGCTTCCAAATGTGTAGAAAAAGCCTACATCTTAACGTAGTAACTTTAAAATCTTTGGCTAAGTCAGTAAGAAATATGTACAATTCTGAAAAACTTTCAAAATGTTAAGTCTTTTAATTGCCACATCAAGTTACCTTGCAGCCCATAATTAAAGGGCTGACTAAAATGTGGAAGGATTAATGAAAGCGACCTTAAGCCAAAATTTTTCCAATGATCTAAAGTTTTATAGTTAAGTTCAGGTATTCATTTTTCTTAACTATCTACCTGCTTACAGTCATTTGCTGCCACCAGCCTCCTTTCTCTTCGCTAATGTAATTATTACAGAAGCATACATTTTAAGCAATTATGTGCTAGATACCTACTAAGAATACAGCATACCTTATCTTATTTAATTCTTACAGCAATACTATAAAATTTAGACACTATGATCATCCCTTTTCTAAAGAAAAGGAAACTAAAATTGTAATAAAAAGTAGTAACAAAGAAAACCAACCAGAAACTATGCTTTTACACAAATCCTAACTCACTAGCTAAAGAGAGGGAGAGGCAGAGGGAAAGAGAGGGAGAGAGACAGGGAGAGAGAGAGAGATGGAATGGGGAAGGAGAGAGACAGGAAGAGGGAAAGAGAAGAGCTGCTGGAGGAAAAGAGCAAATAATGTGGCAGTTCAGCCTCATCTACTAAAGATCTGCTAGATCTCCTAGCAACTCACTTTTCACTGTGCTTCCAGTTGTAATTGGTTAAGAGGGGAAGGGGAAGAGGGCAGACAGGACAGATTTCTGTGGGCAAAGTACTTCTAATTTCCCCTTTCACTCAATGAATTAAGGAAGAAAGGGAGAGCAGACTCATTCTATATTAGTGTGGTAAGCAGAATTCCCACTCCCTGGTGTATACACCCCGTATAATGCCCTCCCCTTGATTGTAGGCAGGACTGTGAATATGATGGATTTTGCTCCCTTGATTAGGTTGCTATATAACAAAGGTGAAGGAATTGTGCAGAATTAAGATCCTAAATCAGGTGATGATGAATTAATCAAAAGGGAGATTATCCTGGAATAGGCCTGGCCTAATTAGGTGGGCAGTTAAAAGGGACTAGGTCCTTTCTGAAATAAGAGATTTGATTTGTGAGAGAAATTCTCCTAGTGGCCTCAAAGAAATGAACTGCCATGTTTTGAGAGGATGAGGTTATTTGGCAAAGACTCAAAGGTGGCCCCTAAGAACTGACAACAGGCCCCATCTAACATTAGCAAGAACATAGGACCTCAGTCATACAACCACAAGAAATGAATTCTGACAACAACTGTGAACTTGAAAAAAGACCCTCAGAATCATGAGATTGTAGTCCTGGCTAAGTCTTTGATTTCAGCCTAGTAAGATCCTGAACAGAGAACCCACTTAACCCATGCCCCAAACTCTTAACCACAGAAACTGTAAGATAGTAAATCTGCATTGTTTTAAGCCACTATATTTCTAGTAATGTTAAACAGCAAATAAAATTAATACAATAACCAGCACCCTACACCTTGGAAAACACCCTACACCTTGGAAAACCTATCATATCAGGGAGTCTACCCGAGAACATAGGGAGCCAAAGTGTACAGTAAGGGAAAAAACTAATAAGAAGGAAATCAAATACTTCCTTGAAACAAATAAAAATGGAAACATAATGTACCAAAACCTTTTGGGATACAGCAAAAGCAATACAAAGCAGGAATTTTATAGCAATAAACACCTACATCAAGAAAGCAGAAGGATTTCAAATACGCAACCTAACTATGTACCGCAAGTAACTAGAAAAGCAAGAACAAACCAATCCCAAAATTAATAGAAGGAAAGAAAGTTCAGAGAAAACCTAAACAAAATAGAGACTAAAAGGAAATAGAAAAAAATTAAAGAGGATACAAAAAAAATGAAAAGACATTTCAATGAAATATAAAGGTGGTTTTTGGAAAAGATAAACAAAATTGGCAAATTACCTGGACTAAGAATATAAAAGACCCAAGTAAATAAAACCAGAAACCAAAAAGGAGACATTACACTGGTATCACCAAACTACAAATGATCACTGGAGACCATTATGAACAATCATATGTCAACAAATTAGAAAACCTAGACAAAATGGATAAATTCCTGGATACCTATAACCTATTAAGATTGAACCAGGAAAAAATACAAAACCTAAACAGACCAATAATGAGCAATGAGATTGAATTAGTAGTAAAAGGTTTCTTTAAAGCCCAGGACCAGACTGCCGAATTCTACCAAACATTTAATAGCAATTATTCTCAAACTATTCTAAAAACTAAAGAGGAAGGAATTCTTCCTAACTTGTTCTACAAGGCTAGCATTACCCTAATACCAAAACCAGACAAAGACACAACAAAAAAAGAAAACTACAGGCCAATATCCCCAATGAACACACAGATGCAAAAATCCTCAACAAAATCCTAGTGAATAAAATCCAATAGCTAATCAAAAAGAAAACACACCATGATCAAGTAGGATTTATTCCAAGGATGCAAGGATGGTTCAACACATGCAAATCAATAAATGTGACACATCACATCAACAGAATGAAGGACAAAAAACAATTTGATAAAAATTCAATATTTCTCCATAGTATTATAAAAACTCTCAACAAATTAGGCATAGAAGGAACATACTTCAACATAATAAAGGCCATATATAACAAATCCACAGCTAATATCATACCAAATGGTGAAAACCTGAAAGCCTTTCCTCTAAAAACAGGAACAAGATAAGGACACCCCCCTTTCACCACTCTTATTTAACATAGTACTGGAAGCCCTAGCCAGAACAATTAGGCAAGAGAAAGAAACAAAGGACATCCAAATTGGAAAAAAAGGAAGTCAAATTGTCCCTCTCTGCAGATGACATGATCTCATATATAGAAAAACCTAAAGACCTCACCAAAAAGCTCTTAGAACAAATAAACAAATTCAGTGAAGCTGCAGGATACAAAATCAACATACAATAATCAGTAGCATTTCTATACACCAATAACTAGTTGAAAAAGAAACCAAGAAAACAATCCCATTTATAATAGCTATTAAAAATACCTAAAAATAAATTTAACCAAGGAGGTGAAAGACCTCTCTATCAGGAAAACTTTACAAAACACTGACAAAAGAAATTAAAGAGGACACAGAAAAATGGAAAGACATCCCAAGTTCATGAACTGCAAGAATTAACATTGTTAAAATGACCATACCATCCTAAGAAACCTATTGAGTCAATGCAATTCCTATCAAAATATCAATGGCATTCTTCACAGACACAGAAAAAACAATTTTAAAATTCATCTGGAACTATGAAGGACCCCAAATAGCAAAGCAATACTGAGCAAAAAAAATAAAGCTGGAGACATTACACTACCTGACTTCAAAATACACTACAAAACCATAATAACCAAAACAGCACGATATTGGAATGAAAACCGACACACAGACCAGTGGAACAGAAGAGAGAATGCAGAAATAAATCCAAATATTATATTTATACCCAATTGATATTTCAACGAAGGCACCAAGAAGAACATACATTGAAGAAATGACACCCTCTTCAATAAATGGTGCTGGGAAAACTAGATATCCATATGCAGAAGAATAAAACTAGACCCCTATCTCTTTTCATATATTAAAAATCAACTCAAAACAGATTAAAGACTTAAAAAGAAGACCCAAAACTATACAATTACTAAAAGAAAACAGGGGAAACACTTTAGGACATTGATTTCATGGACAAGACTTCAAAAGCACAGGTGACAAAAACAAAATGGACAAAAAGGACGATATCTAACTTAAAAGCTTGTGCACAGCAAAGGAAATAATCAACAGAGTGAAGACACAAGCCATAGAAAGGGAGAAAATACTTGCAAACTATTCGTCCGACAAGGAACTAACACCCAAAATATATAAGACACTCAAATAACTCAACAGCAAAAAAAAAAACAAACAAAAAAAATCCCATTTAAAAATGGGCAATGGATCCAAATAGACATTTTTCAAAAGAAGATACACAAATGGTCAAGAAGTATATGCAAAGCCCTGCATTTAGTTTGTGAAAATCTTACTTGTTGATGTTCTTATTGTTACAATTAATACCGACAAATTAATTCTAAAAACATGGACTAAATGAATAGAAGTCTATAAATTTTATTTTTCATTAAATTTTTCATTAAATTAGAAAGGATCACTTTGTTCAAAGTTTTTATTCTACTTTTGTAATAAAACACCGTGGCCCCAAGGAAAAAAATTTTTTTCTAGTGTGGCAGTCAATGCGTTAAACATATGCAACTAGTATATTTTTATAATAAATAATTTGAGCTGTATTCCATGTCATAAAAGTTTGAGATGTATTCCACAAACATCAATTGATGAGAGATGAAGGTTTTACTTACATTTGTAATAGCTATAGCATTTTTATCGTAGTATTTCTTCTTTTCATACTTATCTCTGATGAAAAATTCCACTGCTCTGAAAACAGATAACTTAAGGAAAAACATGAGTTCAGTGACATGTATACTTCCCTTTGTTTACTCCTCTCCACAAAGCCTAGATTCTAAATTTAATTTTCCTACTCCCCAATCTGTGCTTTCTCATACTATTTCTGCAACTACATTCTGTAACCTACTTTTTTTCTCCTAAAGAAGTCTACCTCTTTCAGAAAATTTTCCCACTCAATAAAAACCACCCAACCCAATTCTAGAAAGAAAAGTAAATGACCACAATTCTTAATTCCCACACCACTACCACCACCATCCCCCTAACACCAAACTCTAAATTCCATTCAGGTTCACTTTGGGTTTTCAGTATAAGTAAGGAAACTACTAATAACATCCATGCAAGTATCAACAATGTAGGAGATACTGTGTGCTATACATTGTACATATTTTGTGTTCTTTAATTCCTCTCATGACACGGTAATGTATATATTATTATTTTCACATCATAGATGAAGAATCAGCAACTTGGAAACATTAACCAGTTGTGATTCCAATACCTATGTTTTTTCCCACTATACACTGTCTCTAGGTATATCACATAGGATTCTTTGTGTATTAGAAGAATAGTGGCCAAGAATTTTTCCTTGCACCTTTGAGGAATGGAGACGTCAAGAAGCTAAAACCAAGGTTAGTACTGTTTAATTTTTTGAAGTTGGCTGGATTTGCCTTACCTGTTGATAGAGTAAGCCACAGAGAGGGATTAGTGTTTAAGAGTTATGTGACATAGATGAATTCTCTTATGACTCAATCACTTATTTATCATATTCCACTAAATGAGAATTCCTCCGTCAGGGGTTGTTAACCTTTATAGTGCCATGAACCCCTTTGGAAGTCAGGTAAAGCCTGTAGACTCCTTTCTGGGATAATGCTTTTCAATGCATCACATAAAATTCATAGAATCACAAAAGAAACTAATTACACTGAAATACAATCTCTCTGTGGATCCCCAGGTTAAAACATTCTGTTCAAAGGAAAAGTTACCTAGGCAGTAAAACTATATATTTTCAGTCAATAACACTTAATTATAAGTTAATAAGAGACCTTTACATTGACAGCTATGGCAAAAGATAATATAAATAGTTGACAGACTATACAACAGGTCCTAGAAGAATGCCATTTCATTCAATGTCATTTCATCATAACGTTGATGAGAAGGAAAAAAATGATTTCTGGCCAGGGCAACTGTCTGTGTGGAGTTTGCAAATTCTCCCCATGTCTGTGTGGGTTTTCTCCAGGTACTCCAGTTTCCTCCCACATCCCAAAGTTGTGGACATTAAGTTAATTAGCATGTCTAAATAGTCCCAGTGTAAATGTGGGTGTGTGAGTGCACCCTGCAATGGAATGGTGTCCTGTCCAGAGTACGTTCTCGCTTTGTGTCCCGAGCTGCCAGGATAGGCTCTGGATACCTGCAACCCTAAACTGGATTAAGCAGGTTGGAAAATGAATGAGTGAATACAAATTATTATGAAACAAAAATTAATCAAGTATATAATAATCATACTAATTCACAATAAGCGATGCAGTATGAAAGCGCTCGGCAAGCCCATTGTGTTTGTTATTGTTTGTTTTCGAACTGCGTGGTGGGAGGAAGTGCTCCTTAACAATGTTTGCTTTGCAAACATTTATTCCTTGATTTAACCCACCATCACTACAACTGCCATCACTCACTGATTCACCAAAAAGCAGGAAAAATATGATCCTGTTTTTATTAATCTTTCTTAAATGTATGTATAGCTCACATTTATTTCAACGTTCAACATTAGAAATGGTTTAGATTTTTATTTAGAAGTCTGGTGATATATTTGTGACCACAAATATGCCATAGGAGGTTTACATCAATTGTTTACATCAACTAGTCTATGGTAAAACTGATCTCCCTATATGTCATTTTGGTTAAAGCTGTAGTTTCCAAGAACCTAAGTGAGGACTTACTGTATACGGTGGATACTGAAAGAATTGAGGAATTATGAAACACTCAAAGGGGGCCAGAGACAGGAAGTTAGAAATCTAAACATTCCACTTATTAAATAAGCAGAATGACCAAAACACTGCTTTTAAAGACAAGTTTTCTACAAAGTGAGTAAGTGAAAGGAACTTTATCTCCTTTTTTCCGCTAAACAACCTATGAGGTAAGTGCCACTTCACAACTAAACCCAAGCCACAGAAAATTTAAGAAAGTTCTCTGGCATTCTACAGTAGAGGAGAGTTATGATTTGAAACCAGGAAGTTTGATATATAACTTCAGGATGATGTTATGGCTCATAATAAGTTCATTTGTGAATCAGTCAGTTAATCTCTGCTAATGAAAATAAGTGCTATAAAACCTGAAGAAGAATATCAAATTTGAAGGGCTCCTTCATTTTCAAGATAGCTTGGAGAACTTTCTGGTTTCTCAGATCATATTTATGTTTACATTATACTGTAGTCTATTAAAAGTACAGTAGCATTGTCTAAAAAAATGGGCATACCTTAATTAAAAATTACTTTATTGACAAAAAATGCTAACAATCATCTGACCCTCCATCAATTATCTTAGCTAGCCATCAATTATCTTAGCTAGAACTTGTGGATAATTTGCTGCAGCTTCTACATCAGCACCTGCTGCTTCACCTTGCACTTTTATGTTCTGGATATGGCTTCTTTCCTTAAACTTCATGAACCAGCCTCTGCTAGCTTCGCACTTTTCTTCTGCAGCTTCCTTTACCTCTCTCAGCCACCACAGAATTAAAGAGTTAGGACTTTGCTCTGGATCACGCTTTGGCTTAAGGAAATGTTGTGGCTGGTATGAGCTTTTATCCAGACCACTCAAACTTTCTCCATATCAGCAAATGAGGCCGTTACATTCTTATTCCTTGGGTGTTCACTGGAATAACACTTAATTTCCTTTAAGAACTTTATACCTTTGCATTCACAACTTGTCTAACTGTTTGGCACAAGAGACCAAGTTTTCTGCCTATCTTGGCTTTTGACATGCCTTCCTCACTCAGCTTAATCATTTCTAGCATTTGATTTAAAATGAGAGATATGCGACTTTTCCTTTCACTTGAACACTCAGAGGCCACTGTAGGATTATTATTAATAATTAACCTAATTTTAATATTATTGTCTCTCAGAGAATAGGGAGATCAGAAGAGATGGAGAGAGATGGGGAACGGCCATTCATTGGAGCAGTCAGAACACATACAACATTTATTGACTAAGTTTGCTGTCTTTTATGGGAACAGTTCATTACACCCTGAAACAATTACAATAGTAACATCAAAGATTACTGATGACAGATCATCATAACAGATATAATAGTAATGAAAAAAGTCTGCAAGATTATCAAAATGTGACATGGAGACACAAAGTAAACACATGCTCCTAGAAAAATGGTGACAACAGATGGAGGGTTGCCACAAACTTTCAATTTGTAAAAATGCAATACCTGCAAAGTGCAGTAAGAGAAGCGCAACAAAACGAAGTGTGCCTATACAGAAAACTATGATGGTTTTATAAATATTGAATTTTGAGAGGGTAAACATTTTAAATATACAATCTTTTAGAGTCGAAAACAATACTAACATCTGGTAAAATGGTATGTTGCTGTGACTTTTCAGAAATAACAGATATCAATGGAATAGTAATTTATACTTAATATATTTTATATAAATAATTCAAATACAGTTGAGAGTCTGGTTTCTGCTTATAAGAAACCCTTTCAGAAATTATCTAAGAAGTATGCGATTTTTAAAAAAAATAGATGAGGCTAAATTCAGTATGTTTGCTACATACTGTTTTCCAAAGATATAAAATGAAACCATTAGGGCAGGAAAACTAACAAAAACCTTCCTATTTATTAACATAAAACATTGCTTTTTATACTTTTTCAAAAACGATCAAAACATACTGTAAAGTGAGTTTTTAAATTCCATGGGAGTCACCCAAGCAACAACTGTGATTTAGTAAACATGCTTTGTCATTGGTTGCTCTCAGTTCTTACATGCCTCTTACAGCATAGTCCTTAAATATTTTTGTACAAGGTCCCAAATGCAAGCCAATTCTTCAGTTAGTTCACCTAAAGAAATAATGATTTTATTCTAGGAGTTGGCAAACATTTTCTTCAATGGCCAGATAGTAAATATTTTACACTTTGCAGAACAGTTGGTCTATCTTTCAAGTACTCAATTCTCCCTTCATAGCAACAAAGCAGCCACAGAAATTTCATAAATGAATGTGTATGGCTGGGTTCTAATAAACCCTTATTTACAAAAATAGGCAGCTGGCCCATGGGCCTGTAGTTATTGACTCCTCAATTCTATTTCAATGCTAGAAGGCAAAAAATAGCCAAGATGGATTAATAGAGGGGCTCTGTGTCTGTAAACTGTCATTATAGACAACTTAAAAGAGTTTCAAAGGAAATTTTGACCATGATTTTGCATTATTGCTGACTTTAGTACCTAATTCCCAAAGCAGACAGTCTCCAATGTACAACCTCATTTCTGGTACCAGGAGGAAGTTACTGTGACCTTGAGGTCAGCCCATCTACTGAACCTATACCTACGATAAGTAAAAAGGATAGCAATACTTACCTCACAAGGCTGTCAAGAGTTTTGGGAATAATATATATAAACGACTTAGTACAGTATCTAATAAACCATACACATTTAATATATGAAGTTTATTTTTATTTTAATATACTTTGGTACCTCAGTTTCATGACCTTTAAAATGGGGATGACACCAATACTCAATAATCCCAAGGGATTATTGTAAGAATTAATAAGTTAATGCACGTAAAGAACTAAGAATAGCAAAGCTGAGTGAGAGGAGGATAGAGAAGAGAGAATGGCAGAGCAGACCAAATCCAGGAAGGCCCAGACCCCAGTGAAAGGGTAAGGGGGGCTCCCCTCCCCTACCTGGGTGCCTCCGGCCAGCAACGGAACACAAGGCTCTCATCCTCTCATCTGGTGGGGCAGTGCCATGAGGCACCAAAGGAGGCAGCATCTGGATCCCCACTCCTCTGCACCTCCTCCAGTCCTGGCATCCTAGAAAGTAATTTTGGCTCAAGCCAGCCTGTAGCCATGGCCCCTCTCCCATAATAGCAACTGCCAAAATGCTGTGCTGAGAGGCCTGTCTCTCAGAGATGGGCACATTCCCAGCTGAGCCCGTCTGGGAGAGTGAAGCCGCCATGGGGGCCCTTTGGGGGATCATCAAATGGCAGCTCAGACAGACAGGCAGGACCCGGTGTTCCCCCACACAAGAAGGGCACAAGGGAGACTGGGGCACCTGCCCCCACCACAGCAGCCACTGGAGTGCTCTGTGCTGGTACCAGTAGGCAGTTACTGAACGTAATGGGGGTGCCTTTCTGGCAGAGCCCGTGGGAAAGCCGCAGTCCTCAGTCCTCCCACCACAGGTGTTTGGCAGGATCGTCCACTAGCGGCTCAGACAAGTAGCTGAACCTGGTGCTCCCGGGATGGGGAGACATAGGAGAGAGGTCGTGGTCCAGGATCCCGTGGCCACTGTGACCATATCCACCGGGAGAGTGTGGAGGGGCACAGAGGAGCCAGGGGTCTGTGAGCGCACCCCATCCCCTACCCCTGCTGAAGAACCGCCATAGTGGAGAAGGCTGTAGCCCTGGGACTAAATTAGCTTAGCCCCTGGCTCCCATGGCAACTGAATGCCTGGGGCACCCACACTGCACTGCAACAGTGGTCTCTCCCACCACTCAGGACAAGAGCGAGTGCAGCCTGATCCAAGAGACTCATGAGCAGCTGCTTCTCCCCTGGTGGGAGCGTGCCCTGGCAGAGACATCTGTAGATAGAGACCTATCTCCCTCACATTGGGTTCTAGAGGTGGAACAGGAGAGCACAACTGGAGCTTCCCCTACCCGCCTGCATTAAGTGGAGACCCACACCGGTGGGTCAGAAACGGGAACTGTGGGGTTGCTTGAGACCCGATCTTGGGTGGAGAGGGAACACATGCGTACTGATCAGAGGGGAGAATCATGTGCAGTTCCAGGGAGAAAAGATGGTGGGTGCATGCCCTACCAGTCAAGGAAACCGGGCTAGTGGGCAGGGAAGGAAAAAGCTTTCCTCAAGGCCTTAGCAATCACACCGTCAGGCCCCTTCCCTGCAGAGCAGCTCTCTCCCGGCTTGAGAAGATTGCCCTGAACTCTGTATCAGCGGCTCCCCCTAGCGGCTGGATAAGCAAATTCTGAACCCTGCTGAGGCTCAATAAAACCTCCCAGGTCCCAGCAACTCAGTCATGATCTATCTTACTCCTCCCCCACCTTGGGGGAGAGTAGAAATCAAGCAACTCCCTTGGAGCTACATGATCCCTCCTAAAGCATGGGGCATCCACATGCCCCATCTGGGGGACCAGAGTTTACTACAGGCACAAAAGAACTCCTTGGCAACTGGCTCTTCCAGCAAACTACAATCAAAGACAGAGGGAACAATCCCACGGCTAAATACAGCGCCTTCCAACTCAAGTGAACAGGGCCAGGAAGATTCAAACCCACAAATTCCACCCACCATCTAGAAGATTAAGGCAGGGGACCTAACTCACTACCCCCTGTTGGGAAGAGGTGAAGACAACAGGTCAGAGGTAACGTGAAAGGTTCATCGAACCTGCTTAAGCATCCCAAAGGCAACTGAAGACCAGCACTCTTCTCCCTGACAGTCAGGGACCAATCTTTGGGTTCTCCAAGACAGGCCCATAAGCCAGTCTTAACACCCTTGGCTCTCGATTGAGAGGCCAGATGAGAAGGAACCAGCGAAAAAACTCCAGAAATATGAAAAATCAAAGTGAAAGGTCACCCTCTAAAGAAAACAGTAACTCCTTAAAAATGGGTACCAACCTAAATGAAAAGATTAAAATGACAGATGAAGAATCTCCAACATGGATTTTAAGGAAGCTCAATGAAATACAAGAGAAAATAGAAGCCAACACAAAGAAGCCACAAAAACAATGCAAGAAATGAATGAAAAATTCTCTAAAGACATCCAAGTATTTAAAAAACCCAAAACTTCTGGAAATGCAAAATTCATTCAAGGAATTACAGAGCACAGTGGGAAGCTTTAGGAATAGGCTAGATCAGGCAGAAGAAAGAATCTCAGAACTTAAAGGTAGTATCTTTGACCTAAACAAGTTAGTCCAAAAGAAAGAAACAGGAGAAACAAACAAACCCTATAAGAAATATGGGATTATGTAAGAAGACCAAACATAAGAATCATAGGCAGCCCTGAGGGCAAAGAAGAAAATACACAAGGGTAGGATAATTTATTTGAGGGAATAATTGAGGAAAATTTCCCTGGCCTTGCTAGAATCTAGATATCCAGGTTTAAGAAGCACAAAGGACTCCTGGGAGATTCATTGTAAAGAGGCAGTCACCACAACACAGTCATTAGGCTGGCCAATGTAAATATGAAAGAGGTACTCCTATGAGCAGCAAGGTGAAAACAGCAGGTAACTTACAAAGGAAAATTTATCAGACTAACTGCAGACTTCTCAACTGAAACCTGACAAGCCAGAAGGGACTGGGGACTCATTCTCAGTCTTCTAAAAAAGAATAATGGCCAACCTATAATTTTGTATCCTGCAAAACTAAGTTTCTCATATGAGGGGGAAATAAAGACTTTCTCAGATAAGCAATTGCTGAGGGAATTTGCAAAGACCAGACCTGCCCTACAGGAAGTATTCAGACCTGAATTATACACTGATCACCACAACAGGCACCAACCAGTGTAAAATCACCCAAAAGCTAAAGTTCAGAGCCCAGATATCACAATGGTTCTAAAGATAAAACAAAGCAATAAGGGTATACCCAACAGGATGAACAGAAATCCACCATACATATCAATTCTTTCAATAAATGTTAATGACTTGAACTGCACACTCAAAAGAAATAGCCTGCCTGAATGCATAAAAAATATAAGCCAAGTATCTTTTGTCTCCAGGAAATATATCTACCCACATATATATAACCCACAAGGACTCAATTAGACCCAAGGTGACAGGATGGAAAACAATATTCCACGCAAATGGAAACGAAAAGAAAGCAGGTATAGCCATTCTCATATCAGATAACACAGACTCCAAGTCAACAAAAGTAAAGAAAGACAAAAGATGGTAACTATATAGTGGTGAAGGAAGCAATTCAACAAGAAGACTTAACAATCCTAAATATTTATGCACCCAACACAGAAGCACCCAGATTCATAAAGCAAATTCTACTCGATCTAAACAAATGATAAATAGCAGCACCATAATTGCCAGGGACTTCAGCACCCCATTGACAGAACTAGACAGATCCTCTAAACAGAAAATAAGCAAAGAAAAAAATGGACTTAAACAGAATTCTAGAACAAATGGGCCTGATTGGCATTTACAGAACATTGTATGCAAAAACCACTGAATACATGTTCTTCTTATCAATTCAGGGAACATTCTCTAAGATTGATCACATCTTAGGCCACAAAACATGTCTTAACAAATTTAAAAAAACAGAAATCATGCCATGTATCTTCTCAGACCACAGTGGAATAAAATTAGAAATCAATTCCAACAAATACTCATCCCTACACAAAGTTATGGAAACTAAACAACCTATTGCTAATGGGTCAAGGAGGAGCTAAAGGTGGAAATCATAAGATTCTTTGAACTAAATGATAATGGGGACACAAGTTAAAAAAAGTCTATAGGATACAGCAAAAGCAGTCCTGATAGGTAAACTCATAGTCTTAAATGCCCACATCCAAAAGAAAGAATGGTCACAAATCAACAATCCAATGAATTATCTCAAGGAACTGCAAAAGGAAAAGCAAAACAATCCCAAACTCAGCAGAAGAAAAGAAAGAACCAAGATGAAAGCAGAGCTAAATGAAATTGAGAACAAAAGAGTTATACATAAGATTAGCAAAACAAAAAATTGGCTCTTTCAGAGAATAAACAAAATTGACAGGCCTCTTGCTAGATTAACCAGAAACAGCAAAGAAAGGTCTCTACTAAACTCAATCAGAAATGAAAAAGGAGAAATCAAAACTGATACCACAAAACATCATCTCTGAATATAATAAAAATCTCTAGGCTCATAAACTTGAAAACATGGAGGAAATGAACAAATTCTTAGAAACACACAACCTCCCTAGGCTCAATTAGGAAGGAATAGAACTCCTGAACAGACCAATATCAAGCACCAAAACTGAAGCA